>NC_089042.1:22470000-23121250 GCF_034140825.1 Oryza sativa Japonica Group | reverse complement strand
AGTGACTGAAAATTCACGGGATCTCGATTAGAACATAAGATTCTTTTGATAAATTTCGAAGGAACCAAACCGTTTCTTAAGAAGTTATGAGATGCGTTCCAAATGACACAATCTTGCGCTTGGCAAGTAGGTGATGTTGATAAGGCCACCACGTACCGGGCATTGCAACCGTCACACCAAATTAATTTGATGGCTACATTAAAATTTAACTAATCAATACCACAAGACTTTTGATCTGAAAAATGGGGGAGCTGTGTCAAAACTAATGTTTGACTTTCGAACGTCACATGGTATGTCAGCCGTACGAGCAGATCAGAATTTCAGAGAAAAGAAACGAAAACAAGAGACAATCATTCATCCACTTGAATTATTAGGGAAGAGATCCAGGACATACATGACTTGGAAGGAACGTTCTTGCAGCGAAACAGAGGAAGGCATGCCCACATGATTCGCAATTAATTGCAGCGGGGATCCAACTTGTAATTAATACGGAGAGCATAACACATACTGTAGCAGTGGGTTTATAGATAAAATTAAACAAGCCGGAAGGCAGGCCACGTGCGGCGTAGATATATAGGGGTGGCCGCGAGTGAAGTGGACAAGGGCGACACAATCCGAGCCTGTCTCTAGCGTCGCTATTAACACCGCAGAAGTGGCGGCCCTCGCTACCAATGGAGAAGAGGCGTCGATCCCCCGCTGGACCAGAGCTCGTGCGCGGCGGCGCAAGAGCCCGAGCCAGCCGCCGCTTTGACCTATAAATAACAGAAGGAGCTTGGGGTTGGACTGGGTGAAGGGGCAAGGAAGGAAGGGAAGGGGTTAGGGTAATGGTTTGGTGGAGCTGCTTCGGCTGCAGCCTGTCGATTGCGGCAGGAGGCAAGGTCCGGCTGCCGGCGCCCTTGCCCGACTAGCCGCAACACTCCGCAAGGTTGGCATGGGGGTTTGAGGCATGGAAGATAAGCCGCCAGTCATTATCGGTTCCGATGATTACCGGAGGCCAAAAGTGAAATTCTTTTCAACCAAAAACAATACGAGCTTCTTTTTAGAAAAGCCTCTGTTGGGCCCTTGTGTACGTCCACGGAATAAGTTCACTTTAGGTCCCTCGATTTGTCGGTCAGTCTGATTTTCGTCCTTGACCGCAAAACTGGGTACGACCTGTCCCCCAACTTATGAAAACCGGGCAAAGGAGTTCCCTCAGCAGTATGGAGGATGGTTTTGGCCGACGTGGCGCCTACGTGGCTCCTTTGACTAGGTCTTTTTCCCACGTGGCGCTTACGTGACGTTGACGTGGCGCTTATGTGACAATTTTATAAGAAAAAATAATAAAAATCGTGGGACCTATATGTCAGCTAAAAAAATAATTAAAAAGGTGGGGCCCATGTGGTCCCGCTGTCAGCCTCCCACCTCTCTCTCCCCTACAAAGGCGGAGCGGCGGGACCGAGCGAGGCTGGCGGCGGAGGGAGCGGAGCGGCGGGACCGAGCGAGGAGCGGCTGAGCATGGCGGACGGCGGAGGACACGGAGCGGCTGAGTGTGGCGGGCGGAGCGGGCGGCGGCCGACCTCACCCTCGTGCCTCTTCCGGCGGTCATGGCGGCGGCGGCGGGTGGAGAAAGAGGAGTTGCAGAGGCGGCAGGAGAGAGGAGCGGCAGCCGGCGGGAAAGAGGAGCGGTGGCCGACGGGCGAGAGGAGCGCCGCGCGGCCGGCCTCCCTTCCTCTCCCAGTCTCCGTCTGTCGGCCGCCGCCCACCACGCTCAGCCGCTCCGCGCCCTCCGTCGTCCGCCATGCTCAGCTGCTCGGTCCCGCCGCTCCGTGCCCTCCGCCTAAGCCTGCTAATGGGCTAAAATCCACCCCCACAACCAACCCAATCCACCTCTTGTGAAAGCACTCTAACAAACCAGCCCGCTCCATATCCAAACCAATCCAACCCACAGGAGATTTAAAACCAATCCAACCCAACCCATTGTAGCCAAGTGGGTTGAATCCATTTGAAACCCATGGAATCTAGCATGGACTCATTGCAGGAAGCAGGCAGCTGCGTCGCCGACTTCTGAGGAGCAGGGCCGTTGCTTGCCGATCTCAATTCCGAAGAACGAGAATGCTGACGATGATGGAACAGAGGTAAGCTGCTTAGCCTGCTCGTTAATCCTCATTTCCTTCTCGATTTGTTGTTATTTTTCATTAGAACCAGTCACTAATGATTTTACGTGTTTATTTGCAGTTGTCATGCCTCATCTGTTTGATAGGCTCGGTAAGTTTCCAAAATCTTCAGCAAAAATGATCTTTTCGTGCTTGATCATCTGTTTAATTATTTACTAACTAGCTACTCATGTTGTTGCTTGTGGTTAAAAACTGATGCTGATTACTTTTATCTCTGCATATTCAAAATGGGTTGGGTTTCGTCAAGCTGCAGCCTCACAACAATATAGGCTTCCACTGAAGCCCTAGAAGACCAAGATATATTAGCTCTTCAATCCTTCATGCCTGCCTTTCTGAAGATTTCAGCAGAAAGAGAAAAAGCTGATCACTTTCGTGAGATTTTTAGATACATGGATACTTGAAATCAAAACTCCCCTGCAGTTCATCTGCTCATGGCTACTGATCTGATGATCTCTTGTGCTCTTCTTCCTCTTAAAATTGATGCAGGCTGCTTGATTTATTACTAGCTTACTACACCATTTCTCTCTACGTCATGATTCGCAATGGGAAACAACGGACGAAGCAAGAGTTAGGCAGGTTGCGGGCGGCCGGCGGCATTGCCGCAGTCAATGCAATATCAAAGAAACATACAGACTGGATCGAACCCATTCTAGAATCCATGGATCGAATCCAATCTGAACCCGAAAATTTATACCCAAAACCAAACCAATCCAATCCATTTCCACCTGTGGACCAATCCGCCCCAACCCATTAGCCTCCTCAGCCCATTTCCATCTAACCAAAGACAATCCAAACTTAAAATCAATCCATTTTGTCCACTTCAATCCAACCCATTAGCAACCCATTAGCAGGCTTACCTCCGCCACTCGCCACGCTCCGCGGCTCCGCCTTTGTAAGGGAGAGAGGGGGATAGAGAGAAGGGAGGCTGACAGGTGGGACCACTTGGGCCCTACCTTTTTTAATTATTTTTTAGCTAACATATGGGTCCCACGATTTTTATTATTTTTTCGGATAAAATTGTCACGTAAACGCCACGTCAATGCCACGTGGGACGAAGACTTAGTCAAAGGAGCCACGTACGGGCCACGTCGGCCAAAACCACCCTCCGTACTGCCGAGGGACCTCTTTGCCCGGTTTTCATAAGTTGGGGGACGGGTCGTACCCGGTTTTGCGGTCAAGGGACGAAAATCAGTCTGACCGACAAATAGAGGGACCTAAAGTGAACTTAATCCTACGTCCACACGGTTCAGTTCCAGCCATTTGAAGGCCTAACAGGCAACTTCAGGGATTTGAGCCTTGAGGCCCAATCGTGTGGCGATACACAGATGCCGCCGCCGCCGCCGCCGCCGTTGTGGACGCAGAATCAAAACGGGCTGGGCCAAGGCCGGCCCAAATATGCACGCGGCTGCATCTCGCGATGATAGTCAAGACTGACGCCTCGAGTTCTTCTTACACACAGTTTAGGTTAGCCGCCAACCTCTCGTTCGATCCCCGCCGCCAGCCGGCCTGCCGGCCAGCCATTCGTTCCAACTCTCTCTCACGTGCCGCCGCCGTTTGCCGAACTCGGCGGCGCCAACCGCCGCCGCGCGACGACGCCCCGCGTCAACCATGTGAGCTGCTACGGCGCCTTCAACAGTCAAAGCCTTTTCAGGTTCGTATTCCATGATTCCATCCTTGCCTGCTATGATTATTTTCAAAACCAAACAGTTGCCATGGATTATTAGATCTTAATTTGTGGACAGCATTACGTAAGACACTGCATGCCGTTTTATTGAGAGCTAAAGAGAGTACGTACAGAAGGATTAACACCCTTCAACTTCCTTAATTATGTTATGCCATTTGATTTGGACCTGTTCATAAGTAGTCTAGGGCCTGCTTTAGTGAAAATAAAGTGAAGCAAGAAATTAGAGAAGGAATTTTTTTTCCCAATCTAAGATACTAATGCAATGTTTGATTCAATTGTTCAGTAAGTGCTCCTCTCTTGTTCAATGTTCATAATAAAGGCGATAGCCAGGAAGAAATTAAGAAAGATTCGTTTGCGCTACCAGCTGTGTGTACGTAGCACCACAAGCTTTAAACCTTTAGAATGTCTTATTCGAAAAACAAACCTCTAGAATTCATGAAGCACTATGCCAAGAAATGCGTATACTTGAATCAATAAAAAAATGTACTGGAATACTACTTTGTTCCAGTAGTAAAACAAGGCGCGTTCTTTCCCTCTTACCCTATCGGGCATGTCTCCCAAGCTCCTAAACAAAAAGCATTTCTTCATCAGCATTCGAGACAACTTCTCTGAACCAACTTTTCAACTTTCTAATATTTAAATTTTTGTTTATGCCCTCGAACAATTGTCATAAACCTACGTTCATCCATAATTCATCCTCGTATATCAGAACTTAGGACACACACCCAGCCGGATACCAGCTGCTAGCTGAAACCCAGCGGAGAATTGGCAAAGCGTGGATTTCCAAATTGAGTGAAAGCAACTCATGACCTGAATCACCTGACAAGCTATCGATCTCCCAGCTGCAAAGGACCAGCTAGCCGGCCAGAGCATTTCTCAACAAGGAAAAAATTTAAGTATCTGAGACACGATGCATGCATGGACCAACAGATAACACTACTGATGAAAAGGATCCAAAGCCTCATCTCTTCGGTTCTTCCTCCTCTTCCTCCTTGACCGACCTAAATGTTCTGTGCTCTCCTGGCACCGACTGGACGTCGACGCTGCAGAGTTAGGTCGAACGCCAGCGACCGTGTGAAAAGGAAGAACCGATGGATCGAGACGGCGTTGCTCCTGGGAGAGGAAGGACAACGATGACGACGTGATGCACTGCATCAGTTGGGGTTTCTGATCAAACTGATATGGCAATGCGTTTCGCTGAAAACTGTCAGGCGAAATGATATCATCTAACCTTGCTCGTTGGCCTCCCTAGCTAATGGCTAATTAAGCTAGCTACCTTCTTGCTAACAAGATGTTGATAGTTAATTTCAACTTGCTTGTGAAGTGAGAATTGATGTGATCTTAAAATATTTAGATTAATGCATTACCTCCTGTTTTCTTTGAAAGCCTAATTAGTTACATACGATTGGATGCGCTCGCGACCTAGCTTCTTCTCAGTTTATGTCATAGTATCACTTTCTCTCACTTAATTTGTCTCACCCTTCCCCAGTTAACTATTTTAAATTCAACCTTTTCGACATAAGCTTGCTTAGTCGATACGCTGAAACTGGGCCAAGTTAAATACCAGCGTAACAATTTGCCAGATTAAATTAGAACGTTTAGATCGGTATTAGAATGTGATCTTGAGCTTTACAACGTAGCAGCCGATATAGTAATGTGTATAAAGCATATTGGTCAGTGCAGTTGTTCAGTGGACATCACGTGAAACATCCCCACACAAACATCCTCTCATGCGTTCATCAAATCCTCATCATCCTCCCCTTCTTCCCCCAGCACACATAGGGCTCTTGCTGCTACTAGCTAGTACTATCATTTTGTACAAAAGAAATCGCATGCATTCATGAAAAAGTCTTTACTCAATTCATTTCACCAGATCAATTCAATCCCTTGTTGTACTAGTAGTACCAGTAGAGTACTGTAGTAACCCCTCTCTCTCTCTCTCTCTCCCACACACACATGCAGCCACAGACACGGGCAGTAATACTTTCTGCATATCTTTCAGTGCTATGAGACGGTACAGAGCAAGACAGACAAATGGAGAGAGAGAAGCGGACGACCGCGAAAGTGAGTGGGCGAGCTGTGGCACTGAAAACCATGCGTCCACTTCTGTTTCCTTGCCCATTATTATCTACAGAAACATTTCATCATTTCTGTTCGGAGAGAGAAGAGAGAGGGGTGTGTGATGAAGCAGGAAGGGGTCGTGTGTGTGCGTGCTGTTTTGGACTACTAGTGCCATTGCTGAGAGCACCCGTAATGATAAAGTAAGATGCTATCTATAAAACATGTACATCTCAGCAATAGACTAGATTAATAATAAACCACCTCAATAGTATGTCTACATGGGTATCTATAGCTCTCTAATCTATTGCCTCGTTTTTCTCTATAGACTATCTCTAGGTTAGTACATAGCTTTGTTCTCTCTCTTCATTTAATCTCTTCTAAGTAGGAAAATATGCTGACATGGATCTCTTATAGGGAGCCTATAGATAACCATTGCGGGTGCCCTGAGCAGCAGCAGTGAGCTTGGGGTTTTGAAATTTTATCTCTTGTGAGCGACCCCTTCCCCTTTCCTCATCCCCAATCTCCTCGGTGCCCACCAGTTTCACTGTCCCCTTAGATTCTTCCACTATGGCTGGCTAATGCATGCCCGGCCCCCAGTAACATAAAACCGTTCCGGGTTGCAGCCATTTTGGCTACTCATCACTGTAACATGTCAAAGCAATATTGTCACCTTGTCTTCCCTTCAATTCGGTGCTCCCGACTCTAACTATATATACTCTCTGTTTATTGATATGAAATACTAGTACCTATGAATGCAGGCGTGCTTTTATCAGCTGAGCTTACTGACAAAACATGCTTTCTCGGTTTCTCCATGCTGCAGAGAAATGCTCCTGATCGAGCGAACAAAATGTTAATGTGAGAAAATCCAACAGCAAGCAAACAAACGAAAGATTCCATGCACGTCGCAATTAGCGTAGTAGTAGACCCCTTTTAGCTTTTTCCTGCCCAGCCAATCTGCCATGCGAGAGAACACAACCACTAGGCACTGGAGCTTGTGATCTCATCACTGCATCTAATTACAATACATCGCCATTGCATGGTGCATGCACATGAGCACATACCACCACCAGCTAGCTCATTGGTAAAACAAAAGGAGAGCAATCTGGCACAAAAGAAAAGAAAAAAAAAGATTGTTTTTTCTTCCAGTGATTTTTGCGAGCTAGTTGAGGTCCATTGCCATCGTCCTAGAATGGCCCCTTGGCATGCCATCGTCAGCGTTGAGGCGGCGGCGGTGCAAGTTGCCGTCGTTGTCGACCTCGGCGTCGCCGCCCTCGGTGACGACGGACGAGACGTAGCTGGCGACGTCGGAGCTGATCATGGCGGCCGCTCTCGCCCGGAACTTGTGGCTGCAGCTGTAGCAGGTGATCTGCAGCTGCGTGGCGTCGACCTGGCGTATGGCGTGGTCGCGGAGCACGTGCGCGCGGCTGAGCTCCACCTGCGCCTGGTACCGCATCCGCCGCGCGGTCGCCAGCTCCTGGTCGGCGAGCTCCGCCTGCCGCTTCGCCTGCGCGCGCGCCTCGTCCGCGGCCGCCTTCTCGGCCATCGCCAGACGCAGCTGCTCGTGGGCGGCCTCCTTCAGCCTCGTCGCCGAGGCCGACACCTCGCCGCTGCTGCTGCTGCTGTTGTTGTTGCCATCATCGCGTGCGCCGCCGAACCCGATCGAGAGCTGCAGCCGCATTGCGTCGGCGACCGGCTGCCGCGACGGAAGAGCAGCAGCAGGCGAATGCGGCGAAGAGGAAGCGTAGTACCCAACGGCGGTGGCAACTGGAGTACCACCGAGGCTGCCGCCTGCGCAGGTGGTGGTGGTGCGCGGTGGCATGAGCTGCAGCTCCAGGCTGTGGGTAGTGTGGCATCCTCCTCGCCGGCCACCACACGGCGTCGGTGGCGACAGCGCCGGGTCAGTGAACCGGTGGTGGAACGCCGCGATGCTACCGCCAGCAGGAGCCGGCGCCGCAGCACGGGGACTCACCATTGCCGGACCACCACCACCAGTAGCAGGCCAGGCCACCGGGCTCACCACCAGGTCGCTCGACGGGCTGGCGCTGGACGCCGTCCGCGACAACGAAGCCGGCACCGCAAAAAGCTGCTGCTGCTGAGACGACGATGCTGCCGCCGGCGCACCAACCACGACGCCACCGCCGCGTCCCGGGGACGATGACGCCTCGGCGGCGCGTGGCCTGCCGGCGTTGCACGCGTCCTGGTGCTCGATGAAGCTCTCCACCCTGCGCATCAACATCCACACGCCGCATCTCGTTAGCGCCACTAAAAACAACCCCCACGCGGCACCAAACAAGCGAGGTGGTACTAATAACCGGCAACATAAACAGCCAGAAAGAAAAGTCTCTAGCTATAGCTTAGCTTTGGATTACACTAGTATTCTATGCGCATGGGTGAGATACTGAGGCGGACGGAGAAGAAGCCAAGGAGGCGATCAGGGGGGTTTTGTCAGGCGTGAAATTTTGGGCCCTGCAACCAGCTGCTAGCAATAGCATAGCCTGGGTTTCGTGGCCGTGGCATTGCATTAAATGGAGCCCCTGCAAAGGCAAAACACAAGCCAAGCTAACATCAAAGCAATGGCCAGTGCCGTAGTATATGTATGATGCATACGCTACGCCCACACGGACGGCCAGGCCACAGCCACACACATCGATTGATAGCCAGGGCGTCATCGGGAATTGTGCCTGCAGAGCTCGCGCTACATTGCCACATCTCTCAGCTAGGCTAGCTACCTCTCTCTCTCTCTTTCCTGTTGATGCCACAATACTACTCCCCTCCTGGGAGTAAATACTCGTACCAGAGGATGGCATGAATGAATATAGATATGCTACTGCTCATAAAGGGTGTTGCTGATGAGGCCTACAATGGCAAAGCGACCCCGCAAAAATTCTCCAGAAAAAAATCATCACGCCTTTCTCGCCCGCATTTGACAAAGATTATTGCAAAGGAGAAGATTGTATAGTACTATCTAGGTGTGTAAAAGATTTGGAGCGATATGTAATTGGCATGTTAAATGTGAGAATATGAGATTAATGGATGCATGGAGATGCGGCGGCGGCGGTGGCGGTGGCGGTGGCCGTACCTGGAGAAGACGCGGCCGCAGTCGCAGGTGTGGCCGCGGGTGCCGCAGGTCTTGAGGTGAGCCTTGTAGTCGGAGTGGACGGCGTAGGCCTTGGAGCAGCGGGAGCACGCCCACTGGCGGTGGCCGCTGTGCTTGCGGCGGAAGTGCTTCTTGATGCCGACGAGGTCGCCGAGCGCGTGGGAGGGGTCGTGGTGGAGGCACGTCGGCTCCGGGCACACGAACACCCGCTTCCGCGCCGCCTCGCCGGCCTCCCGCTTCAGCAGCTTCCACGGCACCTTGTGCCGCCGCCGGTGCATCTGCAGGTTCTGGTCGCGCTGGAACCCCTGGTTGCAGATCTCGCACACGTACCGGTCAGACTCCAGCAGCGTCCTCGGCGACAGCGACACCACCTCCGCGTCCGGGTCTGCTCCCGCCGGCCGGCGACGCGCGCCATTGCCCACAGATGTGCTCGTTAGCTACCTCCTCAAGACAAACACCGACCGGCGCAAGAACGCGCGTACGTAGCCGGTGTAATTGGATGTGTGTATAGAGCTCCACTTACCAGGTGTCCCGGCTGGCCGCCGCTTCTTCTTCGCGGCGGCACCGGCGGTGGCGATCTGCAGAGACCGGAACGGCTCCGTCGCCGCACCGGACGCATCCTGCGGCGGCACGGCCGTCGGCGCGCAAGAACTCAGCATGATGTCCGCCTCCGCGCGCGCACCGCCGGTGACCACTCCCACCTCTTCCCTTACAACCAAGAATTCCCCTTCCTCCTCCAACCTAGCCAATCTCTCCAGCTCTGATCACACAACTCCACAAGAACGGATCAATGGAACCGAGCCGGATATCTATCTCTATATAAGCCACAACAGTGAGAGATCACGGGGCCACAGGCTTCTAGCTAAGGCGAGCTCGAGGAAGCCGGAGAAGAGAATAAACAAACGAAAAGGGGAGGAGGAGATGCAGTGAGTGAGTACAGCTAGGAATCGAGAGGGAGGAGGAGGAGGATGAGGAGCAAAGGTGTTTGGAGCAGTGTTGTTTTTTTTGGCTTTGCTGCTACACAGACAACACCAAAGGGGGGAGATGAGAGAGGAGAGGAGAGGAGAGGGGAGGCAGCTTTCTACCAGCTTTAGGTTTTAGCAGCTTTCTTTTAGGATTGTATCATGTAGGGGGTGTGTGGGGGAGGGAGGGGGGATGGCCGGAGTTGGTAGGTGTTTTATTGGGTCTTCTTCCCTGTCCTAAAACCGGTGGCTTTGCAAAAACGTTGCAATTGCAGCATGGATATACTCTGGGTCCGGCTACGGCTGGGTTCCAAATAAAAGAGGTTTTTGGAAGAGAGTACATATATTAGATACTTCCTCTGTTTTATATTATAAGTCGTTTTGACTTATTTTTAAGTCATAACATTTTTAAGTTTGATAAAGTTTCTAAAAAAATAAAAACATTTTTAACATAGAACAATCATTTTATTAAATTATATAAAATGTTAGTTTTAATGAAATTAATTATGTTTCTTAGATTTTTTATAAATTTGGTTAAACTTCAAAATAATTTATAATATGAAATAATATGAAATGGAGGTAGTGTGTATATATATGAGAGTGCACTAACTAAAATACAACATGCAATATAAATAACCTTTTTATATATAAAGGAATATATTTATGTGCAATATAAATATATATGTGCGTGCTAAAGACCATAGTTTATTTTTTAAAATAGAAAAGGGGTACATTTGCTTGGAGGGCATGCCACATATGCTGTGCAAAAAAAAAATATTTTCCATTTATTTATTCTTATTTCTGTGTTATTGGAATTATCAAATCAAAATATTCGATGCAAATACGACATCAATACCTAAAATATAAAGTATATAATTTTTTTTGCACGGTCTGCAATGTATAACTTTAACCATTAATTTCATTCAAATACGAACCTATTAATGATGGGAGGTGCTCTATCGTGAAACGGCGTTTGAGCTCATTTCCCTTTTTTTTTAAGAAAAAATGTGGGTGTGGCTTGCTTTTTTTTTTCTTTCAAAACATAGTATAGGCATGAGCGGCGCACACACCTTACCATTGAAGACTAGTCATGTATATCTTGAGATTGATAGCGTTACCACATGTCTCACTATCAATGAATACGCACTACGCCGGACCAGGTCATCTCTGACGGGCCCAAACCCTCACCTTTGACGGGTTTGGTCTTGGTCAGTGATTAGTGGTCACTGATGACAAAATCACCTGTGACGGATGAAACACCCGTCACAGATAACCCATCTCTGACCGGTATATAAGTCATCTCTGACGGGTTAAAACTTGTCACCCGTCACAGATGAGTCATCAGTGACGTGTCGTAACTACCTGACCGTCACTGATGACTCATCTCTGACGGGTTGTAACTTACGACCCGTCACTGATGACAGGTGGCGGCCCATCACCTCTGACGGCTTCTAATGTATCGGCCCGTCACAGGTGAGGGGATACCAGTGACGGGTTGGAAGCAAAACTCGTCACTGGTATACCTCTGACGGGTTTTCCTTTCGGCCCGTCACAGGTGAGGGGATACCTGTGACGGTCCGCGGCCGGATGGCTCACCGGTGACGTTATCCCGTCTGACCCGTCAGAGGTAATGGTCACTAGTGACCAAATCGTTTGCCCGTCACAGGTATCCCGTCAGAGGTGTGAGGATCTGGCGTAGTGACGTCACCCACAAGGCCACAACTCAAAGAGTAATTAGCCGTAAATTTGAGTACATACGTCAAATTTAAAGCTTGAACTTGATGGACATGCTTTATCGTCACAAGGAATCTAATCAGCTGAGCTAAGCTTAATTCGTAACTTGCATTAGTTCCGTTGGCTCACAGGAGTACTAGAAAAGAGTGGAAGATTGGAGTACAATAGTGCATTTAGGTTTTCATACTGTAGTGCAGTAGTAGTAATTATTAAGTAATTTCATCCAATCAATTTCCTGTATAAAACAATGTGATTATTGGATTTCATGCTTGTGTAAGCACGTTATTACACGCCCTCATCAGTCACTTGCTGATAAAAGGTACTAAAAACAAGCACTTGAATTTAAGCATGCATTTTCATTTTTATTGAATCATGGAACTACCTGCCGACAAAAACTATATGCATGACGCTTAATTACACAAAAGTACAAAATTTCTACCACGACTCTCTGACCATGTGCTAACAAACACTGCAAAAAACTTAAAGCCGGTTCTGATCACAATCAAATCTTTCATGACTGGAAAAAACATGAGCTTTAGCATGCATTATCAGCAAAGGGAAAAGAGCACAGAACCTTCAGGTTACAAAAGCCACCAATACAGTACAGGGAAGAGGAGCAACAGTTCAGCATCAATCTGAACACTGCTGGTTACCAGGGCTTCATCATGTGTTTGCCAAAAGAAACATAAATTCACCATATTTAAGACACGACGCAGCTCGCGATCGTTAACGTTGAGGACTACGACTCATTGACCCTTCTCTACAGTTTGCTGTCTCTCACTAGGGTGTATGTAGCTGCAGTGTACTGCAGAGAGGCACCTGCACGCAGCTTACCCCATGTGTGGCAGCCGGCCGGCCGGCCGGCCGGCCAGCATCGTCGTCCTCAGCGCTGCAGCTCCCTCAGGTGGGGGAATGGCTCTGCATATCCATCACGTCCCGACGAGCTAGCGCGAGCTCGCTTGCTCTATTTGATCCGATTCTTTTTTCATGTCAAGACAACGCTATAGCTTCTCCTTTAATATATATCCAGACGCCATGGCGACGATGCAGGCTGCATGCAGAGCTAGAAGGGAGAGACAGAACAGAGCTGAAGGCGAATGATCAGATTGATAAACAATTAATTCGTCCGCGATACTGCTCGAGATGGGGATAGATAGATCGATGATTAATCTGTCTATTCTGGATTAAATTGCTGTTGTAGTGTCCCACTGTTTTGTTTATTGAACTTCCTTCGGATCTCTGCCTCGTGATTGGCTTTTGCTCGTCTTAAACATACGCTTTTGTCATGTTTCCGAGCCGAGCGGATTCGAGGTAGCCGATGGGAATGATTGGCTTGGACACTAGCTTACAGGATCAGATTATTAGTGTTTATTTATTATCAGTTAGAATAAGGTACACATACGTACTATGCATAACCACTGATATGCTAGTACAGCTTCGATCTCTAAGCTGCAAGCCTCCAAATGGAAGGATTTATTTTCGGCGAGCTGGTTCTTGCTGTACCTGCTGCTGCATATTACTTGTAGCATATATATATTTATATATATTGCTTTGTGTGATAGGCACAACACATGTAGGTACAGACGTACGTGCTCTTTGGCATTATAGCTAGTTAGGATTCTAATGACAAGGTCTTCATTAGATGGACCAGTGTACTGGATAGCTGTCTTCTTTTGCCCATCTGACCATCTCTTGTCAGTACATCTTACATAGTATATATTTATCCTCAGATCTATATCTGTATATCAGTTTGCAAAGGTATTAGTTGAATTCTAATTAGATGCTTTCTGCGGTCACGATCATGTGTTAAACAAGTTCTGAAAAAATAAATTATTTTGAACAAGTCAAACCTCAAAATCAATGTCTGTTCAGATATTTGCCTAAAAAATTACTTTCATAGTGTTATAGTTTATTGGGTTTAAATGTTTTGCAATAGAAATTTACTATCAATTGGGAAGCACCAAATTAAGGTGTGGTGCAGTCGTATGCACATGATTCTACCCACGCATATGCAGGTGCAATTTAAACAGAATTTTAGTAAGGCCAGGGATTTGATGTTGGTCCTTTTTTTTTTTGAGCGTGTGATAGATGGTGCACTCGAATGTTTATGCATGTGGTGTATGTTTTTTCGTGCAATCAAAACGCGACAGATGTTAAAAATGCAATTTCAGGACTGTACGTATCCATGTCCAACACGACATGAATGCAGCTGCACGTGCTTGTAATTTTGCAATAATATAGATGCAGGGAGCACTGAATATGCATGTCCGTACTGCAAAAATGTCGTCGATTAGCATGAATTCACCGATGCAAGTGGCTAGCTAGAGACTCAAGTTAATGAAAGGGCCAGATAATTATGAGATCGGTGTAGAAACTACAGACAAGACACAGTGCTCATCAGTCATCTGGCCGGACCCCGGACCTCGTGTGACTGATGAACGATATATGTGTGTGTATACTGTGTACTCCATTGTGTAATGTCCTGTGTACTCCATTGTGTAATGTCTCATCATCACCTGAGCTCTGAAGCCACAATCAACAACTGCATGAACACATATGCATGCAGATATCGATTGATACAGTAGCTAGGCTAGTGGATAAACTGTACCATAACATTTTGCAGGACAAAATCCTGCTCATATATAGGTTCATGGCAAATAGAGCAAGCATGCCAAACCAAAGGGAGAGAAAAGTGGACACAAAACAGAGAAAAAAAAGTAGCAAATTGCATGTACATTTGAATACCACCTGTACTAGATTGATGTCCCTGCATACAAGTCGATCATGCACAACCATGCTTGTAAATCTTGACTGGGACCTTGGCTGTGTCAAAATCAGAAAGAGAGAGTTTGACTGCCTCCTTTTCAGATCCTATAGTAGCCCTTTTGCATGAGAGGGTATATAGAAGTACACTAGCTAGTTGAAAGGCAAAATTAACAACTCTAACTACTGTTGACAACATAATGGGATACAGCAAAGCCAGTTAGATTGCTGTCTAGAGGTTTGGACATGGGGACAAATGTTGAATTGTTAGGCTAAGGAATTTTGTGGGGTACCCATGCTCCAAGACTGTAGGTATCGGAACGTACAGAAGCACAGAAACTTTGGAGAGGATCAATACAAGGAAGAACAAACAAGGAGGGGATCAAGCCATGATCTTCGTCCAGCGCTGCAAAACATCCCCCTTGAGTGTGACCAAATCAATGCCCCCATTGAGCCTCAATGATTAAAATGTAGCTGCAGTAGTTCACAAGGTCCCAGATTAGTCACATGGCCGGGTCAGTGTATATATATGTATAACCATATACTTATTTGTTTTCATATATTTCCTCCTTTTTTAATAACAAATTCAAAATTAACTCTTTTGTTCGAGCTTTAATATACCAATAATATCTTTTACATTACTGTGTTCTGGATGTGAATTCATATTTGTTAGATTCATGATGCATCTTAGCTCCATATATAACAGCGTAGAATTTCAAGTATTAATTTGCATTTTATATAAAAATTACTATATAAAAGTTCGTACAACTCAGTCAATGTTATGTAACACACTAAGGCCCTATTCTTTTCTCCAACAAAAGTTGGATAAACTTTTGGGTACTCATGGCACACTTTTCAAACTGTTAAACGGTGAGTTTCGTGCAAAAACTTTCTCTATGAAAGTTGTTCTAAAATATAAGATTAATCATTTTTCAAGTTTGTAATAATTAAAACTCAATTAATCATGCATTATTACCACCTCGTTTTGTGTGAAACACTTAATCTTTATCTTCATCTTCATTAGATTCAAACACCACCTAAAGCTATCGTTGTACATCAAAATATAGCCATGGATCGATCTTGCAGGACTAAACAATCATATCTTATTATTGCCATTTACAAAAAAAGAAAAGCTTAATTTCTCTCTGCTTACTTAGCTTATTAGTTAACAGCATGGATGAAATCCTTGAGGTGGCACATGTCTAAATCCACATCTCAACAGAAACTGGTCCAGCAAATTAAAGCCAATTGGACTAGGTGCACTGGAGTTTGGTTGTGTGGGCAAGAAAAACAAAAATTAATGGGGGGCCCCTCCTGTAAATTGATGGATCGACCAGACACAACAACACACAACACAAGGGAGAGGGGAGGCCAGGGCACTGTGTGCATTGTGTTTGGTAATGCCAAAAGGAATGTGAGGGCCCATATCCGGGGTAGAAGGGGCTAACTCAATTATTCTCCCCAGCTTCTCTGTTCCAAACACACACACAAGCACAAAGTTGTTCGCTTCAGACCAAAGAAATCAGCTTCGATGGAACATCGAACATCTATACCGCGGTTGCTTTCCTGTTAAATCTCTGAATCGTTCTCGCAAACATGCATGGCATGCTGCATGCATGATTGTGTTGTCTGCTTTGCGTTTGTTAATCAGCGCGGTCGATCAAGTACTAGCATATGTGAACTTGAGACCGTACGTACTTTATCTATATAATATATAGAGCTAACAGCGTCTAGCTATATTGTACTGTCGACTTGTATATTAGTACCTCCAGCTTTAATTCGTGCTGCAGATCTCCCAGGTTTCAGTTGTTTGAAATATCTGGGAAACTACAGTCGACTTTATATATCACAACCTATAAATTTCTACACAAATCGAAAACAATAGAGTACATGTAGAAATTTGGAATAAAAAATAAAAATAAAAAATAGTCCATGTAGAAATACATTTTAGAAAAAATAATAATCTGAAATTCGGTTTAAAAATAATTAATATTGAGATATATAGAGTACATGTAGAAATAAAATTTAGGGAAGATATGAAATTTGGATTAAAATTTAAAAATAATTAATGTTGAGAAAAGAAACCATGTATAAATACAATTTATAAACATCTACAATTCATATTAAGAATAAATAACAATATTTTCATAAATAATAATAATAATAATAATAATAATAATAATAATAATAATAATAATAATAATAATAATAATAATAATAATAATAATAATAATAATAATAATAATAATAATAATAATAATAATAATAATAATAATAATAATAATAATAATAATAGTAGTAGTAGAAAGAGTCAAGTAGAAATACCCAAAATTCAGACTAAAAATAAATATTATGGAAAAATATTTCATGCAGGACTAAAATTAGGAAATATTTTTTATTTTGGATTGAAAACAAATAATATTAAGAGAAAGAGTATACATAAAAATACAATATCAAAATATCTTAAATTAGGTTAAGAATAAAATAGTAATGAGAAAAGAGTTGGGAGCTATTCAAGAAAGATCCACATGTGAAATTGAATTCTCGCAGGCGGACCTATTAAGAAACATCTAGCACATTCCCTCTATTTTTCCCTTCTCTCTCCATCTCCATCCTAAAATTTTATCTACTTCCTTACAAAAAAAAAATCTCCTGTCTCTAAGTATCTCAATCTCTTAGTCTTCTCTTCCCCTTTCATATCCCCTCCTCGACGGCCAGTGACACGGGAGATGATGATGACAAGGAGAGGCGTAGGTAGGTGACGACGAGAGTGGAGGCCACAGGAGGAGAGAGCTAGTGGCGAACCAGGATTTAGAGATTGGGGGTGCCATCTACGAGACATGGGAACTCACTTACGGTTCGGTGAACAATGATTTGTATCATTGATGTGTGGCAACTCGACATCATGCATGTTACAGCGATTAGCTACAAGAGAGAACGAGAACACATAGATCATGATTCGTCAATTTAAAATTCAGTAATATTTTTAATATATGGATGATTGAACAATTTGTTCCATGATTTTAATTGGACTCTTGCAATCACTTCTGAAATGATGAATCAGTTAGCTAGTAAGTCATTTTAGAAATCCTGTATAGCTAGGCAATTGTCATATAGAGTTAGTCTCATATGCAACTAATCGTGTAATTAATGGCTAGATTATACGGGCTAATCACCCTTGGGAAAAGGAAGGGGAGAGGGGAGGTCGCATAAGGGTTGTTGGGTGGGGGGTGCTGGCCCTCCCCGGCTCCTATGGTAGCTTCGCCACTGGAGCGAGCTGTAGGCGCACAATGACAGGAGCGGTGGCGACAAGAGCCAGCACCGCAACAGGTGGATCCACCACCGCCAGCCCCGAAAAGGGCAGATCTAGCGACGGTGGAGTCGTCGGATCTGGTGTGCTGTCCTTGGGGACAGTCGGCCTCCCTTGACCCTCCCCCTCACTCGTGGATTATGCAGTGGCAGCAGTGGAGGCTCCTTGATTGGCTGATTTGGCATCGGTGGCCTCGTATCGGTTGGATCTAGTGGCGGTGCAAGGACGTCCACACAACGGTGCGGTAGATTGGAGCTAGCTAGAGTTTCAATTTTGGAAAATTTGTTTGTGATTTTTACTCGCAGGCGGACGGCTTAACTGAATGCTCGTGGAAATCCCATTTCGTATAGTGGGTTCTTTGATCGATTGGGAAAATTTCCATATTTACAAACACCCGAGGGGCGGCGGGCCACCCACCCATATGAAAATAAATCATGTCTGTAGTAGTGAATGTTGATGACAATGGATATTATTATTTGAAATGGGTTATAAACGATCACAAATATAAGATACAAGGCAAAATTTGCTATAGGACATTCAAAGTTTGTGGCCTTTGTTGTGAAACACCCAAAAAACACGTAACTTCTCGTGGACACCGTAAAAATATGGTAATTAGCTGCTGGGCACTCGCCGCATATTTTATTATTTTCGGTGAAAACGGAGAGAGAAAGCCCCCATGCTGATAGGCTTGTAAAGCCTAATCTCCCCAGTTCGCGATCTGGCCGATCCCTAATTCCTAATCACTCTACATGCGGGGGCAGCTGGAACGGCAATCACAGGGTTGGTAGATTGCCGCCAGAGACGCGCACGGTCAGAGCTCGTTGCTCACCGTCGATGGCCGGTGCCAGATTTTGCTGTCAGCCAGCGACGCGCGGCCGAGTTACTCCAGCATATTTGAGGCTGTTCGCATGCCACGCGCGGCGATGGAGGCCAGGCTCCAACCATCAGCCCCCTAAATCCGTGAGTTCGAAAGGCAATGTCTCGCCCACAGATTCCTTTCATGGCTCGTTCGTCGCGGCCGCGGTGTAAGATCGAGATGTCGACTAGAGGGGGGGTGAATAGGCGATTTAAAACTAAATGACACCTAATTAAAACTAACCTAAGTTGTTAGGCTTGGTGAGGGTCAACTCTAACTAAGCAACTAAGTTATGTTTTGCAAACCTAGGGTGATAGTGGCTCAATTATATCTCTAGGAAAGTAAATCACACTCCTATGTCAATGTTTAGCAATCTTAGGGTGATATGATCTCAAGTATGTCTCTAGAAATGTAAATTGCACAAATGTAAATGCGACAATCAAATGAGACAAGGATACAATAGATTTTTCACCGAGATTCGGAAACTCGCCGGTTTCCTACTCCCCGTTGAGGCGAGCCCAACTCCACCGCTCAACCACGAAGACACCGCATGCCCCCTTTGTCAAGGGGTGGGCAAGGCGGGAGCCGGTCCACGGAGAGGACTACCCAAGCCTCGATCACTCGGGTAGTTCTTCCTTCACTCCGAAGGTGGTGAACTCGAAACCACTCACAAACCGGCGCCGGGCCTCCTCCACAATCTTCTCGGAGAGGTCACCGGGCAACTCCTCCACAACCCGTCTAGGAGGCGGCAACCTCCAAGAGTAACAAGCAATGACTCGGCGTGGAGATGATCAATCAATTGCCACACTAGCTCTACAAATGGAAGCAATGCACTTGACTCTTGGCTAATTAACCCTCTAACACACTAGATGGATGAACACAAAGCTCAAGGGGGTGTGAGAGAGGTGCAAGGGGTGTATGCAATTGAATTGGGTGCCAAGAGCGACCCCTTGCTGTTGGTGGGGGAGTATTTATACTCCCACCCACCAAAACTAGCCGTTGGGGGCGAAATCCCCCAACTCTGTGCTACTCTGCAACGGCTAGAAAACTAGCCGTTGTAGCCCTGTCAGAGGGCCCCATCGGCCTGGCCGGTCAGACCGACGTTGAGTGGCCGGTCAGACCGGCCACGGCTCGGTCAGACCGCTGTCAGCTCGGTCTGACCGAATACGGCTTCGTTGGCTCTGTATCGGCCACCTCGAGCAGCACCATCCCGGCCACCAGAGGGCCAGTCTGACCACACAAGTGCCGCCGGTCAGACCGGCCTTATGCGTCGGTCAGACCGCTGTCTTGCTGCCGGTCAGACCGCCACTATGTGGCCAGTCTGACTGCCCCTGGTCAGGCCGAACACAGTGAAACTGTGTGATGTGAAAATGTGTGTGTGTGTGGTGAAAAATGAGCACAAGTCTAAATGCATAATGACCTAATGTGGCAATTAAAATCATCTCATTGCTAGGTCATTAACCCCTTTGATAGTACGGCGAAACTAAAAATAAACTAGCAAATTTGATCGCCCTTCATCTCGATCAATTTTAAAACTAAAGCACTAGTTTTACCGTTTTCTTTTCTTCGCTTCGCGCCATCAAATTTTAATCCATAAATAATCATCCATGCGCACACATGACGTGGACCTAACTTAAAATATATCTCAATAGCAACGGTTAGTCCACAATTAGCGCTTGTCATTAATCACCAAAATTAACAACAGATGCCTAGATGCTTCACGCGGCGATCCGATAGCCTACCGACCGAGCTGCTCGGCGTCATCTTTGAGCTACTCGGCGTCATCTTCGAGCAGTTTGCCCGAACTGCCTCACCGACCACACCTACTTCGCGGCCGTCTGCCGCCCGTGAACTGCCTCGTTGACCACGCCTGCTTCATGGCAGTTTGCTGACCATGGCGCACCGCTGCGGCCCTCATCAATGCCCCGCAGCACGGGCTCCCATAACTGCTCCTCCTATCCCACAACACGCTGTCCTTCTTAAACCTCTACTTCAGCGCCACCCACCACCCCACCGTCCCTTGGTGCGTCTGCGACACACGCCTGTGCGGCACCCACAACGACACCTGGGTTGCTGTCACCGTGGACTTGTGGCAAGGATTTGCGGCCGTCAACCTCTTTACTAGCATGAGGGTCAGACAAACGGTCCCATGGGCAAACTTGACTTTTATGAACGTTTATCTCTCCGTTTCCACCGGAAATAATAAAAAATAATGCGGCGAGTGTCCAAAAGCTAATTACCATATTTTTGCGGTGTCTACGAGAAGATACGCATTCTTTGGATCTCACAGCAAAACCACAAACTTTGAGTGTTATGTAGCAAATTTTGCCAAGATACAACATGCCATCTTTAGTAGGTAAAAGAATATCATGAGCGATAATAAGATACATGCCATCTTTTATTTAAATGTATGTTGTGGGATGGATAGGTAGTTGGGACTAAGATATAAAGAAATTTGAATATGAGTTGATTGATATGACCACCAGTACATAAAAGTTCCTATATTGCGGGAGAAGGAACAATGCGTGAAATCTCTTATATTACGGAACGAAGGTCGTGAATGCAGACTTGGATGAGGGTGAGAGGAGAGAGAGAGAGGAGATCGAGTGGATCATGATGCTGGAGGAGAGGACTTCATTATTTTTAATGCACCTCGGAGAGTTTACATGCAGTGCTCCATAAGGTCCGCATGTGAAAACATACCCTACTTAGACATGCGGTTCTCACAAGGATCTACTTAATGTAAATATTATAATTTTCATTCATGGACCGTTGATGTACGTCTATTAACACTACTGAAGAAACCATCTTTCGTGGGTTGGGCAAAAACTAAAATAGTCCCGGTTTAAATAAGAACCGGGACCAAACATCATTTTTTTTGTCCCGGTTTAAAACTCAAACTATCTTTACTCCTGGTTGGTGTAAACAACTTGAACTAAAAAAGATCTTTAGTCCCGGTTTATTCATTGTTTGGACGTGGCGAACCTCCCAATATCTTTAGTCTCGGTTGTTTACACCAACCGGGAGCAAAGATTAAAAAATCACGCGGGGGACGGAGTGGGCGAAAAGCGTGCATTGGAGGGAGGGATAAAAAATTTCACGGGAGAGAGAGAGAGAGCCAGATTCTTCCCTTCTCCTCATCCTTATCTTCTTCAGTCCTTCTCCTCATCCTAGTATCTTACATTCTCTTCCTCACATCCTCCATCTTCTCCTTCCCCTCCTCCTCCTCCTCCTCCTCCCCTTCCCCCCTCCCTCTACCCTCTCCCTCGTGGCCGGAGGCGGTGGCGGCGCCCGGCGCGGCGGGCGGTGACGCGACCGTCGCGGAGGGCGGCGGCGCCCGGCGCCAGAGCGACCATCGTGAAGGGTGGCAGCAGGCGGCTGGCCGCGCGGAGGGCGGCGGCAAGCGGCATGCGGCAGCGCCTGGATGGCTGTGATGATTTTGGATTGGCTGGTGTTGTAAATTTAGGGATGATTTTGTAATGTAAATTTGAGGATGATTTTGTTGTTGATTTTGTGAATGTGGATGATTTTGTGAGTGTTTGAAATCAATATTCTAGCCAAAAAAAAAGGAAAAAAAACTTTACTCCCAGTTGGTGTTAATCGGACTAAATATGCATCTTTACTCATGGGTATTTCAATCGGGATTAAAGATAGCGATCTTTAGTCTTAGATTTTTCCTCCCGGTTTGTAACTGGGAGTAAAGAGGGTTTTTTCAGTAGTGTAACCATATTATTTTCACATGTCGCTGTCTTAATGCACGATTATATTGAAGCATGGTGTTTAAAAAATGCCAGGTGTTTTAAAAAATATTTTTTATAGAGACAGATACGCTTGTGCGCATACGACTAGCTTGTTTGTAGACTCATATATTTTTAGCACGACAGAGCATGCCTGTACGCTGCACAGGCCCGTGCAGTGTCATGGTGATGTAGCTCGCTGAAATCCTGCATGATCAGGTACACCGTTCGCATGCATGCTGCATACACAGAGATACACAGATCCATCGATCCGTATGTAAGGCTGAGCTCCACTGTGGCATGCATGCACCGATCGGCGGTGAGCTGAGATGATCAGCAGCTGCACAGTAACAAGCTATAGCCACCCGGTCTGCTGCGCGCGTCTCCAGTGCGCTCGACCGGCCAGACATATTCGTTGTGCATGTCAGCATGCATCCATGCTGCGCTGCTGCTGCCTCTCTCTCAGCTCTCGGCCGGCCGGTCGATCAATCAACAGCTCGGTTCCAAATTTGGACTGATATGATCCAGTAACTTCGATTCTACTGTTAATTTTAGTTCAGGTAAATCTAGTTATGTTCAAATCCAGCGATCTGTTCAAATCGATCTCAAAATATTTCCGTCTGAACTTTTTGGTCCGGAATGGACAAGCTGATCGAGTCAGCTAAGCTAATATCTCTGACATGCAAGATCTATCCAAAATCTTACACGGATTGATAAGGACGGATCCAACGTGGGTGCTGGGAAACTCGAGTCCCCCCTACTTCGCTGGATCACCATTGTTAGAAGAGGAGATGAAAGGAGAATAGGGACAAAATAAGAAGTAAGGGAACTGAAGAAGGGAGAAGTCAATGAGTCCCCCTTAAATCTTATTATGGATCCACCCTTAATATGTAGGGGGGCAAAACGTATGGAACACTCCGCGCCGATCGATCTCACGATCTTGGGCGGGCGTTTTGCCCCCTGGTGATGAACTGTTTGATGATCTGTTGGGTTGCTAGATTAGCCTAGTTTTGGTGGGCCCGGGACCTCACATGCAGATGTGCAAGCCCTGTCCGTCCTTTTTGCGTCATCCTCTCACCAAACTTGCGACATGCATGCAGTACTGGCTTAGTTTCATCGGGCAAGTTGGTTTCGTCGTCGAGTCGTACGTAATATGCAAGCATTGATGCATAATTGCATGAGTGTTTGTTCGTACTCAAAGAAAGGACATGCTGCACGAGCATCCGTCCAATGCATATATTTTGTTCCAGGACGAAGAGATTCAGATGTCGCGATGTCGGTTAATCGAATCATGGGGGAAGAGCACGTACTGCATACTTAGTAGTATGTAGGTCCTAGATATTCCTACCATATGAGCTTTGCTATTGTGTATGTTTCGTACTTGTATGGATGGTCCTATGATAGGGCCATGGGGGTGGATCTACCGTGATAGGATTAGGGTTAGACAACCTACTCGACGACACTACTCCATCCGTTTCATATTGTAAGACTTTTTAGCATTACCCATATTCATATAGATGTTAATGAATTTAGACACGTATATATATGCTTAGATTCATTAACATCTATATGAATGTTGACAATGCTAGAAAGTCTTACATTCTGAAATGAAGGAAGTAGCTATTTATCACTTGAGTGACTTTTAAGTAAAATCGCACAAATGTAATTACATATATATATAATTGTAATGTAATTACAGTATAAGTATGGTTCGTTTAATTATTGTATAATTACATTTAATTATATCCAATCGTCATTTTTTTTAATAATGAAACCAACCCGTACTGCCTCAATGTGAATTTAGTAAACAATGAAATCAGGTCCAATTTGACAGCTTGATTTTTAACAATTCTTTTTTAGAAACACAATACAAACGCAAACACTTACAATGCACGCACACTCATCCCTGTGAACACACACGTACCCTAGCAGCACATTCGGTAGACTGGGCCGATATATCTTGAGATTAATAAAGTCACCACAGGCGCTTCATTGGTATACGTCGCCTACCACTGAAAGAATAATTAGTCGTAAATTGGAAACCTGCGTTAAGCCTAGAACTTAAACCCGGGTGAGTTGGTACCACCGCAAGGAACCTAACTAGTTGAGGTACTCACTTTGCGGTAACAAATCTAATCTAATGAAAAATCATTGCTCAAAAAAACGTGTGATCAGATATATAGCAAATTTGTTGCAACATTGGTAAGTACTTTATGACGCTAGCTAGCTGATCAATTTTCTAGATTTGTTAGTTGGCAAATTGACACTACTACATATTCCATTTTCGCATATGGTCAAAACTCAAAACGTATTTTCGCAAGTGGCTAGGTACCCCACCTGTCCCTAGGTGTCTTCAGAAATGCACATTTTCCCATGTGGGCGCCCCCAACCACTTGCGAAGATCAATTATCGCAAGTGGGTCACTTAATCTGACCTCCTGGGAAAACAACACATTATCATAGGCAGCTAAGTTAATGTGCTTTCGCAGGTGGCCAGATATATTCTGTATAGTAGTGTGAGGTCTGCCACGTTTAGATTTATAGTACTAGGATGTATTACATCTAAGTTTAATTTTAGATGGAGGAGGATATATACATCCCATATATAGTACTAGAATGTATTACATCTAGGTTCAATTTTGGATGGAGGAGGATATACACAAGATATAACCCATATCTCTACTATTATACAAATTGAAGATGTTTTTGCCGGTATTTTGGTACGTCATCCGTGTATGAGTCAGTTTTCAAGTTCGCTTGCTTTTGGAAATACATATCTGTATTTGCATTGATTTTTAAGATCGTTCACTTTTGGTAATACAGAAGGAATCATATATATAAGAAATATGTTTAAAAGAACTCCCATGCTAACTTGAGATGATCGGACTCCTAACTGTAGCTCATGATTTTCTATATATATATATATATATATATATATATATATATATATATATATATATATATATATATATATATATATATATATATATATATATATATATATATATATATATATATATATATATATCCAAGCGAACTCTCACAGTGAATTTCATCTTAACTAAACCATATAACAATAATAAGATTAAAATAGACTTCACCCGTTGCAACGCACGGGCATTTTTTCTAGTATTACCAAAAATCTGGGCATGGCACACGTTTAGATTTATAGTACTATATGTGCTATATCTTGTACTAGATTTGTTTATTTTGTAACAGAGGGATAAGTATGGTCCTCTATTGCTATATTGCTATAGGCCCACACACCCTCTCGAGGATCCATTTTGATAAAAGGGAAGTGTTTTGCGATAATTAAACGAGCTAGGGTATGCGAGTTGTGAAAGATCGAAGGCTTGTGGGATATACATGTAATTTTAAGTTAGTTAGGATTTGGAAATAAACTGCAATAAAAAGAACACCAAAATCCGGCTAATTCCATCAGTTTAGTTACTCCTGATCGCCTCGTTTATAAATTTTATTCTACATATTTATAAATTTTAAACTTGATCTACTTATAAATATGTAGAATAAAATTTATTCAGATTTTTGACACTTGGACTATTAATAACTTCTCAAATACTTAGTTTAGAAAGTAGACAATAATATTCATAAATATATCTTGAAAAGTGCTATCATAACATCATAAACATATTAGATTTTATAAATTTATTTTAATATAAAACTTATTGATGATGTTTTAAAAGATCAACCAAATCTTATACTAAGAGCAGGTACAATAGCAGGCTATAAATATATTTTAAGAAGATAAAAGATGAGAGAGAAAAGCAGTGGGCTACAGATTTCTAGTCAGCTACACCACGGACTCCAAAACGCAATGTGAGTATGACAGGTGGGACCAGATATTAATATGTTTATAGGTAACTATTGCATGAATTGGCTATTGGATTAACTATAGATGATTTAGAATTAGTAGTTGGCTATACTTATTAAACTTGCTCTAAGCGTAAGTATTTACGATGGGAGGAAGTACCCGCTTGTTGCGACATAGGAGTACGCAATATAGGCAATAATAACAGCAAACAAGTTAATTGTACCTTATTGATCAACCTACGATGATTCTGAAAATAGGACTCACCATTCAGCTCACATTATTGCAGGCTAGCTAGGTTGCAGTTAGTATACAGACAATTGGTCCCTCAGCTCACCGATCGAAAAGCGCGATCACATGCAAAACAACACAAAAAAACAGCTAATTAATCAACCAAATGGGTAGAGCATCTGATTATTTACTCTCTCATTGCCTCACAACTCACAAGCTAGCTAGTCGCATATATACTCTTGCATTATATGCTTTCCACTGGCTGTTCTAGCTACTTTAATTAGTGTTGTTTGTGTGCTTCTTACATCAGCTGCTCGTCCTGTTGCGTTTTGTTTTGTGTTGGTGATGAGTTGGGATAATGATGGCGCAGGGGGAGAGAGAGGATAGGACTGATAGGAGTGCATCAGGAACACATGCAAGCAACCCCTCCTCTCGCGAGAAAAAAGGCCAACGAATGTTTGTCTCCGGCCGCTGCCGCCGGCTGGCAATCATATACTCGTCGATCGATAGCCAGCAGCTGCCGCTATTAGGCTATGCACGCGCGCGAGAATCTCACTAATCATTCAGGCTACTAACTCCCATGAGATCCTGGCTTTATTAGGCACGGTGGATCTGCATTGGCCTTCCCCATAAAGATTGAGAGGTAGTTTCACGTACTCTCTAGCTCCATTTTAAAATAAACTAATCTCGTACTGAATGTGACACATCCTATTGATTTATTTTAGAAAGGAGTAAATAGGAGATTAGGCTTTGATAGGCTTCAATCGATAGCTGCTCAGGTCAGCTCGTGAAGACAAGTCAGCAGGGCTGACGATGCCGTACGTTGATTGCACTGAACTGATGAATTCAGGAGAGGTTTTTTCAGTTGTTGACAGGAAGTAGTACCATGAAAAAGAAAACTGAATTAATTCAGGATGCATTTAATTTTCACAGGCCTCTGCAGGACTGCAACTTGTTCGTGCGTATGGTGATGGTACATAACCCTGATCTCTTTGTTGGCCATGGACGGTGCAGCATTTGGTGATGATTGATCGATAGAGCTACTGCTAGCCTGGTTATATATTCGGGGTAGTTACTAGTTAAAGTTAATTGAGGTGATGCAATGATATGATGACACATATATATGTCGATCGACCTGGAAAGCAGCAGACAAATGGAGCCATCTTTTGCAGCCGGCCGGTCTCGCAGGACCAGCAGATAGCAAACGCAACTATGCTAGCTACGTGCAACTGCATACCTCCCCTTAGTTGCTGCTTGTGTCCACAGAGGCCCAGAGTCCTTATCAGTTATCATTCACTCAAGATATATATATATATACATATATATTGCCCGTTCACCGCTTCGTGGTACCTCCTGATACCTTCTTAATAGAATATTTTTAAAAGAAAAGACGGATGCATGTGTGCTTGAGGCAAAATGCATGCATGTGTGATACACATCTCCTTGTGATTCTTTTTTATAGATATATAATGCATTTCCTTCTGATGATCTGATCTGATCCTCTCAGGGGGATGCATGCACGCACACGCACCTGCGCTTGTTCCCATGAGATATGATCCTCTCTTTGGCCTAGGGAGATCTCTCCTTTGATCTCTGTCCCATAAAGCTACATACTGATACTATATTACTATGTGATGGTCAGATAGGATCATGGGAGTATAATCCAGGAAGGAGGGTGTCAGCAGTTTGGGTTAGCTCGACGTACGAGACATGCATTTTGTTTCTTGGCTTCTTGCCATGGTCTGTACGTCGGTTTCCGGCCACGCTAGATCATCTGCATGTCCGTACGTACGTGAGCATCTCTATTTGATCCTTTCGTTTTTTTCCACTGTGGGTAAACAGTACGGACGTTTTGGTTGGCGGTTGACCGGGTAAGACTATGTTTTGACCTGTATAGATACTACTCCCTCCGTTTCATAATATAAATCATTTTAGCATTTTCCACATTCGTATAGATTCACTAACATCTATATGAATGTGGAAAATGCTAGAATGACTTACCTCATGAAATGGAGGGAGTATCATATAACTGAAATATAACCTGCTTATATCTTGAGGTTAACTACGTACTACCACATAACCTATTAAATGTGACGCAGTATCAATTAATACCATTAAAAGAGAAAAAAAAATATTGATAGGGTTTTATCATCCTCAAACCTGCACACACTGGCATAAGTTACCTGGCGGTGGTGCTGTCTGGGCGGTGGATGGCATCATGTAACGATGCATATGAAGCGTGAGAAGCTAGTGACGATGTTGGAAGGCACACAGAGGCATTGCTGCAATTGCCAGAGGCAGAGCTAGAACGAAATGGAAGGTGGTGCCATTTGTTTAATTTACTCTACTTTAGATTGAGTTTAAGCTTATCTGGGCGTCTAAGTTTGTATTTGTTATAAAACCGGCCCTGAAATCGACATCAGAAGCCAAACGCGGAAGAAAACGCCATAGGAGATCCAAACACGATGACGACACCGAGGCACGATATTTGATAACGAAGGTCAGCCGTAGCCTACATCTTCGGGGCACTGATTACGGGCGCTCCTCCCCGATCCAGCATATACAGCGTATCAGAGTTACAACGACTCACGGTTGGTCGCCGCCGGCAGCCGCTTCCTCTTGCTATGCTAAGTCGCCATGCGGTTACAACAGGTACGCCTCTCTATATATGAGAGATCCTAGGATAGAGTCCGACTCATACTCTAGTCCTAATACCTATTACAACTCCAAGTCCTAAACTATAACCGACTGCGTACACATATTCGACACAAACTCTAACAGTATTGAGAGGGGTACATACGTGGTGAAAAATATAGATAAGGTATAGCTAAAAAATTTTCTTGACCGGGTTTTTGGGCACCCCCTAATATACTCTAGCTCCACCTGGCAATCGCTAGTAGCCAACACGGAGGCTGACCAACCAGTACAACAGCAACGAGGTAACCCATCACACTGGATCTGTTTCCAACCCTCGATGTCTTAATTAACTGATCCAATCCTTTCATGGTGTCTTAATTGGTTGTATGCATCACCATGACAAGCAGCGGTGGTGATGGTGTCCATGGCCTCTAGTGCCTTCTTCTCCTTAGGGGCATGTTGTGACTTTAGTTTGTTGGATTTCTGATTCGGTTTCTATCATGTTGTTTTTTAATGAATGTTTGGATTGATTGTGTGATCCATTTTTATTGGATTTGTGATTTAGTTTCTGTAATCCTTGGCTTGTCATAGTACTCCCTCTGTTTTAGGTTATAAGACGTTTTGACTTTGGTCAAAGTCAAATTGTTTCAAGTTTAACTAAGTTTATAGACAAATATAGTAATATTTATAATACTAAATTAGTTTTATGAAATCAATAATCAAATATATTTTCATAATAAATTTGTCTTGGGTTGAAAATGTTACTACTTTTTTCTATAAACTTGATCAAACATAAGGCAGTTTGACTTTGACCAAAGTCAAAACATTATATAACCTGAAACGGAGGGAGTACTTCTTTTTTACTCTAGAAACCCGTTCTCACATCTGGCACTAATAACTCCCTATCGGTTGTTTGAATTTTAAATAATTCGTATTTATTTTCTTATCCGAGTTAATTATATTCGTTTTCGTATCCGATTAAAAATATAAAAACAAATACGGTAAGCATTATCCGTTTGTATCCATTTCGTTTCTATCCCTAGATCAATCAACAATTAATGTTGCCTAGCTAGTATCACTGTCGGTTTAAGATATTGAACGGCAGTGATATATGGAGCAACTGTCTCTTCACTAATCTGACCTCGTCATGGGCATCCTGAGCTAAGCCCTGTTGCATGGTGGTGGCTTCTGAGGATCTGAGCCAATAGCTAAGCTAGCTCAACTACCCACTCGCTGCGCTACCTCCCACCATACCGTGTTCTAATAAGCCAACGGTTTGCTACACTCAACTAGAGATTGGATGATTGCGCGCGAGACAATGGCTTAATACTTGTCGTTTCAGAACATTAAGAAAAGAACAAACAAGTAAATCATCAGATAAAACAACTTGGGCAATTGGCTAGCCAGTTGCATTCCTAGTTGGCTTAGTTGCAGATGCGCAGCATGCAGGGTAATGCTTGCATGCATTAAAAACTCAAAATTGTAAATATATTTAATTATATACAAATATAGCATTCTAATGAGATGGTTTGAAACAATCAGGTGGCTTTCAATATTACCCTGATTGAAACTACATGTATATCACCCCAATATTATCCTGATTGTTAGTATTGTTTTTACCCTGACTGAAATTATATTGTCCTGATACCAATGTGTATGGCATGTTTTTCTAGCAATGCTAGCGCTACACAAGACAAAATGTACTGTCACACTATATATATGACCTGACAATAACAAGACCCCATCTGTATTCGCTTCTATCATATCGTCTCAGCACTGTACCGCCCGCCACGAAAGTAGTACTTGGCATCATCATGAATGCTGCTGCTTGCCTAGCCTAGCCCCTTCATATTTTGTCGACCATTTACGCGCAGGGCGGGTCAAAATTTTGAGATTTTGTATGAGACATATCCGGTGAAACTCGTGAAAATCATAAATAAAAGTTTTATAAATTTATAAAAAAATACTAGAGATAAGTGTACATATGAAATACATTCTCATCAAATCTCAACTCCAAACTCAACTTTGTTTAAGAGAAATAAAAAAGACAAATTTTGGGTGAATAGTTTCATGTTACTACACCTGAAATTTGTATTTTGTTACTCCTAAATGAAGTTGAGTTTGGAGTTGAGATTTGGTGAAAATGTATTTCATATCTACACCTATCTCTAGTATTTTTTTCATGAATTTATAAAACTATTAGTTATGATTTTCACGTGTTTCCAACACTTAGCTCGTTTTCACCAGATATATCCCCGTATTAAAATGTGGAGGGGTAAAAACTTTCTTTACAGCCTATTTTTCGACTTCTTAGGTCGAGTACAACCTCTTTTGTTTCTTCACATATACATATGTACTCCGTATTACATACTCCCTCCGTTTCAGATTATAAGACGTTTTTACTTTAGTCAAAATTAAACTGTTTTAAATTTAACCAAGTTTGTAGAAAAAATAGTAACATTTTCAACCCAAGATAAATTTATTATGAAAATATATTCAATTATTGATTTGATGAAACTAATTTAGTATTATAAATATTACTATATTTATCTATAAACTTAGTTAAATTTGAAACAGTTTGACTTTGACCAAAGTTAGAATATCTTATAACCTGAAACGGATGGAATACTATATAAGTTTTTTTTAAAAAAAATCTTAGGTATACATTTATATACCTTTGAATCTAGCTATAGGCACACCCCACGCGTATATATGCATGTGATTCTAGGCTGTGTTTAGTTCCTAAAATTGGGAAGAAGTTTGGGGAAAGTTGGTAGTTTGGAAAAAAAGTTAAGAGTTTATATGTGTAGGAAAGTTTTGGATGTGATATGATGTGATGTGATGGAAAGTTGGGAGTTGGGGGGAAGTTTGGTGTGAACTAAACAGGGCCCTAGTAACCACAAAGCTAGTAGTAGCCTTCAGCAATTCAAGGTTGATAATACTCGGTTGGTATGTTAGGATCTTTCAATTTCCCAGCTTAGCTGACTACTCCCTCCGTCCCATAATATATCAATCTAGTACTGGATGGGACATTTCATAGTAGAGCGAATCTGGATAGGAGATTGTCTAGATTCATTGTACTATGAAATGTCACATCCGGTACTAGGTTGCTATATTATAGGACAGAGGGAGTAGCTAGCTGCAATTGCAGAGATGTGCAAGAAATCATTGCATGTAGCAGCTGTTACTGATCTAGTACAAACTAAAGTTCAGAAGTTCAGCTCTATTTAGCCGGAGTAGTATATCAGCTGCATCATGCAGGTTACTCAAATGTACGAGTATATATGTATGAGTGTAAATTCGTTCAAAAAAAAGTACAGTGTATGTATGAGTAGTTGCTTATGTTGCTGTCAATTTTGTTTCCCTGTATCGTTACGCAATATATATAGGTAAATTAACTAGTGCTACATGGAGTATGGGCTCCAAGATTCAAATTGAGTATATACCCAATTTGAATGAGTATGAAATTTTTTTAAATTTTTAGATATGAACATTAACTTCTTTACTAACAAGTTCAAACAAGTTTGAACTGAGTTTGAACTTTTTTTTGTTAGATTTTGATTCTAGGTATATAACATCCAAACATATAATTCGTTATGTGTGTGTCTATATATATATATATATATATATATATATATATATATATATATATATATATATATATAGCAAGACCGGTTTATGGGCCTACCATAACGTGAAGGGAGAGAGACTAGATCATGATAAGGTGATTACTTGATGGAAAGTGAGACCGACAAGAATGATCTCCTCCAGCAGCCGAGTTTTCTTCACGATGTGCGCGTACTAAGTCAAGGACCACAAGAATTATACAAAAGTTTTAGCTGGGCTAGATCACTCCAGCCTTTTCTCCCTTTGACAGCTCACAAGAACAAAGGATAATGCAGAAACACAATAGAGACACATGGATCATCAGGGTTCAAGTTTGTGTCGATGAGTTGGCCTGGAAAGTTGGGAGATCTCCCTCATGAAAAAGGAACTTCTAGGGGCCTGTAAGGACATTATTACAAGCCACGAGGATTTGAATCCTAACACCCTGAAATTGGCCGTTTGCTCCCACGCTAGGATGTCTGCGAACTAATTGATTAATACATAATTAAATTAAAAGTTTTTCATTTTCCACCGCTGTCTTTAACTCCCTCGTCTTTACCTCCCTCTAATCTCTGGCAATACTCTCCCCCTCAAATTAACCCCCTCATAAAGTCCCTCCCCAACCAGTGGTGGGACTTGACTGAAAATTAATTAGAGTGGGTGAAAAACAATTGCTAGTATATACTCCCTCTATTCTAAATTGATCTACATATAGTTTTTTTGAGGTTATTCCTAAATGATCTTCATATTTGTGTTCATTTATTGAGTCTATTCGTTATTTGTGCATTGGAGTAAATGGACATTGATGCATGCATCCATGTACACAAGTATTTATAACCCACATGCAATATCTTGATTTGCTATTGGTTAGAAAATATTGGGGATGGTGCATGCATTGAGTTTGTTGCTAGAGTAAATATAGTATGAAAGAGTTATTAGCTTTCTTGGTCTTGGTGTACCTATGAAATATGTAGATCAATTTAGAATTGATGGAGTACTACACATGACCAACACATATAAGGTGCATGTCTAATAGCTTAATCACTAAAATAACCAACAATCACTGTAGCTATGTAACAGGATTGCTTAATTGCTAGGGGAAACCATGACCCACATCCATATATCCTATTTAGTTGTAACCGAAACCTTGACATATGGATTATATATACCACATCATCTTAAAAAATAGTAACTTTGGATCTTTCTTATACTTGATCTCAACTATATTTGTTTTATATATTTATAATTCACTTGCTGTAGTTATTGCTATAAATATCAATGTTCATTGAATCATGTCATCAAGAAAAATAATAGCCATTAGATCCTTCACATTCTTAATACATAACCATTCATGTGAGATGTACAATTGCAATTCTATATTAACTACTATACAGCTCAAAATATACATTGTCCTTTTAGGCATTATAAGTATAAAGTTTACAAATTATTTTCTTTCAATTTTCTTTGAAGTATTTCTAAATTTCCGCTGCAACATACGGAGTATCCACTAGTCCCCCTGACCGCCCCAGTTCTCTTCCAATGTAAATCAGTGTCCCCTTTATAATCTCCAGATTACAATGTAGATCCCCTCTATTAATGTCGATGCAGTAGTAACCATTGACATGTGGCACCAGCAATACTGCAGATAATCCACGTATTGCAAGCGAGTGTGAGAGTTATCATGTTACCATAGTGGTAGAGCCAAACACAATTAAGCTCAGACAACAAAGAGTATTTCTTAATTAGTCGTTAGCAACATCATAAACTGATCCCTCGTAATAAATAGAAAATCTTATTAAGAAATTGTGTGTGTTGTATCGTGTCGTGTGGCAGCAGCGGACCTATAGTGGTTCATATGGGTACAGTTGTACCCCAAAATGCATGTTTTAAAAACAACATGTGAATGAATAGGGCATTAAAAATTTCTATTAGTTGGATCAAAACAAACACTATCTTAAGCCCAAAATCATATTCTCTAAGGACATCAGCAATGTATCCTTCCCAAGTAGTAAATAAGGTGGGACCAACCAAAAGCAGGTAATTGTTATTCAAGATCTCACAATGTATAGGAGGTAATAAGATAGGTCCCACATGTATATAAAAATCTAAAAGTATACGGTAGTATGGATAGAGAAGAAAGATTCAATACATAGCTGAGAGAATCAATGATTTTTTATTCCTTACTAGCAGGTCATAGCGCTATTGCTTGGTATTTGTTGCTTACTACCTCCACAATGTTTACTACCTGGTATTAAGGCTGTATTTATTGCTTACTACCTAGTTTTTGAGCACATTATGGATGCCCTAAGGGCATTAAAATTTTCTTAGCTATTTTGATTTTTTTTTACAGATGACTTTTGTTTTTACTCCTAAAAAAAATATCGCTTAGTTTTGCTAGTAAGAAGCCTTTTTTCTATTGTACGATGCTCTAGTAACTTCTAATAACTCTTGTACCCCATCAGCGAAAATGTCGTGTCGTGCAGATGAAGTGAAAGTGGAGAGATTGCTCAGGATCAGCCCAGAAGTTCGTTAGAGGCCATTGCTGAAGTTGCATTGTACTGCTAAGGTGCAAATTTTAACGGGAAATGATTGCATATACATGCCGTGAGATCATTGCGTACGTCTGGTTGTGTTTAGTTTAGCGCAAAGTTTGAATTTTAGTTGAAATTGGAGATGATGTGACTGAAAAGTTGTGTGTATGACAGGTTGATGTGATGAAAAAGTACTGAAGTTTGGATCCAAACTTTGGATCTAAACACAGCCTCTGTCTCATTCCGAGAAAGAGCTAGGCAAAATATCAAAATCTCCATGTGTCGGTCGCATGTGAAACGGAGTAAAAACAGAGCAGGTCAGCAGGAGAACGATATATGGAGACATCAATGCATATGTAGTACGAAATGCCTACAGTTACCTGCATGTGGTTCAGTATAAGATTAGTTATTGGTCAATGATACACCGGGCATGAAAAGATAGGAAAGGATAACATAGTTTTGATCAAAAGGAGCTGCGCAGAGTGTTGTTACTCATGATTTAACTTAATTTCTCAGTTGCGAGATGACATTTATTTTTCAAACCAAGTTAGTACATCCTAGTATACCATCACAAAAGGAATGCTACTTAAACGAAAAAAATATGATATGCAAAATACATTTTTTTTGATTTATTATGTATGTACGAGATATGAATAAATCATAAAAAAATTATAAAATCAAACAAGTATTGATAAGAGGTGATCAAGGGATCAAACTTAATTATTTAACGCTCTAACTTGAGAATGACAAAGGAGCTATAAATAAACTCTTACTAGAATAAATTTGGAACGTTAAAAATCATTATTTTTTTACTCACTAAAGACGTACACTTATCACTTTAAACCCACACAATACATCATATCTTCATCATGAGCACCTTTAAAATTTAAAGATCGGGATATAACAAAATTTACGAAGTCACCACGCATAGCTGTTGACGAATACCTCACCCATTGCTAAAAGACATTTCATATATATATATATATATATATATATATATATATATATATATATATATATATATATATATATATATATATATATATATATATATATATATATATATAATCATTTTTAGAATGGAATAAGTACTTTCAAATAAGCTTCGATGCATAGCTCTATACAAGATGGATCGTGGAGGAAATTCAGCTGGTAAAGCTGAGATCGATCGGCGTATACTGGGCTGCTGAATCGAGCCGCTTTATTCCGGTATCGACAAACCCCTGCCTGCTTTCAATTCCTCGTATACACCGTAAACACTGTAGCGCACGTATGCATGTGCCATGTGGCTGTGCACAGTGCGCGACACATCCCCACTAGTGGCTCGTGAAATCGCCTCTGCGCGTACGCGCCCGACGTCCCGACCCAAGTCTGACCCCCGCACCGTATCACCCCCGTCGTACGTGGTCCGTGCGCACAGAACCAAGCAAAACGACCAAGCAAAACGTAGCAGCAGCGCGACGCTCTTGCTACGGCCTACGGCTACGGACTGCAGCATCGCGCACAGGCTGACACCTGAATACTTACAGAGCCGTGCCCGCTAACACCAACACCCACGGACCACGATGGCCGTCTCGAGCCGGCAGGCACGCCGGTCGAACCAATTACCAACGCGAAAATCTGCTGCCGCGCGCCGCCTGCTGTGCACGGCAAAGCACATCAGCCACGTACGCCAAGGCAAGCAAAGCCGTGCGTGCGTACAAACCCGGCAGGGGACAAGTAAGCAAGCAGGGCAGCGGCTTCTGCACACGCTATAGCGCGACGACACGGCCAGATTTTGGCCGAATTCCTCGTCACAGGCCGCGCATATAGCGTACGACGACACATCGGCACCCCCGCGCGCGCGTCGTCGTCCGCCACTGCCGCGCGCCCTGTGCACCGCTGACTCTTCCGTCTTCGCGGCGCTGTACTGTGTGCCGGTCGACCGATCGCATGCACGCGCCACGGGCGGGCCGCGGCGTCGATCGATCGGGCGCCGATAGAGTCCCCTCACAATCACCGCGTCGCGTCGCGCCGCGCCGCTGGCTGGCGTGGTGTATAGTACGGGGGGTGGCGTGCCGTGTTTGCAGATCGAGACGGGTTGGTTGATAGGGCCAATTCGGTCGTACACGGCCGGTACACGGTACACTACTAAATTACTAATCGGTCGATCACCTGAAGAGTCGGACGGCCTCGTGACCGCACGGTTTGGATCCCAAACGTTGTTCGGATGCTTGCTAGTACTACAGTACGTGAGAGGCAGACTGTTTGAGGGACGACAGTACGAACGAGCGATTTAAATTGCTGGCTCCCACCAGTGCTGTCCACATATATACTAACTGACCAATCGGTATAATTTTGCGAGAGTGAATACGTAGTACAACAAACAAGAAAATATCGCACCTTGTCAGGAATTATTGTTTTCCTTTTTTGGGTTACTGACGTATGCTATCCCACTCAGTCCAGGTGCATAGCTAAAATAATTATGTTTTGAAACGGATGCAGTATCAGATACTCTCTTACCGTGTAGTAAAGATTAAAATTTAGAAGAAGAAAAAAATTTGGTCGTCTTATCGATCAAATTTTGTATATTAAATTGCTTGAATTTTCCTCCCTAGTATATAATTGGTCGAAAATGCTTCCACTCTCGTGCATTAGAATCAATATCCCAGAAATAATTATGTTGTGTAGAAAATTTGAATTCTAAAAATAATTATATTTAGGAACAGAGAGAATAGAACATAAATATTCTTTCTAGTAATCACTGTTCGGATAATTCGGATAATAAAGTTGTGTAGGTTAGGATCAATTAATTAATTGGTGTTCTTTTTCTAAAAAAATAATAATCAATTAGTGACTTTCCTAGTTTCCTTTTTTGGAGAGTCTTTTTTAAAGGAAGATACTTTTTTAGGAAAATTGGTAGTGTTGGTCATTGCTAACTGCTAAGGAGGATCCGAGAAATTTTGATTTGAAATAATTAAATATGACTATTGAATACTACCTCCATTTTAAAAAATAAGAAACTTTTTAGACTTGGATATAGTATAAGAAAGTAAATTGAATTAAATGGAGAACAAAGAAGTTTTGATTGATCGAGAGGATGAAATATGTGGAGAAATTAAATGAGCTAGGAAAGTATTTTATTGGTTTAGAAGAGATGTAGGTAGAAAAGTTGCTATACTTGGACATATTTTGAAGAAAAAAGTTAATTTTGTTCCCAGACTATTTTGTTGGATCATTTAACCCCTCCTAAACTATTCTTTCGCTTCTCATTTGTGATGAGCCAGGCGCTTGGACACAGTCACACAGTTGGACCACACAACAAAGCCGTTCGTACGCGTCAGACATGCGTGCATGATGATGTGTGCTAAAATTGTTTGGTTACCCGTTCTCAATACACTGTAGTGCATCCCGTCGTAAGTGTCAGTTTGTCATCATGTTCCAAAATCCAATTGCTTCCGGTTTCAAATAGATAGAGACAGCAGAGGGTGCTGGATCTCGTGGCCCAGGTGCCATATCCATCTTCCATTTGGTATTGTATCGACTAGCCTTTCTGAGAGGAAGAATCAACAGGTCACTTACATAGGAAAATGCTGTGTCTGTGTGTGTGTATACATATATATATATATATATATGTATATATATGTATATATATATATATACACATATATATATATATATGTATATATATATACATATATATATATATATATATGTATATATATGCATATATATGCATGGGCCTCTTCTAAATAAGAACGAAACAAAGTAAAGCACAATTATGTATATTAATTATTAGTCCATTATTGCAAAATTAAAGAGTGTAGCTTTTGGAAATGGACATGAACAATCTGATATCTGCTCTATCCAACTTTCAAGATGCAGAAAGATGTGACGTCGTACAAATGTGCATTGCATTTAACATGGTTAAAGTAACCAGCTCCTGTTCGATGCACCCTTTTTGACATATATATTTTAGGTTCAACTTCAGCCAAAAAAAAATCCCATCTCTTATCTGTAGTACAAGGAACCTTTGCTCAACAAGAATACAGATGGTCCTCCAAAACATGCTTTCAGTTTGCCTTCACATTCACAATAACAAATTAAGAGATAGTTAGAGTTTATTTTTAGTATCCCACATATATCTTACAATAAGATGTATATATTAGTAATAAATTGTGAGATAATAAGTTGGAATAACAATAACCATATAACTATCTTTTAATTATCTGGATATATTTAATTCTGACGCATATACTGGATTAAATTCTATTATCTAAAAAGCTACTCCATCCAATTTATAAAAACTTGCCATTTTGGATAAAAATGGTATCTTTACAACTTTGATTATGAATAACTAACTTATAAAATATTTACTTTAGAAACATGAAGACCATATAATATAGATTTATGTTAAAACGTACTTACATAATATCATATATTTTGTGGATATTTATTATATACTAAAAGTTCATTAAACTTTCTATGGATGCTCTAAAGTTGCCACGTACATGGCACTCCTATAAATGCTCCTAGATCATCACGTGGTACTGTCTAATCTCATCGTCGATTTTCAGTTAAATTGGTTAACCCAATATTTTAGACCAATGTATACTGTGGGCCGGAAAAAAATAACATAAGTACTCCATATGTACTCCCTCCATACTCGTAAAGGAAGTCGTTTAGGATAATGTTTAAGTCAAACTTTAGGAATATAAATCATGAATAACTCTGAAGTTGTTGAGTTTGAAAATGTAAAAATTATATAAATAGATTTGTCTTGAAAAATATTTTTAAAAAAGTATACATATATCACTTTTCAATAAATATTTTTATAGAAATAAGAAGTCAAAGTTGTGTTTTGGAGACCGTGTCACTATCCAAAACGACTTCCTTTATAAGTACAGAGGGAGTACGTACCTACAACCGAAGAAAAAACAATGAAGCTTACCTACTGTTCACCGGGGAAAAAAAAGAAAAATCTACGTACGATCTTACGATAAAAGTGATAAAGTAAAAAAACACATATGTATGTGGTGCCATTGAAAAAACGATGGTATATTGTGTGTACTATTTAAAAATAAATTATATTACTCTAGAAATTTACGTAAATACACTCAATTAAACTAGATCTTCTACATGATAAATTTAAAATATGCAATCAGTATCTTTAAACATTCTATATTTAAATTATTTCTAAAATTATATATGATCCAGTTATATTATTTTAATTAGATGAACTATTGATGTCAAGCTTCCTAAATGCATCAAACATATTAGGTCGACATAATTATTGTTATCACAATATTTTAAATAAATTTACATCATATTTATGGTGTCAAATATCACTGGATGACTATACAATGCTAATTTAAATATACATATATAAAATAAATGAAAACATCGATCACAATTTAGTTATGTTTTTAAGTAGATCTAATTTAATTTAATATGTTTGAGATTTTGTTTTTTTTAATTTTTAGAACTATTTCATTGGTATTTGAGAAGTGGGCAACATAAATACTTCGTAGATGTGAAAAAAAAATATGAAAAATATTTCAAACCAACGATCTTGCTATAATACAACCCCTAAATCAATCACGAGATTTATGGCCATATATGTATGTTTTCTCTTTGCCAAATAGTTATGGCAACAAATGAACAATGAAGAAACATACGCAATAGATATATTTTCTTATTGTTGAGAAATTCCATCATCCCATGCATAATTTGATGGATGCATGTCATACACCCTATTGACGTGACTATTAGTATACTTCAACAAATTAGTTATTGTAAATAAGTTTGGAAAAATATATGTATTCTCCAAATTAATTAGTAAAGGTGTCTAATGTGGTTATGAACAATAGGTGTTGAAAAAAAGCAGACTAAATTATAGATATTTGTCAAAATGTAACCAATAATATGGTACTCCGGAGATTATCATGATAGTATTTTAAAAAATTATTTTATCCGGGTTAAAAAAATCGCATATATTGGAAATATATTTGAACCAACTCCATTATTCCATTATTGTTTCTTTATCGTGACACATTTTTCTCATAAATTTAAGGTTGTACGGTTTCAAGTAATACATATCCCAAACCAGATATTGACAAAAACATATTTAAAATAGAGTGAAAGATCTGTTTTAATCATCCACATGTAAACATTCGTAAAAAAATTTCTAGCAAAATTAAATAAGATACACATACATATGTGCGGGTTACCTTTCTAGTTCTTATACATATTGTGACAAAAAAATTAGTCGTTAAAGTTGTCCTCGAGAAATCATGCCCTTGTTAAAATGACAAATATTTATTAACTGGAGAAAGCGGGTCTCTTAATGAGTAGTTTGGTGATTCCTTTGTGTGTTTCACGTTATTAGATGGGTTTTCTTCCCATAAAAGTGAGACCGAAACTAGTGTAGGAGGTTTCTTGGATCCTACCATTAGGTTGGCTAATCACTTCCAGCTTCTAGGTTAGATGCATGCAGATTAGATTATAATGTTGGGGGGCAGCACTACACTTTACTAAAGGGCATTAATTAAGTGAGAGCAGTTGAGCACCAATTAGTTAGCTTGTTAAGTAGTACTACATGCCATGTGATCGAGCAACACATAGCCATAGGATGGCAAGTATCTCTCCTCACAAGATAAATTAGCGGACATTACGTTTATAAACTAATAGTACTGTTTTGGACTTTCTTTTTCACTGAAGAACTTGAAATGGCACACACCGTGTAGTCATGAATCAAAGCTAAAAAAAATCAAACCGATGCGTCAAAGGACGGGGGTTTACACATGAGGGTTTTGTTTTTGAATTTCTCCAAACACTAAAAGATGGTTTAGCTGCTGATGTTTATAGTTCCTACCTGATCATCTCGATCAATTCTATAATCTTTCTTAATAGAGAAATTTTACAATTATTGAGAATGTACCAGTATATATGAACTTTTACAATAAAAATTTTAAGGTACCAAAATTTATACTAGAAGATATCATAACTTTCGATACAAAAGATTGTACAAATACCCATTACCTAATTGAATAAACATCGCAAAGTGGTCAGTTACACAATTATTAAGTTGGGCCATCTAGTAATGAAAATGTTAGCAGATAAATAAAAGAGTACTCGAGTCAAAAGGGTATGGATGCCATGGTGTTGGGGGAGGCTAATGGGCGATCGATCGCCAGGCGATCGGTTTACCCCCCCTCCCCCTATACTCCTCCCTCTTCTCCCCCTTCCTCCTCCCCTTCTCTTTCTACTACAGTACACCACACAATTTTTTTTTAAAAAATAAAAGTTACAAAAATTTATGTATAAAAATACTATATAAAAAAATTTGAATTCAAATTCAAATTTGAATCGGGTATGTAAACTTTTGGCTTATAAACTTTGGTTTGAATTCAAATTCAAATTTGAATCGGGTATGTAAACTTTTGGCTTATAAACTTTGGTCTATAAACTTGTAACGTCCCGCCTCTCCCAGGCCGGGCCCGTTTACATCTGATAGCTTTTATAGGTCATAGACTGCCCTCACAGACCAACACAAGTCTTTTCTGCACACTTTGTCCTCACTCGTCGGCTTCCGGAAAAGAAGTTGCAACTTATTGATATGAGTATTCTAGTAATCCTATTAAGCCCTAGGCCGGGATGTCACAAAACTTTAGGTGTATAAACTTTAGATGTATAGAAATACTATATATAGAAAATATTTGAATTCAAATTCAAATTTGAATCAGATATAATTCAAATTCAAATTTGAATCGGGTATGTATACTTTTGACTTATAAACTTTGGATCTATAAACTTTAGGTGCATAAACTTTAGATGTATAGAAATACTATATATAGAAAATATTTGAATTCAAATTCAAATTTGAAACAGGTATATAAACTTTTGACTTATAAACTTTAGGTCTATAAACTTTAGATGTATAGAAATACTATATATAAAAAAATATTTGAATTCAAATTCAAATTTGAATCGGATATATAAACTTTTGGTCTCTAAACTTTAGATCTGTAAACTTGAGGTGTATAAACTTTAGGTGTATAAATTTACTAAAATAGGAAAGTAATATGGTGCCAAAAAAGGAAACCAGGTGGAGGAGTGGAGGGAGGGGGGGGCCTAATGGGCGATCGATCGCCTAGCGATTGGTCCCCCCCCCCCCCGCTCCTATAGGCACTCCTCCCACTTCTCCCCTTCCTCATCCCCTTCTTCTCTTCCTATTATAGTACACCAAAAAAAATTTAAAAAATAAAAAGTTAGAAAAAATTATGTATAAAAATTTGAATTCAAATTCAAATTTAAATCGGGTATGTAAACTTTTGACTTATAAACTTTGGATCTATAAACTTTAGGTGTATAAACTTTAGATCTATAGAAATACTATATATAGAAAATATTTGAATTATTTGAATTCAAATTCAAATTTGAATCGGGTATATAAACTTTAGTTCTATAAACTTTAGATGTATAGAAATACTATATATGAAAAATATTTGAATTCAAATTCAAATTTGAATCGGATATATAAACTTTAGGTCTATAAACTTTAGGTGTATAAACTTTAGATGTATAGAAATACTATATATAAAAAAATATTTGAATTCAAATTCAAATTTGAATCGGATATATAAACTTTTGACTTATAAACTTTTGGTCTCTAAACTTTAGATGTGTAAACTTGAGGTGTATAAACTTTGGTGCATAAATTTACTAAAATAAGAAAGTAATATGGTGCCAAAAAAAGAAACCAGGTGGAGGGAGGAGGAGGAGGGGGGGATTGATCGCCTCGCTCGCCCATTAGCATTTCCGGAGATTGAGAGGGGGGAGGGGGGAGGGGGAGGGGATCGACCACTGCCTCATCCTAGGGCGATCCATCGCCGAACAACATTTCGGATGGTATTGTGTTGTCATTCGATGGTAGAAAGTGGAACGTGACACGGAGATTTTTACTGCTGCCTGCATGTTTTCAGCCCATTTCATAAATTGGTCCAGAAAAGCTTTGGTGGGTTGTAGCGGCCTTTTCTTCTTCCAAACGATGCAGGCTTTCCACTGAGTTGTTAAGCGGGCCTGAGACTTTTCCCTATATCTTTTGGGGCGATTCTACTTACACTTTAACTGCGCAGCAAGGCCTGAGACGCTTGACAGGTTTAGATGGGCCTCATTTACGATCATTTACGTGGGTGGGCCAGAAAATGAGGTCCACTTATACAAGGCCTCAGAGCAAGGTCAAAAGCAGCGCCGGCCGTTGGCTCCAATTCTCTCCACGTCACTTGTCATCAAACTAAAAGCCAAAAGGTACAATAACTAGGCTCCAGTACGTTTAATAACTTTTTCACATATATACTATTTTATTCTTCATCTCTCCTATTCTCTCTCTCCCTTTACCTTTCTTCTACTCGTGACCATCTTTCCCATCCCAGCTGAGGATAGGGGTGGACAAAAAAGCTCGAAACTCGTGGCTCGGATCGGCTCGTAGCAAGCTCGGATCGGATCGATTCGAACTCGTAGTCTTAATGAGTCGAGTCGAGCTAGCCTTTTAGCTCGTGAGCTTAACGAGCTAACTCGCGAGCTACTCGTTTAGCTCGTTAATATAAAATATCACCATATCTTCATGAACTTAGTGTTTCTTGACTAGTGCTTAGTCTTTTAATTACATCAAAACTATTCATATTTAGTGACTATTATATTAGTTAGTGTTTATTATTATGTTAATACATAATAAAATGCTAAATTTGAAATTATTAATATGGTATTAATAAGATATAGCTCATTAACGAGCCTAACGAGCTTAACGAGCCAGCTCGCGAGCCGAGCCGAGCTAGCCTTTTAACTTGTTAACATTAACGACCCGAGCCAAGCTGGCTCGTTATCTAGCCCTAGCTGAGGAACTTGGTTTGCTTGCTATGGTTTTTTCAGTGGAGAGAGAAGTGCCAATTCAAGCTGCCAACTGCGGAAGGCCAAGAAAATGGGTGTGGCATGAGGTGGAGTCGCTCAACGAGGCCAAGCTTGGCTCGAACTCGCCTCCATCGATCGATGGTGGGTTGAAGGAGCTTGGCATTCAAACCATCAAACTCTACTTCTTGTTGGGTGAGCTCGCTAGGCTTAGGCGCAGCCATCCCTGAGTGTGACGGCCAACCCCTAGCAGCGAGCTCCACGGGATGTGGCGAAGGAGCACGGTAGCTAGGAGCCGGTGAGCAAGCACTACGACGAATCCATCAGTTTCTGCTTTTCTGGTTCCCTTCCTTCTTCTTGCTGTCGACTGGCCTTCACCATGGCTGCTCTCAATGCCAGCGGGCCCACTTTTCTTGGTGTGCGCGTGTAGCCCGGTGACAATATAGTCGCCCGCTTTTCTTCTCTTTCATCCCTTCTCGCTGCCAGCTCACTATCCGAGCTTATGTGGTCTTCTTGTCGCTGACGTGCAGATACCTATTGTACCTGCTCTCATAGAGAGAAATGGACCAAAAGGGAAATCCTCTAATATGAGTGGACATCATGAGGTGATGTAGAACCATGCCAATGGCTACCACAATGTAGGATAGCTTGAGGGGATCCTCCGACGTTGTCACTAACAATTGTGTCTATTATCGGTAGACCCACATGTTAACTAGTAACACGTTACTCTAATGTTAGAGGTTCCTGATTTAAGAATTGGTTTCATGTACAGCTAGATCCACATCATTAATTAAGATATTATAGTGCTTCGTTTATTACGTGGGTTTTAATTTTGGTTGGTTCTGTTTCACTTATTTTGTCGCTTATTTAAACCCTTTATCACCGTCGCTTTCACCGTCGTCGCCACAGTCAACTTTCAGGCATTCTTTGATATACGCTATAAATTTCCTTAATCTTGTTAGAATAGAGCTAGTTACAATGAAAATGCTATGGAATTTTTTATTCAATTGGAGGATTGAGCCTACTACTGCTCAATAGTTGCCTCTCCCGCTTGGTCAACATCTTCTACGGTACGTCGGCTTCATGCAACACCGTTGCTCTACTTGTTACCTTTGTGCCATCATCAACTTCCAATTTTTTTTCATACATAACAGAAGTGCAAAGGAGGTTTACTAGGGAAGTACCTCATCGAAGGCAGACACTCAAACGAGAAGACAACAGAAGCCCGTAAAACATAATATCACAGATCAGCTGGTACGAAATTTCTTAATCCCTAAACTTTATATTTGGGTAGCTTCTGTTCACATGGCAAATGCATTCCCTTTGAGGCCCTGTTTAGAACACAAAATTTCACAAGCAATATTTCACTTGAATTAATTAAATTTCCATGAGAATCGAGGAAAATTCATTCATTCCAATTTACAAACAGGGCTTGAAGTTTTATGATATAGAATATTAATTAGAACACTAGTTGACCTCTAGCATACTGTTGTTGGGTTTATGCTTCAGCTTTTCATAAAAGCAGCTAGGGGAGAGAATTTAGCGATCTAAATAAATTTTTATTAAGAAAAAACGGTACAAGAAAAAGGTGTAAGGGTGGGGTGGTAAAAGAATCAAATACTAAAACATTGATGAAGTTTTAATTTCTTAACTGTTGCTTGGAATTCATTTTCCCGGCCCATTCCCTCTACCTTTGTGTTTCTCCACATATTCGTTACGTGAGTCATCTCCGCTAATAATCTCCTCATTTCTCGCCACCACATCTCTAAGAGGAAGGTTCAAGTTTGTGAGTTAGGAATACTACCTCCGGTCATTAATATATGACTTTTAAAACAACCTGTTTTTTCCTGAATACACCAATTAAAGGATTAAAGAATTCCCTGCCTTTTTATATCAAAAAATATCATATATGAATGACGTGAGATAAACAATATTATAAACGCCATATATTAATGGCTGGAGGGAGTAATTCAATTTTATATGAAAAGGAACGATTCATAATTGCAAGATTTCTTGGAGCTAGACAATTTGGTCCAAATTTCACTTTGCTTCAGGTTAAGGGCCTATTTGAATCACAAAAATAAAAATACGGAGAAATACGAAAACCATAGGATTCTGACATGAATGCAAGTTTAAAATAGAGAATTACAAAACACATGCAAAACATAGGAATGATTGTTTGATTGGGCCGCAGGAAAAACATTTGAATTTGAGGAGATATAAAGACTCAAAGGATTCTTTTCATGAGGTTGTACCTTATATTAAATTTCCTCCAAAACTTATATGAGAAGAGAGATTCCATAGGAATTTTATAGGATTTCATATCATTCATTACTTTGATTTCAACGACTGTATATAGGAAAAATTCTTATAAGAAAGAAATTCTCTAAAATTTCTGTGAATTTTCTTTGAATCAAGGGGAGTTAGTATGCTATAATAAAATATGTTAGTTATGACTGAATTGGAGGGCAGCTAGCTATCAAGCTATGCACAGCACAAACATAATTTGGCCATACCTTGTCTAATTATCATTTGGGTTTGGGTACATGTTAAACTACAAGCCATAAACAATATCCCTAACGACATGAAACTGTAACTAGAAGTAGAAACATCAAGCTAGTTTGTGCATGTGTGATGGAAGCATGGTTCACAATTCCGACAAAAACCGGTCGAATTCAGCGAAATTTCTATGTTTCAACACGGCTTGGAATTAAGTTTTAATTGAAATTTTGAAGGTTAAACAGTAGATTTGATCGAATTTAATCAAAATTTATCGAAAACCATGATACAGATAGGGCTCAAAATTTAATGATCAACCGGTAATGTAAACCCTGGATGGAAGATATATCTCTACCTGGTTCGAAATTGCGCCATGATGGCGAAGGGCAGACACATGCTACTGCGTGGATTTTCGTGGACCTAAGATTGCATTGACCAAATACAAAGCGATTAAAGTTCACTCGCAGTAAAACACGGCAGCTAGCATGCCGTAGCCTTGTTTTTCAGACACTTCTTTTCACGTTACGAATTCAAGCTATAGCAGTAGCAGGCAGGCATTGCTCAAGGTATTGTGTGGGTCCATTCTGCAATACATGCTGCAATACGAATGCAGAATTGCCTACTGAAAAGAAAGAAAAGAAAAACTAACAGTTTTTTTTTCTGTATCGTTAGTACTGCTCCTTTTGTGTGCCCTGCACTGCAATGGATGCAGCAGGCTTTCAGTAATAATGCAGCAGGGAAACGCCATGATAGTCTCCAAGAATTAATACTGTAGCTAGCTTTAGTTTATACTCCATTTAATTAAGATTATCGGAATGGGTTTTGATGTAGTTCTGGTGAGTGGTATTTATACGAGACAGTTCATTTTGGACGGAAGACAGAGCACGTATTGTCTTGTTGTTTGTCTATATGTCCATTGAAATGATTATTTTTGACCTATCCACGAATATGACTGCATCCATGATGACATGGAAAACTTTGTGTCCCCCCTTGGCCCTTGACAAATGGCTTTTGGAGACTGGTTGGCTTGGCTCTGGGCCAAACACTAGAGTGGTCAAGCTTGAATTTTGTCTTGAAGCTGTTCTCCTTACATTTGTCTCACCTTGCTACATCATCCATCCATGGGATGGATGTCATAACTTGATTTCCCAGCACGAAAAAAATTTGTAGAATAGGTAGAATTCTGTTTTGGGTTGGTCATATCCTAAATCAAACTTATTCAAATTTAACGTAGTAACATCTACAATACCAAAATAATTTTATTAAATCCACCATTAAATATATTTTTATAATGTATTTATTTGATGTTAAAAATATTTTTAATAAATTTAGTCAAATTTAATGAAGATTGGCTTAAGAAAAAAAACAAAACAACTCATATTCTAAAACAAAGGTGATATTAGAAAGTGCTAGTTATTTTGTGATTGTGCACAGTACAGTTACCTCGTACACGTGGCCACCGTAATTGATGCTAGATCATATAAAGAGAGTTTTTGATCTGTCTCCGCACCCATTCAGTTTTAGGTTTCACTGAGTTATAATAAGTTATCTTTCCCGATTTGCGCAAACCTCATCCGAACTTTGTTGCTAGTTACTGTAGTTGCCGTTGCGCTGCAGGCAGGCCTGCAGCCATAGCCAGCTCTACCATGCAGATTAAAAAAAAACAGCTCTACTTTGCAGTGCCATAGACATTGCCAGCAATAACATTTGTGTTGTGGGTGTCCTTATAGGAAATCATGTTTTTTGTTTTTTTAATAAATTCATGTGAAATCTCCCGATATTAGTTGAAGTCTAGTATGATTTTAATTTTATATTATATTTTCTACACAAAGTTATGCATTTTGTTAAGTCAAAATATGAAATTTGGTTCAATTAATAGTGGGTTGTACGCACTTTTTTTACCGGGGGGGGGGGGGGGGGGGGGCTGGCGGAATTGAAATGGGCGGTCGGGTCCAGTCATCCAAAACGGAAGCAATGGGAGGGAGAAGTAGAAGGCGAGAGAATGTGTGTGTGTTGGTGCAAGAGAGGGGCAACACAACCATGGGCTTAATCACCGCCATTCACACCAAGGCACAAAGCTATTCATGTTATGGGTACGTTTGGAGGAGCTAATTGCAGCTGTTGCTTCTCAAAAATAAAAATGAAAAACTACCCCCAAACAACAATCCATATTTTTATTCAAATTCTGAGAAGCTGTAGTTATAGAATCTAGAAAATGAGCTGACTTATCTTATCCAGGCTCTCACCAATCAGATTACCACAAATTGCTTCTTAAAATCTAAAATTCTTCAAAGAGACCCTATATATGCTCTACTCCCTCTCTTTCATATTTTAAACTTCTTTGACTTTTTTAGTTAAACTTCTTTTAAGTTGAGCAAATTTATAGAAAATATTTTACAGGCCTAACCATTTAAAAAAAGGAAATAATTTATTCCAACAAAAAAAATTATCTATATTATTTTATTTTATTAGACCAAATGCTACTATGACCCAGCTTATATTTATTTATTGATTGAAAGCTGGAAAAATTTCCAGATTTTGATTGAAAGTTACTTTAAATCCTGATTAGAAGTCAATCAAGCCCCACATGAGATGTGCTCAATTTTCTTAAGGTTTCTTTTCCTTGGTATGTGTCGAAACAAAACGGAATAACACAGAAAGCACTTCTCTCCTTTCCATCAATTGTACGCAAAATCAAAAGCAAAAAAAAAAAAGGGGCAGACTTAGACTAGCAATGCTGCAATGGATCGAGGGACGATACACAAAAGAAACGAGGGAAAAGGCAGAAATGTCATCAAACAGAACGAACCACGAGAAAGAGCCACACCCTCACACACTCCACTCCACTCCTAGCTTACCCTTTTGCATGCTTTCCCCCTGCCTCGTTGCCTCCTCTGACTTTGCAAAATTTTTTCCAAGCTTTATTTTCCTCGTTCCCTGACGAAAAACTGTTGCACGCAGCAGCTTGACATTGCCGTACTGCATCCTCGCAGAGCACACAACACACTCTACACAACCTTTTTTCTCAAAAGCCCTTCTATTTAAGCACGCATGCCATGCCACCCGCACTCTCTGGAGCTCCACTGCTGCTGGCTGCTGCTGCGTGCCATGGACATGGAGACAGCGCAAGAAAGAGAGACGCGCGCATGGCGGTGGCCTTTGGACACCATGGCCTGTGGCCTGGGCGACACTGGCCGCTTCCTGTTCGAATGGGTTCCACAGCTTAGGTGCTTTGGTCTGGGAGTAGTGGGAGTCGGCGCCGCCGGTGATCCTATTCCTCATGGTCATGGTCACACCCCCCATGGCCGTGAGCTCGAGCTCGAGCTCTTCTTCCCCAAGTGTAGGTTCTTGCACACACTGCATTGCACATGCAGACACAATTCTGCATGCCCTTTTTTCGATTGTTTCTTCTGTTCTCTTTGAAATCAGCCTGTGTTCATGGAGGTAATTCTCGTGGTCGTTAATTGGTTGGCTCATGCAGGTATGGAGTCGCCTGCTTCGGAAGCGGTGGTGACGGGTTTACCGGCGCATCAGGATACCATGGTGATGTACGACGAGTTTGATGAACTGCTCCAGGTGAGTTCAAGCTTCAATTGTGTCAGAATTACATGCAGTTCTTGCTCTGAGAGCTTATGTCTGATGCTTGCTTCCTTTGTTTTTCTCGTTTCACTCTGATAAATCTCTTCAGAGTTTCCGGGACGGGAATGAGGAGCAGCAGCTCGTAGGCTTCGATTCCAGCTGCTTTCTGAACGAGAAGAACAGTGACGTTACCTGTTTCCTAGGTACAGGATCTGTACATTACTCTGAGTTGGTTTAGCTTACTTCACACTCTTTTAGCAATAATTAGTCCTGTATCTTCCATTTATTCCATAGTAGTGGTACGATTCCAAATAACTAAGACAAACTTATAAATGATTGTTAAGTACGGTTCTCGTGAAATTTATGCCTGGGCCTACCCAAGATTAGTGCTACATTGCTGCCCTAACACATCATTTTGTGTATCATGTGTGCAGTGTATGTACTGCTTGTTAAGTAAAGAACATCATTTTCGGAGTACATGTTTAGATGTTACACAGATTTTAACCTGTTAAAAACCAGCATAGTGATTAATCAGTGGGTTTCTGCAGACTATGATGGTGACGATCTTCCTCTGGCTCTGAGCTCTGTCTCACCAATGGAGCCCCTTGATAACACCGTGGGGCAGCCTCAAGCAGAGCTTGAGCACCCTCCCAGCTCTGCCTCCTCCCACGGCAACGTGGGCCCACATGCCAGTGACACTGGCGCCAGCGCCGACAAAGACTGTTCGTCCAAGCGTCCAGCTACACCAGAAGGTATGACCTACAGTACCCTTTTTCATTTCTTGAAATTTTTTATCAAATTTTTGTGACTAAATCATCTATTATATAGTTAAAAGTAATAGAAAAAGTAGTCTCCACGTTCGCTCTCACGGCTTAGAAATTCTCACATTAATCGAAAGAAAATAAGAGAAAAAACAAAACACCAAGTGTATTAGGATTAGGTCATGCAAACGGACAAATAGAAAAAAAAAACAAAGGATGTTATAATGATAGTGTGTAATAATGATTCTTTGGAATCCGTATGAGAGAACCAAACACAATCATATTCTGCATGCCCATATCATGGTAATTGAGTTATCCGTTTTTGAATTGTACACAATACATGTCATCTCAATAAATACATGTCCTAGAAAAACATAAATAACAAAAATAATCACATGATTTTCTCGCCGCAAATTAGCACGCCAGTAATCTTTTTACTACAATCCACTTCATCAGCAGATTAACAAACATAAATCTTTTGTTGCAATCCGCTTCATCAACTAGCAGACCGAAAATTCTTGCTTTGATACACATAGAAATCCAATTTAAAAATAACTAAAATTCAAAATTAAGAAATTATTAGTAACCAGCACTCATATCGGTATATACAACAAAATATTGATATTATATACCAATAAAACTTACAAATAAAAAAATCAGAATTTTAAAAATAAATATTAGAAGAGGTGTCTAGAGTCCTAAAAAATAAAATTTAGAAATAACTGAAATTCGTAATTTAAAAATATGAAATATTGAAACAAGGGTTTATATTCCATATAGGAATAAAATTTATAAATAACGAAAATTCAAAAACTTTTAAAAGTTAATGTTGGTATAGGAGTCGAGAGTCCACATAGAAATCCAATTTTTGAAATAACTAAAATTCAAAATTAATAAATAATCAGTAACCAGCACGCATATCAGTATATACAATAAAATATTGATATTATATACCAATAAAACTTACAAATAACAACAATTCAGAATTTTAAAAATAAATATTAGAAGAGGTGTCTAGAGTCCATATAAAAATAAAATTTAGAAATAACTGAAATTCGTAATTTAAAAATATGAAATATTAAAACAAGGGTTTATATTCCATATAGGAATAAAATTTATAAATAAAGGAAATTAAAAATTTTAAAAAAGTGAATATTGGTTTAGGAGTCGAGAGTCCATATAGAAATCCAATTTTCGAAATAACTAAAATTCAAAATTAAGAAATAATTAGTAACCAACACGTATATCGGTATATACAATGCAATATTGATATCATATAGCAATACAACTTACAAATAACAAATATTCGGACTAAAAAAAGAAATATTAGAAGAGGAGTCTTGAGTCCATATAAAAATGCAATTTAGAAATAACTTAAATTCAAAATTTAAAAATAAGAAATATTGAAAGAAGGGTTTAGATTTCATATTGGAATAAAATTTATAAATAGCGGAATTTCAAAATTAAAAAATAAGAAATTTTGGTAGAGGAGTCGAGTACATATAGAAATACAATTTAAAAATAAAAAAATAATAATTAATAACTAGCACCTATATACAATAAAATAAGAATACCATGCATTGTTTAGTTTGGTCAAGTTAGTAAATAATTTAAAATTATGTTATCATTTTATTACATTTTAATAATAAAATGTAAAAAATATATATAATCTTACGTGAGAAAAATATATCGGTCCTAGGCGCGCAATCTGCGCGGGCCACCATGCTAGTTACTTGCTCTATTCCAAAAAATAAAGTAGTATGATTAGATGAGACACATCTTAGTACTAAATCTAGACAGTTTTTCTCTTCAGATTTATAGTAATATGATATATCACATTCAATTATAATATATTATATTTTGAGACGGATGGAGTATTAAAAATTATGATCACGATGACGACACCATGATGCTGCAATCTCGCAGGGAATGAGACGGCGAGCAGCAAGAGGAGCAGGACGACGGCGGCGCCGCCGCCGCTCTCCGGTGCCGGGACATCGGTGGTGTACCCGTTCGCCGTGGTGAAGCCCAGCGGGCTGGACGGCGGCGCGACGCTCGCCGACATCAACGCGCGGATCCTCACGAGGCCGCCCAGGCCGGTCAGGCACCCGGTGGGGGAGTTCGCGTGCGCCCCGCGCGCGGCGGCCGGCGGCGACCGGCCGGCGCCGTCGGGCAAAACGGTCGCCGGTTTCACGAGGCTGCACACCGCCGGGAGTGGCACGATAACCATCATAAGGACGAAGGGCTAGTGATCGTCTGATCGAGCCGTACGTCAAATACGATTCGATCTCTTGGATGATAATCTTGATGTAAATTGATTAGCAAGTGACTAATTGTACTGGGGAATAAAATGTCGAATGATTGACTGAATGTGCTGAATCTGGATCTGGAAGGAGGAACATGATATTGGATTATCAGAGTCTTCGCATAAGTAAGTAAACAAACAAACAAATGGAAAGATTGAACAAACTGTTGCAGATTTTTCTGTTCAGAAGATTGAATTGATCATACTACAGAGAAATCTTTGGATGCTACTAGCAGTACTAGTATAGTAGCTACAGGATGCAAAGCACTTAATGAGAAGAATAGTGCGAGGTTATAATTGCACGGTAGTACCTGTAGACAGACGGTAGGAGTAGCTGCTGCTGTACTGGCTGAAAATACCTGAAAGTTAAGGCAATCAGCAGATCAGCTTTGCCTTTATCCGGAGTTGGTGGCCCGCCGGATTTTAGCTCCATGGAAAACTGCAAAATTCTCTTTTCGTAGCTGCTTCGTACTTACAGAAATACTACAGATTGGATACACCGTTCTAATGGGATAGATGACTTCAGCATGAAACCTAAATATCAGATCAATATCTATGGGATATCATGTCTATTACCGGAGGTAGCAGACCCGGTACCTATGGTACAATACTGACGTTAGCATAATACTAGATCTGATCTACAGGGTAGCATGTACGGTATCGGAGGTACCATATCCGGTACCATGCTGACGTTAGTGTGCTACTAAGATACCAGATCTGGTACCTACAGGGTATTATATCTAGTATGGGAGATACCAGATTCGAGGTTATCATGACGTTAGCATAATGTCTACGAACTGCGGGTATCATTTTTGATACCGAGGTACTAGATCCAGTACCTATATGGTGCGTACGATATGATTTCGTGCTAACGTCAACATACATTAGCTATTCCGGTACAACGGAATATCATTACGTAGTATCCCTAAAATCTTTACTTACGTGTCCCTAGCAACTTAAAAGTCAATACTGAAAAAAAAACTACGTTAAAAAAGCATCAAAATCAACTTCAAAATCAGGCTTCAAAATCAGGCTGTGTTTAGTTTCACACCAAAATTGAAAGTTTGAAGAAATTGGAGCGATGTGACGGAAAAGCTGAAAATTTATATGTAGGAAGTTTCGATGTAACGGAAAAGTTGTAAGTTTGAAGAAAAAAGTTAGAATATAAACAAGGCCTCAGTTTTAAAATTTAAATTTTTGCAGCAGCTTATAGGCCATTGGACAAGCACCCTTAATCTGATATTTGTTTTAGCATGACCTTTATAGTTTCAAATACTCAGACTGGGTTCGGTTGTTTAGGTTGTAAACTAATCCCTCGCGTATGTGAAATGGAGCAACTCATTAGTACATGATTGATTAAGTATTATTTATTTTGTAAAAGAGTTGATTAATACAATTTTTTAGAACAATTTTACTATAGAAGATTTTTGTAAAAACAAATGCATTGTTTAGCTTTGAAAAACACTAGGTCATAGAGAATCGGAGGAGTGAGAAAAGAAAGCAGCCTTTAACTCATCAGTTGATCAGTTCGCTGATTTTCTCTTCTAAAAATAAAAAAAAGAAAAGTTACTACCGTCAGTAATTACCAAATTCCAGGCCTGCCCGAGCCATAAGGGCATCAGGCCCACGGCCCACGAACTCCCAGAGCCCTTCTCTCGGCTCTCGCCTTCCGGCCTCCATCCTCCAGAGACCGCGGCCGCCGCCGCCGCTCGCCCACCGCTGCACCGCCGCTTCCCTCCAAGAGTCCAAGGCTTCGGCCACCGCCGAATTGAACCACCGCCACCCAGATCCACCGCCCTCCGGTCCTGCACAGCCGCCCGCGACGAGACGAGCCACCGGCGCCATCTTCTCTGTATGTAGGTATTACCAATTCCCCCCTCAAAACATGTACTTCCTCCGTTTCAAAATGTTTGACACCGTTGACTTTTTAAGTACGTGTTTGAACATTCGTCTTATTCAAAAAATTTAAGTAATTATTTATTCTTTTCGTATCATTTGATTCATTGTTAAATATACTTTCATGTACACATATAGTTTTACATATTTCACAAATTTTTTTAATAAGACGAACGGTCAAACACGTACTAAAAAGTCAACGGTGTCAAACATTTTGAAACGGAGGGAGTATTTGCGTGGTGACGCCGTGACGGGTGCTCTGCTCGTGCAAGAATCTCGGTGCGTATGGATATGGTCAATGGCTACGATTAGTACAGGTAGTATATTATATACATGCCATATTCCATCTAGGGATGGCAATTGTGCCCGTTTGCCCGTTTACCCGTGGGTAAAAACTCTATTAGGGCTCCTTTGGCAGCCCGGGATCCCGGTGGGATCCCAACCCATTCCCTGGGAGAAAGGCCCGCGGGGGAAATTGCCACGGGGTTTATTTCATGTCCATTTGGAAGCCCATGAGGCAGGGATTTTTCGGCCCAATCCGCGGGGAAACCCTAGGGAAAGGACCCCGACATCCGGAGGTCGGGAATATTTCCTCTCGCGTGATCCTCCGCCGCTTCTCTCTCGCGCAAGAGCGGGCGACGCCACCGCGGGACTCCTCGTCCGGCGAGAAGGGTAAGCCCTTCTCCTCTCCCCCCCTCCTCCTACTAGGGTTCCCGCTCTCCTCCTCGTCTAGGGTTTCCGCCTCCTCTAGCTCTCCGGTCTCAGCACTCGCATCGCAGGCACCGAAGGGCGGGTGGTGCCACGGCAGCCTGGGCAACGACGACGAGGCGACGCGCCGGCAGCGCGGGCGCACAGCGGGGGACAGGGGGAAGATCCAAGGCGGCGCGACGCACCGGCTTGGTGTATATATGGTTGTTTCTTGATTTGGTTTGTTTCTTAATTTTCTAACCATGTTGAGCCCGATCTGTTCGCGTGCAAAGAATTCTTGCTCCGGTAGTTTCTTCTCCGCTGTAAGCTTGGTTCCGTGTTGTCCCGGTAGATTTATGTTGTTCTTGAGCGTTGAATCGGTGGAGGGATGGATACACGCAGGTGCTAGGGTTCAAGATGATGTTCTTGGTTTTAGTTTTTAGTCATGTGTTCACATGATCTCCACTCCCCAAATCCCAGATCCAGTTTTTAGTCTGTCACTAGTAGTATGTCTAATGGCCCTGCAATTTAATTTGAAAGCTCTGCTTAATGTATACTTGATTGCTTCATGTATACTTGATTGCTTTGGCCCATTGCAATGTAAATACCTAGCTGCAGTGTTGTGTTTTATAACGCTCCTTGAGTTTTTATGAAACTGTAGTAGCATGAGGCTTTAATCTGTCTGATCAGTTTGCACCTAAACAGCAGCTGTGTTCTATGATATCTCCTACTAGGCTGTGTTCTGTATCTCTCCTTGAGTTTTTATGTTGTGGTCTGAAGACTGACCAACCACTGAAAATGTAATTTTTATTATTGCCCAAATGACAGGGTTGATGTCTAGTAACGCATCCTCCTGTTAACTTTTCCATACTTGGCATTTTTATTTGCATATTATGTGAAACTTGCATACTCGTGGATTTACTTTGCACTTGTACAGCTGCAGCAAGAGAGCCTAGGAGAAAGCCAGGAAAAATATATACCATGAAACACATTATGATTTTAAAATAGGATCATGCCTTCATTAGTTTAACTAAGGAAGAGATTTTCAGTTTTCCTCTGCCATGCTAATTAAGATTGTTTGATGTTGCAAAACCGACATGCTATGATTTTGTTGTGTTCAAGAATATGACTCTGTTATGTCTTCTTGCTGACATTAATGTTATAACCTAGAGAAACCATGAGCATCTTTTCATCTTGATGCATTTACTTTGTAGTTTCTTGTGCAGGGCACTCGTCTAGATTGATTTGGACTCTAGAAATTCCTAGCAATAACAATTTTGGTTGTTTAGATGAACTCTGAAGTCTGATCTGTTATGTGCAAATTTCATGTGGTCATTGTTGTACTCATCAAAACCTTTTTTTTTCAAGAAAGAACAAAGGAATGTTCTAAAACATGTTTATTTTGATAATATAGAGTGGGTAGATGTATGCTTAAATTGTTATATTTCTGCAGCTTTCTGCACCAAAGGAAGCAGCAGTTAAGTTTCATGGATCCTGTAAAAGCGTCACCAGTCACAAGGATACAATTTTCTGTTGGGTTGTTTTGGGGGCCAGTCTGATTGTAGTGCAGTTGTGTAATGGAAATAATTTTTTTTCACGATATACCACTTTGCAGATTGAAGAGTTGTAGTTCTAAGAATTCTTGTATTTTCATAAGAAGCATTGTCATTTGAATTATCTATGTGGATTGTATTGGTTGAGATAAACTTGGTCGAATGTTGTCGATGTTTAATACCAATTTGACTTTTGCTGAATTTACTACATTCTTCAATTAAATGTACCATCATGATGCTAGTATATTGGTTTATATTATTTTTAATGATACTTTCCATATTTTTAATGACATTAATATATTTTTTGCAATTTTTATGGACTTCCCGTAGGCCTTTTTCAATTTATCTGTCATTTTTTGTAATTTTATCTTTTTTTCCTGATTTTTTTAGTTTTCTATGATTTTTTTTAGTTTTGTTGTTGAACACTGTTTAGCAGTTTGCCTCTCTAAATCCCCATTCCTCCATCAACCCCCTCCCCCTACTCCCAAATGGTAGCAGGAAAAATTCCCCTAACAGGAGTGATTCCCCTAGAGGTGGAGGGGGATCAGTTGGTGCCGGGGAAAATCCCTGTATGGAACTATTTCCCGGGGGTTTCCTCCCCCTGCATCCAAAGGAGCCTTTAGGGTTGGGTTTGTTCTCTATTTTATACCCATGGGTATCTTATTGGGTCAAAAGCTATACCCGATGGGTAAATGGGTATGGGTATGGGTAATCACTACCCATGCCCGCTTTGCCCGTTTACCCGCGAAGTCTAACTTACATGTAGGCGATGAGCAAAATCCACTAGAATACATAAGCCACGTTCTTTGTTTTCTACGGTTTCCCTTTTATTTTCCTTATTATTTCTCTTCCCCTTACTCTATCGCCGCGAGAGGAGAGACACCACACCGAGGCGGAGAATATTTGATGTTTTAAGTTCGATTCAAACTTAGAAGCTTGTAGACTTTTTGTTCCACTGCTTTTGTTGTGGCGAGTAAACGGGCAAGCCCGCGGGCACAAGGTGCCCGCGGGCAATGGGCATGGGCAACTACCCTTACCCGTCATGTAGTAATGGGTATACCCACGGGCACAAATAATCTCATGGGCACGGGTATGGGTAGGCACTACCCGTGCCCGTCGCGCCTGATTACCATCCCTAAATTTTCCATCACAGGTACATTAAACTTTGTAGGAGTATTAACAGTCGTAACAACCCAAAATACTACATGCCAGAGTGCTTGCTAGGCCCAATTTATCCTATTAAATCTCAAAGGCCCATAATAAGTGTTAAGGATAATAATACCACCTCAGGATTTAAGCGAGGAATATCTCAACCTAAATAGGGAGTTATTGGAGGCTCCCTGTTGACTGGTTGAGGTGGGGGTCAGGAAAGCCACACGCGCGCGCGCGTGCGCGCCGGGCCGGGCCGAGGGCGTGGGCGTGGGCGTGGGCGAGGCGTGGCTGGCGGGCGGGCGTCACGTCACGTCGCTACTCTTTTGCAACCACGAACCCACGTTCCCACGACTGCCTCCGCAACAGCGCATCCACGATCCCACGTTTCCACGACTGCCTCCGCAATAGCGCGTCCACGATCCCACGTTCCCACGACTGCCTCTCTCCTGATAGATAAGGAGGCCGCGAGTCCAGTCTGAACGATCCGCTTGCTTCTTTCCCGGGTGTTAGTTCCTCCTCCTCCGCGCCTGTGCTGCTCTCGCTTCTGATCGCTTGCGCGCACGAGAGATCGGAAGAAGCAGGGCCTCCGGAACCACACCTTCGCCTGAGATCTGCACCGGGTAGGCGGGTGAACAGGTTTTTTGGGAGTGCTTCCCGCACGACTGCTCGTCCTCGCCATGTCTGCGCCTGGAGCCGGAGCTGCCGCCGGTGCCGCTGCTGCTGCTGGAGGAGATGGCGCGCCTGGAGCCGGAGTCGGAGGTGGTGCGCCAGGAGCTGGAGCCAGTGCCGCGAACAACAACACCAACGGAGGCAATTCTGCCTCACAATCCAGCGGAGGGCCATTCTCGGGGTATATCCTTCTCCTGTTCCTGCTGTTAGCGCTCTACTGCTTTGTTCCTGTTCCTGATATTTATGATGCCTTTAGCATGCTACTGTGTTACTGCTATGTTCTTGTTCCTGATATTCATGATGCGCATGATAGTATGCTACTGGTTATGTTACATGTTTTCACTAGATCACCCTACACTGTTCATGCCATGATTATTGTCTTAACATTTTGGATTAAAATATACCAATTTATGACCATATTTCCAACAATCCAAAAACCTGATAGGTCATTTTCGGTAGTTGGCTTTGCTGCTGCACTGAAACCACATGCTTTTGATGGTTCTAACTATAAGAGATAGAAAGCACGTGCACTATTGTGGTTGACAGCGATGCAGTGCTTCTATTTTTCATGGGGCAAACGAAGTGAACCACCTCTTTCTCCTGAGGAAGAGGCTAAGTTCGAGGCTTCGGATTGCTTGTTCCGTGTAGCATTGATCAGTGTACTCGCTGACAACATAGTGGACGTGTACATGCACATGCCTTCCGGGAAGGACATGTGGGATGCACTTGAGGCCAAGTTCGGAGTTTCTGATGCCGGCAATGAGCTGTATGTCATGGAGCAGTTCTATGACTACAAGATGGTCGATGACCGTTCTGTAGTAGAACAAGCTCATGAGATTCAGATGCTGGCTAAGGAACTTGAGAACAACAACTGTGAGTTGCCGGACAAGTTTGTGGCGGGTGGCATTATTGCCAAATTGCCACCTTCTTGGTCGGACTTTGCCACTTCTCTAAAGCATAAGAGACAAGAGTTCAGTGTTTCTGATCTCATTAGCTCTTTGGGTGTTGAGGAGAAGGCGAGGGCGAAGGACGTCCGGGGCAAAAAGGTTGAGGGAGGTTCTAGTGCCAATATGGTACAGAAGAAGAACCCTCATGCATCCCACAACAACAAGAAAGTCAAGCCTGATGTCAAACCTAAGGTTGCAACTAACTTTAAGAAGAAAGGCAAGGGAAAGGCAAAGGGAGACTGCTTTGTGTGTGGCAAGTCTAGGCATTGGGCCAAGGACTATCCTGAGCACAAAGACAGGAAGTCTGCCAACATGGTCATTAGCGAGGGCGGAGGAACATCGGGGTACGGTAAAATATTACCTATAGTTCTCTCTGTTTTTCACTCACCTGATTGGTGGGTGGACACTGGTGCTAATATTCATGTATGTGCTGACATTTCTCTGTTTTCTTCTTATCAGGTCGGGAGAGGTTCCTCCTTGTTGATGGGAAACGGGTCGCTTGCGGCTGTTCATGGTGATGGTACGGTCGATCTGAAGTTTACTTCGGGAAAGACCGTGCAGCTGAAGAACGTGCAGCATGTCCCTTCAATAAAGAAGAATCTAGTTAGTGGCTCTCTATTGTGTAGAGAAGGTTTTAGACTTGTGTTTGAGTCCAATAAATGTGTCGTATCTAAATATGGGACTTTTGTTGGAAAAGGTTATGACAGCGGAGGCTTGTTCCGCTTTTCTTTGAATGACATGTGTAATAATCATAATGTTGTGAACCATATTAGCGAGAATGATGAGTCTAATGTGTGGCATTCACGACTCTGTCATGTGAATTTCGGTTGTATGACGCGCTTAGCTAACATGAGTTTAATTCCAAAATTCACTTTGGTCAAAGGTTCCAAGTGCCATACTTGTGTTCAATCGAAACAACTTCGCAAGCCTCACAAGGCATCTGATGCGAGGAATTTGGCACCTCTAGAACTTGTTCGTTCCGATTTGTGCGAAATTAACGGCGTGTTGACTAAAGGGGGAAAGAAATATTTCATGACACTGATAGATGATTGCACTAGAATTTGCTATGTGTATCTATTGAAAACAAAGGATGAAGCATTGCATTACTTTAAGATCTATAAAGCTGAGGTAGAAAACCAACTTGAAAGGAGAATCAAACGGTTGAGGTCTGATAGAGGTGGGGAGTATTTTTCCAACGAGTTTGCATCCTTTTGCGAAGAGTTTGGAATTATTCATGAGAGGACGCCTCCCTATTCACCCCAATCAAATGGGGTGGCCGAAAGAAAGAACCGTACTCTAACTGAGATGGTGAATGCCATGTTAGACACTGCGGGGCTTTCGAATGAATGGTGGGGTGAGGCAGTTTTAACTGCGTGTCATGTCCTAAATAAAATTCCAATGAAGCATAAGGAAGTAACACCATTCGAGAAATGGGAAAGGAAGAAATTAAATCTCTCATACCTACGAACATGGGGCTGTTTGGCCAAGGTAAATGTACCTATAGCCAAAAAGTGGAAACTTGGAACAAATACTGTTGATTGTGTGTTCCTTGGTTATGCTATTCACAGTGTGGGTTATAGATTCTTAATAGTAAACTCTGGAGTACCAGACATGCATGTTGGTACGATTTTTGAGTCCAGAGATGCTACATTCTTTGAGAATGAATTTCCCATGAAACATATACCTAGCACCTCTAGTCAAGAAACTGTCATGCCCCATGAGCACTTTGCACCGATAGAACACAATGATCAAACGCCTGAGGAAAATCCTGAGGAGGACAACATTGTAGATACTCGTAAGAGTAAGAGACAAATGGTTGCAAAATCCTTTGGAGATGACTACATTGTATACGTCGTGGATGACACCCCAAGAACCATAGAAGAGGCATATTCATCTCCTGACGCTGACTACTGGAAGGAAGCAGTACGCAGTGAAATGGACTCGATTATGTTTAATGGTACTTGGGAAGTCGTTGAGCGTCCATATGGGTGCAAGCCCGTAGGATGCAAATGGGTTTTTAAGAAAAAGCTTAGGCCTGATGGTACAATTGAAAAGTACAAGGCAAGCCTTGTGGCCAAGGGTTATACCCAAAAGGAAGGCGAGGACTTCTTTGACACATACTCACCAGTTGCTCGCTTGACCACGATTCGAGTACTACTTGCTCTGGCAGCCTCTCATGGTCTTCTCGTCCATCAGATGGACGTTAAGACAGCTTTCCTAAATGGAGAGCTGGAGGAGGAGATCTATATGGATCAACCAGACGGGTATGTACTAGAAGGTTAGGAGGGAATGGTGTGTAAACTGTTGAAATCCTTGTATGGCCTCAAGCAAGCACCTAAGCAATGGCATGAGAAGTTTGACACCACGCTTACATCTGCAGGCTTTGTTGTGAACGAAGCTGACAAATGTGTGTACTATCGCTATGGTGGGGGAGAAGGAGTGATCTTGTGCTTATATGTCGATGACATATTGATTTTTGGGACCAACCTTAATGTGATTGAGGAGGTAAAGGACTATCTGTCCAAGAGTTTTGAAATGAAGGATTTGGGAGAGGCTGATGTTATTCTTAACATCAAACTACAAAGAGGAGATGAGGCTGGGATTACACTTGTGCAATCCCACTATGTGGATAAGGTTTTGAGTCGCTTTGGATATAGTGACTGCAAGCCAGCTCCTACTCCTTATGATCCCAGCGTGCTATTAAGGAAAAATCGAAGAATAGCAAGGGATCAACTGAGATACTCTCAAATCATTGGTTCATTGATGTACTTGGCTAGTGCAACGAGGCCTAACATCTCATTTGCTGTAAGCAAGCTGAGCCGGTTTGTCTCAAATCCAGGAGATGATCATTGGCAGGCTCTGGAAAGAGTAATGCGCTATCTAAAGGGCACTATGAGCTATGGAATTCACTATACCGGGTATCCAAAAGACTAGAAGGGGATAGTGACTCAAACTGGATATCTGATGCTGATGAGATAAAAGCCACAAGTGTATATGTGTTCACACTTGGAGGTGGCGCTGTTTCCTAGAAGTCTTGCAAGCAGACCATCTTAACGAGGTCAACAATGGAAGCAGAACTTACAGCACTAGATACTGCGACAGTTGAGGCCGAGTGGCTTTGTGAACTCCTGATGGATTTGCCGGTGGTTGAAAAACCAGTGCCAGCTATCCTAATGAACTGTGATAATCAAACAGTGATTATTAAAGTGAACAGTTTAAAGGACAACATGAAGTCATCTAGGCATATCAAGAGAAGACTGAAATCTGTCAGAAAGCAGAAAAACTTCGGAGTGATAGCATTGGACTATGTCCAAACGGCTAGAAATCTGGTAGATCAGTTTACCAAGGGGCTACCACGTAATGTGATAGACAGTGCATCGAGGGAATTGGGCTTGATACCCACCTAAGGTTGCACAATAGTGGAAACCTGTCCATTGTGATCGGAGATCCCGTGAATTTGGATGGCGAAACAAACTATTGTGTGACTGAGAGAAGAGACCCTTGAAAAGGGCTCATTTTCATGATGTACTTCTCTTCTTTCCTGCATGGTAGGATGGCTCATACCTTAATATGATCTGAGTGGCTTTTCCAAGCAGAGATGTTGACCTGCAGAACATCTCAGAAGGAACACACCTATATGAGTTCGACTACTAGTCACAGTCTATGAGGTTTGGGCGATCTCTAGATACTCATGAAAGGCCTGAAGTTTGACTTATATGCTCCAAACAGATGGGATGCGAACGGCAGCCCAGTACCAGTCAATGTTCTGAGTGAAACCTGATCACACAAAACTGACAATTCAAGGCATAGTCCATTGTTCAGTTGTGGTCTGATGTAGCACATTTCCTAGGAGGAAGTTCAACTTAACAGTCTCCACCAAAACCCTGGTATATCAAACAGGCACAACCTTGAGAACATTTCTTATGAGCCTTGAAATTTGGTGGGGATTGTTAGAATAATTGGGCTAGGCCCAATTTATCCTATTAAATCTCAAAGGCCCATAATAAGTGTTAAGGATAATAATACCACCTCAGGATTTAAGGGAGGAATATCTCAACCTAAATAGGGAGTTATTGGAGGCTCCCTGTTGACTGGTTGAGGTGGGGGTCGGAAAGCCACACGCGCGCGCCGGGCCAGGCCGAGGGCGTGGGCGTGGGCGTGGTGTGGCGGGCGGGCGTCACGTCACGTCGCTACTCTTTTGCAACCACGAACCCACGTTCCCACGACTGCCTCCGCAACAGCGCATCCACGATCCCACGTTTCCACGACTGCCTCCGCAACAGCGCGTCCACGATCCCACGTTCCCACGATTGCCTCTCTCCTGATAGATAAGGAGGCCGCGAGTCCGATCTGAACGATCCGCTTGCTTCTTTCCCGGGTGTTAGTTCCTCCTCCTCCGCGCCTGTGCTGCTCTCGCCTCCTCGCTTCTGATCTCTTGCGTGGACGAGAGATCGGAAGGAGCAGGGCCTCCGGAACCACACCTTCACCTGAGATCTGCACCGGGTAGGCGGGTGAACAGGTTTTTGGGGAGTGCTTCCCGCACGACTGCTCGTCCTCGCCATGTCTGCGCCTGGAGCCGGAGCTGCCGCCGGCGCCGCTGCTGCTACTGGAGGAGATGGCGCACCTGGAGCCGGAGCCGGAGGTGGTGCGCCAGGAGCTGGAGCCGGTGCCGCGAACAACAACACCAACGGAGGCAACTTTGCCTCACAATCCAGCGGAGGGCCATTCTCGGGGTATATCCTTCTCTTGTTCCTGTTGTTAGCGCTCTACTGCTTTGTTCCTGTTCCTGATATTCATGATGCCTTTAGCATGCTACTGTGTTATTGCTATGTTCTTGTTCCTGATATTTATGATGCGCATGATAGTATGCTACTGGTTATGTTACATGTTTTTACTAGATCACCCTACACTGTTTATGCCATGATTATTGTCTTAACATTTTGGATTAAAATATACCGATTTATGATCATATTTCCAACAAGTGCCACACCAAACTAATTGTCGAAACATGATTTCGGCAATAATAAAACGGGGTAGCGCACGAGACCTAAAAGTGGATGGATGTGGAGACAAAGGATTTAGACAGGTTCGGGCCCTCTCAATGAGAGGTAATACCCTACTCCTGTTTGGGGATTTGAATCCGCCGGGTGTATTATAGATCTGACGATCAGGTTGTCTCATGCCCCCTAGAGGGCCTCCTGCCCACCTTATATAGGGTGGGGGGCAGGATTACAAGATAGAAACCTTAACCAATACGGTATCGGTTTCCTAAATCTACTTTACAATATTATCAAACCAGGACTTTAGGCTGTTCCGTAATATATAAGGAAACGTAATACCCGAGTCATGATCTATTACATATTCTATAGATATAAGTTATCCCCTATGACTGGTCGGATAACCATGCCGTATGGGTATGGGGTACCCATAATATCCACAGTAGCCCCTGAGACCTTCGCAGTCGAAAAGATAATCTTCTCTCGAACCAGATTACTCCAAAGCCGAGTGCTTCAATCATCTTTGTCATGGTCTCCCGAGTACTTTTACCAAATCTGAAGACTGTGGAGGGCTGGAAAATAAAGTCAGGTGCACCGACTAGATGCACCTAATAGGTGTAGCCCCCGACAATGTGGTTAATTGAACAAACCAAGCATATAGTCAAGGAATAAATAATCCAACCAACCGAGTGGTTTTGATAATCGTAATCAACCAAGTGACTTGATATCAATATATAGCATATGCGGTGTGAATCCTCCAAATAACATGATCCGAGTGATATACCAACTGCTTTGTAAAATATGATGAGTGATATAGCAAAATAGCTATAAAGAAGCTTGTATATTGTGAATAAAGAAATTTCCAAAGTATTGGGCATACGCCATGCGCACACTGCTTTAACAGATGTGCTTAAGTCCCTAGAAGACACATGGTTTCACCACACCTGGAAATATATGGCATATGTGGTGTAAAATCTGAGTAAATAAACTCATAAAGGATTTACCAACCGCCTAGAAAATGACCACAATATATAATCAGCCTAAGCCATAACATTGGTCAATAAAAATGCACACTTACGTGGCGAAAAGCAATGATATTGTATCTAATCAATTGCTTAAAAACCCAAACAGCACCTTGACTTATATATAAAAAAGTCAGCGGGACAGCTATATAAAGCTTTACTGTTTGACACCTTTTAAGATGCATTGTACCAACTCCTAAAAAGTTAAGTAACTGCGGTATAAAAGGATTTTAAGGTATTGGGCACTTGATCACGCGCACTTTGGCCTAAGCAAAAAGTGCCTAAGTCCCTAAAAGAACGTGACAGGCCACACCTGAAAATATGGGCTGCAGACATATTAGGCCTAGGCCAAAAAATATGCCTTCGACACCCTTTAAAGGATGACGCATGTAACATGCTCCCGAGTAATAAATCTTCTGGGTAATATAGACCAAGTGTAGCTCATATGAATAGCTTCTGATCTGAATGATTATCCCTTATGGGATACTCCAAAATAAATATAATAATTGAATCCCGACTGGCGCAAGTATTCGGTTGATAGCCCTTACGGGGAATAATAATTGGTCCAGTCTTTGAGCATAGAAAATAGACTCATGACTATGAATCCATGTGGAATGTATCCGGAACAAGTCCAAATTGGAGATATAATCCTCACGCTTGAGCTGATGAGCCCCTGAGCATATAGCTTGTCCTTCTGTCATAGTCAAAATTGTCTATTGGCAATAGCTGACGCAGTCGGCATGGAGATGAAATGACCAACATGAAGACGAAATTGCTCATCAGAAGTAACGGAAGATGTCAGTGGTAGTAAAGATGCCACCAATCAAATGTAATGAAGTTGCATAACCATGGAAGCGAAGAAACCAGTCGGCAACAGTCAGGTCAGCTAGCAGTGAAGATGTAGGCGCCCAACAACAACGAAAGATCAGTCGGTGGTGACAAAAGCAAACCGACGATGAAGACGTAGACGCGCATCAACGGTGATGGCGAAATCCACCAATCATGAAGATGAAGAAAATAATCGGCGGCGACAAACGCATCCGACGGTAATGATGATTAGCGGCAACAGAGATAGCCGACTATGATGACGAAGTTTCCCATCAACGGCAGCAGAGTAGGCTATGTTGATGAGGCTTGACAAGATGTTGATGAAGATGACGATGTCGGTGATCCAGTCAATAGCGATGTAGCAGCCGATGATAACGATGAGATCCTCTATCGGCAGTTGCGTAGTAGGCCAACCGTGAAGACAAATAATTGGAGGAGAGTTGATGTTGTTGCCCAACTCGTCTAAACCGAAATATTTGAAGTTGTTGAAGTAGAATGTCTGTTCCGAAGCAAAGATGAAGATAATGACTCCTGGAGTTGACTCATTGGCTGATTAATTGATTTCTTCAGCTTGACATAAAATTTGTCAAATTTTGAGCCTTATATTTGTGTAGCCCCCGACTCTTTGGTTAGTTGGGAAACAACTGAACATAGAGTCGAGAATTATAGCTTCTTGTCGTCGAGTAGTCATTGCTTGATTGAAGATATGTGTTGAAGGTGTCCAAGTAGAAATCCTGAATATTGGAGAGTCACTTGTTGTAGTAAAATATCATGGCATTGCATGCCGAGATGTCGAGGTTCACAAAGACGTCGTGGTTGGTGAAGTAGTAAAACTTGCGAAGTAGCAGCAATAGAGTTTGCCAGTGCCGAAGATAATAAAGATGAAGTCGCTCCACTATGATGACAAAGTTGCATCGCCGTGATGAAGTGAACATGAGTCGGCGGCAACAGAAGCAAACTGGTAGCGAAGACGCGCAGTTGTGAAGATAAAAGCACTAGTCGGCGGCGGCATAACCAGTCGGCAACGGAAGACGATGATGTCCATCAGTAGTGGTAGCTGTATAAACCAGACGTAGAGGTGAGGGCACTAGTCAGCAGCAGACGAGACGACCGGCGGTGAAGAAGATAAGGCCAATCAACACTGGCAGAATCATGCAGCCATGGAAGTGAAGAAACCAGTCGGCAGCCATGGCAAACGTAGGCAGCTTGTGTTGAAGATACTGATGCCTATTAGTAGTGACAGCGATGTAGCCAGCCGTGAAGAAGATAGCATCAGTTGGCGTTATAACAGGCCAGCCGTGCAGGCGGTGACACCAGTCAGCGGCGGATGCGGCGACCGGTCGGTGAAGACGTAGACGCCCAACAACGGCAGCATAATAAGTCAGCCGTGCAGGCGGAAACACCAGTCGGCGGCGGTCGAGGCAGCCGGTCGGTGAAGACGTAGACGCCCAACAACGGCGGCATAATAAGTCAGCCGTGCAGGCGGAAACACCAGTCGGCGGCGGTCGAGGCAGCCGGTCGGTGAAGACGTAGACGCCCAACAACGGCGGCATAATAAGTCAGCCGTGCAGGCGGAAACACCAGTCGGCGGCGGCGAAGGCAAGCCGGTCGGTGAAGACGTAAACGCCCAACAACGGCGGCATAAAGGCCAGCCGTGCAGGCGGAAACACCAGTCGGCGGCGGCGAAGGCAAGCCGGTCGGTGAAGACGTAGACGCCCAACAACGGCAGCATAATAGGCCAGCCGTGCAGGCGGAAACACCAGTCGGCGGCGGACGAGGCGGCCGGTCGGTGAAGACGTAGACGCCCAACAACGGCGGCATAAAGGCCAGCCGTGCAGGCAGAAACACCAGTCGGCGGCGGCAAAGGCAAGCCGGTCGGTGAAGACGTAGACACCCAACAACGGCGGCATAAAGGCCAGCCGTGCAGGCGGAAGCACCAGTCGGCGGCGGCGAAGGCAAGCCGGTCGGTGAAGACGTAGACGCCCAACAACGGCAGCATAATAGGCCAGCCGTGCAGGCGGAAACACCAGTCGGCGGCGGACGAGGCGGCCGGTCGGTGAAGACGTAGACGCCCAACAACGGCGGCATAAAGGCCAGCCGTGCAGGCAGAAACACCAGTCGGCGGCGGCAAAGGCAAGCCGGTCGGTGAAGACGTAGACACCCAACAACGGCGGCATAAAGGCCAGCCGTGCAGGCGGAAACACCAGTCGGCGGCGGCGAAGGCAAGCCGGTCGGTGAAGACGTAGACGCCCAACAACGGCGGCATAAAGGCCAGCCGTGCAGGCGGAAACACCAGTCGGCGGCGGCGAAGGCAAGCCGGTCGGTGAAGACGTAGACGCCCAACAACGGCGGCATAATAAGCCAGCCGTGCAGGCGGAAACACCAGTCGGCGGCGGTCGAGGCGAGCCGGTGGTGGTGTTCTGACTGATCCATTCCTGGAGCGTAAGAGATAAGCTTAAAGCCATGAATCCCTTTTATGCATATCTGGATCTGGATCCTGCAGAACAAACATATAGGATGAGTAGTATCTGATATAAATATAATACTCGAGAAAAAATCAAGTATTTTAAAATATTTATAAATATGTATTTCTCCTCTTGTCAATTTTGATTTCCCCGAGCAGATGACTCTGTACGTTTAAACACTCTGTCCGACTAGTCATAGCCCCCAAGCATCGGGAGTCGGCCTAGGCATTTCCCAAACATGCATATGAGTGACATGAGTTCGTCATTAATGGAACAAAGTTTCACGGATCAGAATTTACTACTCAGGTACTTTTGCAATTATTAAGAGCAGAAAATAAATTATATTATCTCTATGCTTTTGATTTCTTCCGAGTAATACTTAGCACCTTGCGTTACTCGGTCCATCCAACGAGCCCCCGGGTGTTAGGAATCGGCCCAAAGGCAACCATCCATTGGCAAACCAAACGGAAAGCATAGGAAGATAGAACTCCATAACTCGATAGGTACTTTTGTACTCAGATTATGTCGCAAGCAATCAAGATAAATATTATAAAAAATATGATATAACATCTGTAGCCCCCGACTCACTACTCAATGGAAGACCAATTGGTGTAGTGAGGATGTAGACATCCAACAACGGCGGCATAATAGGCCAGCCGTGTAGGCGGAGGCACCAATCGGCGGCGACGGAGGCAGGCCGGCGGTGAAGATGACGATGCCCATCAACGGTGGTGTGACCAACCGACCGTATAGGCGGGGACACCACTCGGCGGCGACGGAGGCAGGCCGGCGGTGAAGTCGTAGACGCCCAACAGCGGCGGCATAATAGGCCAGCCGTGTAGGCGGAGGCACCACTCGGCGGCGACGGAGGCAGGCCGGCGGTGAAGTCGTAGACGCCCAACAGCGGCGGCATAATAGGCCAGCCGTGTAGGCGGAGGCACCACTCGGCGGCGACGGAGGCGGGCCGGCGGTGAAGTCGTAGACGCCCAACAGCAGCGGCATAATAGGCCAGCCGTGTAGGCGGAGGCACCACTCGGCGGCGACGGAGGCAGGCCGGCGGTGAAGTCGTAGACGCCCAACAGCGGCGGCATAATAGGTCAGCCGTGTAGGCGGAGGCACCACTCGGCGGCGACGGAGGCAGGCCGGCGGTGTAGATGACGATGCCCATCAACGGTGGTGTGACCAACCGACCGTATAGGCGGGGACACCAGTCGGCGGCGACGGAGGCAGGCCGGCGGTGTAGATGACGATGCCCATCAACGGTGGTGTGACCAACCGACCGTATAGGCGGGGACACCAGTCGGCGGCGACGGAGGCAGGCCGGTGGTGAAGTCGTAGACGCCCAACAGCGGCGGCATAATAGGCCAGCCGTGTAGGCGGAGGCACCAATCGGCGGCGACGGAGGCAGGCCGGCGGTGAAGTCGTAGACGCCCAACAGCGGCGGCATAATAGGCCAGCCGTGTAGGCGGAGGCACCAATCGGCGGCGACGGAGGCGGGCCGGCGGTGAAGTCGTAGACGCCCAACAGCGGCGACATAATAGGCCAGCCGTGTAGGCGGAGGCACCACTCGGCGGCGACGGAGGCGGGCCGGCGGTGAAGTCGTAGACGCCCAACAGCAGCGGCATAATAGGCCAGCCGTGTAGGCGGAGGCACCACTCGGCGGCGACGGAGGCAGGCCGGCGGTGAAGTCGTAGACGCCCAACAGCGGCGGCATAATAGGCCAGCCGTGTAGGCGGAGGCACCACTCGGCGGCGACGGAGGCAGGCCGGCGGTGTAGATGACGATGCCCATCAACGGTGGTGTGACCAACCGACCGTATAGGCGGGGACACCAGTCGGCGGCGACGGAGGCAGGCCGGCGGTGTAGATGACGATGCCCATCAACGGTGGTGTGACCAACCGACCGTATAGGCGGGGACACCAGTCGGCGGCGACGGAGGCAGGCCGGTGGTGAAGTCGTAGACGCCCAACAGCGGCGGCATAATAGGCCAGCCGTGTAGGCGGAGGCACCAATCGGCGGCGACGGAGGCAGGCCGGCGGTGAAGTCGTAGACGCCCAACAGCGGCGGCATAATAGGCCAGCCGTGTAGGCGGAGGCACCACTCGGCGGCGACGGAGGCAGGCCGGCGGTGAAGTCGTAGACGCCCAACAGCGGCGGCATAATAGGCCAGCCGTGTAGGCGGAGGCACCAATCGGCGGCGACGGAGGCAGGCCGGCGGTGAAGTCGTAGACGCCCAACAGCGGCGGCATAATAGGCCAGCCGTGTAGGCGGAGGCACCACTCGGCGGCGACGGAGGCAGGCCGGCGGTGAAGTCGTAGACGCCCAACAGCGGCGGCATAATAGGCCAGCCGTGTAGGCGGAGGCACCAATCGGCGGCGACGGAGGCAGGCCGGCGGTGAAGTCGTAGACGCCCAACAGCGGCGGCATAATAGGCCAGCCGTGTAGGCGGAAACACCAGTCGGCGGCGGCGAAGGCCAGCCGGTCGGTGAAGACATGGACGCCCATGAACGGTGGTGTGACCGACCAACCGTATAGGCGATGACACCAGTCGGCGGCGACGGAGGCAGGCCGGCGGTGAAGTCGTTGTTGCTATCAGCAATGGCGGTGGCGAGGACAAGCCGGCGGAGTGGACTCGCGGCCGATCGACCGGAAAGCTGAGACGCCTCGAGTCCATGACCAGCATCAATCGCCTCAATAGTGCCGCGTAGTTATATGCGAACAACAACAAAAAATAGCAAGAAATTAATCTGAGATTAAAAATCAATATGATAAATAATGATAAAAATCAGATTGAGTTTCCCCCTGACTGATTTGGATCAAGTCAGAGAAGAGGAGCTTGAAGAAGTGGTCGACGGAAAGGAAGTGAAAACTCCCAAAGCGAAAGCGAAGTCGGCGACTCATGAAATTGATTCCATCGCGCTCGTTGATAGGAAACTCGACGCAACCCCTACCTGGCGCGCCAACTGTCGAAACATGATTTCGGCAATAATAAAACGGGGTAGCGCACGAGACCTAAAAGTGGATGGATGTGGAGACAAAGGATTTAGACAGGTTCGGGCCCTCTCAATGAGAGGTAATACCCTACTCCTGTTTGGGGATTTGAATCCGCCGGGTGTATTATAGATCTGACGATCAGGTTGTCTCATGCCCCCTAGAGGGCCTCCTGCCCACCTTATATAGGGTGGGGGGCAGGATTACAAGATAGAAACCTTAACCAATACGGTATCGGTTTCCTAAATCTACTTTACAATATTATCAAACCAGGACTTTAGGCTGTTCCGTAATATATAAGGAAACGTAATACCCGAGTCATGATCTATTACATATTCTATAGATATAAGTTATCCCCTATGACTGGTCGGATAACCATGCCGTATGGGTATGGGGTACCCATAATATCCACACTAATAATAGGGGTTATACTGCTAATGGTAATTAATGGCCACGTACGTACGTACGGATTCGTGGGGCGCGTGCGTGGCGTTCGGCGCCGTTAGGCCTTGTAGAGCATGCCGATCTCGACGCGCTGCTGCAGCGGGATCCCGAGCGCCGGCAGCGCGGAGCGGCACGCGCCGTGCAGCAACTCGTAGAACCCGAGCAGCACCCGGTCGAACAGCCTCGTGTCCTTCCCGACGTGGAACCTCATCTTCCCCCTCACGTGCACCACCCCGGCCGCCCTCGCCGCCTCCACCCGCTCCCCCTCCTCCTCCCCGTCGACGACCCGCTCCCGCAGCGCCCCCACCACCTGCCCGGCGATGTCGTCCTCCTCGAAGTCGATCGCGTCGGCGTACCCGTACTGGATCGTGCAGCCGTACACCCCCGCTGGCCCCAGCCGGCGCACGGCCTGCACCCTGTCCTTGCCGTCCACCTTCGCCACCAGCAGGTACCGGAGCGTGAGGAACACGGTCACCTCGTGCAGCGACCGCATGTTCCTGATGTAGTGCGCGAGCACCGGGGTGAGCCACCCGCCGTCCTGCCTGTTGCTGTAGAAGAAGCAGAGGCCCGGGACGCGGCGCAAGCCGGGGCCGGACAGCAGCTCGCCGAGCCGCTCCAGCGTCACCTTGTTCGCCGCCTCGTACTCCGTCTTCCGCTGCCGGCCGTAGTACCACCCGAACATGACCGCCGCCAGCGCCACCGACACCGCGAACGGCACCCACCCTCCGCGGAGGATCTTGGTGCACACGGCGCTCACGTATGTGGCCTCGAGGAGCAGGAACGGCACTAAGTAGAGCGCCACCAGCACGACGTGGGTGCCCCAGATGATGAGCATCACCAGCGTGAGCAGGATGGTGGTGATGAGCATCACGAGGATCACCACCACCCCGAACGCGTTGCCGATGTCCTTGCCGTCGCCGAAGCCGAGGATGACGCCCACGCACAGCAGCATCAGCATGTAGTTGGTCTCCGGCGAGTACACCTCCCCTTCCTTGTCCTTGGACGTGTGCACCACCTTCACCCGCGGGAAGTAGTCCAGCACCACCGACTGCTTGATGACGGAGAAGGTGGCCGAGATCAGCGACTGGCTCGCCACGATCGCCGCCAGCGTCGCGATGATGAACATCGGCCAGTACACCGGCCGCGGCACGAACTTGTAGAACCCGTCGCTGAAGTCGTCGACGTTGTTGATCAGGTACGCCGTCTGCCCGGCGTACGTCAGCACCAGCGAAGGGTATATGCTCGACATGAACGCGATCTGGATGGACCTCTTGCTGAAGTGACCAAGATCCGCGAACATCGCCTCGGCACCTGCATCCACGCATCGCCATATATCTCAAAACAAAATCAAATTCAGTGAGACGTTTCGACATGATCAGACAAGAACATGTACTACGTGCCTGTGATGCAGAGGACGGTGCCGCCGAGTAGCTGCCAGCCTCTGGTCTGGTTCGTCATGAAGAATCTGACGATGTAATGCGGCGACATGGCTTTGAAGATGCCAGGGTAGTAGCGCCAGATGCTGTACACGCCGATGACCGGGGTGGCGAACGTCCACGCCGCCATGATCGGCGAGAACATGAAGCTCACCTTCGACGTGCCGTACTTCTGCAGCAAGAACAGCCCAACGAGAATCGCGGCCGACAGGCCCTCCACAGCAGCTGCACGACAATTGTTTTTTATCAGAAAACAACATCGGTATATGATTTATCACATTGATCACTGATCAGATATGTTATGTTCTGCAAAGTCAGTGTGCCTTACGTTTACTGACGGATGGGAACGGGCCTCTGAGTCCATCAATCGCTGACAAGACTGAGATTGCAGGAGTGAGGATGCCATCGCCGATGAGCATGCACATGCCTAGGATGGCTGTGAGCAGCAGCAGCCTCCTGGCGATTATGCTGCTTTCGATGAACCTTCTCAGTCTTCCAGGCCTTCCAGCTACGACAGGCTGATTCGAGATCAGGTTCTCTTCTTCAGTGTAGATCTTCTTGGATGGAAGGATCCCAATGTTTGCGTGCTGACAGAGCAGAGAATACATGGCAAATGTGCCACCTGCAAAACACACAGTGATCATATCAAGTTAGAAATTGTAGCTACAGATTGTTCACCAATTGAACATTGGGGCATTTGATCCAACCTTCGCCGTGGTCGTCAGCGTTGAGAGCGATGCATATGTACTTGACTACGCCAATGAGAGTGAGGGTCCAGAACATGATGCTGTATATTCCCAGGTAGTCTTCTTCAGTAGGATTCGTCAAATTCATGGATGGGTAGACGTAGAGTGGTGAGGTAACAAGGCCACCGAAAACAACACCAAGAGTCTTGTAAGCCAGGATCAGATCTTGGCTGATCCCCTTCTTCTGCAACAATAACAGCAGGGTAAATAATGTAGAAAATAGAATCAAACATTTGTATCTTTGTGAATGCAAGGTTTACTAATGTCAGCACCAGATTACATGTGCTTTCATCAAGCACAGATCAACAAACTCACTTAACTACACATCAGCATAATCATTCATTCATACATAATATACACTTTGTTAGCCAATGTCCAAAACTTTTTTTCAGAAGAAACTAGGGGAGAACAGCAAACAGTATCAACCACTCAACCAATACATCCCTACATGGTTAATTTTACTGATTTTTACTGTCCACAACCCAAATATTCTGGTAGCCACATTCATGTCTCGAGAATAGGCTTAGCTCTCTTATTTTGGTTCTTTAGTTGTAAACCTTATTTATCCTAATACAAAAATACACTGTTCCTTTTGCGTATTTTTTTTATAAAAAAAATGAAACCCAAACATTTGGGAACCAGCACTCCTGCTCTTACCAATCATCTACCTTCCTGAGTTCCTTCTTGAAGTTAGTTTAACAGTGGTTAACCCCATCATGAAGTTAATTAGCAGTGGTTAACCAAGGATTTGTATCCAATCTAGGTATTACGTAGGAGATGATCTGATCATGAAGATAGTGATGAACAAGTACGACTGATGAGATGTAATGATAGCGCTACGGTTAATCACTCTCACTTACATCTTTGTTTTTCTGTCCGGCTTCAACATCCATGGAGACTGTCACCGTGTGAGATGAAGACATTGCAAGTTGGAGAAGGGAGGTTGAAACTTGAGTGCATGAATAGCAAGAGATCGAGGTGCCTTACTTATAGATGGGTGGCCGGATGGACGTGGAAAACAACATTAGTGCATTGCTTTAGTTCGCATCTTGAATTCACAGAAGTTCTCTGTGGCTGATATTAATTTTCTTGTGTTATTTTCAACCATGAGATTAGAATCCAAGGAGACATATGCTTACCATTTTTTTCTCTCTTGGGATGAATTGTTCCTTAATTAAGAAATTTTAGCTTGGTTTTTCAATAATGAAGATATCACAATGGAACTTCTGCCTCTATATCTATGATAACATAACCATCATCATATCAAATTAAAGTACAACGAAATAAAAGAAAGAAGGAACAAAAGTGGCACAAGCCCCATTTGAAACAAATATATATATATATATATATATATATATATATATATATATATATATATATATATATATATATATATATATATATATATATATATATATATATATATATATATATATATATATATATATATATATATATATATATATATCCCGGCTAGATTAAGAACAGGTACTAAAGATGCTTTAGTACCGGTTCTAAAAATCTAACTCCTACTAAAAATGCATTTTTAGCACCGGTTGGTACTAAGAAATTTTTAGTACCAGCTGACAGTACTAAAAATGTCTTCAGAATTAGTTCAAAAAGAAAGCATGTTTATTCAAGTTAGATATGTTTAGTATGTGAGATGGTAACGCGTGTGACGGCTGAGGTAAGAGTTCTTGAGTTTGAATCCCACATAGTTTTTTGATTTAGTATGCATTTTAGTATTTTTTTTCAACTGGTATTAAAGATCGTGATCTTTAGTCTCAGTTTACTGGTCTCGATTACTATAACTGGTACTTCAAGGGTTTTTAAACGGTATTAAAGATCGTTTCTCCTGCGGTATTTAGTGTAGTAAATCCCAGAGATATACTTTCACCATTCTAAAATATATGAAACTTTAGATACGTACCGTTCGGATGATAGATAGCTATATTTTGGATAGAGGGAGTATAACCCCCCAAAAAGGGAAATCTATGGTAGAGCAGTATCAAAATACTTCTAGATAAAATCAATACAAATATAAAAGTTTGCTCCATACCCTTAAGTTGAGTTACAAGTTTAAGGCATCATAGCGCAATTTTACATGATCAGTGGATCTTTTTGATTTGCGATTACTATGCTTACGACCAATATACACACACCATGCATAAGCTCCTGCAAAAGCGCTTTCTTTTGGGAATCCAAGAGGACGCATTCAAGAGATGGAAACCCAATAATAAGTCGATGAATCTCAGTAACTTCTATTGAGTGTGCACTGACGTGTGTTATAGGCATCGGGATTTGGGTGCTTTCGTTCTACCAGTTCTCTTAGATTTTGGGTGGAACATTAAAAAAGCAAGCTTAGGAAATGATTAATTGAGTATTAATTATTAAAAACTTGAAAAAAATCTTTTGATATTTTTAAAATCTACATAGAAAACTTTTACACGGAACATATCATTTAGCTGTGCTCACGTTAAATGAGGAAATTTTTTAGCCCAAGCATGTGGGTAGAGTCCCATGACTACAAAGACAACATCTCTAGTGGATAAGAAATTTTTAGACGTCTTACAAGTAGAATAGCTGAAATACATGCTAGTGACAAGAGTTCCTATTCCAAAGAGAGAGGGACTGCGTACACAACGACGGAGACATGCATGATCACTAGCAAAATTAACTCCATTTGCGATACGACCTGCCTCTTCTTTTTCCCAAAAGCTGTACGACAAATGGTCTTGTCATGTCTCGAGTATACGCATCTTGTGCTTTTAGTTCACGAAATGCAGAGGACACGAGGATGCTGCAACGGAATCAAATGCTAGTGGATCAGTGGGGATAGTAGTAGTTCACAGGAAAGAACCTCCGATCATGTAGGTTTTGATGCAAACGGAACAGAAACTTCTGCCTTCCATTTCATACATGGTCGCTCTCACCTACTCCCTCCGTCCCATAGAAAACCAATCTAGTACTGGATGTGATACATCCTCGTACTATTAATCTAAATATACCTCTATCCAGATTTATTGTACTAGAATATGTTACATCTAATTCTAGATTCGTTTTTTTTTTTTTGGACGGAGGGAGCAAGGTATATAGCATGCAATGCTTCCTAGAATGTGTTTGAGGGAAGCTGGGACAAGCTGGGATTCTCTGTTCTCTAATCATGAGTCATGACAAGGTTAATTAATTTTTGGCACGAAGGTTTGGTAATATTACGGTTTACTTTGTAGTCACCAACATAGAAATGACTGGGCTGTGTTCATGGGGGCATCTAGCATTCTTATGAACACACCCTTTTGTCTAGAGAGAACAGAGTGGGAGGAGTAGAGGAGAGAAAAGCCAAAGGAGAGCTCACAAATTAAAATGTGAGCATAATCCAACTATCCAAGAGGCCTCCCATGCATTTCCATCTAGTTGATGAGGTGGATATAGTCAAGTCCACCTCATGTTTGAGTTACGCTAACTGATCGGTTACTAAGCAAAACCAACAAAAACAAGACAATTTTTCACCAAAAAAATATTTTTTTTATTATATCAGGCGGTTTCGGTTACTAGTTCATATGATATTTTATAATTGAAAACATGTTTTTACAATAAAATTACTATAACACGGTATACCGTTGGAATGTAATAGTTTACAATCGTATCATGCATGATACTGTTATACCAGGTGTGGTGCCATAGGTATTAGATCTAGCATCTATGTGTATCATGTCTGGTATGGTGGCGGTTTCAGTTACTAGTTCATTTGATATTTTATAATTGAAAACATGCTTTTACAATCAGAAATACTATGGCATGGTATACCGATGGAATGGAATAATTTACCAACCTCATCTTTCGCTTATGCTTATACATATAAGCCAAAATTTGAATTTTTCAACCTTAATTTGGAGTAGATTTTGCGTTTTTTTTATCATAGTTTATTTTTCAGCCTTTGCTTTTAGATCGCTAAGAACATGTATAGAAAAAATTTTATTTACATATTATTTTTCATTTGTAAATATGTCGTTTGGCTTATTCTGTCAATAAGCCAAATGATGGAGTCCTATAATCGTATCATGTCTAGTATTGTTGTACCAAGTATGGTGCCATATGGGCATCATACCTACTACCTCCGTTTCACAGTGTAAGACTTTCTAGTATTGCCCACATACATATAGATGTTAATGAATCTAAACGCATACATATGTCTAGATTCATTAACACCTAAATAAATGTGGGCAATGCTACAAAGTCTTACATTATAAAACGGAGGAAGTAGTACCTAAGGTTCGTTGAACCAATGGAATATGGTTCTCTAGTTCCCCTTCTTTTACAGTTTGGGTACACGGTTACTACATCATGACCGTATTTATAGTCGTGGGTTCAAAGGTCCAGTGGGTGAGGAACCGGGGATGGTAGCACCCCGAGTCTCTAAGCACTACTAGCTAGATAGATCAGGTCAGTCAAGCAGGTGAAAGTGTAAGCCTTGTTCATTATCTAGATTGGAATCGGATTAGTGATGTCAGATAGCAAATTCAATATTTCATCATTCTTGTCATGAACAAGCGTGCTTCAGCTACTCTCCAGTCTCATATACTGTAGGTGAAATAGATAGGGCACCTGAACTGAATGTATGATAGATGAGGTAATTAAGATGGGATGAGCACTCGAGGTGTGTGCTTAATTCATGTGTGATATATGAAACCACCAGATGCACTTGCCATGGACCGGTACATATATATGGTGGGTTTAATTAATTGGTGGCATCTCGATCTACCGATTCTCTTGTAACTGCTTTGTTTTGATTCGATCCCCTAAAAGCTCAGATATGCATGCAAAAGTGACATTTGTGCCTTCTGTTCAGCAGAAAGATTTTACAGGGACAAACTTGCTATCGAAGCTTTTCTGAAGCTTTTTTGAGAAGAACCTTGACCAATGACTCACAGGAAGAGTGCCATCCTGATATATCAAGCATTCATCCTTCTCAAATGGTAATGTTTGCATCTATCCCTTCTGGAGCTGGGTTTCCTAGTAGTCTAATGAGTGGATTTTTATTTTTGTTGGAACCGGAAGATATGTACTTCTAGTCGGACAAACATTCGAATTTGATTTACATCTAAGCATTATTGGCACGGTTAGAAAATGGCCATAGACTACTCTCGGCTCTCGTAACTCGCGACGCGGAGGGCCGCCTCAACCATACCATTATCCCCCCTTCCCCCGCTTCCGTCTCTAGCTGAGCTTGTGACAAGGGGAAGGGGACCAATCCCCCTCCTTTGTCATCTTCAGCAGCGCCAACAACAAGTGGAAAGGGGACATATCTCTCATCCTCTAGTAAGTTTTAGGATTTCTTCCAAATAAAGTTTTTATCGGTAGATTAGGTTTGTCTTTTAGGATGTCTATGGAGCTAGGATTGTATTTTATTTTTCTTTTCCTATCTATTTGTTGATGTCCCTGTTTCATGGGGTCATCGATGAAGAGCTAGGAAGACGTGTGTTGCATGTTGCCGATAATTCGATCGGTGGCTCTAGCTTTAGGGTTCAGGCCGCCGATTTTTGTTACTAATACTGGCTTTCAGATTTGTGAAAAGATTGAAGATAGTGGCCAATACATGTTTATATACTTTTGCACGTGCCGAAGTTGGTCAGCTTTGTGGTTGCACTCGTCTACTCATGTCTCTTGCAACGTTGTTTGTATCACATAGGAAAAAATACTAATCTCCTTAAAAATTAGGTACAGTAACAACTCACCATGTCACTATGGCCTAGTGTGGCTCTCCTGGATTCACATTATCTAAAAAAAATGGCTCTTCTGGATTCTTGCAGAAAATAATCTTTAGATTAAATTAAAGTGGCTTAATCTTTGATCCAAGATATGAATAAAAATGTTCGCCTTAATAACTTTAATCTACAGATAACTCCAACTCTAAGAAATTTTAGAGCTAGGAGAATCCAAGTAAAAATTTGGAGATAAAAAAACTGTCCTAAGAGCATCACCAAGATATTGACAATAATCAATTCCCAAAACAATATTTTTTGGAGCTCCTAAACTGAATATAGAAAGTGTCACACCCCAATCTGGCACCGCCGTATAATGGCACCTGATAGGAGCGTGTCATAGGAAAAACGGCGCGAACCGCTTCCTACGAAACCGCGATCACAGTACCAGTCCTAGAACATAGCGCTGGTACCCACGGTGACAAATATGAATCATTGCAATCCTTAAAATAAATAGAGGACTTATTTACCTTAACTTAGGTTGCAGCTCAGAACAGCCCGAGATTGCAACCGACGACGCGGACGAGGAAACACCAACAACAGCGGCAGCAGCGGAACCAACGGACTAACACCCAACACCACAGGCGACGGCTGGGAACCAGGACGAAACCCTAACCTTCACTTTACTTCATCTTCAACTTCCGGGCGGAGGAACTATATATATATTTATATAGAGCAAGGGTGAGTACTTTCGTACTCAGCAAGTCACGGGAATTTAGGTGTTTGATGCAAGCTTGGAAGAGAGGCAAGGTTGTTTTTGCAAATCTTTTGTTTTGAAATCATTTTGAAATCACTAAGTGATTTATTTCTTTCTAAGTTTGGGCCGAAAAGAGACTTGTGTCTCGATTCGACTTTAAGAGATGTTTTTCAACAGCTCATTTGGTAATGTACCGTCCTCCCGGGTCAGATCATTACTTCTCGGCTCCCAGAGCCATTCCACTTGATTAATCGGCTCCCAGAGCCTTTTCATTTTCTCGGACTCCCAGAGTCCAGCTGCCCAGCAGCACAACATTCCGCTTCCACTCGGGAAGCCTAGTCTATGATGTCCGTAGACATCCCGAATCACACAGATTCGTTTCTTGACCACTCAGGTCATCCATCTGCCACATAGGCTGATTCTGGTAATGATTCCCACACCACAACAACTTTTCTCAAAGCACAGGCAAACAAATCTACGCTACAGGAAACACCTCACATCCGCCCATGACCATGGGCACGGCTGTTCGAACAGTTAGTTAACCTCTGCAGAGGGGGTACACTTTACCCACACGACATTACTAACCCGGATCACCCAGCCCGTGAGATCAGCCACGTCGGGAGACCTTAAGGCTTTCATGACAAGGCATTTCGAAAGCCGACACAGGTTCACCATATGCCAACGAGAGGGGTCCCAGACCAACACCAGATTAGGTCCCAGACCATACTATGCCAGGAAGCCCGAGGGTTCTCCCCGACACCACCCCGTTGAATCCACATGTCTCTTGGCATCATGGCTCCCCCGATTAGCTAATTACTCAGCCAGGGGCATCCCATTGCACCCGTGTGGTCGTACTTGTTATATGCTCGGATGAATTTCCCATAGGAATCGGTCCTTATATGCGAATACGGGACAGTGCCACACAGGCACAACCCCCGCATCGCGAGTTTTCACAATCCATTTTATTTTCAAACACACCGACGCCACATGTCGGGTTTTCAAGGCTTCTCAAACCCATTTCCCAAGTTTTCGACAAACAACGGTGTATGTGGGATATTTGGTATACGCGCTCAGAGAGCACAGATACTGAGGTACCACAAAGGTGGAACGACAAGGAAATCAGGGTAGTACAACCTACAGGAATTAGTGCGACTACTAGGTAGGTCCGTCGGTTTGGCACGCATACCGAGGCCAAGCAAGTTGAGTGTGTGATTCTAATAATGCAAGTTGCAAACAAAATAATAATGATTTTCCAATTATAGGAGCAATTGGTCAAAGGGTGACTTGCCTTGCTCAAGGTCTTCATGAAGCTTCACGAATCTTCGAGAAAACCCGCGATCGACGAAAATCCGGTAACCGCAACTATACGCAAACAATCGAAAACCTAAACAAAAGACCAAAAGAAGGATCCTATTTAGACTAATTAGTAGTGCCATTAAATAGATCTTAATTTTATGGAAATACTGGAAGTGGAACGGAGTCAATCGGACGAGCGGTCGAGGAGATATGAATTTTGGAAGTTTAATTGGAATTTCTAGAAGACGAGAGATGGTCTATGGAATTTATAGAAATAATATTCTCAAGAATATTATTGAATTTCACTGACAAGCAGGACCAAGGGAAAATGATTCATAGAATTTTGGAATAAGGAATTGATTTGTGGAAAAATCCCTTTTTGGAAGGGAAATCAAGGAGGGATGTATATTAGACTTGGGCCGAGCGAAGAGGGCGCGGCCCAGGGCATTTGCGGCGCGGCCGAGGCAAGCGGGCCGGCGCGCGGGAGGGAGGTGGCCCAAGGCCGAGCGAGGCGCGGCCTACGCGACGCAAGCCGGTGGACGCGGTCCACCGTGCCGGGCGCAAGGTGGGACCCACAAGGCGGCGACACAGCTCACGCGGGCCAGGTGCACGCAAGGCGGCGCGATGGATTGGAGGACCGGGAGACCTTTGACCGGTCTCCGCGGGGCCGGGCGGCTGAGGTGGCATCCACGTGGACGCCACGTCGGATGGGGAAGGGAGAGGAGGCCGGGAATGGCAACGGACGGCCGGCGGCGAGCGACGCAATCCGGCGAACGGCGGTGGGAGAGAGAGAGAGGTGGACACCGGCGGATAGAGGAGGTCAAGGGGAAACAATTCAACGGAGCGGATTAGCCGGGGAAGGAACGACGGCTGCTGGCGGCGGCGACCAATCTCGCCGGCACGCCGACGTGGCCGCGCGCGAAAAGAGCGAAGGGCGCGCGGGCTCGGGCTTAGCCGAACCGGTATGGTGTTGCGACGTGCACGCGGTGACGCGGGACCCGATGGTCGCCGCGTTCGAACTCGCGGAGGCGCTATGCGGCGGCGGAAGGGGCAGCATGGCGCGGGAGCGGGTTGGGAGGCCGACGACTGGGGCGGCAGCCTGGGAAGGTTCAAGGGGACACGGGGAGGGTCGCGGCGCAAGGAATCGGCGAGAGAAGGGCCGACGGCGGCAGATTGCGGCGGCGGCCATCGCCGGCGGGGAAAAGGGGAAAACTCGCTGGGGCAACGGGAGTCCAATTCACCGGGGAAGGAGCTTCTACACGGCTCCGGGAACTCGTTTCAAGCAACGGGCGGCGACGAGCTAGCCTAGGGGGTCATGGCGACGGCGAGGTGGACGCGACGGCGGGGCGGCGCGGCGAAAAGGGGGAGAGAGGAGGGGAGCGGCCAAGGCGACGTCCGGGGAGGCTGCTAGGGACGCGGGGAGGGTGATGGCGACGGGATTCGGCGCGGGACCGACCGGCGGTAGCGCGCGACTGCGCACGGCGGCCGCGGAAGCAGAGCATCGGCGTGACGAACGCACAAACTACCATGTCCCAGTGCTGTTTAGGAGTCGCTAGAGGATGTAGACGAGAGGACTTGGACCGGGAGCTCACCGACGAGCGGGAACGGCGTCGGCGGACGGATGGCGTCGCGGCGAGGCAGACGCGACGGCGGGGCGGCGCGGTACCGAGGGGGCGCGGCCGGGGAAGAAGGGAGGGAGAGGTGGCGATGGGGCAGCCCGGTGGCGGTCCAGCGATGTCTCGGTCGTGGCGGCGGCGGCCAGCGACGAGGAGGCGACGGCACTCCGTTCCCAGGAGCACGGTACCAAGGGGATAGATAAGGGCCGCGGGGTTGGGCTTTTATAGGAAGATGGTGCTCGGCTAGCGCTCATAGGCGGTGCGGCAGTTTCGTGGGCGGTGCGGAAGCGGCGACAGCGTGGATGTGTTGGGCGGCGAAGGCGGTAGATCGGACGGCGAAAAATCGGGTCACGAGAGCGGGAGGAGCAATTTGGCGCGGTCAAGGTGGGAGCGGCGTGCTGGCATGGTTGTGGTGGAGGCATGGGCGCGGCAGAGCGACATCGGCGACTCTGCCTCCTAGCACAAGGGGACAAGGGGAAGAGAGAGGGAAAGGGTGGAGGAGGGCGGTGGAAAGGGGAGCTTGCCTTTACCAATTTGGGAGGAAGAGGGAAGGAGAGGGGGGTCTCTGCCTCCGGGATTTGGAAGCACGAGCGCAGGATGGCGGGACCGGGTGGCAGCGCGGGCACAGGCGGTGCCAGGGCTTGACGCATCGGCGACCGGGCGGTCGGCCACGCGCGAGCGCGCACGGGAACGAGCAAAGGCGGTGAAGGTTTGGATGGTGGCGGCGGGATTTCAAAGGCGGTGGCGGAAATTGAATCATGGTGATGGCGCATAGCGCGGCGAGAGGAGAGAGAGAAAGGAAATAGAGAGAGCGAGGAAGGAGAGAGAAAGAAGAGAGGTGTTGCCTCTCTCTCCCGGCGCGTGCAGCGCGCGTGCGGGGAGGAGGAGGAGCGGCCGAGAGGAGAGAACCGGGCTGAGAGGAGATGGGCCGAAGGAGGGAATCGGCCCACAAAAATCCGAGGGACGCAAAATAGACTTTGACAGAGAGATTGAATTTGGAGAGAATTGGGGCTTGGAAATGGAATTTGGATATCTTTGGAGTCGGGCGAATATTTGGCAAGGTTTTGAGATTTGGAATTTGAATTTCGAATTTGATTACTTGGACTCAGGGAAACAGGGAGGAGTCAACAACGGGATTCAAAAAGGGAATTTGATATTTCTAGGACGGGGACAATTATTTGGCGGGGATTCAAAAAGATGCGATTCACCTTTGGGATAGTTGAATCGGAATTGGGATCTTGAGGTGGGGGATTTTGTTGGCGACGAGAGAGAACAACAATGGAGATTTGAATTGAGATCCACGGCACGACTTAGACTCTCACACAAAGAACGAAATTTTCACATATAGGATTTTGCCGAACTAGTTTTTAACGCCTCACGAAAAGCGGAGCGTTACAGAAAGTGGGAAAAATAATATTTCCAAGAGATAGCTAAAATTGATTTCGTATAATGAAAAGTGGGCTCTCCCTTTAAGAGTATTACCAAGAGATTGACAATAATCAATTCCCAAAACTATGTTTTTTGGAGTTCCTAAACTGAATATAGGAAGTAAGAAAAATAATATTTTCAAGAGATAGATTAAAATTGATTTCCTATAATAAAAGGTGGGTCTCCCTCTAACTACCAACAGAAAAAAAAATAGTTTTTCTGCTCCTCCCCTATGCACGCACCGCGCCAGGCCAGCTCCTCCTTCATCTCGCGAAATTTCTCTGTGCGCACTCGAGAGAGCGATTGGGAAAAAAAATCGCTTCCTTAAAGTGAAGGATAAGATATCTGGAGTTGGGACCTGAATTATTAGGAGACAGGTTAGGGATTCTGTTGGATGCGATTTTTTTTATCAAAATTTCTTAAATCTTAGGATAGGGAATATAAAGTAAGCTGTTGTTCATGCTAAGTAGGCCTACGTATCTAATTTGAGCTGGTGTTTGGGGTTTGGGTACTCACCAGTCACACCGATCAGCCAGGTTTGAGTAATCTTTGACTTGGGTCCCTATGAGGACATATTCGGTGAAAATGAGCTAAGTGTTAAAAACTTCATGAAAATCATACCTAAAAGTTTCGTAAATTCATGAAAAAAATACTAGAGATAGGTGTAGATATAAAATACATTCTCACCAAATCTCAACTCCAAACTCAAGTTAGTTTATGAGAAACAAAAAAGACAAATTTCAGGTGAATAGTGTCCTGTTACTATTCACCTGAAATTTGTCTTTTTTGTTACTCCTAAACGAAGTTGAGTTTGAACTTGAGATTTGGTAAGAATGTATTTCATATCTACACCTATCTCTAGTATTTTTTTCATCATTATATAACTCTACTATCTGTGTTTAATAATTCTGAACTTCTATAATTTGATCATACCAAATTATCCGTTTATGTATTATTTGCCCTACTTTGAAAACCTAGTGGCGGAGCCAGACCATCTATGCTCCACCACTGCATTCTTCACTCTAGATTACTTTAGAAAAGGTTGTCAAAGCAGAAAGAAGAAGCTATTCACTACCTGGGCTTAGCAACATCGTTGAGTCCACCATGGAGTAAACATACGTAATAATTCCTTGATAGTTTTTTAATTATACAACACAACATAAATAAATCAATAAAATTAAAGAGAGTATGATTGGGCCCAACGCATTGCGCCGACATGGTGGGTTCTCAACCCTTTAGTCCCATCTTCGCCTTATCCTTTTAGATCATTTTCCCCGTCTGATTATTTTGATTCAGACCACTCCATTTCCAATTGAAACTTCCAACTGGAAGAAAACATATTTTGTTTGCTTTCGCCAATGTGATTGACACCTGACAGATCTTGTTCTAAGCAGTCGACCGAATCGACAGAAAACAAATGAAAGCACTAACAAATGAAAGCACTAGCACAACAATTTTCCTATTGGTATGAAATTCGCATGGCACTATATATATAATATATATGTAACCGGCATCAATTTTTCCACGTACATTAGATTGTGAACACACATGCTAACATTTGGGTTGGTGTGATATTGTTGTTTAGTGGTGGAATAAAGCCACGGCAAGAACATCAAAGAGATGTATAAAAAATTAATGAGATACCCTTCCTGATTTTTTGGGGAATGTTCTATGCACCCTACTAAGCCCTCTATATACTCATATTTTAGAGGATTTGAATTGAACAGATCGAATAGATCGTTCTGGTCACATATAGAGAATAGCATATCTATTGACAAGAGCCAATACAAACGGAGAAAAAAAAGGATGGATGCCTGTTCGCTGTAATGGAAGTTGTAGGGGAAATGACCATACATTAGATGCAAAGTTACTGTAAAAGAGGATTCGGCAATTCAGATGAGCTGAAGTCAAGCCATGTCTAACCACATAAATCCCCAGAAATTATAGGTATAGTAAAAGAAGCCATCACATTCACTCTTGAAAATAAGAAATATATTGGATTTAGTCCCATATGGCCATATCGAACAAACCAAGAAATATATTGGTTTGTACATTTATTGCAGATCTAGTGAGATCTGGTGTTTCTGGCGTCCCACTATCTTGCACGACTGCAAAGGTCCCAAAGCAAAAGGACATTGGGGATACCAAGTTGGACTTCAGCATCGACAACCACAACCAAAAGATGAAGTTCTCTTCCAATTCTTCAAGGTCTCAATGAGTTCGAATGTAATCAGAAAACCAACTCAGGTTCGTGTTGATCTTCGTGGTTGACGTTGAGATGTCAGTTCATCAAAATGTTCCACAAAGCAGGGCGTGCAGAATTCTGTAGAGCTCACATGTAACTCAGCCATATTAATTCTGCAGTATTATTCATGTTTCAGTATAATAAAACGAAAACTTCCACAATTGGGAGATCCAATCTTTGGAGGAACAAAAAAAATGGCACTTTTGTTACCTTTGTTTACAACAATTTAAGCCTAGATATTTCAAAGTGCCTGAACCCCATTTTGTGACTTAAGCATAGGACAGCAAAATATTCTGCTATGCTAAGTACAATGCCATTAGAGGGGTCCTTGTTAAGAAACCACTACCATGATGCCATCTATGAGGACAAACGAAATGTCATCATCAGTTTGCCTAAGAGAAGCACCAACCACAACGTCATGCATATTATGTCATCTCAAATTAGCTTGCATGAAAATGAACTCCACCTTAAATAGTTAAATATCAGCCTGATGTATGTGGCGATAACCGATAGGGAGTTAACTGAAGATTTGGAGAATGGTAGTTTGGATGATACAGGTTACCAAATTGGCGAGCTTCATTTTGATCTCTCCTCTTTAGTATTAACTTTCTAATGCAGAAAGCTCAACCTCCTTAGTGCAAGGACGGTAAGCTGCAAAGCTGCTGTCGTTAGCAAAAGAACCAGGATTGAAGCAAGTTATTCCTGCGTATTTGAAGGCCTTCTGCTCGCTCTTGTCACCAAGTACTATCTGAAGAAGTTTTTCAGGAGAAAAATGAGCAAAGAACCTTCAAAACTTTTCTTGATAGTGGTGAATTGTAATAGTTATACAACAAAAGGTAATTATGCATGCACGGTCAAGCAATTAGATGAGTACAACAGCAGATTCATCATAACAAAATTTAGAGCACATTTCAAGGTCCTGAATAATCTTATTGTCCTAAATGGCATACCGTGTGAGGAGTAGGGTAGAGCCGAAGGCAATGATCATAGTTCCATATGATAGGCTGAACTGTAAGAGGCAATGGGCAAAGATGACTCTGATGGGTGATGGTTGCTACCAGCTGAAAAGAAATTGATTTGTTAATTTCTTAAACAATATATATATGTGCTTATTGAAATAACAAAAAGGAGGGTTGTTTAACATACATGCTCAAAAGGGTCACTTGTTTCTTCTGTTGTTGGGGGAATTAGACAAGACCGCCGCATTCTATATAGGAGGTCTTGCTGGAAAAACACAATTTCTTGTGTATAAAACTTCACCCTGGAAAATTACAGCTGTATAAAATTTCTTTATTGGAGATAGAATATACGATAATTGCAATCTGCAAAGTTAGTGCTGTGTTAATCATGACAACTCAAAAAGGGTTAATGCGTAGTTCAGACAGGATTTTCTGTGCCAATAGGTCACTTTATGGTAGTGTCAGTGGATAGTCGAGTATATGAAGCTTTTTACAAGATTTGACTGAAATGTCAGTGGAATCACTAAAGATGAATCAGATAAGGTCAGAAAAAATATGATAAAATAGGGAAGATAATGCTTAATACAAAAACAAAAGGTAGAATGTGTGCATCATGCATTATGTCACCGACCAAAAATCTGTTAATACACATCAATAGACTAGTACGGATATGGTGATTAAGCCTCTTCAAATCGTCATGAAGCTAGCACCACTGTGCACCATGATCATGGTATTGTGTGGATAGCTCTCAGAAAAATGAGAAGGTTAGTTTTGTGAGTCATCAAAATAACTACAGGTTACCAACAGCTTATAGTCTGAATCACGCCAGGCTATGGATGATAACCTGACCATAAAATGTGGACTCATGGTGAAATAATTGGGTGTTAAGTATTACAATCTAACATATACATCAAAAGAAACAGCATCATGCTTTCAGTTCCAATAAAAAGAAACCAGCATTTTTTATCCTCCTTCCTTGAGAAAAGGGAAATAGCACCATCACGCATGATGCATTCTTGTTCAAGGGCTTACATTTGACATTTCTAAATTTGGACATATAGTAGTTTTAAAAAGAGTGTTTTGATGGTGCCCATAGCATCATAAAACCTCAGGCACCATGTAAAAATGCAGATAATGACATGATCACACCAGACAGTATTTTAATGTCAAACCTGCAGGGGTTGCTTACGAATATTGCATTTGGGATGTGCTTCTGCAGTTCCTCAGTTAGATATTTTGGAAGTGTACACCTTGGGAGGGCTTTAGAAGGGCCTGAAATGTGTTCTCAAGTCAGAGAAATAGCACATCATAGAGAAACAAAGAAACGTACCATTCTAGTTATCTGAGATACAGATTGACATTATTTACAATTAACTAGTTCATTTCTAACCAACCATATCACAGCATTCCTTAATTTAAATATAAAAGGAATGTCGATAATAGTAGAGCATAAAAAAGATTAGATCAACCCAGATTTAATTCATTAGTGACCAAACAAAACTGAGCTGGAGTAAATTTACATGTTGATATGAACAGTTGTCAGCTAAAAGCATATCAATGAGTTTTGGAGTACCTGCATCTTCAGGACCAGGAATGAATAAAAAACGACTATGTTCCTTTAACCTAGATCGAGCTGCAATCATCTCACCAAGCTTTCCAAACTGTAATCTACAAGAAGTCTCTTCAATTGGAAGGTGAAAACAAAATGCAAGCTTTTACTATCTCATAGAACATAAAAGTCAGACCTGAGTTCTTCAAATGAATTGAATGCCAGATTGCAAGGCCGGGAGCAGAAATTGCCCATTAAAACAAAGAGGGAAGGAACTGCTTCTACACTATCATAACCATCAAGAACAACACCTAATTTCTCCATGGTCTTCTCTACGAGATAACACATTTGAACATCCCGAGAGAAGAGCTCAATAATAACAGTTAATTTGTATTAGGGACTAGTACAAATGTAAATACCTCAGAACTGTCAAGCCAAACATCTGAAAGTATCACAAACATATCATTCATGGCCTTCTTCTCTAAGGTTGATAATCTTACCTGTTTGACATATCCATTCATAAATGATATCATAAAGATGATTTCGAAAATCAGATTACATAAAGAACAGAATCATTGAACTTACTGTTTCTTCAGCTGCTATGACACCTCCACCGAAGAAATCAAGCCCCATAAGCATCGAAAGTGATGCTTCCCTATCCTCTAAAGGAGGAAATCCACATGTATTTACCTGCAGATGAGAGGAATATGATTACATTGAACATAACAATACAAGGAAAGAGCTGAACACATTCTTGTGGACAACAATTACAGACCTGGAAAATGCCATTTGAAAGCAATTCCCCTTCTGCTAAAATTACGGTGTTTTCAACGAAGAAACCTGAGGTGATTTTGTGCTCTGTGCTAAGGAAAGAAGTGATACTATTCTGAGTAAGCAAGAAATTATGGATCAAATCAAGTTTTGGTGCCGAACGTGAATCCTGCATTTATGCTATGTTATTCAATATTATCACTCTAATTTGAGTGGATCTTAGGTGGCTGAAGAAACTGATATTGATATTCAATTTGCAGATTAATCATACTACGATATATAATAATGGGTTCTCAGGATATAGCATTTGATAAGTCAATTGGCACAGCTCCAGTAAGATCCTCCAAGTAGAATTGGCGTTCCTCCAACTGTGATATGACCCCCATAATCCATCTCCGACCAGTGCACCCAATTAGAGACTGTATAGAAGTTATCTACATGAAAACACTGTGTAAGTAGTCACATACAATACCTAAGAATATTTTGGAAAAACCATGACATGAAACAAAGAAATACCTCACAATTATCATCTTCGGTCATAACAGTGTCAAAAGCTGGCTTAGAAAAGTATTTGTCACGAGCAAGCCTCTAAAGCAGAACCTGATACCTATCCCTGTATAGGGCTGCTTTATCTCCAGCTTCTCCATGGATGAGTAATCTGCTGGTATGCCTAGATAATAGCATAAGTAGTAAAAGATTGTAGGTCCTTTAACCAATTATAGCTTATAATTCAGGATTGATTAGAAATAATGCAACACAGCTTTATGCTCATGCATTCTAGCATCAAGTGAATTTGTGTGTCCTAATAAGGGGGATCAATGGGAAGCACCATATTGTAGCGATGGGGTCATGGGTGCATGCCTCCAGGGTTCAAATCCTGATGCCCACAGTTAAACGGACATGTGTGTCCATAGTGCAGAGGCCAGAAGTTACTTCCATTATCTAAAAATAAGGGGAATCAATTATATGCCGCTGAAGTAAATATTGCTATCATTGTCTTATTTGCATGTAGATAGGTTTGGGCGACGTGTCAGCCATACAGTAGTAGCGAATTCTCAACTGCTACTCATTTTCACCTAAAATCAAGTCCTTTCATTTTCCACAACCCAATTGATACTTATGAAGAGGTCAAGAGGGTAACAGTCTAATCTAGTCAAGCACAAGATCATGAGTACCAACAAAAAATGTTCTGCATCTTAACAAGTTTTCTCTGACACAAGGAAATGTCTAATCTAATTATTCTTCGTTGAGTCATGGAAGATTTAGCACACTTAGTATCCAATTTTGCCAAAGTAGCAATTCTCTAAACCACAGCTCAACAGTAATAAGCGGGGAAGGAAATAGCAAAATTCTCAACTGCCCAGACGGAATTGCCCAGATCTACAAAGGGGAAGCGGCATCTACATACTCGTAGAAGACTTTCTTGATTGGATCGTAGTGGAACCGTGGCACGACGAACGAATCCACCACCCGCAGCGCCGAGCGCGCGCTGGTGGCCGCCGGAGACGCCGCATCGACCGCCTCCTCCGCCTCGACAAGCAGCGCCACCACGCGCCGGACCGCGTCCCGGTCAAGGATCGACGACTGCAGTGCCCGACGCGCACATTATAGCCATGAAACTACCAAATTAGAGAACAGCAGACCACGGCGCGCGTACCAAATGAGACTAGAGGGAGAGAGAAGTTACGCGGCTCCTTGTCGAGCTCGTCGAGGAGGAGGTCGAGGGCGTCGTCCTCGGCGTCGGGGAAGCGGGCCAGGAAGGCGGCGGCCTCCTCGAGGGCGTCCACCTTGAGGGTGAACCCGCGCAGCCGGAACTTGCGCTGCAGCTTCTTCCGCGTCGCCGCCGAGGGCGTCGCCATGGGAGGGAGAGGGGGGCGTTGGGGAATGGCTGTGGCGGGAAAGCCGGGTTGGGGTTTGGAAATTGGCGGGAGCCGCGGTGGCGGTGGCGGTCGCTCGGACGACGAGGGCTGGCGGCGGCTAGAGTCGTCTTCAGTTCTTCACCGTGTCGCCAACGGCCCAATAGCTGAAGAAACCCATCAACTGGTTTATGCGGCTGGGCCGTTGCGGGCTGCCCCGTCGACCCTATTTAACCCAAGCTGGCTGGGTTCGTTTCTAATTGTGGAGAATACTTCTCGGCATGCAAAACATAATTAGCTAATAAATATTAGCTTAAAACATTTATAAAAAATTACTCCCTCTGTTTCAGATTATAAGACGTTTTGATTTTGGTTAAAGTCATACTACTTTAAATTTAACTACGTTTATGCACAAATATAGTAATATTTATAATACCAAATTAGTTTCATTAAATCAATAATTGAATACATTTTTAAAATAAATTTGTGTTAAGTTGAAATTATTACTATTTTTTTATAAACTTAGTCAAACTTGAAGTAGTTTGATTTTGACCAAAGTCAAAACGTCTTATGATCTAAAACGGAGGGAGGGAGTAATATGATTTTAAAGCGGAGTTTAACAGTTTAAAAAAACGTACGCATGAAAAACGAATAATTTAGTAGGGGATTTTTTTTTAGAGACGAAGAGAGCATAACAAAGAACACACCGTAGACAATTTGTGGCCTTACTGATGTGGCGTGTGGCAGCCCAGCAGGTCTACCCAAGTTGTTTTAGCCTTCTTTGGAAATTGGAACGCACTAGATTTTTTTAATGACTTTCATGGGAATTAGATCAAACTCTCTGAAATTTGGTACTAAAATTTATGGGTCTGACGTTTTCTGGAAACAATGGATAATTAGGAGTTTGATTCAAGACACGTGAACAGGGAAATTGGCATTTGAATTCAATTTCTATCCATTTGGATTATTGTATAAATTTTGAAATGGAATCCATTTTCTTACACTCACGGTATCATTCAAATGAGGCTCTACTATAGGATTCGAGTTCTATAGAAAGAAAATATATTAAGAATTAACATCATTTATGATGTATTATCATTTCTACTATATATGTCCTAAAATAAAGTAATTACTGACCATATTTGGATATTAGGATGTAGGGTGTATATTCAATAAATGAGATGTATGATAAGGGTGTGATGGATGTCGTGATGTTCTTAGATATTTTCCTAGCAAATATGTTCATGGAGAGGGTGTGATGGATGTCATGACGTTCTTATATGTGCTTTCTTGGAAGAGATGATATGGAGAAGGTGTGTTGGATGTCATGATGTTCCAACTGTCCTACCTTTGTGATTGTCGCTGTCCTCTCTTCTTTCTCCAATGATCTCATAACTTTCCTTAGGCTGTGTTTAGATCCAAAGTTTGTATCCAAACTTCAGTCCTTTTTCATCACATCAACCTGTTATACACACACAATTTTTCAGTCATATCATCTCCAATTTCAACCAAAATCCAAACTTTACGCTGAACTAAACACAGCCTTAACAAAGGAGTTTATGGCTGTGACAACTGCTCCTTTCAAAAAAAACAACTCCTATAATTTAAAATTCATATTAAAATAAATCAACTTACACATTCTTACCCATCATCGATTCACAAACTGAGAAAATATATCCCTTCCATACCTGTTACCTAACCACCCATCAGTCCTAAGTTTCAACTAATAAGGAGCATTTTAGTCTTTTCCCTTCTATTCTTATTGTTGCCTTAGGATAGTACACAAAGACCTTATGTTTCTTAAGTTTATTGTCAATTTGTTCCTGTGAAAGTACATCTAGGTTTTCTAAATGGGTTCTTTTACTAATTGATGATAAAACGATTAAGGGCCTAATATATTTAAGAAGTGTAGCAATAGTTTCTTTGAGGAAATCAATAACGCATGGTAATCCATAAAAGGAAAACAAAAGTGCGGTATATGGACCAAAAATAGTTGAAATTCATTTTTAATTTTGAAATTTGAGTCTAGGTATGTCGTATTATCAAGGGGACACATGCAATGGATTTTGGTGTAATCTCAATGTTCAAAACAACCCTTGATCTTTAGATGACATACACCTACTAGAACATGAACATTGGGCTAAATGTTCTATGTTTTTGGAGCTTGGGGACCAAAAGTTTTAGGCGAGTGTTATTTGTTCCAAGACTAGTGCTACTGTAAGTTTTGTTTTTGAGACTAGATGTTCTACATAATACACTAGGTTTGGCAAGAGGCTTGATCCAAGGTTCTAGATAAGATACTCTGCCAAGCAAAAAGAGTTGACAGGAAGTTCTTGTCCCTATAGCTAAAACTTTTGGCTTTTAAATCAATCCATCTATGAGCAACGACTAGTTTTCTATGGGCTTGGGTATTTGACTCCCCATCCACCTGTTTTCAAGGGGCTGACTATTCCCAAAACTGAAACACACTTCATAGCTTTCAAGAGTTTCCCCTCCTCCGCGACCTTAGATCTAGTGAATCTTTTGAGTTGGATTGAGTTAGATTGAAAAGCAAGTGAGGTTCGAGATTCATCCTTGAGCACTTGAGATTGACACCAAGAGCATTCGTCCTCCTAGCCAAGCCAGCTATGCAGTATTGTCCGTGAACATTTGTCAATTGTGGAATATCTTATAAGTTTCTTAAGGTGCTACCTCGCCTCTACATCAAAAAGGGGTAAAAGAGTGAAAACCAGGTTTAACCTTCATGGTCACCAGGTGAGATTTAGGGATGAGAGAACTTGGCTCTTCGAAGTTTCTCGGGAAGATGTAAGACCCGTGGATCCAAACTTAAGTAAATAAATATGTTCTCCTCTTCCCCTTTACCTTTTTTTTTTTGTTCTTTGGCTCAATCTATGTTGTTTGAGGTTGAGATGGTTGGTGATCTTGTTTAGTGCTTGTGTATTTGCTTGTCACCTCTTAGTTCTCGTAGTTTAGTTTTTTGAGTTTGGGTGTGTTTTATCTCGTGTTGGTTTGTTTTCTCTATGCGTTGACCAAATTATTTGAGTTGAGACTAGAAGTTCTGGATTTGACCAAAAGTTTTGCTATGTACTAATCCCACTAGGTAGTAATTTCTAACCTGCCAGAGCTTTCGGAATTTCTTAAATCTATCACTGTAGTTAAATCTACGATATTGTCAATATCCCCTAAAGAAATCTTATCTACCTCCCGGTTTAATGCAATAGCTACCTGCATGGGATTTACAGGTTATTCCATAGATAAGGCTGCAGCCCAAATATGGATTTTAATCTCTCGGGTGGACATCCACCCGCTTCTTACATGTTAACTAAACGATTATAATTTTTTTTAAAAAAAATAACAAAATAAATTAATATATAATATATCACTCCACAAATATGCAAGTTCGAATTCGACTTTTATAAGTTGTATCAAAAAATAATAAATTAAATTGTAACTAGTATACACATATTCACAATTAAATTTATTATTTTTGTTACAACTTACAAAAGTTGAATTTGAATTTGTATTTTTGTGAAGTGATATATTACATATTAATCTATTTTATTAACAATAATTTAAATATTTTCATAACCATTTAGTTACTAATAACGGGTGCACATCTACTCGAGGGTAGTTTTTCACTACAGGTTGCTGCTTCATAAAGGATTGGCTACGTAATTATTCCTTCTGGGTGCAGCACTGTAGCATCATGGCAGCCGACTAGCTCCATAGCCACAGACAATCCGTTTTTACATCAGAGCAAAGCTGCCGACACATTGTTCCTGAGGCCACCGAAGGCAGCGATTGGCACCATTTACACCAACTACAGAGACAGCAAGATCGGCTACGGCTGTGTTCGTTTGGAGAACAAAGCGAGTGAGTTTATTTCATTTTCCACGCGCACGTTTCCGAACTACTAAACGGTGTGTTTTTTGCAAAAAATTTCTATAGGAAAGTTGCTTTAAAAAATCATATTAATCTATTTTTAAAGTTTAAAATAGTTAATACTTAATTAATCATACGTTAATGGCTCATCTCGTTTTACGTCTCATTCTTCTCAAACACACGACGTCGCCAAAAGCAGTGACATATATCTGCCTGATTGATTAATCGGATGGACGATCGATGGCGCCTGCCTTCTCGAACAAGCGGGCCGGGTGGCGATTCTCTTTGTAACCATCATATATTTTCCTCCAGAACTTTGATCGACTTGGCTACATCATCGCGAACTCCATATATAATAAAGCTCGCGAAAGCGAAACTGACATGCACCATCGGATCGATCGCGCCTGGGAATTCCTCCACTCGATAAAGGTGGTGCTGAATCTCCTGAGGATGAACACGAAGATAAAGATTGATTGTTCCACATGATTAATTAAGTTTTAATTATTATAAATTTAAAAAATAAATTAATCTTATATTTTAGAGTAACTTTCATTCACACGAAATATACCGTTTAGCAGTTTGAAGAGTGTGCCACGGATATACGAAATTTCATCACCTCTTATTGGAGAAACAAACGCAGCCCCGACACCGGGACAACTCGGAGCGCGGGCGCCTCGCCGTGCCGACGCGTGCCTCGCCAACGTGTCGCAACGCCTCACTAAACAAAGCGGCCACACCACCACACGGCATCCGAAGAAGCCCACGTCCCCGTCGCGCCCGGGCCCCGAGTTGTCTCCCACTCGCCACTCGCGGCGTCACACGCACACCTCACACCACCACCACCACCAGAAGCAGCGTCGCGAAGAACTCGATTCCCTCGTCCGCGTCCCGCGCGCGGCCGGCGTCGCTGTCCCGGTGAACCGCCCGCAACAGCGATGGTGGTGAGCGTGGCCGCGACCGACTCGGACACGGCCCAGCCGGTGCAGTACTCCACCTTCTTCGCCTCCCGCTACGTCCGCGACCCGCTCCCGCGGTTAGTACTTAGCACCACCACCACCACGTCGTTTCATCTCAGCAGACATCAGTTGTTGTCACTTCTAATCTTCCACTATTAGTAGTACGGTTGCCACACTGCTAGCCAATCCACTTCGATTGGTTCCACCGCGCCTACCGAGTTTCCCTTGCTAGGCAGTAGAGAGAGTCTGTGATCGAGAGAGAAGAGGATCGAGCAGCTAGCAAGCCGGCGGGCGCCATGGTGCTCTCGCACGCGAGCTCCGGCCGGGACGACGCCGTGCGCTGCACCTTCGCGACGCGCTACGCCTGCGAGACGCTGCCGCGGTGCTGGCTGCATGCTCCGATCTCTCGGTTGGGTTTTGGCCAATTTGGGCGCCGCGCGGGGCTGTGCTGATCGATCGATTGCTTCGTTGTTGAGTGTGCAGGTTCAGGATGCCGGAGCAGTCGATCCCGAGGGAGGCGGCGTACCAGATCATCAACGACGAGCTGATGCTGGACGGGAACCCGCGGCTGAACCTGGCGTCCTTCGTCACCACGTGGATGGAGCCCGAGTGCGACAAGCTCATCATGGACTCCGTTAACAAGAACTACGTCGACATGGACGAGTACCCTGTCACCACGGAGCTCCAGGTCGGAATTAAACCACATGGGATCTTTCTTCTATTTTGTTCTCCGGGCTGATAATACTTGCCCTTTTGGACAAGGGTGAAGTCAAACTTTAGAATCTTTGATTATAAATCATTTTTAAAATATTTGTCTTTTAAATATGGTGACTATTATGGTGACTATATGTATAGATTAGTCTTAAAAATTATTTTAATAAGATCATATATTTGCTAACAATTTTATACATATTATAATAAAAAATAATAGTTAAAGTTGTTTTTTTTGGAGACCGTGCCCTTGTCCAAAACGACAAGTATTATCAACCCGGAGGGAGAACATATATATGGGGGGAATCCTGTTTCAACACAAGTAATGTTACGTACTCCCGTTGTGAGATTTGCTTTGAGATTCGCGCACCAGCATAGTTGATTGAATTCCTCTGTTTAGTTCAGCTCTAGTCTTAAGGAATAATTAATTTTGTGGAACTAATTAGTACAGCTCTAGTACTCCACTTCGCAAGGATGGAAGGATAAGGATCCTAACACCTGTTATTTGGGCAGTTGATAGCTGATCATAATTAGGTTATGGACAAGTTATGACACATCATACTTTTTGATGTGATTGGACTTTTCTGGGTCCATAACCAACAATCCTGGACAGTTTTCAGCTTGTTGCTGATCACAACATTTTTACTGAATATGTTCTAGAAAGAACATTTTTGTTTACTGAATGTAGAAAAGGGGAAGTTTTACCATTCACCTTGTATTCAAAATGACTCCAACCATGCCAGCAGGGAATTGGAAATTCAGATTCATCTTTATGGAACTGCCATTTGATGTTAGAGAGTACTGCTACATACGGATAACAATGGCATTTTATCAAACCTTTGTTTTGTGAGATTTTTTTTTTGCTGTTCTTAAAGGGAAAGGGAGATACTAAGAGGTATCACATTTTTTGCTGTAATTTCTTTTTAAGTTGAAACTGAAACCACATTCAAATAAAGTTCTACTGCTCTCTTCTCACTGTACATTTGTATTATTTGGAAAGTTAACTTACTGGCTATTTATTGATTTTTACCAGGGCTTTTTTTTATCATGTTTCAGCTTTTTTTGTTAACACACAGTCTTGATTTAGTCATTTTTTAGTCAAGCTAATGACATATTCATTCAGAAAAAAAGAATAATAGCTACATCTAACTATTGTTTGCTGACTACTTGCATGTACTTTTGCAGAACCGTTGTGTGAATATGATAGCTCACCTGTTCAATGCACCAATCAAGGAGGATGAAACAGCTATTGGAGTTGGGACGGTGGGATCCTCAGAAGCAATTATGCTTGCAGGACTGGCATTCAAGAGGAAGTGGCAAAACAAACGGAAGGAACAGGGGAAGCCATGTGACAAACCCAACATTGTTACTGGTGCTAATGTTCAGGTATTTTTGTTTCATTGTCATGTGAAGTGTTTTTATCTTAGCCATTATAGTTATCTAAGAAAAAGGCCTGTGGTGATTCCCCGTGTTCCTAGGTTTGCTGGGAGAAATTTGCCAGATATTTTGAAGTAGAACTGAAGGAGGTTAAGCTCAGTGAAGGATACTATGTCATGGATCCTGTAAAGGCTGTTGAAATGGTGGATGAGAACACTATATGCGTTGCGGCCATCTTGGGCTCTACTCTCACTGGAGAGTTTGAGGATGTTAAGTTATTGAATAATCTCCTAACAGAAAAGAATAAGGAAACTGGGTATGCATTTTATCTGTTCTTTAGTCAATCAACTATCTGCGCAATGCAACAGCTAGCAATATGCATGCTTTAGGTTGTCTCTGGAGGTCGATCGGTATGACCAGGAAAACTGGTAACCTGTTGTGACCAGATTACTTAACTATTCTTTTGTCAATCCCTCATTACTTGTTTTTATGCTCAGCTGTGTGTGCCAAAAGAAAACAAAAATGTATACAAATTTTTTATTTGCAACTCATCTTACATAAATTGGCCACACTTCTTGCAAGGTAGTTAATCTGTTACACAAAACATGCAGGTGGGATGTGCCAATTCATGTTGATGCAGCAAGTGGAGGATTTATAGCACCTTTTCTATACCCTGAGCTTGAATGGGACTTCAGGCTACCACTGGTGAAGAGCATCAATGTCAGTGGGCACAAGTATGGCCTTGTGTATCCAGGTGTTGGTTGGGTCATTTGGCGAAGCAAAGAGGATTTGCCTGAAGAACTCATTTTCCATATAAACTATCTGGGGACAGACCAGCCGACGTTCACTCTGAACTTCTCCAAAGGTACATACATTTTCTTGTAGTTTCATCACCAAACTTTAATTCTTTTGTATTTCAACAAACCAAGTTCAAGGCAATATTGTGTAGGTTCCAGCCAGATAATCGCACAGTACTATCAACTAATACGCCTGGGATTCGAGGTACTTTACTTTTCTTCATATCCCTCATGGAAACTGCAGAACATTTTCTTTGCCGAGCCGGCGGCAAGGACCCGCTGCCAGTTTATTAAGATTGGGACAGGTTTTTGACAAGAACAACAAACATGGTTGTTGTGACTTCAGAAACCAGATAGTATCCACGCAGGCGCTCATATAAACGCTCTTCCTCACATAAAAAAGAGAGTTTCTGGCCATTTAGAACTATTTTGGTTTCTTTCTGCAGGGATACAAGAACATCATGCAGAATTGCATGGAGAACACAGCAATACTAAGGGAAGGCATAGAGGCGACTGGTCGATTCGAAATCCTCTCCAAGGAGGCCGGTGTGCCCTTGGTGGCGTTCTCGCTCAAGGACAGCGGCAGGTACACCGTGTTCGACATCTCCGAGCACCTGAGGAGGTTCGGCTGGATCGTGCCGGCGTACACCATGCCGGCCAACGCCGAGCACGTCGCCGTCCTCCGCGTCGTCATCAGGGAGGACTTCAGCCGGAGCCTCGCCGAGCGGCTCGTCTCGGACATCGTCAAGATCCTGCACGAGCTGGACGCCCATTCGGCCCAGGTGCTGAAGATCTCCAGCGCCATCGCGAAGCAGCAATCGGGCGACGATGGCGTGGTCACCAAGAAGAGCGTCCTGGAGACCGAGAGGGAGATCTTCGCGTACTGGAGGGACCAGGTGAAGAAGAAGCAGACCGGAATCTGCTAGTGTGGCTCTGTGAGAAATGCTTGAATAACGTGGCATGCTCGATTTGTGCATGGGATGGCCGGATCGGATGGGACTGACTGGCGGTGTACGGACATGGCTGCCCTTGTTCTTATGTTGAACTGTTGATGTAGAAAAATGTGTGGCCTTTGTATGGTTGTAAGCCATCTACGTACCATGGACTTCAGCTATTTGGTGGTTTGTTTTCAACTTTTCCATGTACACCTGGGGCTTGCCAATCTCCTTCCTCCTCTTTTTAATCTCTATAATTATGGGCAAAGTTTTATTATTATTTAGGACGAAATAACCAATCGATTCAACTTGACATACCATCTTTTAATAATAGAAATGGATTACATTTCCAGCTTCTATCATGAGACACAGAGCTATAAGTTTGTTAAAAAAAGGGTAAGATAAAAATAAATCAAAATGAGAAAAGACACACAGAGCCATAAGTTTGTTAAAAAAAGGGTAAGATAAAAATAAATCAAAATGAGAAAAGACACAGAGCCATAAGTTTGGCTAAAAAAGGGTAAGATAAAAATAAATTAAAATGAGAAAAAGGGTGATGGCACAGAGCCATAAGTTTATTAAAAAAAAAGGTAAGATCAAAGTGAGAAAAAGGGTGTATGGCTAAAAAAGGGTAAGATAAAAATAAATTAAAATGAGAAAAAGGGTGATGGCACAGAGCCATAAGTTTATTAAAAAAAAGGTAAGATCAAAGTGAGAAAAAGGGTGATGGGAAAAATCTCCGACTCCCCTTTAATATTGAGCATTAAACCACATACTTCCTCTATCCTAAAATATAAACAATTTTAGTATAGTGACAAGTCAAACATTTTAAACTTTAACTATTAATAGCAAAAATATAAAAAAAATCAACCATGTAAAAATGATATTACTAACAAAGTATTATAATACGCGACTCTTTTTATTTAAAACATTTTATTTTTATAGATATCGTTAGTCAAAGTAACATCTCGGAGACCGTGTCAGAGTCTAAAAACGCTTATATTTTAGTACGGAGGGAGTAGATTTTTTAGCTAGCAATTCTAATAAAACTATATCACCTATAGTGGAATAAGAGACCCTTAGCTACCGATTCAAATAATATAGCACCATTGCGTATAGCATCCTGCTACTCCTATGATAGCATCGTAGACTAAAAGTTGAACCAATAGGAAGATATGAAGATAATATGTATAGATTTAGATAATTATTTATCATTAAAATCTTTATCATTACGATAATGTTAAATTGAACAACTTACACCACTAGCTTCAATTATAATATCCAACTTGACATATGTGGGCCAAATGGAGAGACGTACGCGCCACAATTCACCATTGATGCAGTGAAAGAGAGCAACTAGCTGACCACAACGGGCACGGCCTTGAGAGGGATGGCACGGAAGTTGGCAATGGTAAACCTGTGGCGCATGTCCAACTCCTCGGCCGACACGCCGTCGGGGAGTCGCCACTCGAACGCGCGCAGCAGCGACGCCAGCATGAACGGCACGACACGTTCCGCCATCGGCAGGCCGGCGCACACCCTCCGGCCGGACCCGAACGGGATGAACTCGAACGTCTTCCCCCAGAAATCCACCTCGTCATCATCTCCCCGGCGGATGAACCGCTCCGGCATGAACTCCTCCGGCCTCTCCCACGCCGCCGGGTCGCGCATTATCGCCCACACGTTGAAGATCACCATCGAGCCCTTCGGCACGCAGTAGCCGCCGACCTCCACGCCGTCCTCCACCGCCCGGTGGGGCAACAGCAGCGGCGCTGCCGGGTGCAGCCGCATCGCCTCTTTCACGACCGCCTGGAGGTACGGCAGCCTCGCGATGTCGGGCTCGTCGACGGTTTTCTTGCCGCCGAGAGCGCCGTCCATCTCGGCGCGCACCTTGGCCATTTCGCTTGGGTTGCGGAGCAGCTCGGCCATCGCCCACTCCACCGTGGCCGTGATCGTGTCGCTCCCGGCTATGAACACGTCGAGCAAAATGGTTGTCACGTTTTCGCGGACGATCTTGCCGGTGGACACGAGGTCGAGGAGGGAGTCCAAGAAGTCGCCGTGCCTGTTTGCCGAGGCGTCGGCGGCGAAACGGCGGTCGATCACGTCATCCAAGAAGCAGGTGACTCTGCCCAGATACCTTTCGGTCAAGCGACGCCATCCCTGCAAGTCGAGCGGCCGGAGGAAAGGGAAGAAATCGGAGACGTTCGTCTTCGACACCACCTCCATGAGGAACGTCATGCTCTGCCGGAACTCGTTCTCGGACTCGGCGCTCAGGTCGACCACGTCGACGGAGAAGAACGCGCTCGACACGAGGCTGAGCATGCAGCCGTACACGGCGTGGCGGACGTCCACGACCTCCCCGGCGCGCCCACGGAAGTAGCCCACCAGGTCCCGCACCTTGCTCTCGCGGACGCCGCGCAGGGCGGCGAGGCCACGCGGCGAGAAGATGCTCGCCGCCGTGACGCCGCGGAGCGTCTTCCAGACGGTATCGGAGCTCGGCAGCCATATCATGGACCGGTCGGCGAAGTCGAGAGAACGAGTGACGTCCAGGACGGTGCGCGCGGCGAGGTGCCGGTCGTGCTTCGTGAAGGCCTCCCTCGCCGCGTCGCCGGAGGAGATGACGACGGTGGTGGTGAGGCCCATCTTTAGCATCATCACGGGGCCGTACGTGCGCGCTAGCCTCGCGAGCGCGGGTGGGAGGTGGCCGCGCAGGTTGAGCAGGTTGCCGACGAGCGGGAGCGGCATGGGACCAGGTGGACATCGTCGCCGGCCGCCCACGCGGCGTCTCCGGTTGCTGATGTAGTAGAGCAGTGACACGGCGAGTGTTGCCCACAGTAACCAGAGCTGGTTGACATCCATTTCTTGTTCACGGATAGTAGTCCATTCATAGCTCAATGCGCCGTTGTTTTTTGTAGAGCCACAGCGAGTGCCGTCAATGATTGAGTTCAGCAACGATTCAGGTCAGTCATTCATTCAGGGCAGTATCTATCGGATGACGCGGTAATACAATTAAGGAGGACGGTGGACACAAATTTGGTCAATGGTTAGCATTGGCGGCGCTCAGCCACGTCCATCTCGCTAAGCTAGAATGAAATGGCGTATGTCAATATGGGGACATTCGGGAGCCTCACAAAAAACAAAACAAGCGGCGATTAGAGCGGATTAATTAAATACTTCCTCCGTTTCATAATATAAGTCATTCTAGTATTTCCCACATTTATATTGATGTTAATGTATATGTCTAGATTCATTAACATTAACTAGCAAATATGCCCGTGCATTGCACCGGGTGAAAATCAAACAAATATAGATAGGTAAGACTGCTTGTGTAAAAAATATTGAATTTGTACATACCTCGCAAATATCTCCAAATTTTATTGACGTCCTCCCCCACCATGAGCGACAACGATGGTGTCCTCCCGCATCGGAAGCAGCAGTAGCGAAGCCCCCCCCCCCTCCTCCTTTAAGATTCGGTGGCGCACTCCCAACGGCGGCGGTGGCTTACCGTGGGCGGATCCGATGCCGATGGCGGTGGCGGCGGTTTCCCGTGGGCAGATTTGGTAGCGACGACGAGTCGACAACGCCAGCGGCTTCCCGCAAGCGAATCCGGCAAGGACAACGGCATTGGCGGCTTCTCGTGGGCAGATCAGGCGGAGATGATGGCGTTGATGGTTTCTCGGTGTTATTTTTTAATTATTCTTCCATTTTTTTTCTCTTTCGTTGGATTGTTCGAACATATTTTGTATATATATGCTTGTATTTTTGCTTTATCCATTGTGTTACTCGTGCATGGGGGTCATCCCCGCAGCCACTTGCTTGCCGCCCTATCCTTCTCCCCAAGTCGTCACTGTCGCCTTTGCCTCCCAACAAGGCCTCGAGCGCCACCCGCCTGGCCCTCCCTCTCTCCATAGCTAGGGGCATTTTGGTCATAGAAATAGTTATGACTCCTCGAAGTGGCATTTTATTTGGTAGACGACATACTGAGAGGCATTTTATCCAGTGCATCCTATTTAGTGTCATTTTATCGAAACCCCACATATAGAACCATATATTGTCCATTTTCTCCATATAGACCTTCCTAAGACGCTGTTTGGATGAGGGACTAAAATTTTAATCCCTGTCCCATCGGATGTGTGGATGTTAATTTGGAGTATTAAAAAGTGATTAATTACAAAACTTATTCCATAACGCTAGACTAATTCGTAAGACGAATCTATTAAGCATAATTAATTCATAATTAGCCTATATTATACTACAGTAAACATTTTCTAATTATGGATTAATTAGGCTTAAAAAATTTGTCTCGCGAATTAATTCTTATTTATATAATTAGTTTTATTATTAGTTTATATTTAATACTTTAAATTAGTGATCCAAACACCACCTAAATATACTATACGTGTAAGTGCTTCTAGCAGTATATATGTACAATAACTGACTTTATTAATTCAACGCTATTTTATTTTGATGGAGCTATGCTGGTTAGCTGCACAGCCATAGCAGCATGACTCTGCGTGTGACACAGGCACACACACCCTTATCTCTTTCTCCTCTCCCTTATCTCTTTCTTCTCTCAACCACAGCCACATGCCCACACACAAGCTTCTCTCAATCTCTCCTCCAAGCCACACGAAGAGCGCAGCGGGAGCGGCGGCAGCCTCGGCTGTTAGAATATGTATTGAATATACTAGTCCTATTTAGTTACAGTTAGACTCGGAGTTATAATAAGTGTTAGGGGTGGAGTTAGAGTCGGACTCTGTAACCCGGTATCTCTCTTAAATAGAGAGGGGGTATCACAATGTAACCATAGCGACTACAATGTAGCGTAGACACGCAGAAAGATGAGGACGACGAGGCCATGGACTCGTAACGGCTAGGAGCTATATTGGTTGGGGAGGAGCGCCCATAATCAGAGCCCCGGGGATGTAGGCTTCGGCTGAACCTCGTTAACAAATATCGTGTGTTCCTGTGTCGTCATCTGGCATGTCTTGGGTGATCAATGACTGAAGCGATCGGGAAGGTTAGTCGTCGTTCCGCTATATCGACTAACTTTTATAACAAGTGGTATCAGAGCCCATGGTTTAGAACCCGGAACAATTTCCATGGGTCACATCCTGGAGAGGCCAGGTAACAAGTCTTCGGGGTCACATGGTGACGGAGCGTGGGGCTCCTCACCGGGAGACCGCGTAGGCCCCCCTTTGCCGGTTCGGCCGGGGGCGCTAAGTGAGGTTCTTCGCCCTCGATCTGAGGAACGTCCGCGAGAGAGGAAGTGCACAAGACACGGGCGACGTAGACAGGTTCGGGCCGCTGAGAAGCGTAACACCCTACTCCTGTGTTCTAGTGGATCTGTGCGTGAAGGAATACAGAGAGCTCGAGAGCGAGCGAGCGTTCAGGCTCTAGAGCCCCTTCCTCTTTTTTCCTCTCCCTCCTTTTAGGCCTGGGCCTCCTTTTTATCTGTCAGGGGTCACCACAGGGGCCTCTAGCTGCCTAAGAAGGGAAATATGCTTTTTACAATGAGGGCTAGTCTACAGCCGGAAGTGACTTCTGACAAGCAGCGCCCGCGCCTCCTGCCCCGCTCGCCTGCTTTTCCGGTGGACGCCCATTTCAACCTTCATTTAATGGCCAGCGACTTCCTTGCCATACTTGCGCTGAAGCCTGAAATGGATCTGACCGGGACTGACATACCAACTCCAGGAGTTAGCACGCCGGCTCCGGCTAGGGACGAGAGCCAGGAAGCTCTCATCATTCCGACGGGACAGGGCGAGGCGTGTGACAGGCCGCCTATTGCCACCTAACCCGCGATCTGACCGGTCTGTGACCGGTCACACACCGCGGCTGGTCACGGACCGGATAAGCGTGCGCTGCGCCGCATTGAATGCGGCGTGGTGCGCTCGTCCAACCTGCTATAAATGCGGTTAGGTGAGCCCCGCTGTGCTCACCTAACCCACACACGTGGCGCCAAAACCACAGGGGGTCGGGGCGCCCCAGCCCTCGGGGCCGAAACGGGAGCGGCCCGACCCCTCGGGGAGACAGAGGGAGGGGTGGCCACGTCACCCTCGGGCCCGACCCCCCCGAGGGGGTTAGGCCACGTGGGTGACCGCGGCTACCCAAGCCTCTAGTCACGATACCCCCGGCCCCATGTCACCGACACATGGGTTAATGTGACGGGGGAGATTGTTGGGCCTGAAGCCTTCGGGGTCACATGTGATGGGGGAGCATGACTTAAAAGGTGGGGACGGTCCTCACCCATCAGACTAGTCTTTTGGGTTGTGTAGGCCCAGGACCTAAAGTTGTGGCTTCGGTTGGGCCTGTAGTGGAGCAGGCTTAACGTGACCTGGGTGGCCCACGGTTGGTGGGCCGGGCTGCGCACTCTAACAAGTGGTATTAGAGCAAAAGGTTCTACAGATGGATAGTTTGCAAGTGTGAAGGGCGATTAGATTGGTGGCGACAGGCTGGTCAGGTCGCATATAAAAATATCTGGCGGAAACAGGATATATCTAGGACTTGACTTAGGAGTTGAGATATATGGAGTTAGTCTAGAACTGAAGAAAATGACCCGGGCAACAGCAGGTCAAATATCGTTGATGGGATCAACGATACTGTTTGGCAGTACAGGATATGCGGGTCAACATGATGGGGATATATGGAAATCTGCGTCACTGAAGAGGAAGAGCAAACGCTATGGTGGTAATTTCTTCGGGTGATTCAAGGCAACGGTGATTTTCTCAAAATATCATGGATTTAGTCTACGGATGCGGGAAGGCGTGGATGTTGGATTTATTAGCTCGATTCATAAGACGACAAGGAACAAGGAAGAAAGGTTTCTCTTCGTGTCTGGTGAGTTTGATTTATCTATTTGGTGATGACATCGGTTATCTGGCCATGGATTAGATCAAGTCAAATTTAAAGACGGTAGATAGAGTTGAACATGGTCTTCGGGGAGTCTATGATGGGACAGCTAGGAAGGAATTCAATTTCGCTTGGCAAGACGACTGTGGTGATATGAGAGAAGGTGGAGCACTATTGCAGGTGGAGTCCAGAGGAAGAAGTTACAGAGATAGCATAGTCTCTTCAAGGCGGCGGGTCTTGGCGCAGGCTCGTCGGGCGGCTCGTGGTGAAGCTGTAAAGAAGACAACCCAAGTCTGGAGGACCGGTTAATCGGCATGGTGATTCTACTACTTCTAGGAGGCGTATATTCACCAAGGTGGAGTTTGTTAGAATATGTATTGAATATACTAGTCCTATTTGGTTACAGTTGGACTCGGAGTTGTAATAGGTGTTAGGGGTAGAGTTAAAGTCAGACTCTGTAACCCGCTATCTCTCTTAAATAGAGAGGGGGTATCACAATGTAACCATGGCGACTACAATGTAGCGTAGACATGCAGGGAGATGAGGACGACAAGGCCATGGACTCGTAGCGGCAAGGAGTTATATTGGTTGGGGAGGAGCGCCCATAATCAGAGCCGGGATGTAGGCTTCGGCTGAACCTCGTTAACAAATATCGTGTGTTCATATGTCGTCATCTGACATGTCTTGGGTGATCAATGACTGAAGCGATCGGGAAGGTTAGTCGTCGTTCCGCTATATCGACTAACTTTTATAACATCGGCCTCGGCCCCTGCGAGCAGCGGCAATGATGGTGGCGGCGGCCCTGTCAGGAGAGCAGCGACCTCGGTCTTGTCGACCAGTGTGAGAGGGGACAGCCTTGTCCCGATGGCAAGCAGCGGTCGTGGCGAGCAGCGAGTGTTGGAATTAATGAATGGGCCTTAGCCCACTCGAAGATTAATTCTTTGGAAAATCACAAAAGCCCACCTCATGGGATGGCATGCATGTGGAGTTTAGTACCACCTTGCTTATTCTAGGAGAGGGGGACCTCCTTAAAACGGAGGATGCCCTCCTAGTCGCTTGAAGCATGTGTGGTGGAGAGAAGAGGGGAAACACGCGCGCGCTCGCTCGCCTCGCCTCGCCTGGCAGGGCAGGGCAGGGCAGGGCAGGGCAGGCGGCGCGCGTGCACGACGTACGCGTCGAATGGTCCGAAAAATTGGCTCCTCACCCTTGCGCAGATGCAGCCTCCTTTTGCAGTTTTGTTTTGCTGCAAATTCGGATTCGTTTTTGTTTTGGAAACGTTCCGAAAAATCCGGTGCGTGCAAACGGCGTGGAGTCCGGATAAGTTACGCGCGACTTATCCGGTTCGGTTACGCGCAGTAGAGATCGTGCGGGCGCCCTGATCAAGCGACCCTTCTCTATATAAACCGACTTGCCGTCTTCACGCAACTCACGAAAAATCAATCTAGGGTTTGCCTCCTACTCTGTACTGCGCCGTCGCTCGTAGACTACTCCATCCCCCTCGCCGGCGTGCACCGGCGATCGGGAGAGCAGGTCTCCGGAACCTCTGCCTTCGACGTTCTGCACCGGGAGAAGGCGGCAATAAGGTTTTTGGGAAGCGCTTCGCGCGACTGCTCCCTGTTCGTTCGCGACGGCTCGCCTTCCTCCTCGCTCGCGTGTTTCGTGCCTTCGTAGACACTTGCGAAAAGTTTCGACCAAGCAGCCGGTCTTTCCGTCACCTCGGTACGTGTTCAATATGTTGCGCATATTTGATCTGTTCATGTTATACTGTGTAGTTTACATGTGTAGATCTAATGATGCGTTCATGCTAGTTTTCATCTGTAATGTCATGATTTATTTATGGAATAGATTAAATCATTATATGTCTATAATCTCAACAATCCAAAAACCTTATTATAGGCACTGTGATTTTACTATGGCTGGTTTTGCCGATGCACTGAGGCCGGATAAATTCACCGGTGTGCATTTTAAGAGATGGCAGATCAGGGTCACTCTGTGGCTGACAGCTATGAAATGCTTCTGGGTGAGTACTGGCAAACCTGAAGGAGTTCTTACTGCTGAACAGCAGAAGCAATTCGAGGAAGCCACTACTCTCTTTGTGGGATGCATTCTTAGCGTTCTTGGCGGTCGTCTGGTCGAGGTGTATATGCATATGACCGACGCTAAGGAGTTGTGGGATGCACTGAATACTAAATTCGGTGCTACTGATGCTAGCAATGATCTGTATATCATGGAGCAGTTTCATGACTACAAAATGGCTGACAACCGTTCTGTAGTCGAACAGGCTCATGAGATACAAACCATGGCTAAGGAACTCGAACTCCTTAAGTGTGTCTTACCCGACAAATTTGTGGTCGGGTGCATTATTGCAAAACTACCTCCATCTTGGAGAAGTTTCGGTACTGCACTCAAACACAAGAGACAGGAATACTCCGTTGAGGGATTGATAGCGTCTCTTGATGTTGAGGAGAAAGGTCGGGAAAAAGATGTCGCGTCTAAGGGCGATGGTGGGCAGTCCAGTGCCAATGTTGTGCACAAGGCCCAGAACAAGAGCAAGGGGAAATACAAAGCTCAGCAGACCACCAACTTCAAGAAGCAGAAGAAGAACAACAACAATCCTAATCAGGATGAGAGGACTTGCTTTGTGTGTGGCCAAGTTGGTCATCTGGCTAGGAAGTGTCCACAGCGCAAGGGGATGAAGGCACCTGCAGGGCAGACTTCGAAGTCTGCTAATGTGACCATTGGCAACACTGGAGATGGAAGCGGGTATGGTAATTTACCTACTGTTTTTTCAGTTAATCAATCTACTAATTGGTGGGTTGATACTGGGGCCAATGTACATGTTTGTGCTGACATCTCATTGTTTTTTTCTTATCAGGTCGCACGGGGTTCCACCGTCCTAATGGGGAATGGGTCACATGCTTCTGTTCATGGTGTTGGCACGGTAGATCTGAAGTTTACTTCGGGAAAGATCGTGCAGCTGAAGAACGTGCAGCATGTCCCTTCTATCGATAGGAATCTTGTTAGTGGCTCCCGTCTGACTAGAGACGGATTTAAGTTGGTTTTTGAGTCTAATAAAGTAGTCGTGTCTAAACATGGATATTTTATTGGTAAAGGCTATGAGTGCGGAGGCCTGTTCCGCTTTTCCCTTTCTGATTTCTGTAATAAGTCTGTGAACCATATTTGTGGCAGTGTGGATGATGAGGCTAATGTTTGGCATTCACGTTTATGTCATATTAATTTTGGCTTGATGTCTCGGCTTTCCAGCATGTGTTTAATTCCTAAGTTTTCCATTGTCAAAGGTTCTAAGTGCCATAGTTGTGTGCAATCGAAGCAACCTCGCAAGCCTCACAAGGCTGCCGAGGAGAGAAACTTGGCACCACTAGAACTCCTACATTCAGATCTTTGTGAAATGAATGGGGTGTTGACGAAGGGTGGAAAACGATATTTCATGACATTGATTGATGATGCTACTAGATTTTGCTATGTGTACTTGTTGAAAACGAAAGACGAGGCTCTAGACTATTTTAAAATTTATAAGGCAGAAGTTGAAAATCAACTTGACAGAAAGATAAAAAGGCTTAGGTCTGATCGTGGTGGAGAGTTTTTCTCGAACGAGTTTGACTTATTCTGTGAGGAACATGGCATCATACATGAGAGGACGCCTCCCTATTCTCCCGAGTCTAATGGGATTGCTGAAAGGAAGAACCGCACACTGACTGACTTGGTGAATGCCATGTTGGACACCGCGGGACTGCCTAAGGCATGGTGGGGGGAGGCATTGTTGACCTCAAATCATGTGTTAAACAGAGTTCCTAACAGAAATAAGGACAAAACACAATATGAGATATGGATTGGTAGAAAACCATCACTTTCTTATTTGCGCACATGGGGGTGCTTGGCGAAAGTCAATGTACCAATAACGAAGAAGCGCAAACTTGGACCTAAGACTGTGGACTGTGTTTTTCTGGGATATGCTTATCATAGCATTGCCTATAGATTTTTAATAGTTAAATCCGAGGTACCGGACATGCATGTTGGTACAATTATGGAGTCTCGTGATGCTACCTTCTTTGAGAGCTTTTTCCCAATGAAGGATACACATAGTGGTTCGAACCAACCCTCTGAAATAATTCCCAGTTCAATCACACCACCAGAACAAACTGAACATACACATGAACTTGTCTCTGAGGAGGATGTCAGTGAAGCTCCTCGAAGGAGTAAGAGACAAAGGACGGCTAAGTCTTTTGGTGATGATTTCACTGTGTACCTCGTGGATGACAGTCCTAAGTCAATTTCAGAAGCATATGCATCTCCTGATGCAGACTACTGGAAGGAGGCTGTCCGTAGTGAAATGGATTCCATTATCGCTAACGGGACTTGGGAGGTGACAGAGCGACCCTATGGGTGTAAACCTGTGGGGTGCAAGTGGGTGTTCAAGAAGAAGCTTAGGCCTGACGGTACTATTGAAAAGTACAAGGCTCGGCTTGTTGCTAAGGGCTATACTCAGAAAGAAGGCGAAGATTTCTTTGACACTTACTCACCTGTTGCTAGATTGACCACAATTCGTGTGCTACTTTCCCTAGCAGCCTCACATGGTCTTCTCGTTCATCAAATGGACGTTAAGACAGCTTTTCTTAATGGAGAGCTGGATGAGGAGATCTATATGGATCAACCTGATGGGTTTGTAGTTGAAGGTCAAGAAGGCAAAGTGTGCAAATTGTTGAAGTCTTTGTATGGTCTGAAACAAGCTCCTAAGCAATGGCATGAGAAATTTGACAAAACATTGACATCTGCAGGCTTTGCAGTCAATGAGGCAGATAAATGTGTGTACTATCGCCATGGTGGGGGTGAGGGAGTTATTTTGTGCTTGTATGTTGACGACATACTGATATTTGGGACAAACCTTGAGGTGATAAATGAGGTTAAATCATTCTTGTCTCAAAATTTTGATATGAAAGATTTGGGAGTAGCTGATGTTATCTTAAACATTAAGCTAATTAGAGGTGAGAATGGGATTACACTCTTGCAGTCCCATTATGTGGAGAAGATTTTGAATCGCTTTGGCTACATTGATAGTAAGCCTTCTCCAACACCTTATGATCCTAGCTTGTTGCTTCGCAAGAACAAGAGAATTGCTAGGAATCAACTGGAATACTCCCAAATCATTGGCTCGTTGATGTACCTGGCTAGTGCAACTAGGCCTGATATCTCCTTTGCTGTGAGCAAGTTGAGCCGATTTACCTCTAATCCGGGAGATGATCACTGGCGTGCGCTTGAGCGAGTAATGCGCTATCTGAAAGGTACTGTGGAATTGGGGCTTCACTATACTGGGTATCCTGCGGTACTGGAGGGTTATAGTGATTCTAACTGGATCTCTGATGTGGATGAGATCAAAGCCACTAGTGGATATGTTTTCACACTGGGTGGTGGTGCTGTTTCATGGAGGTCTTGCAAACAGACCATTTTGACGAGGTCAACCATGGAAGCAGAGCTAACGGCACTGGATACTGCTACTGTTGAGGCAGAATGGCTGCGTGATCTATTAATGGATCTGCCTGTTGTTGAAAAACCGGTGCCGGCTATCCTTATGAACTGTGACAATCAAACGGTAATTGTCAAAGTGAATAGTTCTAAGGATAATATGAAATCGTCTAGACATGTGAAAAGACGATTGAAGTCTGTCAGGAAATTAAGAAACTCCGGAGTTATAACGTTGGATTACATCCAAACAGCGAGAAACCTGGCAGATCCCTTCACGAAGGGACTATCACGAAATGTGATAGACAATGCATCGAAGGAGATGGGTTTGAGACCCATGTGAGTTATACTATGGTGGTAACCCAGTCTATGTGATCGGAGATCCCGTGAATTAGATCCTGGGAAGAACAAACCATTAATAAACTAGAGGAGAGTACCAATATATATACCCTCTCCAAGTGAAGATGCATATACTCTTGTGAGCTGCAAGGCAGGTTGGCTATGCCTTAATGAGTTCTGTTGGCTTTAATTAGCGAAGATGTTGTCCTGCAGAGCATTCTTGAAAGAACTCACCTTTGTGAGCTTGACTGTTGGTCGCAGTCTATGAAGATTTTGGGTGAATCTTCTAGGAAGCTTACTAAAGACCTAGGAGTATGACTTATACGCTCCACCCGAGGGGTAGTCTACAGACGGTCTAGTACCAGATAAGACTTTGAGTGAAACTTGCTTGCACAAGACTTGCAATTCAAGGCGTAGTCCATTGTTCAAGTTGTGAGTAAGTGTAGCTTGGAGTTCTAGGTGGATGTTCAACCTTAATTGGTCTCCATCGAACCGCTGGTATATAAACAGTACATTGGAAAAGGCAAATCTCAGTGGGATTTTGAGATTTGGTGGGGGATTGTTGGAATTAATGAATGGGCCTTAGCCCACTCGAAGATTAATTCTTTGGAAAATCACAAAAGCCCACCTCATGGGATGGCATGCATGTGGAGTTTAGTACCACCTTGCTTATTCTAGGAGAGGGGGACCTCCTTAAAAGGGAGGATGCCCTCCTAGTCGCTTGAAGCATGTGTGGTGGAGAGAAGAGGGGAAACACACGCGCGCGCTCGCTCGCCTCGCCTCGCCTGGCAGGGCAGGGCAGGGCAGGGCAGGGCAGGGCAGGCGGCGCGCGTGCACGACGTACGCGTCGAATGGTCCGAAAAATTGGCTCCTCACCCTTGCGCAGATGCAGCCTCCTTTTGCAGTTTTGTTTTGCTGCAAATTCGGATTCGTTTTTGTTTTGGAAACGTTCCGAAAAATCCGGTGCGTGCAAACGGCGTGGAGTCCGGATAAGTTACGCGCGACTTATCCGGTTCGGTTACGCGCAGTAGAGATCGTGCGGGCGCCCTGATCAAGCGACCCTTCTCTATATAAACCGACTTGCCGTCTTCACGCAACTCACGAAAAATCAATCTAGGGTTTGCCTCCTACTCTGTACTGCGCCGTCGCTCGTAGACTACTCCATCCCCCTCGCCGGCGTGCACCGGCGATCGGGAGAGCAGGTCTCCGGAACCTCTGCCTTCGACGTTCTGCACCGGGAGAAGGTGGCAATAAGGTTTTTGGGAAGCGCTTCGTGCGACTGCTCCCTGTTCGTTCGCGACGGCTCGCCTTCCTCTTCGCTCGCGTGTTTCGTGCCTTCGTAGACACTTGCGAAAAGTTTCGACCAAGCAGCCGGTCTTTCCGTCACCTCGGTACGTGTTCAATATGTTGCGCATATTTGATCTGTTCATGTTATACTGTGTAGTTTACATGTGTAGATCTAATGATGCGTTCATGCTAGTTTTCATCTGTAATGTCATGATTTATTTATGGAATAGATTAAATCATTATATGTCTATAATCTCAACAGCGAGCTCGGCCTCATCGAGCGGCAGGAGATGCAACGGCTTCGACACAGGCGGCGGCGACCTCGGTGAGCAGAGGCCTCAGCCTCGGCAAGTAGCGGGAGCAGTGACGTCCTCGTCCTCAGCCTCGAGCAAGCAACGGGGCACGACAGCGACGGCGACCTCAGTATGTCGTTGAATTGAGAAGTTTGTTTCTTTGGTTGGGAAGAACTGAGGCATGAATGATTTACATATTTTCTGTTTTATTCAGTTCTAAATGATTTTGTTGATTTAGGCATCATCTGGGAATGATGTGGGCATTGATTTGGGCTTCAATATGTGATTTGGATACAAGTAACTCGAATTGAGCTTTCTGTTTTGTGAGACAGATCGAGGCTTAGGAGACACTGACAATGTGATCCTGTTAAGATTGGCTGGGCTTTTGGATGTGTGATTTTTTTTCTTGTTTTTCCTTTTTTTCCCTTCTCTTTGGGTTCTCTAAGTAGGGAATTAGGGATTATCCGATTGGATTTTGTATTGGTTCGATTTTAATCTTTGTCCATCATACGCGTCATGAGAGATCGATGGGCTTTAGCTAGCTTGCGCTTCGCGCGTGTGGGGACGGAGAGCGTCACTCGGTCGAATTTACGGACGGAATTACATTGGGTGACGATTGAAAAAATATGAATCTTTTAATTAATTAAGATATGAATGTAGGAAATGTTAGAATGACTTACATTGTGAAATGGAGGGAGTATTAGACAGAAAAACTTAAAAAATAAATTAATATAATTTTTTAAAATAACTTTCCTATAAAAAGTTTTTTTTAAAAAAAATACGCCGTTTAGCAATTTAAAAAGCGTGTGCGCGGAAAACGATGAAAGTGAGTTGGAAAAGAACATAGCCTATGGGCCGTTTGTTAGTTGGAGTTCAAGGATGATTTTTGGGGCACGTGAAACATATAAAATGCATTAGCACATGATAAAAATGAATTTATTTGAATTCCTTAAACAACTTCTGCATAAATTTTCTTTTTAAAAAACATCATTTAACCGTCTGAAAAAATACTAACGAAAAATAAGGAAATTGAAGTTTAAAGTTAAAAAAGAAACACACGGCTTTGAAAAGCGTCCAACAGTGATGCTAGTATGGATGGCAAGATGCTCTCGGCCATTGCCAAGCCGGGCACAGCCTCCTGCCAAAACCGAACAGGATGGACTCGATCGAACTCCTTTCCTCGGAAGTCCACCTCTTCTGCCGGAGTACTATGCAAGAACTGCTCCGTCAGAAACGAGAGCTCCTATTGCCGGCCAGTCGCTGCCGATCTGTCAACAAATTGCGCTTCAGATCAAAACAACTGCACCTGTGGCGAAACAGTATCACTGTTTCGCACATCTGAGCAGGGCAGCAAGCGTTACAGTGGTGCACCTGTGCTTGATTATTTCAGATAAGCTTTTCCCCGCGAGATACAAGGGAAGCTCCTAAACGAAGCTGTCAAATCCACCCTCGTTAAGGCGGTCCTAACCTCGCAACCTATCTACCACCTTACCTCCATAGGCTTCCGAAAGGAACCTTGGAAGCGCTCAACAAAATAAGGTGGAAATTTCTTTGGGCCGGTGGTGACAACCTATTGGGAGGAAAATGCAAAGTGAAATGGGATCGGGTCTGCCGCCCAAAAGAGCTGAGAGGCCTAGGCGTGCTCGATCTACATCACTTCGCACGTGCCCTCCGTGTGAGATGGCTCTGGTTTGAATGGCAAGAACCTAAAAAAGCCCTGGCTGGGGCTACTGGTGCCATGCGACGAAACCGAGAGGGAACTTTTCAATGTGGCGACGGAAATCACTATTGGAAATGGCGTAAAGGCAAACTTCTGGAACTCCAACTGGCTAAACAATCAATCTCTGCGAAGCCAAGCGTCGCTGGTATTCCAGACCTCGAGAAGGAAAAATAGGGCAGTTAAAGATGCTCTCGCCGGAAACAAATGGGTCTCTGACCTGCAGCCACACCTGTTCACGTCCGTGCATCACTTTTGGGAATTTGTCGACCTATGGACGGCTCTACACAACGTGCAGCTCCGGCCGGATACAGAAGATACGATTCGATGGCGACCCGCTGAACACGGCCACTACTCAGCAAAATCTGCTTATTGGCTACAGATCGAAGGCACCGTTCCAACGCCACTCAAGAAAATAATATAGGGTACATGGGCGCCGCCGAAATGCAAATTTTTCTCCTGGCTAATCTTCCAAAACAGGGTTTGGACAACAGACAGATTGCAAGCGCGGAACTGGCAAAACCAAGCCATATGTCCACTTTGCCGTGCTGAGCTGGAAACAGCAGTCCACCTGCTAGCCCATTGCCGCCTCTCCAAGAGAATTTGGGAAGCTATAGGTGCTTGGTCACAACTACACATCCAACTATTAGAATAGGTAAATGCTAAAACAGTAAGACTGGTTGATGGAAATCACCTCTGCGCAAAATATGCCAAAGAAAGCCATCAAGTCGATAACTATTCTGGTTGCATGGGAGCTGTGGTAATAGAAAAATTCAAGAATTTTTAGAAACCTAGCAAACACTCTGACCTCCATCATGGTGAAAATAAAGGAGGAAGAGCATATGTGAGTAATGGCGGGGTGAAATGTCTAACTGAGCTTTACCTGTTGAGTGAGTAGTCCTCTTTCTTTACTTGGTCTGGGATGACCCTAACCCCCAATTCCTTTGTACCTATGTACTCTCCTTCTCTATCAATATATAAGGCAAAATTCTTGCCTTCCTTTCAAAAAAAAAAACAGAAGTGTTCAGAAAGGGGCCAGGTCAGGCAGCTGGTTTAGCAGGGCCACGACAAACATCATTCACTACGCCAGATCCTCACACCTCTGACGGGATACCTGTGACGGGCAAACGAATTGGTCAGTATTGACCATTACCTTTGACGGGTTATACGGGATGCCGTCACCGGTGAGGCATCTGGCCGCGGCCCGTCACAGGTATCCCCTCACCTGTGACGGGCCGAAAGGAAAACCCGTCAGAGGTATACCAGTGACGAGTTTTTCTTCCAACCCGTCACTGGTATCCCCTCACCTGTGACGGGCCGATACATTAGAAGCCGTCAGAGGTGATGGGCCACCACCTGTGACGGCTTTCATTTCTGGCCCGTCACAGGTGAGCGGATACCAGTGACGGGCCGTTGAATAGAAGCCCGTCAAAGGTATGAGCAATACCTTTGACGGGCTTTTTTTATCTAACCCGTTTGAGGTGTGTTGGGTCTATAAATACCCCCAAACTGCCAACTGCTTTCCATCCCGACCATTGTACTGTTCACAAATCGGTTGGGAGGGCAAGGGGGGCGATTTTTTACTAAAATTCAAGGTAAAAAACACATTATTCTCCATTCATTCTCAACATATCGATCATCATTTATTTTTCTTCGTATGTTGTTGATTTCAGATGGATCGTAGATGAATGTACTATGCGCATCGTTCGTCTACCGAGTATAGAGAGGGGGTCACTGAATTTGTCACATTTGCGGATAATGACAGAAAAAGTAGGATGAGCATGCACATGTTGTGCCCATGTAGGGACTGTAAGAATGAACAGATGATCGAAGACAAGGATGAAGTGCATGCTCATTTGATAATGAATGGATTCATGAAGAAATATACCTGCTGGACCAAGCATGGAGAGCAAGAGGCGCCTGATGTCGCAGCTGAAGAAGTGTTGGATCAGGGTGTAGAGAACACCGCCGCAGCTCGAGAAGGCATGTTCGTACCTTCTCCTTTAGGTGGAGAGACCATAGATTTGGACACTCAATGTCTATCTACAATGTTGCATGACATTGAAGACGCAGAGGACAACGACAGAGATTATGAGAAGTTTAGTAAGTTGGTGGAAGATTGCCAGATGCCGTTGTATGATAGATGCAAGTCGAAGCACAGCAAGTTGTCATGCGTGTTGGAACTGATGAAGCTTAAGGCTATTAATGGCTGGTCGGACAAGAGTTTTACAGAACTCCTTGAGCTGTTAAAGGATCTGTTGCCAGAGGGGAACAATTTACCTCAGACGACATATGAAGCGAAGCAAGTATTATGTCCGTTGGGCCTGGAGGTCAGAAGAATTCATGCATGTCCGAACGACTGCATTTTGTATTACAAGGAATACGCTGACTTGGATGTCTGCCCTATCTGTGGGGGATCAAGATACAAACGAGTAAAGAGTGAAGGTGAAGGAAGTAAGTCAAAGAGGGGAGGCCCAGCAAAGGTGGTGTGGTATCTCCCAATTGCGGAGCGCATGAAGAGAATGTTTGCGAACAAGGAACAAGCTAAGCTTGTGCGCTGGCATGCCGAAGAACGGAAAGTCGATACTATGCTGAGGCACCCAGCAGATTCAGTGCAGTGGAGGACAATCGATAGGATTTACCAGGAATTCTCAAATGACCCAAGAAACATGCGTTTCGCAATGTGTACAGACGGCATTAATCCTTTCGGTGATTTGAGCAGTCGTCACAGTACATGGCCAGTTCTGCTTGTTAACTATAACCTTCCTCCCTGGTTGTGTTTCAAAAGAAAGTACATTATGCTTGCCATGCTCATTCAAGGACCGAGACAACCTGGCAACGATATCGATGTGTTCCTTGAACCGATAATCGATGACTTCGAAAGGCTATGGAATGAGGGCACACGAACATGGGATGCATATGCACAAGAGTATTTCAACCTCCATGCGATGCTGTTTTGTACCATCAACGATTATCCGGCCCTTGGCAACCTTTCTGGCCAAACTGTGAAAGGGAAATGGGCGTGTTCGGAGTGTATGGAGGAAACAAGAAGCAAATGGTTGAAGCATTCACACAAGACGGTCTACATGGGTCACAGGAGATTTCTCCCAAGGTATCACCCGTATAGGAATATGAGAAAGAATTTCAATGGACACAGAGATACAGCCGGACCCCCGACAGAGCTAACAGGGACAGAGGTGCACAACTTAGTGATGGGAATAACCAACGAGTTTGGAAAAAAGAGGAAAGTTGGAAAGCGAAAAGAGAAGAGCACATCGAAGGAAAAAACAGAGGAGCATGTGGAAAAACAAAAGACAAAAGAGAGGAGCATGTGGAAAAAGAAGTCAATATTCTGGAGACTACCATACTGGAAGGATTTTGAAGTTCGCCACTGCATAGATTTGATGCATGTCGAGAAGAATGTATGCGAGAGTTTAATGGGATTACTGCTTAACCCAGGTACTACAAAGGATGGTCTCAACGCCCGACGAGATCTGGAAGATATGGGTGTTCGGTCGGAGCTACATCCCATAACCACGGAATCCGGTAGGGTTTACCTTCCTCCAGCCTGCTACACTCTCTCGAAAGAAGAGAAGATTGATTTGCTAACATGTTTGAGTGGTATAAAGGTTCCATCTGGTTACTCATCAAGAATCAGTAGGCTCGTTTCACTGCAAGATCTTAAGTTGGTTGGAATGAAGTCGCATGATTGCCACGTTCTTATCACACAGCTGTTGCCCGTTGCAATAAGGAATATTTTGCCTCCTAAGGTGCGACACCCGATCCAGCGGTTGTGTTCCTTCTTCCATGCAATCGGCCAGAAGATCATTGATCCCGAGGGACTAGATAAACTACAGGCAGAACTTGTGAGAACCCTATGTCATCTTGAGATGTACTTTCCTCCAACTTTCTTTGACATAATGGAACATCTTCCGGTGCACCTTGTGAGGCAAACAAAATGCTGTGGTCCAGCATTCATGACGCAGATGTATCCTTGCGAAAGGTACCTGGGGATCCTTAAGGGTTATGTACGGAACCGTTCACACCCCGAGGGGAGTATCATCGAGAGTTACACCACCGAAGAGGCCATCGAATTTTGTGTGGACTACATGTCAGAAACATCTTCAATTGGATTACCACGATCTCATCACGAAGGGAGGCTTGACGGTGTTGGTACTGTTGGAAGAAAGACTATTAGGTTGGATCGGAAGGTGTACGATAAAGCTCATTTCACGGTACTACAGCATATGACTGAGGTGGTGCCGTACGTTGACGAACACCTTGCAGTTATCCGACAAGAGAACCCAGGCCGATCAGAGAGTTGGGTCAGGAATAAGCACATGTCTTCTTTCAACGAGTGGCTGAAGAACCGAATTGCCAGGTTGCAGAACTTGCCTAGTGAAACACTTCAGTGGTTGTCACAGGGTCCTGAATGGAGTGCCACCACCTGGCAAGGATATGACATAAATGGATACACCTTTCACACGGTCAAGCAAGACAGCAAATGCACAGTGCAGAACAGTGGGTTACGCATCGAGGCTGCTAGTGACGGTGGTCGTCGTGATCAATACTATGGTAGAGTTGAGCAAATATTGGAGCTAGATTACTTGAAGTTCAAAGTCCCGTTGTTTCGTTGTCGATGGGTCGATCTTCGCAATGTAAAAGTTGACAATGAAGGTTTCACCACTGTCAACTTGGCTAACAACGCGTACAAGGATGAACCGTTCGTTCTCGCCAAACAAGTTGTTCAAGTGTTCTACATAGTTGACCCGTGTAACAAGAAAGTACATGTTGTTCGTGAAGGGAAAAGGAGAATTGTTGGATTGGACAATATTGCAGACGAGGATGATTACAACCAGCACGTCCACGGCATAGGTCAAGAAATACCTCTAGAAGAGGAGGAGGAAGAAGATGAAGTTCAATATGCACGTGTCGACCATGAGGAAGGATTATTTTTGTAATTTATGTACGTAGTTTATGTCTACATGTCTGTTATCTGTATGACTCTAATATGTTCGCAATGATCAATAGTATATTGCTTATAAAATAGTCAAATAAAATAATTAAGTGAAGCACCCACTAGAAGTGAAATAAAATAATTAAGCAAGTATAAGCATTGGAAATAATATAATTAAAGTAGTATAATAATGAAGTGCAATTACTACTGTTAGTGAAATAAAATAATTAAGTATAAAAAAATATGTAGTGTATGTGAAAATATGTTAAGGAAAATAAAAGAACTAAGTGAAATAAAATAAAATAAAATTGCTCTAGGCAAACTCACCTGTGACGGGCTCTATCTGTAGGGCCGTCACAGGTGACCTCACCTGTGACGGCCCAGAGTGTTGGGCCCGTCACAGGTGGTCTTACCTGTGACGGCTCCACGGTTGGCGCCCGTCACAGGTGAGGCCACCTGTGACGGCCACATAGTTGGAGCCCGTCACAGGTGAGTTTGACTAGGGTTGACCTAGGGTTGGACATCTTCTAGATCGATCCAGATCCGGCGCCCACTCTCACTCACTCACTCTCTCGACCGCCGCCTCGCCTCTCTCGACCTCTCTGCCGCCCTCTACGCCCTCCTCTCCACCGCCGCCTCGACCTCTCCACCGCCGTCCTCGCCGCCGCCAAATCCGCCGCCCTCTCCGCCACCCTCTACGCCCTCCTCTCCACCGCCTCGACCTCGACCTCTCCGCCACCATCTCTGCCGCCGCCCTCTACGCCGCCCTCCCCACCGCCGCCTCGACCTCTCTGCCGCCCTCTCGACCGCCGCCGCCTCTCGACCGCCGCCGTCCATCTCCATCGACCTCTCCGCCGCCATCTCCGCCGCCCTCTCTACCGCCATCTCCGCCCTCTACGCCGCCCTCCCCACCGCCGCCTCGACCTCTCCACCGCTGCCGCCTCACTCACTCTCTCGACGGCCGCCGGGACCTCCTCTCAGTCGCCACGCCAGGACCGTCGTCGCCGCCACTGGGATCTCCTCTCCGCCGCCTCCTCCTCTCGACCGGGACTCGTCGTCGCCGTGTGCCGCCTCCTCTGCTCGTCGTCTCCTCTCCAGGTACCCCTCTCTCTCTCTCTGATGCCCATGAATGGAAGAATTGATTCTTTGATAATTAAGGAACTTTATTAGGTTTAGGGTTTGAAATTTAGTTCAAATGGAAGAATTGATTGATTGGCCGCAGATTTAATGTTGTTCCGAGGTTATCAAACCATCACAGAATACAAAATGCATGGGGAATTTTGGTGGATTGGTCAGTGTAGTCCATGGACGGAACCGACCTAGACACCAAAATTCTCCATGCATTTTGTTTTCTGTTATTCTTTGATGATTAAGGAACTTTGCAGATTATCTAAACTTGTGGATTTATATACCCTTTTTGTCTATGAATAGGTGAATTGCATGAATTGTTGTTTATATACATGATTTATATACCCTTGCTGCTGCTGCCACATAAATGATTGTGAGCTGTTTTATTATCTACACTTGATTGAATTGAATGGATGAATTGCTGTTTACATGAAGTTAGTAGTACTGTCTCCTTTTTTTTGATGAAATATATGCATATTTGAGATGTGAAATATATGAGGTGATGAATTTGGACTATTTGTGGATGAAATATATGCAGTATTAGATGAATTAGTCTTTTTGTATTAGATGATTTTAGGATTAATTTTGCTGCATTGGTTGAATTTTGCATGATTTTAACTCGATAAATGGCCAGTGATGTTTTATGTTAATACACCCCTGCCACTGCTGTTATTGTGGGCTACTTGTTAATACACCCCTATTGTTGCTGCCCCTGTGGAGTATCTTTGCCCCTGTTGCTGCTGCCCAATGTGTTCCTTGTTAAATGGCCAGTGATGAATTGCTCAATAAGAACAAATTATCTACACTTGTTCTTTTTTTATGCATAAGAACAGATTTTCTGCACTTGCTCTTTTTTCTGGATTGATAAGAGGAGACTATATACACTTGTTTTCTGTCATTCTTTGATGATTTATATACCCTTGCTGCTGCTGCCCAATGTGTTCCTTATTAAATGGCCAGTGATGAATTGCTCAATAAGAACATATTATCTACACTTGTTCATTTTTTTGCCCCTACACTTGTTCATTTATATACCCATGCTGTTGATACCCCTGTGGCATATATACTCCTCCTGCTGCTGTTTTATGTCAATCATGCAAATTCTGTACCCTTGCTGCTACTGTTTTTTAAATTTGCATGATTGATTCAGTGGTTATATACCTCTACACTTGTTCTTTTTTTATGCATAAGAACAGATTTTCTGCACTTGCTCTTTTGATGTTATGATTTCCTCTTTTTATCCCTTCATGCAAATGATTGTAATTGATGCATATTTCTCAGCAAAACTGAGGCCATATCTTTCATAGTATACCCCGTATTACATTGGATCTAATGCTATTTAGTCTAATGGTAGGAAATTTATAATCTTTTTCGCGAAAGTTAAACCATGTCAACGCCCGGCGCAAACCCGCCCTCCCCAACACCTGCGAGGATCCAGGAAGAAGCAAACCCAGCCACAGAGGCAGTTGCCGAAGGTCATCCCGCGACAACGGCGGTCCAACAACCCGAAATTCATGGTAATTTATAGGATAAATTTTCACCACATGACCACATAAATTTTAGCTAGCACCCCTTAGCAAATATTGCCTTCTGTTTGTGCTGCAGAATTGCCGCATGAACAACATACGTCGATGTCAGGCGGGACAAGTGCAAGTAGGTCTAGTAGAAATCCGCGGTCACAAAATATATGGCCGACCACAGTGCAAGTTATAAGAGAGGTTGACGCTAGTGGTAGGCCCACGGCGCCCAGAACTGTCATTGGAAGATGGTCTAACTGCTGCGGGATAGCGGCACGTGAGAACTTCGGGATCCTCCATAAAGATATCGGGAAGGTCACAGAAGCCGAGAAAGAGCGAGCTTGGACGGCAATGGAGAAATGGTTCACATTTCCAGCCGAAGCAAAGGATAGGCTCAAGCGGAAGGCATTCCAAAAGATGGGCAAAGCTTGGAAGAATTGGAAGTCGAAGCTCTTCACCGAGTTTGTCAACCCGCCCGGCAATCATACGCCGTTCGATGAATACCCTCAAATAACCGAAGCGGTTTGGGAGGAATTCTGCTCTCTCAAGACCACCCAAGAGTTTAGGGAATCAAGCGAGGCACATCGCCTACTGCAACAGCGGAATGAGCACCCGCATCGGCTGGGCACCGCAGGGTACATCGGCAAGGAGGCAATATGGGCCCAAGAAGATGCAGCCGCTGCAGCAGCGAATGTCCCTGCCCCGTTTTCAGACATCCCTGAACAAAGAGCTCGCAACTGGGCGCGGGCAAGGGGTAAGGTCAACCCGGACGGCTCTGTCACATTTGAGAACAAAAGTGATGCCGTCGTCTATCAGGAACTGGTGAGTTCACTACTTAACCTAACTAATTTCCGTTCGTATAAAGTACAAGTTCGTATAAACGACTATCTTCTTTTCTAGTTGGGCTTGGTTACTGAACAAGCTTCACAAAGCGAGGTTGAGTCCGCGCCGAAGAGGCGCGAAGATGACATCCTCACAAAGGGGCTCGGAACCAAAGAACATCCTGGCCGAACTCGGGGAATTGGTAGCGATGTGCCCTGGAAGCATGGACTCCCTCAGTACAGATCCCAATACAGGAAACGGAAAGTCTCCAAGGAAGAGAGGGACGCTCGTTTGAAGGCCGAACTTAAGGTTGAGGTCATTCAAGAACTAGAAGCTAGCATGAATGCAAGGGTGGAAGAAAGGGTTAACAAGGTCCTCGCCGACATGAATATACCCCGAGTCACAACACCTGCTGTGCAACCAACTCCTCGTGTACAACACGACGCGAGTCCGTCACAGCATAGGAGTAGTTGTGCATCCACAGAGGTGCCGGCCCCTGGTCTCCCGATCGCACCACTAGCTGCAGTGGACCACATCGAGGTAATTGTTGTTATCCGATCCATATCTAATAAAAGACATGTACACATTCCAATATTAAATTCAAACTTTCACCTTATGCAGGGCGCAGCACAGTGTGTCCTACTAGCAAGAGTCCACCCAACTTTCGCTCCTGAAGTCGCTGAGGGCATGGCTTTCAAGCCCTCGGTTACAGACAAGGTCCACGGCGCAGACCTGCTAGCTGGGTATGCCAAGGTGTCCATCGATACAGTAAAGGACACCTGGTCAGGCTATCCGCTGCCCGTGCCCCCAAATGATAAAATCATGACTTTGGGCGATGCGCGCAAGACGTTCATACAATGGCCCAAAGAAGACATAGTTGTGAAGATGACTCCTCGTCCAAGTCGACCGACGGAGCTTACACCTCCCAAGTCTAAGCTATCAATTGAGGCTCCCCGTGGACCGGAATTGTCAGTACCTCATTCTCCCGGTGGAGCTGATATGGACTTGGCAGATATAGCTCAAAGCTTGGCTCCAATAAAGACCACAAGAAAGGCCGATAGCTCCCCACCACTTGTCAAGGGCCAGAAGTGTGAACGCGGCAAGGGGAAGGTCGGGGAGTTGGCGCCGGAGCCAAAAAGGGGCAAGGCTGCGACGTCGATGCCGGTGAGCAAATCGGGGAAGGTCGTGAGGGCGCCAGCCCAATTTGAGCTAGGCATGCCATTGGTGGAGGACAATGTGTTAGCTGTGATGGGTATTGCTTGCCGAGAGCTACATAAGCAATACATGGAGCTAAGCAATGCCAAGCGGAAAATGAGGGAGTCATCCATAGTTGGACATCACGACCACCAGCCGTTCCTATCGTCGCCTGCCTATATAACTATAGGCTTTGATGACCTCTTCGACCTTTTCAGGATCCGGAAGTTGGACACTGGTCTTCTAAAATGCTACTCCTTGTAAGTGCATACCGTCTATACTTGTGATATGACTGGACTATATCTCCTAATTAAATTAGTTCTAATACGTACATATTTTAAGGTTGTGTTGGATCGAGAGTCGTCGCCATGGTAATCAGGTTGGGTTCCTTGATCCATCCATGGTGAATGAGGTTAATTTACGACAGAGCTTCACTGAGGTGGTTGACTATGTCAACCGGTGTTTATGGGCCCATCAAGACAAGGAGTACATCATGTGCGCACACAACCAAGAGTAAGAGGACAATACCCTTCGTGTATATTGTTTTTGAAGTTAAGGTTCTTAGTACTAACGCTACATAACCACTGCGCAGGCGACATTGGATTCTCCTAGTCATCGTACCTAAGTGGAGTCGGGTTACCTACCTTAACTCCAATAAGTCCAAAGATTATGATTTCAGTGAAATCACCAAGGCCTTAAATATGGCTTGGGGCCCATATGTGGAAAAGGGTGGTAGGCACAAGGAGGGCAAGAATGAACTTTATCATGACACCAAGTTTGCATGCGCACAACAGATCGGAGACCAATGTGGTTTCCACGTGTGCCACAACATGTCAACACTTCTAAGAGAGGTGAAAGATTTCGACCCTGAGGTTGTTGCTAATGGCGAATAAGCTCATTTCAATATCTACATTGCTATTCAAAACGTGCTAATTAACCTCTTATTTATTAAACAGAAAGGTAGAGCTGGCTTCAAGATCTCACCCATCAACCCCCCCGCTATCAGAGGCGAATTGTGCGCCTTTATTCTTGCAGAAATAATGAACAAGAAAGGACGTTTTCATGCCAAATAGACTCATGAACTTGGCTAGATAATTTATTGTGATGTAAAAAAGATGTTTTTTATAATTTCTGGCGATGTAAAAAATTATGTTTTTATAGAGTGCAATGTAATTTACTTTCATATGTGCAATATTTATGGTACTTTACTAAATTGTCATCACATTTGATCAACTACGATTTATGTTGTACTATTCATCTGTTTTCTCCTTTTTTTTTTCCTTATTGACAGGTTGTGCAGGTCGATGACATTATGGCTTTAATCCATTTGGTAAGTATATATGCGGTTCTATGAGCAACGACCGAAATTGTGGCTTTCAAGGGGTGTGAATTTGCTGTGCAAAATTGTGGCATTTGAACTGCATATATGTGTTGTTGGGGATCTGTGATGTTATATTGGGGGGGGTGATGTATCTGTGATGGATCTGTGACTGGAATATATCTGTGATGTTTCTATTTTTCAGAGGGCATGGCTAGCAAATCCTGAGGCTAGCCAATATTTAGCATTTATTTTTTTTCTGGAATTAACTCATCAGTGACAGGTCGGAACAAAAATCCGTCAAAGGTAACATAACCTGTGACGGACTAGCAAATAAAGGCCCGTCAGAGGTGACCTACCTGTGACGGGCCTTTACTTTTGGGGCCGTCACAGGTAGATCACCTGTGACAGCTTCTAACTACGGAGACCTCAACCTCTGACGGCCTTTATTTAAAGGGCCGTCAGAGATGAGTCACCTGTGACGGGTCCTAACTCGCTCAAGGCTAGCGGAGACCAACACCTCTGACGGCCTTCTAGTAACTTGCCCGTCAGAGGTGGGTGTCACCTGTGACGGCCGGCCACCCGTCAAAGGTGACTGGACTCACCAGTGACCACTGATCACTGACCATGCGCGAAGCCGTCAAAGATGAGGGTTTGGGCCCGTCACAGGTGACCTTGGCCAGTGTAGTGATTGACTGAGCACTTCACGTGGCCCATCAACTTCCCTAATCAGCGGTCATATATGGGCCACGAACATGACCTTAACTGGGCCGTTCGGTTGCACGGCCCACAGATGAGGATGCAAAGCCCCTGCAACAAAAGCTACTCGAATCTTTCTGGAAAAAGTACACCCAAGGTCCCTCAACTTGTCATCGAATTACAAAATCGTTCCCCTACCGTAAAACCGGATACAACGCGTCCCCCAACTTATAAAACCGGTGTAAACTAGATCCTACGGCGATTTTGACTCCGATTTTATCCGACGTGGCAGCTGACTCAGCGTGGGTCCCACATGTCAGCCCCTTCTTTCCCTCCCCTCTCTTCCTCTCTCTCCTCTTCTTTTCTCTCCCTTTCCTCCTCAGTTCGGCAGTGGGCAGGGCAGCCGCCCGGTAGGGGAGGCGGGAGTCCGGTGGCCGGCGACGAGGTGGCGACGGCGCCGCATGGCCTCTTGCGCCCGCCCTCCCACACCGCTGCCGCCGCCAGGGGAGGAGCTGGCGCGCGGCCGTCGGGGAGCGGAGTAGGGCTCGGCCGGCGGGGCGGAGCTGGGCGCGGGCGCTGTGCGCTGTGCATTGTCGAAAAGATGGTGGGGGTGCATCGCCGTGGGGCTCTTCTTCTCCATGCCGTTCAGGGAGGCCACCATGCTGGCGCTGATGCTCAACATCCGGGGCATCGTGAAGGTGGCCGCCATCAACAACTGGGGGGACACGATGAAGGCGACGGCGGAGCACTACTCGACGGCTCGACGCTGGCGCTGTCGATGGTGGTGATCACGGCGGTGGCGACGCCGCTGATAAAGCTGTTGTACGACCTGTCGGGGAGGTTCGGGCGGGCGAAGCGGCGGACGATGGAGGGATGGCGGCCCAACGCGGAGCTGCGCGTGATGGCGTGCCTGTTCAGTGAGGACCACGCGGCGCCGCTGTTGAACCTGATCGAGGAGTCGGGCTCATCGCGCGACGCGCCGATGTCGCTGATCGTGCTCCACCTGACGGTGCTCGTGGGGCATGCGACGTCAGTGCTGAAGCCGCATAGGAAGTCAAGGAGCAGCTGTGGCAACCCGACGCCGTTGCCGACGTCCTCGCCGAGCTCGACCTCCTCAATTCCGAGCTTGGCCGCATCGCCCTCAACGCCTCACTCATCACCGAGGCGCTGGAGTTGTTCGTGGTGTTGTGCGTCGCCGGCAAGATGGTGGGGTCGCCGCGGGGCTCTTCGAGGAACCCGTCCCGGATCCCGCCCCCACCTCCCGCCACGGTAGGCACCACAGCTCGAGCTTGAACCCGCCACTCCCGAAGCCCTCAAATCCGATCACGCCTCCATCGCCGCGACACGCGGCGGCTGCGGCTGCAGCGACGACCGTGGCAAATGGCAGCGAAGCGGTGGACGACACCGGCGAGTGGACCGACCAAGAGATGGACATCACCCGCCGCCGCCGCGCACGCCTGAGAGCGTCATCCGCGCGGCGAAGTTCGGCAGCAGGGGCGCTGCTATTGCGGGCCGCACGCCGCACCGCCGGTCGGCCGTCGGACCTCCTCGTCCCGGCAGCCTCCTCCCCGCCGCCGGCCAGCCTGCCCAGGGAGATGAGTGAGAGAGAGAGGAGGAAGGGAGAGGAGGGGAAAGAGAGAGCATGATGACGTGGCGTCCTGACATGTGGGGCCACGTAGGTCTCATGATGACTCACCCGCTACGTAGGATAAAACCGGGGTTAAAACCATTAAAGGATGTAAAGCGAACGGTTTTGTAAGTTAAGTGATGTTATATATCTGGTTTTACGGTTGGGGGATGATTTTGTAATTTGATGACAAGTTGAGAGTCCTTGGGTGTACTTTTTCCAATCTTTCCTGTACTGTCATCTGTACAGATTTTCGCAGGATAGGCGTATAGCTACGTCGCTTCTACGCCTGTTTTTGCAGCAGCAGATGGATAGGATAGGATAGGATGGGATGGGATGGGATGAGATGAGCAGATACTCTCCTACTCCTACATTTATGACAAATGATGTTGGCTCATGCATGCATATCATCATATGCACAGCTCACAGAAGCACAGGCTGCGAGAGGCCATGGGCACTAGCTAGGTCTGTGTTTGCTGCATGCGCCTCTGCCTGTCCGCACACAGGCCACTGAGCCGAGAGGCACTGGCCATGCATATGCATGCAGGCAGCTTTGATCGATCGGTCGGTGGCGGTGGCCGATCGGTGGACGCAGGCAGGCATACATACTACTCCCAGTCACAGCCATTATACATGTAGGAGTATACATGTATACTCCCGATCGGTGGACGCAGGAGTAAACATGTAGGAGTAGTACATACAAACATTATACAGTCACAGTCACAGCCTGTACAGACAGCGGCAGCACGCAGGGGGAGCAGAGAGAGCAGGGACGTCTACTAGAGCTCGAGACAGATGCATGACAGCATGAGAGAAAGGGGAGATGATTGCTCGGAGCATGTGCCATGATTGACCACACAAGACGGAGGGGAGAGAGAGAGATTTGAGATTTTTACGTCTGCCACCGGCCTGACTGGCTGACTGACACAGTCTCATCAGCTGCATGCCCCCGCCCATACGGGCCAGCGGAGGGAGCGCGGCAAAGCATGCATGCATCCGGCAGGGAAAAGACTGTAGCCTTCGCACCGAGTCCGGCCGGCCACCCACCACCCAAAGTCCCCCCCCCCCCTTCCCGCTACTACCGTTTGTCGCGCGTGTCGCCGTGCGCTCGCCCATGCTCTCTTGGCCGCATGCTGAGCTTGGCGCTAAGCTCGTCGCAGATGACGCTTGCCGCCCGCTGTCATCGGATGACACAGACAGGGTTTGCCATGGAAGCTGTTTCATGTGAACCTCTCCGTCCACACATGTTGAGATATACTACTACTAGTACTCCTATGCATAATTAGTTTCAACCGATTTCGACATTGATGTCCAGCAGGCGATATTATCAGTCGTCACTTGTCCCGGCTAAGCAACTTTATTAACCGGGACTTGTCATGCTCTACTCCTATGTCAGTCCTGGACAAAGTAAATGGCCCCGGAGCTGTGAGTTGTGTGCGGGTTTTTACCTTGCCGCTTATTTTGTGGTATTTTTACCGCCTCCGACGGTCCGACCACACCACGCGCGCGCGGGCGGTCATCATCAATGGAGGCCAGGGTTGACGACCCGGCGCGTTACGCGGCCACTCGCGTGCAGCAGCGGTATACATCCCGACCCCTTGGATGATACAGGACGACGCGGGTTCCACCATGCTGGTACACACGTCGATCTGCTGTGCAGGGTACACGAGGAGGTGATATTGATATTGGACGCGCTGCATGGACGATGGCGAAAGACACATCCCCCATACCTAATGCATGCATGTAACCACCTATACATACTTTTTTTTAAAAGAAAAAGAAAAACTACTCCTACTGACGAAGAAAGCATGTACAAAAACTAATCTGACAAAATTCTGACTTAGCAAGATAATAATACACACGTCCCAAAAAAATGCGGCGCTATAAAAGTTTGATAATTCTAACATTTTCCTCTCGAAAAACCAAAATAACAATATCAAATATTTCATCGATCTCAAAATATAGTAACCTACTCCCTCCGTCCCAAAATATAAGAAATTTTGTATGTATGTGACACATCATAATACTATAAATCTGGAAAGAGAGTGAGACGGAGGGAGTAGTATCAGATTAGATATTTTATATTACAACGAATCTTGTCAGATTTTTTTTATCTAAATGCATGCTGGTACTATAAGGTTGTGTTCCTTTAGAGAAGTTGGGAACCCCTCCCGTTCACACGTAAAACGGAACGATGAATTAACGCATAATTAATTAAGTACTAGTTTTAAAAATGGATTAATATGATTTTTATAGCAACTTTTATATAGATTTTTTTTGTAAAAAAATACACTGTTTAGCAATTTCGGAAGCGTGCGCGTAGAAAACTAGAAAGTTAAGGTTGAGAACTTGACAGAAGAACACAGCCTAAAATATCTTATCCATAGTACTCCCTTCATCCAAAGAAAAAACCACTTATCAGTTTAAATTTGAACATAGTGGATGTCCAGATTTAAACCTATAAGTGAGTTTTCTAGGATTTTCTTTTTTACAAAGGGAGTAGTTCTTTACATTTTGGCTTTTTATGAAGGGAGTAGGTCTATACATTTTTAGACGGAGTAGGTCTTTGTCGCAATATGCAACAATATGCAGCAACCTCATACGAAGGGAGTATATGATGAAATTTGACATTAATAAATTTTAATAAGAATTGGTTTAGGCATTAAACTGAACTCTCATAAAGTATCCGAGGCCAGTAGTACTAGTGGGTCACCCGTTTCCAGATAGGGACCGTGAGCCCATGCCCGGCTACGGGAGCAGCACAGCCGAGCGCCCAATCACCAGGAAATTATTGCGGCAGCGCGTGCCCGTGGGGCCCACATCTGGCCGTACTAATGATTCCGCCTGGCGCGCTGTCGGGCCGACGCCGACAGGTGGGCCTGGAAGCGCATGATTGAGATTTGAGGGTCGCCGTGGCTTGGCCTACCCCGTCCGCCCCGATTGAGATCACCTGCAGTGGCTATGGCATCGTTGGATTGAAAAGTAGCATACAAGATTTTTCTAGGCACTATTTAGCAAATATTGTAGCTGGATGTCTCCTGTAGCGAGCACTGTATCATTTACTATTTAGAGCTGACATGGCACAGATTACAACCGTTGATCGTTTCGATCCAACGGTGAAAAATAATTCCAACTGCTTAAGTTGCGGTCTTTATTATAACTGCATTGGATCCTTATTCCCGTCGCCCCGCCAAGCCCCAGCATTGCTGCCGGGGCGGCCGTGGTGCTCTCGTTTTGTAGTCGTTCACATGCATTCATGGCCGCGTGACCGCGTCGCGTCGTGGCGGACGACACAAGAACCGTTTTAGTGTGCAGAAAAAAATGATTTAGCAATGAAAATAAAAGGAGTATGAATTATCCCACCGAACTATCGTGGTCGGCCGAATTCCTCCTGAACTCGAAAACTAGATATGACTCACCTCGAACTTTCAATACCTGATGAATTACCCCCTCCACCCAATCCAAAGCGATTTTATCATGTGTGGCGTACGCATGGCAACCCAATCAGCATTTTCTTTTTTTTAAAATATGGTGGGCCTACCTGTCATATATACTCTGTCTCCTCTTCCCCTCTCTCTCTCCCCCTCTCTTGGCGAGTCTCTCTCTTCTCTTCCCCTCTCTCTCCCTCTCTCTCGGCGAGCATGGCAGCTCGCGGCAACGCGGGATGCGTAAGCCGCGGCGGCGCCAAGGCGGCAGCGGCTGCGGGACACCGAGGCAGCAGCAGCGGCAGTGGCAACGTGGGATGCAGAGGCCGAGGCGGCGACGTGGGATGAAGAGGCTGAGGCGGCGGCGACTGCGGGATACTAAGGTGGCGACGATGGAGGTGTGGGATGCGGAGGCGGCCGCGACCACCACAGTCCTCTGCCTCTCCGTCGACTTCGCCGCCACCATCTTCAACCTTTCCATCCACTGGGCTACTCGTCGGCAACAAGCACCCGTTGCCAGCGTCCTCTCCATCTGCCGCTTCGGTAGACATGTCTCCACCGCCGTCGAGGGAAGGGCGCAGCTGAACAGGAGCTCCCGCTAGGCCGCTCGCTGGCCACGACGCCCTCCGGACTGGCTCATGTCACTACTGTCGGTCGACCCATACAATTAGGCACGGAGGCAGCCAGCACAGTGAGCATGGCAAAGCCGCCCCTAGTTCCTCGGTCGGCTCCCGCCGCCGCCACCCAGTAGTGGAGGCAACGTGGGGGCTGAGGGGTCTTTAGACCCCCCTACCCCCTAATAAATCATTAGAGCCCCCATTAAGACCCTTCTAAAATTTAAATCAATATATCTATTGCAAGGGGGCTAAAATAGACTTTATCCGAGATGGTTAGAAGGCCTAAAAGGCTGAGGAGCCCCCGCTATAATTTTATCCTAGCTCTGCCACTGCCGCTGCCGCCTACCGCTCGACGACGAAGACGAGAGAGAGAGAATGCACGCTAAGAGATAGTGAGAGGGGGAAGAGGAGAGAGAGTATATATGACAAGTGGGCCCCACCACGTTTAAAAAAATGATGATTGGGTTGTCACGCGTATGCTATGTAGGATAAAATCGGTCTGGATTGGGTCGAGTAGGGTAATTCGTCTGGTATGAAAAGTTCGGGGTGAGTCATGTCTGGTTTTTAGGTTCAGTGGGGAATTCGGCCGACCGCGATAATTCGGGGGTAATTTGTACTTTTTTTTTTCCCAATAGCAATCCACTTCACCGCTTGCAGTCTTGCACGAGTCCTACTACCAAGAGGTCCAAGACGGTTCATAAATCTCCAAGTGATAAACGAGACACCCCTGCTGCCCGAGCTTTATTTTTTTACAGAGCTTTACAGCAGCTTGTAGGAGTACTCATATAATACGATGGTACTAGTACTACTCCTACCAGTAAGGCAGTAACCCGGTGGTAGTACTAGCAGTATTACCAGTAGTTTGAAACATTAGAGCAAGTTTAATAGTATAGCCTACTACTGACTCCAATTTATCTGTAGCGAATTTATATAATAGTTGCTTATTATACTATTAGGCTATTCCCAACACAACATACTAGACATAGTTTTCATAAACTCCACATCATCAAGAAACCAGTAATAGACACTACTCTTCCAATGCAAATACCACTATTCCATACTTCAATTTAATGCTACTTATCTTACATCTTACATGATGTCTTGGATGTTGTGTAGAAACCATGTCTCATGCAAGACATGGTTTTCTTCTCTTTCCTCATTTATTCACTTACCACATCATTTCTCATCCCAGGTGGCAGCTTATTTAATGTCATGGATACCATCCTAGCCATTGGGTTGGGAATGGCCTTAATATATGGTCCCACATATCATACACGCATTGTGTCTTGGAGTCCATGCTGCAGCTGGCTACAAATTTGTAGCCCGCTGCTTTCTCTCTCATTTTTTATCTCATTAAAATATGTTTATAGCTGGCTAATAGTTTGTTATTGTACCTGCTCTTAGTGACAGAACTTTACAGCTAGTACTAGCTGAGGGCAAGTACTATGGACATCCAAGCACAAGCCCCAAGATACCACATAGGACTAAATAGTGAGGTGGAGAGAAGAAAGATGAGAGAGAAATAGTTACCTCTCATGCAAAGGGCAACCCCTACACAAACTTAATAAACATGTGAGAGTGTTAAAAATATTGGGGATTATGTGGTAGAGGCAACCTATTAGAGCATCCGCAATGGTAAAGCAATGTGCTCTCTATAAAACATGTACATATCAGCAATAGACTAGATTAATAGTAAACCACCTCAATAGTATGTCTAGGGTTTAGATATCTATAGCTCTATAGGTGGTGTTTGGGAGGGAGGGGCTAAACTTTAGCCCCTAGGGTGAGGGACTAAAGTTTAGCCCCTCCCTCCCAAACACCCCTCTAATTCATTGCCTCGTTTTTCTCTATAGACTATCTCTAGGTTAGTACTAGATAGCCTTGCTCTCTCTTCATTTAATTTCTTCCAGGTAGGAAAATATGATGACATGGATCTTTTGTAGAGAGTTATTAGATAACCATTGCGGGTGCCCTTATACATATCACCTCTTAATTTAATTATATATGTCATACATAAAATTAGATGTGATGGTCATCTCTGCCGTAAAACTTGCCCTGAGTACACGCTACACGGCATCCTCCATGCGTCCTGGCCCGTCCTTCGGCGCGAGATCGTGTTTGCAGAGCTAAAAAGATCCACGCAGTAATGTTCGCGGGAAAGCAGGTTCGCCCGCGTCCTCCCTGGGGCCTGGACCCTGGAGTCCTGGACTGTATCATCATCGCGGGCATCGACATGCTCCAATTCCCAGGTAAGATGCGCTTTTTGAAAAACAAAGGGATGTTAGGTTGCCTGTTAGAGCAAGTATAGCCAATGGCTGACTTCATACCATGTACAACTAATTTAATAGTATATTCATACAATAGTTAACTATAAAAATATACTACACCTATCTCACGTGTCAGGGCACCTATAATGGTTATCTACAAGCACTCTACAAGATATCTATATCAGCATATTTTCCTACTTGGGAAGAGATTAAATGAAAAGATAGAGCAAAGCTATCTACTAACATAGAGATAGTCTATAAAGAAAAACGAGGCAATGGATTAGAGAGCTATAGATACCCATGTAGACATACCATTGAAGTGATTTAATATTAATCTAGTCTATTGCTAAGATGTACATGTTTTATAGATAGCACCTTATTTTACCATTGCGGGTGCTCTCATACACACATAGCGCCTTATAGTCCGTGTTGTAGCTAACTAATCTGTAGCCCGTTTTTTTCTCTCCTCTTTTCTTCTCGATATGTGGTTATATCTAGCTTATAGCCTGCTATTGTACCTACTCTTAGGGCGTTTACAGTGCGTTGATAGAAAGAAACGGACCTGGGATGCCACATAGGATGGAACTCTTGCAAAGCAACTCAACCCACAGTGCAACCTAATTACAATGGGCCACACCAACATACACTTTTTTTATCTTCCCTCTCTCTCCTCTTTACGTTTCGCCCCCAACCGATTCATCTCCTCACGCGATCCTACCGGTGCCTCCTTCCCCTACCCGCCTCGGCGACGGCGGACTTGGCCTCCCCTCTTCTCATGCGCCGCTGCCTCCTCGTCCGCATCTTCCTTGAACGCTACCGCCGCCTCGTCTGCGTCTTCCTCATCGCCGATCAGGGCTGCGCGAGTCGGGGCTCACCAAATCTGGCGCCGGCGGCGGCTAGTCGGGACACGGTGTGGCACTGGCAAGGCTCGCCAGATCCGGTGGGTAGTGAACCTCATCCCCCGCCGCCGCCGCCGCCGCGCTCGCCTCTCCTCGCCAATCGCCCGTCCCCGCGCTTGTCCTCGCCGTGTGCGCTGCGCGAGAGAGAGAACAGAGAGAGGAATAAGAGTATTACATGCGGGTCCCATAATTTTTTTAATTAAAAAAACGCTGACTAGACTGTCACGTGTACGCCACGTAGACCAAAACCACCGTGGATTGGGTTGAGTGGGGTAATTCGTCCGATTTGCATAGTGGGGGGGTGAGAATGTCTGTTTTTGTGGTTCAGGGGAGTAATTCAGACGACCGTGATACTTAGGGGGTAATTTGTACTTTTTCCAAATAGCAAAATTCGTGTACTTTTAGAGCACCCGCAATGGTAAAGTAAGGTGCTATCTATAAAACATGTACATCTCAGCAATAGACTAGATTAATAGTAAACCACTTTAATGATATGTCTATATGGGTATCTATAGCTCTCTAATCCATTGCCTCGTTTTTCTCTATAGACTATCTCTAGGTTAGTAGATAGTTTTGCTCTCTCTCTATTTAATCTCTTCTAAGTAGAAAAATATGATAACATAGATCTATTATAGAGAGCTTATAAATAACTATTGCGGTGCCCTTACAATCGAAGGGGACTTCGAGCAAAGTGGAGTAGTAGTACTACGGTCCTACTCCTATATGATGCGCGCGCGGATACTACTGTTGACATGTTGACAGGCACAGCAAACCGCGGCCAGATCTCAGTTCACCGACGGCTGGGAAAACCGGAACCATAGAAAGCGACGCGACGCAACGACAGGCTGACATGAAGGGGAAGTTCTGTGTCTGGCTCGAGATCTCGCATTATTGTCCACTTGGTACTCCTTTTTACACGATATGTGTTCCGGTTTTCACCGCGAAAACACGACTTGCCGTGGAGTCCCAATCGGCCGACGCGGAACGAGAAAAGCACGTACTTCTACTACTCCTAGCGTCGTTCACGTTTCCATTGCGGCATTGCCTGCCGTGCCGGCTGCCGTATCGTATCGCCCGTCATATCCCGTAAAAAGTTTCACCACTCGCGCGCGCCAAAGCAGACGCGATCCCCTCCCGGCTGACGCCAAAATCAGAGTCAAAAGCAGCCAGCCGCGACGACGCGCGGCCGGTGCATGTAGTGTGCAACGCTGTAGGGCGGTGATCGTCCGTGGCACGGTCGGACGGCGGACCGATAAAAATGGACGAGACGGGGAGCCCACCGCGTGGCGCGGGCAGGAGGGGCAGCGTAGGGTCTCGTGCGTCACCTGTGCTCCCCCTCCGGGCCGTGCCGGTGCCGCTGCGGCTGTGCCGTCTGATCGTCCGGGAGAGGGCGTCGTGATTGCTCTGCGTGGCTTCAATAATTGCCGTGGCCGTGGCCCGGGCAACCGGGGCCCCACGCCTGCATGGCAAGTGTGACGCCACCGTGGACCCCCTCCGGCACAAATGATGGCCAGCACGGTCGCTTGGAAACCCTGGCCGGATGGGTTGATAGTTGGAGTTTTTTTACCTATATGCCATTAAGTAAAACTAGAAAGGTAGCCCGCATGAATGCGTGGGTATGCGTTGTACGTTAAGTTTGAGACACTTAGAGCGAAATATTAACAGGAGAACATTTGTCATGATTTCTCCGTAAATTGTTTTTGTAACTTTTAACCTTTTTTTTGGGGATTTTATAATTTGTAACCTATTAGCTTTATACTATATCATATTTTAGTAATATCTATAAGCAATTATTTATTATCATCTTCATCATTTGAAAAGAAGGTAGACTTATTTTCTTTAGAAAATATGTTAACGAAAGTAAAAGTAATGTGTTTTTTTTATTGCATATATATTATCATTTATTAGAGGATGAATTGGATGGGACAATAAGCTACACTAAATTTTATATAGCCTAATATGATTATATAGTTTGAGACAGTTCATTCATCTATAAATATTTCATGTAGAGTAATTAAGAGGTTATACGCAACCTAACACGAATAAGATAATGACAAAATATATTTGCACAATAATATTTTTAAATGTGATGTACCATGAATAGATGCTTGTTTTTTTTATATAAGATAGATCTAACGATTAAAAATCGTGGTTCTACCGGTTTAAAAGACATAGAAATATTCCAGAAATATAACTTAAAAATTATGTTTGTTTTAATATCCAATATTATTATGAAGTGGACGTGACTCAACTGGTTAGGTTCCTTAACTTGCCCACTTGGGTTCAAGTCCCAGACTTGATGAATTCTTTCAGTATTCAAGTCACAGACTTAGACAAATTCTTTTAGTGGTAGACTATGTACCCGTCAACAGCGAGGTACTCATGGTGACTTCGTCAATCTCAAAATATGTCGGCCCGGTGTGCATGTGTGTGTTCATAGGGGTGAGTGTGCGTGTTGTGAGCGTCTGCATTTGTACTTTGTTTATTAAGAAAATATCCAACATTAGTGATAAGTTTATTAGGAACGGGTGAATGTTGCTTGTACGTGTAAAGATTCAAGGAGGGAAGGACGGTACGACATTCTACGGGAGATTTTTTTTCTAAACCGGTGGATAGTAGTACGTATTGTACATGTGAGAATTTTTTTAATTTTTTGGGTGAACAATATATATATATATATATGTTTCTCTCGTAGCAATTAGATGGGACCGTGGTTGGGCTAATCCTTCTTTTTTACAATGGGAATTACGTTTTTTCCCTTTTTGCCGTGAGTAGCAGTACGGATGTACGTATGTATACATATATATACGTGCAACCCTCGATTTTTATATGATGTATTTTAAATAAATCTAATCTAATGGTTTAAAAATAGTGGGTCCACCGAATTAAATGAAAATCGAGGGTTGAATGTTTTTCTTTTTTCTCAGAATTCGTAAGGTTTTCTCTTAATTATTAGAGTGCCACGTGGCAACTTAGGAGTATTTGTGGGAGTCTCATATGGCAGCAACGCTATTACTCATAGTCGCAATTTACTTGTAGTGAACTATTGTTTGCAGTGGATTGGTTGCATCCTCTACTTATCTATTACTTGTCGATCATTCTACACTTAGTATTATCATTTATCTTTGGTTCTTGATAACAAACATGCTCATTGAGTATCAGTTAATCATTAGGTGCACTGTGTACGCATACCAAGAATTATGCCTCGTAAGAATTATGCCTTGGCGATTAGTGGAAAGTAGCTTATATATAAAACTTACATAGGCTAGGTTGATAAAGTATATTATATAGTACATATTAAGTGTTTAAGTATCTTAGTAATAAATTTAGGGCCGAAAATTAAGTTCTTATAGGATTAATTATAAGATTAGCTACTTCCTTATTTAAATAGCGAGCATGTTTCCCAAACTATTAAATAGTGCATTACACGTTGCATGATTTACAAATACTTTCTATATAAAAGTTATTTAAAAATAAATAAATTCATTTTCAGATTGGTTGCATCCTTTACTTACCTATTACTTGTTGATCATTGTGCACTTAGTATTATCATTTATCTTTGGTGCTTGATAACAAACATGCTCATTGGATATCAGTTAATCGTTAGGTGTGGAAAGTGGCTTATATATAAAACTTACATAGGCTAGGATTTAGCAAGTATATTATATAGTACATATTAAGTGTTTTATTATCTCGGTAATAAATTTAAGGCCAAATTCTAAAATTCTTATAGGATTAGCTACTTACTTATTTATAGCGAGCATGTTTCCTAAACTATTAACACTACACGTTGCATGATTTGCAAATACTTTCTATATAAAATTCATTTAAAAATAAACATGACTCGTATCATTTTGTGTGTCCTACATCGAACAAAGCCTAAGTAGGATATAAAAGACATCAGCACGATATAAAAGAATATATTTAATAGTTAATCTGTAATAATATATAAATAAAAATAACTTATAATATATAAAAATACATTCATGATAAATTTACTTATATTGTTTTGATATATCAATATTTTTTATAGTAGGAAGTGAGTAATTACCGGAGTTGTTTTTATTTTTTAAAATGTAAGTTTAATTTAACTACGTATAGTAGTAAGCGATATACAAATTGTATAATGTATATTATTCATTTATTCAGATTTTTTTAGGATGTTTCGATGCTTGCATATAGTAGAGGCTGGAATTATTAATTTAGTTTCTATCTCATGTGAGTGAAAAATGAAAAAAAAAACAGATGTGGGGTGGCGTACAGCCGTACAGGAGCATACGTACCTACACGTACGTACAGACCTATGGGATGGAATTATTAATTTCGTTTTTTCTCCTGTTAGTAATGAAAAAGAAAAAAAGAAAAGGAAGGGCGTGTGCCTATGTACGAAGTGCGTATGCACATGTACGTACAGATATACGTACATGTGGTTTCCAGAGATAAATCTAATAACTATTTTTTATACGAAGATCTACTGTTAAAAACAATGGGTCCACTAGATTAAATGAAAACCGACGGTTAGATGTTTTGCTTTTTTCATAGAATTTATCTAATTTATTAGAGTGTCACTTGGCAATCTAGGAGCGTTTGCAGGAGTGCCGTGTGGTGGCTTGAGAGTGTTTGTAGGAAGTTTAATGGACTTTTAGTATATAATAGATGGTGTTTGTCTCTATGCCACTAAAACGTTCGAGCCTTTCTCAATGCCATCTTCAAACTTTATCGCGCCCTCCACACCATTCCATCCATTTTTGGTCATAACGATAGGTAACGGCACAACCAAATGACTTAGTTGCCCTTAGTTTTTGTTTCCTTCTGTGCCACTGAGCCGCCGCCGCCGTTCCTCCTCCTCCTCACCGAGTCTTCGCCGCCGCGTGCCAGCCCTGGCGCCACTTGCTCCTCCTCCTCCTCCTCCGCCCCCGCATCCCGCCGCTCCTCCTCCTCTGCCCCGGCTCCTCCGCCCCCGCATACCGCATTGCGTACCTTTCTCCTAGCTCGTCGTCGCGGCACCCCTCTCCTCCTACCCTGTCCCTGGCGACGCCACCCTCCTCTCCGGCTCCCACGGCCACCTCGTCCTCCTCCGCCACCGCGACCCCTTCCACAGCCTCTACCTCGTCGACGCACTCACCGGCGCCACGCGCCACGCGCTGCCGCTGCACGCCGTGGGAGACGCCGAGATCGACGACGTGGAGTGGCCGGGGCGTCGCTGCCGCCGCGGCAGCACCACATGTTGAGGCCTGCACGGAACAGCCGTGGCTCAGTGGCCGTGAACACCGGCGTCGGGCACTCGCAGTGCGGCACCTGCACGGCCGCGGCCGCCGCGGTGCCAACGGCGGCGGGGAGCCAGCGCGCGAGCGCACGCAGCCCGTGCGCGGCCAGGAAGTGGTTGGCGTCGCCGGAGAAGGACTCGAGCTCGCCGAGCACGTAGAACAGGTGCTGCACGCGACCCCATTCCAAACCGCCGCCGCCGTTCCTCCTTGTCCTCGCCGAGCAGCCGCCACCGGCGCCGCTGTGGTTTCGTTGCGTGGCCGCTGGAGGAAGGTGCTGATCCTCCTGCCGGGGCTGCGCAGGTGGCCGGTGTTCGGCTGCCTCGGCGCCTTGGCTGGCGTGCTCTCGCCCGCTCATGCCGACACGACGGGGATGCGGGCGGCGGCAGCGTCGGACGTGGTCCGGGAGAGCTCCAAGGCGTCGCCTTCACCCTCTCTCCCCTTTCTATAGCGCACTGGAAAGAAGCAGAGACTGAAATGGCAAGATGGACATTTTTTCTGCCTAGACCCACATGTTAGAGTGGTCAAACAGTTAAACCCAAATAGAATAGGGACGGAATGGTGTGGAGAGCGTGATAAAGTTCGATGATGACATAGAGGAAGGCTTTAACTTTTTAGTGGTATAGAGACATACACCATCTTTCTTAATAGCATACTGGTAAAAATCTCTGATAGTTGTTGATACAGTACCAATGCAAATAGAATGCTGTACAAGATGGGGAAATTGCTCTCTATGTATGGCTGTTGTTTTCGGTTAAGAAGCTACCGTGCGCAGACGCATTCATCGTAGCCATCCGATCGACCATCCGTTTGCATTGGCTTGGCATGGCATGATGGCAACAGATTTTTCATCTTTCTTGGGTCCTTCCAGATTTTTATTTGAGACTGGGCCTTTGGTGCTATCATAAAAAGAACAATATCTACCAGACGACATGATAAAATGTATGTAAGTTTGAAACTTTTTTTACTTGTATTAAATTTGTTTGAAGTAGTTGAGGATCTGTCCGATAAACACCTAGGGCTAGACGACCTGGAACCTAGGTTCAAACCTCACTCATTTTAATTATATTTGATATTAGGTTATTCTCTAATATTCGTGTTTTTTTAATGATCCGTTCTATGATCTTATGGCTTTATTTTTATATGTCAAAATTTATTAGACGTGTCTTATGGCAGCGATCGAAGCTGTAAATTATTTCTATTATGTATAAAAAAATTAAGCCTTCTTAATTATACTTCGTTTTATCTTGCGTCTTTAAATCCCCTTTTGAAGTTCTCTCCCATTGACACGTTCGTACTCGTAGTACTAGCACGAGCAGTACTACGTTACTGTGCCACGGGATAGGGCCTGACGGCAACCAATAGGAGAAGTCCGCATAGGCCGCGGCCGGGTTCACACGTCGCACTCCAGTCATCACATGCACGAATCCGCCATTGATCCGTCACCTGTCGTCGCGGAGCCGTGGGACAAAAACCGCACAGAGCTGGCCATGGGGCGCAGCGGGGGGACGGGGACGACGGGCGGGGCCGGGGGCAAAACAGATGGAACGGGAGCGTCTCGTGCGGCTATTGCCATGCTGGGCTCGCCTGCTCGTCGCAGGAGGAGGCATTGGACCATTGCAGCCTTGCAGGCAGCAGCAGCGCGCGGGAGCTGTAGCTGCTAGCTGCAGTGCAGAGGCAGACAGGCACAGGCGGGCAGCTAGCGCGGGAAGCAACACACACACACACCACACACCAACTCGGTCTCTAGCTAGCTAGCGCGGCGCCACAGGGCCAGACACGCACGGCGCGTTGGCTCGCGCGCTGTGGCATGGCACGCCTCGACGCCCCGCCCGTGTCGCGCGCCGCGTCGGCGTGCGATCTCGTCACGTAGCGGCAAGGTGGTGACTGGTGAGGCCGTGGATATAGGGGCATGATGAGGGGGAGGGTCCGGATGGAGGACCTGCTTTGCTTGCTCCCTTTTGCACTGGTAACACACAGAACAGTTTTTTCTTTCTCCCTGTATTGGCTGCATTGATATGGGAACAGTCATGTTTCTGGTGAGAAAAGGACAAACAAATGTCACCGGAACATTGATCAATTTTTATTTTTGGGAGAAGAAGATTGCTCTTCGCTGACTAGTCCTATCAGGTGCATGGTCTTTTTCAATAAGATGAAATGTTGCTGTGGGGGAATAATGTAGGAGTATACATTTTCAATTTGAAACAAGGATAGTATTGTATATGACCTTCGCAGATGAGCAGAAAGAGTCGCTTTTGCTAGTAGCGCTCCAGTACAAACAATAACGTCCAATAAATCCAATATAGAAATGGGCGCCTTTTGTACACGCATGGGCAAGTGAATCCATCGCATATAATTGCCACCCCATCCAACCACAAGCCAGCAGCCATCATAGTTGCAAGCCATGTTTGGCCACAAGCATCAATTGAGCCAGGCCATATTCAGCAGCAGCAACAACAACATCATGCTCCATGATTGAGGCCAGTGAACAACCCGTCGGCTTTGTCCCCATTGTACACATCAACAGGATTGCTTAATATATCACGCAGGTAGGAGTAGACACGATGCCGTAGGTGGAGATGATGGCGTCGGATGAGGAATTGATGGCCATAATCATGCGCGCGTGTGTGCAGTGCCTGCATGCATCCATCCAGCAGAATTGATGCGGCTGCATTTGTGCCTTAGCTTAAACTCGCTAGTTGCACTATTCCATAAACGATATTTCTATACGAGTACTCTTAAATTACAATTGCAAACAGATCGTAATTGGTCGCGCATATAAAAATTAACCTTCATTTTCATGTGTGCCACCCGCATAAAAAAATAGCAATTTCCGCACACTTTCAAGTAGATGGGCGGCTCGATCGAACACAAAAATAGGATTTGACTATCTGGAAAAATTGTTTTTTAAAGTAGTGGTGAGCACTGCACTTAACTATGTACCGCAAAATTATTGGGTGCCTAAAGGGACATATCATGTCATGATCTAACCCAAACAACGAGTCTTCATCATTCCATCCTGAAAAGAAGGATTGTCTTTGTCTTCTTATGAAACAAGTAGGCTATTATAATATAAGTGTACGGTATTTCTAAGAGATTTACAACTAGTTCTCATTTGACCAAGATTTCTACTACTTCCTAGCCAAGCCAATGACACCCAAGGAGCTATCTTCAAACTCTACCTAGAGAAAAGGGAGAACACGATAGTGGTGATGGCTTCTCAGCAGCGGTGACAACGTTGAGACTCGTGCAAAAGAACTTAAAGTTTAGGGTTTGGAGGTAAATTAAAGCACGGGGTGGGAGGAGGAGAGCGTATTTGCACCTTCCGGCGCTGACAAGGTTGGCTAGGGCAGCACAGGAAGAAAGATGTATTTTTAGACTAGAAACTATACACCCGTTATTTTTAATCATACAACCACATCTTGCAAATATTATTGTAATTTCATCTTGTAAAGGAGGAAAACAATTACTACACCATACTAGTATGTTCCAAAGAGTAAATATGGACTACAATGGTACTTGCAAGTTATTTTTTCTACTGCCTATGTAATGTTAGTATGAATTTGGGCAACAAATGTTATAAAATTCTAGTAACTATTAGTTTATGATCCAATGGTCGGGATTGCATCCTCAGTTCATATATTAGTTTACCCTCCAAGCCAAACCTAACCCTTCTCGCGTGCCAACATTTTCAACCTTCTACACCCATTGGGCGATCAACATCTTTGTTGTCTAAGACAACTCTATGGTGCATTCTTCCATATATCATAGATCCATTGAGATATGACTACTTGCCACTATCTAACTTGGCACTCGAATCTTATACCATGGATTATTTCACCCGTCATGCAATCTTGACTCGTAACTCTGCTGCATCATCGTCTGATCCCTCATCTCAACTACCCACGAGTTAGGCCTTCATTGCTCCGGCTCCTCTCAAAGCATGTCCTCTCATCCACATCCTGTCCAAACCAAGTTCATAAGTTTGCTGAAAAATGGAGCACAATGTTGTGAAAGGAGAACTCGAGCCACATATTAATCATCCCGAACAGCTTGTGATGAAGCATGTTTTTTTCTTCCATGGACTCTTGCTAGTTCATTGTATAATTTCCAACTTGAATTTCTCGCAGCATTCAGGATGCCTCTTATACCCTAAAAGTACTAAGAAATGTGTAATTCAAACACATCAAATAGCTAAAGTCTTTCCAGGACTCTGAGGTACTAGCATATTTTTTATATGACATTAGAAATTTGCCTCTCTTAAAATTCTCACATTACTAGTAGTAAATTTCTCGCGAAACTAGGGATAGGAATGGTCCGGGCTGACCCACCGGCCTCATTGGCCCGTCTGACAAAATTGAGTCCAATGGATAAGTAGGTCAGTCCAAAACCCAAAACATTGGTTCTAATGGGTAACAAGTCCTACGACTCCAACCCAATAACCAGACCTCACACCTTCACTATATATTCTTTCTCCATCGGTTCCCTCATCCGGCATCCCACACCGTACAAGAACACGATGGCGACGCCTCCTCATCCTTTCTTTCGTGATCTCGTCCCCCACTCTAGCGCGGTGGGTAACAACTTTGCCTCCTCTTGTCATCCATGGTTGTGTGATGGTACCCGGTACCTCTTATTAACACTGATAGTAATTATGCATCTCCAATCAAGAAATGAGCACATTATAATTTACCAGTACATTCTTTCACTTGATTTGGCTTATTTTATATTCCAAATCAAAATACTAGCAGAATCTGCGTCGACACGCTGTAACCACCAAAACTTGTGGGTCGACCCATCAACACCGTTCCAACCTAGATGTGTTGAATGGGTCGAGTCTGGGTTGAACCGCCCAGACCACGTCCACCCTTACTAGAAAAACTAAGGAATTTTCTCTAGTCTAATTAGCAATAAGAACCACAAGCTGAGGTCATGTGAACCTCACTGTCACATGAGCTCCATAGAATTAACGAGGGTAGATTCTTTCCTTTACAAAAATCATCGGAAAATTCAAAGTCATTCCAACATCGGTCAAAAAACGCGAGTGATGGAAGTCCTCAAACCTCCTCTTTTTCTCAACTCTCAAGGCTACCATACGCTTGTTCCCATAGTACGGAACGCTCGTCGTGGTAATAAATTTCCCCCACCACACTCCAATCCAATCCCATTCCCTCCTCCCCCCAACACCCCACCTGAGACCCAGAAACCATACGCTCCCCAAGAAATACGCACGTCTTGTACGCAGCCGCAGCGGCACGCTGCAACGCTTGCATGCACCACCCGGCCACCCCCAGCTTTCTGAGAGCAAGGATAATAATACAGCTAGCTGCTTACTTATAGTCTATCTATCAGCTCACTTATATAGTGGTTAACTTTTCACTATAAATATATGGTCCATATGTCTGTCTCACAGATTTTTTTTGTTACTGTGCCTAAGCCGGCTGTAAACTTACAGCCCGCTTCTCTTCTCTCTCCTCTTTTCTCTCATCCACCTCAGCATTCAGCCTTCTTAGGGCACCCACAATGGTTATCTATAGGCTCTCTACAAGATATCCATGTTAGCATATTTTCTTACTTGGAAGAGATTAAATGAAGGGAGAGAGCAAAGCTATCTACTAACCTGTAGATAGTCTATAGAGAAAAACGAGGCAATGGATTAGAGAGCTATAGATACCCAAGTAGACATACTATTAAAGTGGTTTACTATTAATCTAGTCTATTGCTGAGATGTACATGTTTTATAGGTAGCACCTTACTTTACCATTGCGGGTGCTCTTATAGCCCACTATTATACTTGCTCCGATAAAGATCGTGGGCGCTGCTCGCCAAAGGGGAAAGATACGTGATGATTAACATAATTATTAGCGGCCATCAGTAGAGCTGGCCCATGCTGGCTTGCTGCACTGCACTGCAGCTGCATCTGCACACACATCTGCATCTGCATATACACACAGCTCCAATCTCTCCCATGCTATGCCTCGTTGTTTTTTGTTGGTTTTTTTTTTAATCCTGCCCTTATGATTCGATCTCGTCTGCCTGCTCCCTTTTGCCGGGTCACTCACGTGCGCTCGTCAAACCGTTGTCTCATGGGTCAAAGCCCGAGCCCCCACTCGTCCACTCCCTTCTCCTAGCTTAGGTTTGCTGCTGCTACTACTACTACCCGGCCCCCATTAATCACACACACCCACACAGCCAAGAGGTAGCTGAGCTGAGCTCCATTGATAAGAGTATAAAGCTTGGGTTGGCAAGTGAGAGCTGTGGTTCTGTGGCCGGTGTGATCGATGGAGCTGGGGCTGAGCTTGGGGGATGCGGTGACCGTGGCGGATGGCGGGAGGCTGGAGCTGGTTCTTGGGCTCGGGGTTGGGGTTGGGGCTGGGGTGAGGAGAGGAGAGGAGGAGGAGAGGGGGAGGAGGGAGGATGTGGTGGGAGCTGGGAGGTGGGCGGCGATGGCGGCGGCCTCGCCGGAGCCGTCGGTGCGGCTCAGCCTCGTGTCGAGCCTCGGGCTCCACTGGCCTTCCGAGACCGGTGAGTGGCGGCGGCGCCGCCGCCGTGGATGCTTGCGGGCGTTTCTTTGCTTGCGGTGTTGTGATTGTGTGGTGGGTCGCGTTTTCTTGGCAGGGCGTTCGGAGGCGGCGGCGCGTGGGTTCGACGTGAACCGGGCGCCGTCGGTGGCGGCGGGCGCGCCGGGGATGGAGGACGACGAGGAGGGCCCGGGCGCCGCGCCGGCGTTGTCGTCGTCGCCCAACGACAGCGGGGGATCCTTCCCGCTGGACCTCTCCGGGCAAGGCCTCCGTGGCCACGCCGAGGCGGCGGCGCAGGGTGGCGGCGGCGGCGGCGGCGGCGAGCGGTCGTCCTCGCGCGCGAGCGACGACGACGAGGGCGCGTCCGCGCGCAAGAAGCTGCGACTCTCCAAGGAGCAGTCGGCGTTCCTCGAGGAGAGCTTCAAGGAGCACAGCACGCTGAATCCCGTAAGAATGCATGGAATATTTAAAGCTGCTCCTCTTCTTAGAATATGCTCGAACACGCGAGTGTTTGTTTCTACTAGCTCGTTCTTGGCCATTGACGCTGATGCTTCTCACCGGCGGCGAGCAGAAGCAGAAGGTGGCGCTGGCGAAGCAGCTCAACCTCCGGCCGCGGCAAGTGGAGGTCTGGTTCCAGAACCGCCGAGCCAGGTGCATGCAAAGAGATTTTCTCCTCGATTCCTCTTGAAGCGCCGCTCCACTAACAGAGCTAACCCTCTTCTTCTCCGGCGCCGACGTGCGCAGGACGAAGCTGAAGCAGACGGAGGTGGACTGCGAGTACCTGAAGCGCTGCTGCGAGACGCTCACCGAGGAGAACCGGCGGCTGCACAAGGAGCTCGCCGAGCTGCGCGCGCTCAAGACGGCGCGCCCCTTCTACATGCACCTCCCGGCCACGACCCTCTCCATGTGCCCCTCCTGCGAGCGTGTCGCCTCCAACCCGGCCACCGCTTCGACCTCCGCCCCCGCCGCGGCCACGTCCCCGGCGGCGGCGCCGACCGCGGCCGCAAGAACCGCCGTCGCGTCGCCCGAGCCGCACCGGCCGTCGTCCTTCGCCGCGCTGTTCGCGGCACCCCTCGGCTTCCCGCTGACCGCCGCCCAGCCGCGGCCGCCGCCGCCGGCGAGCAACTGCCTGTAAATACGCCCGCCGCCGGCGAGGGAAAACGGCCTCTTCGGTTGGTTCTTGTGAGAATTTTTGGGGTTTCCGAGGCCGTCCGTTGCCGTGACGTGGACGGCTGGGATGCGTGAATGCGCAAAATGCTGGGATCGAGCTAACCTTAAACCTGTCATCTCTTATCTTTTTTCAAGGAGTGTTGATGAGTTAATTAGTACTACTAGTAACATTTTACTGCTAATGATTTCAAAAGTATGTTACTCTCTCTCCTTTATATTATAAATCTTTTGATTCTTTTAAAGCAAATTTTATTAAATTTGATCAAATTCATAGAAATACTTTTATTATATTATTCTATAAATTTGATTAAACTTAAATAAATTTAATTAAAAAATATGAATGAAACGGAGGGAGTAATTAGCAGAAGTACTATGATTTTATACCGCTAGTACGTTTTCTTGTGAAGTGAAGACGTTGGATTCATTTTCTCGGGCAGTTGCGGTGAGCTTCGTTGCACGTACGTACTGCCGGGAAGATTCGTGGAATTATGAAGCCTTGGCAGTTAAAACATCTAACATGTACTCCCTCTGTCCCGCAATATAGCGGATTTTGAGCCTACCGGTTTGTCCTGCAATATAGCGGATTTTGAGTTCCCGAGGAGCAGCAGCGACAGTTTTATCGTGCCCCACACTGTCCTATACAGAGAGAAAAAAAGGGAAAGATTCCCACCACCCATCCACCCACATACGGATAGAGGAAAAAAAAAACTCGCAACCACATCTCACGCTCTCCCCTCTCGTTCGCCATCGAAACAGAAGCGGGGAAATCGCTTCTCTCCTTCCTCTTGGCGCGATTTCCCTCATCCCTCCCGGCGCAATTCCACCCGTCCCTCTAGGCGCTAGCCGCCGCCCCCCTCCCTATTCCTCCCGGTGGAACATGTGGCGCTCCGACCCTCTCCACACCCCTCCCCGCGCCGGGATTCGCCGTGGCTTTCCTATGCCGTTCCCTTCCCAGGACAATCCTCCTGCAGCCAGATCCGGCGATTCTAGGCCGGTAGAGGCGGTGGGGGGTGGCGGTCCAGCTGAATGGATGCGGGGACCGGTGTTGGAGGGAAGCGGCTCGGATCCAATCGGCGACATGCAGCGGCTCCTCTTAGGGCTGCAGCCTAGTAAGAGTGAGAAGCGACGCAGGATGGCGTCGCGACCTGGCAGTAGCGAGAAGCGGCGCGGAACTTGGTGGAGTCGTGTTGGTCGGTACCCTGTTAAGGAAGGTGTAGATTTTGTCCCGAATTCACAAGGTGAGATCGGTGACGAATTCCTTTTCGTCCCTGACTCTGGATCCGATGAGGAAGAAGTGGTCGATGGGGATAGTTGCGAAGTCAGGGAAGTTGATTTTGTACCTGATTCGCAGCCGGAGGATGCAGACTCCGTGGAGAAGATTGGAGTAGGTGAGGACCAATCGAGAGGCGATGTGGCCATGCCAAATCCCCCATCCGATCCACATTGCCGGCGAAGGTTCGTCACCAACTCTGTCTTCAAAGGCCTGTTGAAAGATCTTGCGCAAGAGGAGAAGGCAAGAAGATCTTATTTTGAAAAAGCCACAAGACAGGAGGAGGATGATAAGGCAGCTAGAGAGAAGGATGATAAGACAACAAGGGAGGACAAGTCTATGAAGGCAAGCGACGATGACGAGAAGGACAGGGCAATCAGGGCAAGCGGTGATGACAAGGGTAATAGTCAATGTGTGGGCTTGGATTGGCGCGACCATGGGCAAGTCGACGACAGTGAATTATGGTAATGGACATGCTCAATCCCATGTGTTCATGCGTGCTTATGTTATTATGAATTAAATTAGTGATGAAATGGTAGTAATAGTACTTAGGATGCTAGCTGTTATGGTTAGTTCGTTTTGTTCAGCTTGTCCTAGTAACTTGCTTGGGTGAATGTTGGGTGTTCGACTTTTGGCAAAAACTCTAGCTAAAGCTATGTGCATGATAGGTTGGGTGTTGGCTTTTGGCAAAAACTCTAGCTGAAGCTATGTACATGATAGGTTGGGATGAAAACTGCGTTGAAGTGTTTGTAGATTAGCTGTTAGATTGGCCAAGGCAGGGCAAAAGTTTATTATGTGTATATTTAAACCATGTAATGCACTTCTTTTTTCTGTAAGTAATGGTAGCAGTCCATGGTGTCCTATTTGAGATGATGAATCAAATCATGCATGTGTGTAGAATGTGCAGTAAATCATTCTTCTTCTGTGTACAATGTGCAGTAACACTACAAGAAATTTGATGTTCTAGCTGAGAGAAAAATCACTGAATATCTGATTTCATACATCTTCATCAATGCACTATAACCAAACTAATACTATTTTGTTGTAATATATACTACTAAGATGACAAGCTGTCAACACTGAAGCCAAAATATTTATCTACTATTTCAGGTTCCCTAATCTAAATATTTATCCACTATGATAGGTTCCCTAATCTAAATGTTAGTGGTATAATACAAAATTCTCATGGCTAGCTTGATTATCAAATGATATGTACTCCCTCCATCCCATGATATAAAGGATTTTGGGTGGATGTGACATCCTACTACAATGAATCTGGATAGACGTCTGTCCAGATTAATTGTACTAAGATGTGTCACATCCACCCAAATTTGATGTTGGGTCTGGTGCATTAGAGAGGATAAACAGATGACAATTATAGAAAGTACACTACATTGAGCCTCACGATCGAGGCGGTGAGGAGAAAGCGCATCACAGCGGTGACGGTGGTGGGAGAGAACGTGATAGCCATGAGAGGAAGGGATGCAGCGATGGGAGAGAGAGTTGCCGGTCGGTAGTGTAAGCATGTATAACACAATTAAAACAAATCTAATCTCTTCAAGTACTGAACAAGAAAGTATTGATGAGGTGCAACTACTCCAGATTTTGCATAACAGTGCTTGCAAAATATAATACAGCTCTATGTACATAAAGGCTGCATCACAACAAAATAAAATCCAAGCCTTTCTATGCAACCATTGTTCCAACTACTATTCATTTAACTTAAAGACCGCACCACACTTTGATAAAATTCAAGTTCACAAGTAAGTCTAGTAGGGAGCATGCCAAGCCTTTGTAAGCGATCCTTGTTCATATGGGGTATCTTGTACCCGTTGCCTCCATCAACTTTCATGACTTCTATGAAGTAAGATTGTAGGGTTAAGAAAACCCGATTAACCAAATCTTCGTCATACTCATTGTACTCTTTTTGCACGTTTTCTATAATCTCTTCCATGGATTTAGAATTCTTTAGGAATGTCTTGGATTGAACAGAAGCGAAAAATCCAAGGTCAAGCACATTCATGTCAGGGGAATTTGGGGGCTGATTTTTTATGCGTATGTCTAGTCCTGTTTGGGCAACCGCAAGGGCAAATGCAGGGTCATCTGCTGCAATATGTGTTCGTGCATTGTCCTGTTGTATCCATATGGTCTGCCTAATATCTTCTTGAGGCCAACATGAGACAATAGCTGGAATCACTTTCGTAATCAAGAAAGCTCTACTTGTGTCCCTGCAAACTGTCAAAGATTTTGTGATCAAAGTACCCCTCGGTCTGTTCTGGCTGCTCCTCTGTGCCGGCTCCTACAACATTGATGAAATGGAAAGTTAGTTTCAAAATGATTTCAAACCAACACAAATAGAGCAAATAGATTCCCTCACCTTCTTAACAAAGGGCCATATACCTAGTTTGCCATCAAAGTAGCAATTTCCATTCGCATCATATCTAGGCCTTGCAAGTGCTGCTAGAAACATGACTTTGTCTATTGCTTGTTTATTTTGAACTAACCTCACTGGTTCATCCTCTCCATCCTCTCCATCCTCTCCACCATACAAGTAAAACCTCCTAGCAATTTTAGTGCTGTTGAACCACTTCTCATCTATGTGCACAACGTTGCGCATGTCATCAAAAGTGGGCTGAGTATGTACTGTTTGAATGTCCAGCATGGACACACAAAATTGCAGGCGACACTTCTTATTTGCATCTTTGAGAAAAGGCTTTAGTGTGTTTGAGTGACGACGAAGGATGCCTTCTTTGAAAGCTCTATGCACTACAGACTTTGGAATATTCAAAGCTGAGGCAAGATTTCTAATAGTAGTCCGCTGGTTCAATGGAATTGTTGCAACCTGTGACCAATCTCTATCAACCCTTTTCCGGCCACATTTCTTAGATTTTTTTGATGTAAAGTCAACTTTGATACCTGCTGCTTGGCATTTCTTCACTTTTGTCCACAAATCCAAAAGTGAAAAACAAACCAAAAGAATGTGATATCACAGGATTTGTGGACAAAAGTGAAGAAATGCCAAGCAGCAGGTATCAAAGTTGACTTTACATCAAAAAAATCCAAGAAATGTGGCTGGAAAAGGGTTGATAGAGATTGGTCACAGGTTGCAACAATTCCATTGAACCAGCGGACTACTATTAGAAATCTTGCCTCAGCTTTGAATATTCCAAAGTCTGTAGTGCATAGAGCTTTCAAAGAAGGCATCCTTCGTCGTCACTCAAACACACTAAAGCCTTTTCTCAAAGATGCAAATAAGAAGTGTCGCCTGCAATTTTGTGTGTCCATGCTGGACATTCAAACAGTACATACTCAGCCCACTTTTGATGACATGCGCAACGTTGTGCACATAGATGAGAAGTGGTTCAACAGCACTAAAATTGCTAGGAGGTTTTACTTGTATGGTGGAGAGGATGGAGAGGATGGAGAGGATGAACCAGTGAGGTTAGTTCAAAATAAACAAGCAATAGACAAAGTCATGTTTCTAGCAGCACTTGCAAGGCCTAGATATGATGCGAATGGAAATTGCTACTTTGATGGCAAACTAGGTATATGGCCCTTTGTTAAGAAGGTGAGGGAATCTATTTGCTCTATTTGTGTTGGTTTGAAATCATTTTGAAACTAACTTTCCATTTCATCAATGTTGTAGGAGCCGGCACAGAGGAGCAGCCAGAACAGACCGAGGGGTACTTTGATCACAAAATCTTTGACAGTTTGCAGGGACACAAGTAGAGCTTTCTTGATTACGAAAGTGATTCCAGCTATTGTCTCATGTTGGCCTCAAGAAGATATTAGGCAGACCATATGGATACAACAGGACAATGCACGAACACATATTGCAGCAGATGACCCTGCATTTGCCCTTGCGGTTGCCCAAACAGGACTAGACATACGCATAAAAAATCAGCCCCCAAATTCCCCTGACATGAATGTGCTTGACCTTGGATTTTTCGCTTCTGTTCAATCCAAGACATTCCTAAAGAATTCTAAATCCATGGAAGAGATTATAGAAAACGTGCAAAAAGAGTACAATGAGTATGACGAAGATTTGGTTAATCGGGTTTTCTTAACCCTACAATCTTACTTCATAGAAGTCATGAAAGTTGATGGAGGCAACGGGTACAAGATACCCCATATGAACAAGGATCGCTTACAAAGGCTTGGCATGCTCCCTACTAGACTTACTTGTGAACTTGAATTTTATCAAAGTGTGGTGCGGTCTTTAAGTTAAATGAATAGTAGTTGGAACAATGGTTGCATAGAAAGGCTTGGATTTTATTTTGTTGTGATGCAGCCTTTATGTACATAGAGCTGTATTATATTTTGCAAGCACTGTTATGCAAAATCTGGAGTAGTTGCACCTCATCAATACTTTCTTGTTCAGTACTTGAAGAGATTAGATTTGTTTTAATTGTGTTATACATGCTTACACTACCGACCGGCAACTCTCTCTCCCATCGCTGCATCCCTTCCTCTCATGGCTATCACGTTCTCTCCCACCACCGTCACCGCTGTGATGCGCTTTCTCCTCACCGCCTCGATCGTGAGGCTCAATGTAGTGTACTTTCTATAATTGTCATCTGTTTATCCTCTCTAATGCACCAGACCCAACATCAAATTTGGGTGGATGTGACACATCTTAGTACAATTAATCTGGACAGACGTCTATCCAGATTCATTGTAGTAGGATGTCACATCCACCCAAAATCCTTTATATCATGGGATGGAGGGAGTACATATCATTTGATAATCAAGCTAGCCATGAGAATTTTGTATTATACCACTAACATTTAGATTAGGGAACCTATCATAGTGGATAAATATTTAGATTAGGGAACCTGAAATAGTAGATAAATATTTTGGCTTCAGTGTTGACAGCTTGTCATCTTAGTAGTATATATTACAACAAAATAGTATTAGTTTGGTTATAGTGCATTGATGAAGATGTATGAAATCAGATATTCAGTGATTTTTCTCTCAGCTAGAACATCAAATTTCTTGTAGTGTTAATGCACATTGTACACAGAAGAAGAATGATTTACTGCACATTCTACACACATGCATGATTTGATTCATCATCTCAAATAGGACACCATGGACTGCTACCATTACTTACAGAAAAAAGAAGTGCATTACATGGTTTAAATATACACATAATAAACTTTTGCCCTGCCTTGGCCAATCTAACAGCTAATCTACAAACACTTCAACGCAGTTTTCATCCCAACCTATCATGTACATAGCTTCAGCTAGAGTTTTTGCCAAAAGCCAACACCCAACCTATCATGCACATAGCTTTAGCTAGAGTTTTTGCCAAAAGTCGAACACCCAACATTCACCCAAGCAAGTTACTAGGACAAGCTGAACAAAACGAACTAACCATAACAGCTAGCATCCTAAGTACTATTACTACCATTTCATCACTAATTTAATTCATAATAACATAAGCACGCATGAACACATGGGATTGAGCATGTCCATTACCATAATTCACTGTCGTCGACTTGCCCATGGTCGCGCCAATCCAAGCCCACACATTGACTATTACCCTTGTCATCACCGCTTGCCCTGATTGCCCTGTCCTTCTCGTCATCGTCGCTTGCCTTCATAGACTTGTCCTCCCTTGTTGTCTTATCATCCTTCTCTCTAGCTGCCTTATCATCCTCCTCCTGTCTTGTGGCTTTTTCAAAATAAGATCTTCTTGCCTTCTCCTCTTGCGCAAGATCTTTCAACAGGCCTTTGAAGACAGAGTTGGTGACGAACCTTCGCCGGCAATGTGGATCGGATGGGGGATTTGGCATGGCCACATCGCCTCTCGATTGGTCCTCACCTACTCCAATCTTCTCCACGGAGTCTGCATCCTCCGGCTGCGAATCAGGTACAAAATCAACTTCCCTGACTTCGCAACTATCCCCATCGACCACTTCTTCCTCATCGGATCCAGAGTCAGGGACGAAAAGGAATTCGTCACCGATCTCACCTTGTGAATTCGGGACAAAATCTACACCTTCCTTAACAGGGTACCGACCAACACGACTCCACCAAGTTCCGCGCCGCTTCTCGCTACTGCCAGGTCGCGACGCCATCCTGCGTCGCTTCTCACTCTTACTAGGCTGCAGCCCTAAGAGGAGCCGCTGCATGTCGCCGATTGGATCCGAGCCGCTTCCCTCCAACACCGGTCCCCGCATCCATTCAGCTGGACCGCCACCCCCCACCGCCTCTACCGGCCTAGAATCGCCGGATCTGGCTGCAGGAGGATTGTCCTGGGAAGGGAACGGCATAGGAAAGCCACGGCGAATCCCGGCGCGGGGAGGGGTGTGGAGAGGGTCGGAGCGCCACATGTTCCACCGGGAGGAATAGGGAGGGGGGCGGCGGCTAGCGCCTAGAGGGACGGGTGGAATTGCGCCGGGAGGGATGAGGGAAATCGCGCCAAGAGGAAGGAGAGAAACGATTTCCCCGCTTCTGTTTCGATGGCGAACGAGAGGGGAGAGCGTGAGATGTGGTTGCGAGTTTTTTTTTTCCTCTATCCGTATGTGGGTGGATGGGTGGTGGGAATCTTTCCCTTTTTTTCTCTCTGTATAGGACAGTGTGGGGCACGATAAAACTGTCGCTGCTGCTCCTCGGGAACTCAAAATCCGCTATATTGCAGGACAAACCGGTAGGCTCAAAATCCGCTATATTGCGGGACAGAGGGAGTATTTAATTACGGTGGAGAATTCAAGGCTTCATTTAATTTGAGCACCGTATCACTATCTCCGTTGTCCTATTTTCCCGTAACACCACTGTTATATTCATCCCAAATATAAATATTGAGGTTAGATACAGTAATAAATAAAATAGACAAAATTAAGTGGTGACTTGTTGAAAAAAATATAGGTGAAGAAATTGTTGGTATATTTTAGACAAATTTTGATTGAACTTACGATGTAGTAATATTCCTAGAAATGAAAACAGTAGCATTCCAACTTCTCTCATCTTCTGTTATCTTATCAGCTAAAATTTAACTTCATCATAATAGTTTATTTTACATTAACTGGCTTTTAAACTGTTAATAACATAAATATAAAAAAATGTGCTCACAATTTTTTTTTCACGGTTTATCGGCCATAATCAAACAATCAGAGCTCCAGTTATTTTCTACTGCTGCATCTGTGAAGGATGGCTCTGACTTAGTATGAAGCAGAAATAAATCAAACTATGACCTGTGTTTTACTAGTCCAGAAGGTGATTTAAGCAACTGTGACATGTGATCTGCCTACACAGAATTAAGCATGTTTGTACATTATTGTTATTAATTGGACATGTGTAGTTGGGCTGACCAGTGACCAGTAGACAAAGCTTGCTGAGTCCCATTTATTGTTTCTTACGGACGAGAGAAACGCACAGTTTGCCCCCCACAAGTTGTCTGAATTCCTTCGGAGTATTATCCTTTTGGGGGGCCATGGCTCATCACTTTTGAAAGCTTCAGCCGTTGTGCAGCCTGCCTGCTACTCTGCAAGTCTGCACAGAGTAACTGTTCTTATCTTCCTCTTTCTGGTGATAGTATCATTTTGTTTCTGATCCTGAAAGGAATTGGAACTGTCGATCCCTTATAGTACTACATACACAGACTAACGGATCAGGTCATCAAGTTTTGTTTTTTGTTTTCGTTGAACAAGTATGAGAAACTATCAACAAGAATATGATATGATAGCTACTGAACTAGTTGAATTACAGTGGATTTGTGCCGCTAGATACTGATATGAGCTACCATAATTGCTCCTAGACGCCATATGAAAGCTCACATAGAAAAGAAAAAACAGAAGAGTTTTTATTAACGGCATAAACAACAATTTAGATAGTTGCTATTTATATAAACTTTCCACGTTATACTTATAAGTACGTGCTATACGTTTTCAAACGGACTATAGACTAGCAATGGCAATGGCATTTGCAAGCGGTCAAGGGCGCCAGTGGCTTGAGCGCCACCTCAACCGGATTTAGTGCCGATGTGGCGGATCTAGCCAGCTATGGCTAGGAGAGGCAAGCAAGGGAGAGGGTGGCGCACACCTTACACATGTGACCTGGTGTTGCTAAGTGCCTCCGAAGCCACATCCTATATTTGCATGTGGTGGCTAGTGATTGACGGCATCTTTTATGCGGTGGCTTCAACACGTTCTACTCATACCAGAGTTGTGGTCGCAAGGAGCACCAGGAATGATGCGACGACACGGCACCGTGCCGTTGGCCGACTTCGAAGACGGCAACGCCCTTAAGCGTTGTTCCCCTCCTTCGGGGCATCATCAATGTGTCTTCTCTCATCCTCTGTACCAATATTCTAGTTAAAACCTTGTGACAGCTTTTGGACGAGCGGTGGCGGTGAATCACATCACATCCTTCATGAGGGCATCGCTTTGAAGAACCTTCTTTGAGGAGAATGAGGAATACATGCAACCTGCTGGCTGCTGCTCAAAATAACTGTTCAGCTAGTGTTCTAATTAGTTTTCTTGTTTCCCATCAAGCTGTGATATGTATATAACCATCCAAGCTGCAAACTATGTAATAATTGGTTTTAACTTGTTTGAAGTAAAGACTGAGATAAACTCTATTACCTAAAAAACTTTAGCTATATATCGTACAAATTGCTTAGACCCTTTTTTAAAGACAATTTCACTTTCGACTCTATTTAGTCATTTGTTTTTTCCACTTTAAATCACAAACGTCTCTGCATCATCAAATAGTACCGCCACAAATGGTGATGGACACGAAAGGGATGTGGGCAAGGAGGGTAGACTATTGCCGCCTCTCCTGAGTTGGGGAAGAGGAGAAAAGAGAGTCCAAAGTAAAATGAAAGGGAGGAAGAGAGTCAAAATTGAAAAGAATACAATTCAATCTTAATAATTTGATTCTATAAAGAGAGTCTAAAGAGGATCCAAAATGAAATGTTGACAAGAAGAAATGTCCAAAATACAATTCAATCTTATAATAATTTGATTCTATAACATTATGTATAATAGTACAAAGATATATAAGTTGCCTATAAAATATGTTCTGAGTAAGCAAATGCCATAATTCTATCTCCTTAAACTGTTTCAATTGCCAACCTAAATTGTATATGCATGACAAATCCACGTCATGTTCTAAGAGAGTGGAAAAATTTCACCAAGTAGAACCCAATGTTTATTTCCCCTAACACACTGATTGGTCGGGCTACAATTGATAAGTTGTAGAAATATGAATATAGCATTAAAAAATTATGGTTAAATATTTTATATTTATATTGCTCACGGTTTAAAAGTCGGTGTTGAAAACTAGACTACAATAAACCCAAAAATTCACTCTAAAATTAAGGTTTATAATTTAATTTTTCTCTGCGGTTGATAAGGAAAAACCAAATCATATTAAATCACAACCGATCATAATCTACCTCAGGGATATAATTCTAAACACTCCAATACTTTGAGCAGTACTCCTATACCGTAAAGATCCAGGTGAATTACTGCAAGCTCTAATGTCCAGGAGAGACAGACAGCTGTACATGCACATGCCTGCCAAGGAATTGGGCAGCAGCCATTGCCATCAGATGTGGTGGCCGTAGTGGCCACCACACCCACCACACAACCCCGGCATTGTGATGAGCAGCGGAGACGCGCGCTGAGCATGGGGACCTCGCCGGCCGGCACCGCGGGTCTGATGAATGATTGCATATGCTGCCTGTCGATCCTCCCGGCGGTGCGTGCGTGCCCTGCTTACGAGCACCGGACCACCCTCTCTGTTGCGTTACATCCATCCTATCTAGTCACCACCCGCATCTGCCCCCAACTGCTGGATTATTGGTGGTTTTTCGGGGGCATCCGCTTGTGGGACTGTGGTTGGAGTAGATAGCTGCTGAGCTTTGGTCCTCTTTGTCTTAATTGGTCCCTCTCTGTAATCGCTTTACGTCCCTTTCGCCCATTATTTAGGGTTAGATTAGATGGAGCAATTACCTTATTGGGTAGACGCTTATCTTGGGAGTAGCAATAATGGTATATAATCAATAATTGGTTCAGCTGCGGAGTTAGTGACACCATCAAACCCGAGCGACAAAGGCTATTTCTTGATCCTCGGTAATATTTTTAAAGTATTTTTGCTAATGGGTAATGAAGATGGCAGTGATGGAGTTCAGGCGGCCATACAAGGCTCTGCCGCTGAATGAATTTAAGCGAAATTAGTGCAATCCGTGAATAGAGGTGATTGTGTTTTATATGATGCAGTTGAGAAAAATCAAGCTGAAGAAGATGGCTTGGGAACAAGGTAGAATAAATATATTTGTCAAACTATAAATATTAGAGGAAGATTTGGTTTTATAAAAGTAGCAAGTCTAGGGCTTGTTTGGAACATGCGGATTTTATAGTTTTTTTAGAGTTCTCGTGATAATTTTACATGAATTTTTGTTATAAATATCCTACTCTTGAAAAATGATAAACTTGAAGAGAAAAAAATAATTATGCAAGGGGCTATTTTTAGTGTAACCATATGGAGGAAAAGAACTATCTGTGGGAGGGTGTCGCATTACTGCCTATTGTCCCAGTTGAAAGCATGAATGAAAATATGGAATAATCTTTTTGACACCATTTCTCCAGTGGTTGAAAGCAATACGCACCATACCGATTCTAAAAAGCAGCTATGTCAGTCATATGATGCAAAGACTGAGATAATTTCATCCTATCATGTAGAGAAACTGTTCCCATCGGTTGCAATCGTTTAACCATAATCAGAATTCAGTAGAGAAATGTAGTGCTTTAACCCCAAAGAAGAACCAAGATTTCTCTAACAGTGAATAAAGTTCAAAAGCACTTACGGGCACAGAATTTTGCTCAACAACGACGTGTGTGTGTCCCATCTTCCAAGTGCAGTGTACCCATGGCGTACGGTGAACATATTCCATGTCAGTGTGTGCTTCGCGAAAACGAAGATGGAAGGAAAAGAAAAGAAAGGGATATGATTGGAACATCCACCAATCATGACACTAGCAAAGAGGAATTCCGACCATGAGCGAGCCTTTTGTCCCCAGTAGCCAGTGCAAATCAGGCAACTTGCCAATCACAAAATTATGGCAGGGCCCCTCTCATGTGAGAGGCTATAGAACCTTAGATAAAAAGACGCAGAGATTCGTATCACATCTAATCTGTGCCCATGATGTGTTGGAGCAGTTGCATATGCATACAAACTAAAGTGCCTTTACACTGCAAAGTTAGGAACAGTGATAGTATCAAGTACAGTAGTCCAGTGCCTCTAAACATAATGCAAACAAATATAAAATTGGTATTACTACGTTTTACATGGGTATTATTAGCCAATACTAAAAATCGCAGCAAACAATTCAGTCTCATTTAGGAATAAAAAATGTCACCATATTCTAAATGAAGCTTCATGGCTTATTTGGTTTGAAGTCATACCAAATATGTCGGTGATGCCAAAACTATAGGATACATTTAACTATAGCCTATTTAAGGTGAAATTTGGCTTCAATCCAAATACTAATAAATTACTATTGAAGCTACCAAAATATGGGTCGGGCACAAATTGGCACAATCCAAACATGCAGTCGATTCTTTTCTAGTAGCATAGTTTCCCTATCCAAATCTGAGCAGTTAACACACAGAAACAGTAGGAAAACAGGTTGGCCCATTAAATTTGTATTGACTTCCTGCAAAATTCCAGCTAACAAAGGATGGTTTATGGCCTATTAACAAATATTGAAATTGTCAAATTTTGGTTTGCTCATAACATTATTATACTGAAAAACTTGTAATGTCAAAATTTTCACACATTTTTGGTACCAGATTAATAACACTCCAGCAAACCCCACCAAAATTTTAGTAACAATCCAAATACAGGCAACAAATAATCAAACCACAGCTCCAGAAATTCTTGCCTGCAGGTGCAAGACAATGAAACTTTGGGATGTGAAATTTTGAGTACATGTGTACACAGTACACAGGTTGCGTCAGTCTATTAATCAGCTGCATCGACCATCTGGCTTCCAGAAAATTAAAGTAAGCAAAATCACTTATGAATCAGTGTGAATATTCAATAGATGTGCAGCAGAATCCCATCGCTCGTTCTTGTCCACGGAAAACACATCGTAACTTAGCGAAGCTTTTTTTTTTCTTCAGTCAACCGCAGGAAAAACTCGTGTAAATTTGAGGAGATTAGCCTGCCAACATTATTGCCGTGTTGTTGAGGAGTGACGACTTCAAACAGCAGGTGAGCTTTCACTTGACAGATTCCAAGAAATATCTGGCTTGCAAACGGACAGGCTAGAATTCAGTGTGAAGTATAGTGTTTTTTTTCCTCAAACAAGTTGGAAAGCTGGTCATAATTATAATCCGTCCGTTTCAAAATGTTTGACACTATTAATTTTTAAGTACATGTTTGACCATTCATCTTATTAAAAAAAATCAAGTAATTATTTATTCCTTTCATATCATTTGATTCATTATTAAATATATTTTCATATACACACATAGTTTTACATATTTCACAAATATTTTTGAATAAGACGAACGGTCAAACATGTGCTAAAAAGTCAACGGTGTCAAATATTTTAAAATAGAGGGAGTATTATATTAAGGAATAAGGAGAGTGTGGAGAGTGGAGTAGTGCTACTATGAACTTACCTTCCACTAAGAGCGTATGAGCCTGGAAAGACGCTCGGAAGAACGACTACTGGTTGAAGTAATGGACGGATAGGATTGACTTAATTAGCAAGGAATTGTGGACTTGTGGCTTGCTTTGGTAGGGCTGGTTCACTTTGCTACCATTTTCAACCTTACCTTTTTTAGCAAAGTTAAAAAAAAATAGCTACATTTAGTTTGTTGCTAAATTTTAGTAAGTACATATAAAATCTTGCTAAAATTTTAGCAACCTTACCAAAATTTGGCAATACCAAAACTTGGTAACGTTAAAAATGATAGCAAAGTGAACAAGCCCGTAGTTTGGACATTTTGCCAAAGCATCGGTAACCAATCTGTTGTTTCCACGATAGGAAGTTTCAAGTGAATAACAATGCCACTTATAGGAACTGATAAGCCTAGTTCCAATACAGCATTTCTTTTAGCCTCTAATACCTTTGCATTGCCGTTGTCTGAAGAATCTTGCATGCTGAAGACGAAGTCAATAAAAAAGATTTCTAGTGGCAGTTGGAGTTCATGCGATATCCATCTCGTCACTTTATATGTCGATGAAAAGAAAAGGGGTTCAAAGAGGAAAGCAGCATCATGGTTGCTTCTGCTTGTGGAGCTGCACTGAACATTACTGCATCTGCATGTTGTAACATCACTAAGGAATCGAGCTGAAACGAAAATTCCATCAAACGTACTAAAATAATACATTCTGTATGTCAGCAGCCATCATGATCGCGAGACAGGCCTTTGGAGCACGACCATGCCAATGAGAACAATTTTCTGAAAGTGTAATTCTGGTACAGTAACTGGTTGAAACTGCTTCAGAGCATGACATTTGCTGGCAAGGCTATGACTGACTATGAATTGCTCAGTTTCAGCTCTGGGGCTATGACTGAATTGCAGGGTACAGGGAAGCACAAGACTGTCAAGACAGCATCACTACCTTCTCAAGCATTGCCATGTCGATGTACCCCTGCTCTAGCACTTTTGCAACTGTTTCTTGCCCATTTTCACTAGGCACCAGACGAAATAGTACTACTAGAAGATAACAATCGACAGCATGCCTGATTCTATGGTGATTTGGTCGCAGTACCATGCTCTGCCGATCCATAGATTGTTGGGAATCTGGGTAATTCAATGAGATGTAGCCACAGCTTCAACCAAACAGCTATAGTCTATAGAATCAGTGAGGGATGCATCGGGTATCAGACCTTTGTTTAGCCAATCTCAGCCTACCACGCATTCAGACAAGAAGGCTGCTTCATCATTCATCAACAAAGTAGAGTGCAATGGAGACACCAGTAGGTTCTCATCTATATCCTGCCTCAAGTTGAAGAGTAACCGGTAAAGTACAAACACAACCATGTATACATATATTTATTGCTAATTGCTAAAAGAAACAAGTTTGACCAATGTACAAGGTATTGAGAAGCAATGCAACGATGCCCTTGGTCTCTTCATAGGACAACTTAATTCGACCATCTATCAATAAGCCTTTATCCGGCGAGAAAGGTGCTTTTGCTGAGGCAACTAGCTCAAGCAAAAGCAGAAACCTCAAAGAACTAGGGCATATGGTTGCCTTCTTTCTACTCTTCTTGGTTGACAGCTAACAACAGCTTCCTTATCACCTGAAATGGGCATGAAATGGCAGAACAATATGAGCACAAGTGGAGAACTTTGTAAACTTTAAGGAATAATATTTATATACGGTACAGCAAGGTCACTAAGAGGTTCTTTGGAGAGAGTCAAACATATGCCACTAAATGGTTCTTTAAGAAACAAGTACTTATACACTTTATTCTTTTCTATATCAGTTCAATCCAACGAGACAGAACTTATTCGTTTCACAACTTGATGACCCCCCCCCCCCCCCCCCCGCACTTTATTAACATTTTACATCGCTAATGGCACAACTAATGCAGTATGTTTTTCATATAGAATCGAATCGAACATGCAAGTATTTTTTTAAAAAATCCTTGGATGAACAAGAATGCTTTATATGACATGGACAACAAAAAACAGATGCTCATTGATTGTTGAATAATGCATATGCCCCTGAAGCAGTTGGCCAAGGACTATCTAGGTCTTGCATGGTCCTAATAGATCGACAACTCAAGTATGGCATAGTTTAAACAACCAGGTATACCAGTTCTTATTTCCCGCAAAAAAAAAAGGTATACCAGTTCTTAGCCAAAGAATACCACATGTATGAGTGGCTGAATGCATGGTGTGAGAAAAAATGTTAGGGTGCAGGAAGCATGTGAAAGAAAAAAAAGGATGTAGGTGAGAACAAACTAACAAACAAAAGTAACAAGGATAGTTGAATGTAAGGGTTAGCTCAAGCTAGTTCCTTATAAAAGAACATAGGTCAAACCTCAAGTCAGCCCTGCAAAATCTACCTCTTCAGCCTTGTTGATAATGACACTAACCAAATAATAGATAATTATGCCACGCAATCCATAGAACCCCAGTAGCTACCAACGTGCACGGTACATACAGAACACACCTTTCAAACCTAATTATTAGCAGTTTTTAAAATTTTCAGATGCAGACTTGCAGGGTAGCCAAGAGCTAAATGCCCCCAGATTAAAGTTGATTAGCTTATGCAAACTGAGTGTAAGCCAAATAAATAATCAACATTCTAATAGCAATATGCCAACTTCTATAGGCTCTTAATCACATTGTTCTACTAACAATTTCATCCTAATCAACTTTGTTAGCTTTGCTTTGTTTCAGATATATTTCCTGCAAGAAATGCAACTTCTCTACATTTTCAAATAATGCTACATCAAAGAGAGAAGATTGACAAGAAAAAGGTTTTTTTTCTCCAAAAACAAATTCTGTCCCTCAATTCTAAGTTCAATTTTCATCCCAAACTCCAAACCATTTGTATACTATTTACAAAGAAAACATTGACTGACAGGTGTGTGTCTCATGGCAGCAGAGAGAACAAGGAGCCACAAAGACCCCAAGGTTGCAGTCAAGTAGGACAGAACCAGGCTGTATTCATGGATGGGATCATGTGCCCTGACTTTCGGCACTTGGAAAATGTATAGGAAATGGTCTCGAGTATAGGACCAAAATTGAAGTCAACAAAGAGTTTATAGACCAATAGTGGACTCTACCGTTTTAAGTCTTTGATATATTAAAACACCGTGTATTACGTGGCAAAGAATGGAAAAGAGAAGTCCATCTTTTGTCTTATACACTGCGAGAGTAGATAAAATAAAGATTCCAAACAAATAACTTGCTTTCCCAGTCATGGTAAGTCAGTAATTACAAATCAGAGAACAATTATGACTTACAAGTATCAATATCAAATCTAAGACACTATTAACCTGAAATATTAAAATATTAAAATACCTGATAAAAACGTCCAAGCAACATTTTGCATTTCTTGACTAACACTACTAGAAAAAGCGTGTGGCTTTGCCACCCGTTGTACTATGAGCCTGGCCCATTGGGTCTAATGGGTGGTAACAATTTAAAATAGAGGGACGACGAGAGGAAAAGTTTCTTCTTTTCTGCGGAGGAAAACACATAAAGAAAACATGTAGGAATATGAACATAGGACTGCGGATACGTACGTAACAGAAGAATACAAAGTATAAAACACATGAACTGTAAAAGGATAGATGTTTGGACGAACATATGAAATTTTAGTTGGTGATTTGATTGCATCCTGTTTATTCTCTTTTAATCCCTAACAAAGTATGCATTGTTAGCTCTTTACTCCTCTGGTAAGAGGCAGGCAGGCAGCAATAGCTGCCTGAGCTTTGCCAGACGTACAGTGGCAATGCAATAATTCAAGCGAGTCTGGACTGCTGTGTTTCATAGGAAAAAGAGAGAGAGAGATTTCATTGGATGTTTGATTTCCTGTGATTTTGCTCCAAATCATAGGAATGGGAACCTTTTATTGCACTTTTCTTTTTCTCAATTCCTCCATTCCAAACACTGCTACAGTGAATTATTTTTTTAAAGGTTTTGGAATCCTTTGATTTTTTTTCCTCTATATTTTCTTCGATCCAAACAAGGCCAAACGGCTTCTTCGGATTAGAGAATTTTCACACGATTTTCAAGAAATATTGTGAACGGGAATACGTGGAAACCAATTGCAGAAAAATCAAAGGAAAGTTTTCTTTGATGCTGATTTCACAGGAAAAATCCCTCGAGCTCATTCTTTTTTCTTCTTGCATACACACAAGTCCTATGCTATCAAATTCTTGTAATCTGAATGCCCTCGACTGATGAATTCTTTTGTTTTTCATTTCTCTGTTGTACACTTATAATCCATTTCTATTTATATACTTTTTCTATCTTTTTTTTCTATCAATAATCCAAATGAGCCCTAAGAATGGTTGGGGTGAAGTGATTTTGGGGCAGTTCGTACCAGTGTCGATAGGGTTTTCAGCTATGGCGGTCTTGTCCGCTCTTCCTCTCACTCCACCGTCTTAGCACATTCTCTCCCGTAACCTTTTATCGCCTTCTGTACACCGGATCCACGGTTGGAGCACCTCTAGAGGATATCGCTACATATATATACTTCTAATTAATTATATATATCGTTTTATGTTCATCATTAATGGATGATCGATCATTATTTCTTTATTTCTCCTGTGCTGTACGTATTCTGGCCTCCATATAGGTTGGGCATATGCGGATAATAATACACCGTACGGCATATCAGTAAAAATTATAATAATTTATGGGTATTTTTTTATATATTCTTAGCGATTTAAAAACCAATGTTAAAAATAAATTTTGATGAAAAAAAACTTAAAAATCAACATCAAAATTAGCTTCTAAAATTTAAATTTTGACAGTAGCTAATTTCATATAAGACTAACGACGAGAGCCTATATGGTTGTGCGTAAAAGTAGTGAGTAAACATATTACTGAATATGCTTGTTCATGCATCCATGAGCGTGTACCAGATGTTTGCATGACTACAATATCTAGTTTCATCCCTGTATGGTTGAATCTCTATAGAAAAGAACAACCCAGCATTTTCTTGTGCCACGGCGTAGTTCACGCGGCCTGCTGAGCCATGGCCCATGGGCCTAATTGATTGATCGATACATTTGCAGAGAAACTTCTGGAGTCTGGACGCGGGTGCACACACACGCAAGATCGTTTTACGAGCCTCTCTTCCGCGAAACATGGGTTGCCACGTGGCATGATTCTCCTTCCGATTTTTGGCATTGAATTCGTATTATAAGATGTGGGTTTATGACTCAAAAAAATCTTTGCCACCCACTCAAAGAGTCAGTGTATTTCTTTAACCCTCTTCTATGAGCCAGTTAGTAGTGTGGAACTAAGCAAACGTGGCTATTACATTATGTTTCAATGTGCAAAGTCTAAAACTCAGTGATCACTAATCAATTGCACTCTGGATAAATATGGGAATGAAACATATAATCAACATGATGTATAAAGAAGATCTTGAATGCAACTAAGAACAACATAACTAACAGGCCAAAAGTAACAGCAATTCCAGCTAAATGCTTACATGAGCCACGGTAAAGGTACATGGCTTATATAATCAACAATAAGAAAAAAACAAATCACCTCACTTATGATAACTCCATTTTCGAAAGTATACTTGAAATTCGGTTTATTATGGTTGAATGTACAAAAAATTGTAGAAGTAAGTTATTCAAGCTTATTGCCAATCGTTACTAGCAGAAAATCCACACTAGAAGAACAAGTTGTAAGTTGTAATAGGAGCTACCGAATGTATAACAGGATCCACTACAATTTAGCAGTTCCCTAAGTAATTCAATTCATGCTTCAGGGACACATGTGAAGCACCAACATTCATAGAAATTTTGCAACAGCCTTGCTAGAATACTCTAGTCAGCTTCACTACAAGTGGTTTGTTCACTAAGCAATCCAATTCATACTACAAGAACAAAAATCAAACATCAAGGCTAAAACACAAATGTTGCAACTGAAACATACCTGCATCTCTAAGCTCTGGTTCAATCGAAGAATCTCTGGCCCTCACGGGCGTCTGACATGACGGCATCGGACTCAGAGGGCGGTGGCCACTCAGACGACACAGTCTCCGTGCTATTCGCAGGTCCACCACCTCCTTCCCCGGTCACGGCCTGCGCGAGCTGGGTGGGCGACGCCGCGACGGGCGGAGCCGCATCGCTGCTGGTGCGGACGCGTCGTCGGTTGGTGCTGAGCCTGATCGTGATCCGCATGGGCGCGGGGCCCGGGTCAGACGGCGCCGCCGCGTCCTGGGGCTCGTCGGACGGGAGGCGGGAGCGGCAGACGGGGCAGGAGTTGCGCATCTCCAGCCACTGCACGATGCATTCGGAGTGGTAGAGGTGGCCGCAGGGGAGCCTCCGGGCGGGGGCAGCGAGGGGGAGGTCGTCCTTGCAGATGGCGCAGGCCGTGGCGGGCTCGGACACCTCGACCGTGGGCAGCGCGGCGATGGACGCGGCGGCGGCCGGGGCGCTCTCGCCGCCGCCGCCGCCCTGGTGGAGGCCGCTCCGCTGCAGCAGGGACACCGCGGCGGCCGCGACGTCGATGGGCTCGTCGTCGTAGAGGTGGTGGTGGACGAGGCGGCTGAGGTAGGCGCGGGCGGCGGCGGCGTCCATGCCCCCCATCCCGAGGTCGAGGTCCCCGCCCTCCTCGTCATCGGAGGAGGAGTCGGAGAGGAAGCCGGGGGGAGGAGGCGGGGGCGGGGGAGGGGACGACACCTCCTCCTCCTCCTCCGGCTCCGGAGGAGGGTTAGGGTTCTCCTCCTCGAGGAACTCGCCGCGGCAGCGCGGGCAGAAGAGCGGGCGGGACGGCGGCGGGGGAGGCGGGGGCAGCGACACGGTGGACTCGCACTCGTAGCAGTAGAAGAGCGGAACCGCCTCCGCGTCGGCGGGGGCAGGAGGAGGAGGAGGGGAAGACGCGGACATGGCTCCTCCTCGCGCTCTCTCTCCGCTTGGAGGCCTCCGCCCGCTTGCCTGCCCTGCCTGCCTCCAGTCCGCGGGTCGTCGCTTCGTCGCTCTCTCGGATCTCTGCTTTTTGGGGGGATTTGTTGCGCCTCGTCTTCCCTTTCGGCCGCCGCGCGGGACCCCCCTTTGCTGCTGCTGCCTGCGGCGCTACAGGCTAAACGCGCCCCGCTCCGCGGCGGCGGGTGTTGAATTCGGGGAAATTCGCGGACCTGAATGTCCGCGGCTGTGCTCTGCTGCGGCGCGGATGGAGAGGATTGGTTTTCGGGCTTTTTCCTGGTGAGTTTTTTCCACTTTCTGCGCACGACGACGCGTACAACTGTGTACAACTGCGTGGTGCCGTGGTGCGCGAAGGCGGCTGGAAGCTGGATGAGTGGTGCTGTGGTGCAAGCCGTGCCCCGTGCAGGGGGCAGCCGATTTGCAGGACGGCCGGCAAAATCCGTCGTGTATCGACCGCCCGGGCTTAATCGGTGGCTGTCCTAAAAACAATCTGTATAATACATTAATACTCATTACGTTTCATTTTTAAAGTCGTCTGATTTTTTTTTCTAGTTAAACTTTAATAGTTTAATAAAATTTATAAAAAAATAACAATATCTCAAATATTAAATTAGTTTTAATAAATCTAACATTGAATATATTTTGATAATATATTTGTTTTGGGTTGAAAATATTACTATATTTTTTAAAACTTTGTTAAACTTAAAGAAATTTGATTAGAAAAAAAATCAAACGACTTATAATATGAGATGGAGGAAGTGGTGTGTATATCGGGAGTTATAGCAACATATTTAAAAGTCAAACGCCTTAAAAGTCAAACGATTTTTAAATTAAGAAAAGGTCTACCTAAAAATATTGCGAAGTAAAAATATATCAAATGTAATTATAGTATAAATCTATTGTAGTTGCATATGTAATTAGTGTAATTATATATGTATTAATAATTTAGGAACTAACGTATGTAATTTAGTAACTTATATTATAAATATACTAAAACTACATATGAATTTTAGGGACTTGCAATGTAAATACATGCTGACTATGTTTTTATAAAAAAAAATATGGCAACACATTTATAGCAAATCCGGTGTAACGCTCCGCTTTTCGTGAGACGTTAAAAACTAATTCGGCAAAATCCTAATTGCGAAAATTTTCGTTCTTTGAGTGCTGAGTCTAAGTCGTGTCGTGGATCTCAATTCAAATCCCGTTGTTCCCCCTCATCGAAATTCCTCTTCCAATTCAAGTCTCCAAATCAAATTCCAAAATTCAAATCCTCTCTTGAAAACCTTGCCAAATATTCGCCCGGCTCCAAAAATATCCAAATTCCCATTTCGAAGTCAAATTCCATTTCCAAACTCCTTTTTCCTTCAAATTAGCCTTTGGCAGAAGTCTATTTTGCCTCCTTCTAATTTTGGATGGGCCGGATCCCCCTCCCCCTGGCCCATTCCCTCTCAGCCCATCTCTCCCTCCCCCTCCATCCTTGCCCGCACGTGCGAGGCACGTGCGCCGCTCAGGCGCTGAGCGAGAGAGAGCTCGCTCTCTCTCTTTCTCTTCCCCCTCCCTCTCTGCTCTCGCTGCCGCTTCCCGCCGACGCCGCTCAAAACGCCGCACCACCCGTTGCTTCCCGCGCGCGCGCCGTGGTGGCCGACCGGCCAGTCGCCGCCGCCGTCAGCGCCTGACGCGCCTGAGCCCGCGCCTGCCGCCCTGTAGCCACGCCCTTCCAAACCGCCCCCGCCGTCATCACCGTCGTCACGACCTGGCCCCACCACTACCGCGCTTGCTTCCAAGAATTGGAGGCAGAGCTCCTCCTCCTACTGCCTCGTCGCCCTTTCTCTCCTTCCTTCTTTTCCCAAAGTGGCAAGAGGCAAGCCTCCTTTCCCTCCTTCTTTTCTTCTTTTTCTCCCTCGCCGGCGTCATGCCCTCTGCCACTGTTTTGGCCGCAAGCATCGGAGCGCCAGCTCGCTCCTTGACCGCCCAAGGTCGGTTTCCGAACCGACATAGCCGCCCTATAAACCCGAGCCCCTCCCCCAAACCCATCTCCCTCGATTTCGCCTCCCACCATTGCCGCCTCGCCCCGTGCCCTGTTCGCCGTCACCCTTCGCCGTCGCGTGTGCCGGAGGAGCCGGTGCGTGCTAGGATCGGAAGGGGACTCCGGGCGCTCGTCTTCTTCCTCTTCCCCGGCCCGAGGCTGGAGAGATCACTCCCGTGCCGTCGGCCTCTCGTCACAGCGCCCCGTCTCATCTCAGTAGAGCATCCCTCCGTTCTCCCTCCCCGCTCCTCCTCCTCTCCCTTAGATTATGTGGTAGCACTCGTAGTACCCCTAGAAGCTCGCAGGCGCTGCCCGGCGCGGCATCGCCACCGTTGCCGTTTGTCACACCCCAATCTGGCACCGCCGTACAACGGCACCTGATAGGAGTGTATCGTAGGAAAAACGGCGCGAACCGCTTCCTATGAAACCACGATCACAGTACCAGTCCCAGGACATAGCGCTGGTACCCACGGTGACAAATATGAATCATTGCAATCCTTAAATTAAATAGAGGACTTATTTACCTTAACTTAGGTTGCAGCTCAGAACAGCCCGAGAATGCAACCGACGACGCGGACGAGGAAACACCAACAACAGCAGCAGCGGCGGCGGAACCAACGGTCTAACACTCAACACCACAGGCGACGGCTGGGAACCAAGACGAAACCCTATTCTTCACTTCACTTCGTCATCAGCTTCAAGGCGGAGGAACTATATATATATTTATATAGAGCAAGGGTGAGTACTTTCGTACTCAGCAAGTCACGGGAATTAAGTGTTTATTGCAGGCTTCAAAGGAAAGGCTGTTGTTTTTGCAATTGATTTTATTTAAACTCCTTTTTGAAACAACTAAGTGAGTGCTTCTCAAACGACACAGATGAGACAGTGCGTCTCGTCCAGTCAGAGTATGTGCAATGTATCAGTCTTTGAATATATCAAGGTTGGCACCCGGCCAACAGCTTTCAAATGGCCACCCGGGCCTAGCTGATCCTATTAGCCGCAGATTTTCCCAACATCGAACCCTTTCCGCGACAGCAGTTTCACAAAGCAGTAGTCAAACAAAACTACGTTAGGAATCACCTCACATCCGCCCATGACCGTGGGCACGGCTGTTCGAATAGTTTAATAACCTCTGCAGAGGGGGTACACTTTACCCACACGACATTACTAACCCGGATCACCCAGCCCGTGTAGAACGGCCACGTCTGGAGACCTTGAGGCTTTTATGACAAGGCATTTCGAAAGCCGACACAGGTTCACCATATGCCAACAAGAGGGATCCCAGACCGACATCAGGTTAGGTCCCAGACCGTACTGTGCCAGGAAGCCCGGGGGTTCTCCCCGGCACCACCCCGTTGAATCCACATGTCTCTTGGCATCATGGCTCCCCCGATTAGCTAATTACTCAGCCAGGGGCGTCCCATTCCACCCATGTGGTCGCACTTGCCTTATGTTTGGATGAAATTCCAAGGAAACGGTCCTTAAGTGCAAGAGCGGGAAACCGTACTCCCAGTACGTCCCCCGGTCTGCGATTTTGGAAATTCATTTTAGTTCGCAAGCACCGACCCAGGTGTCGGGTTTTTTTTCCAAGTCTTTTGTAAAACCCCAAGTTTTACCCATCGTTGGATATTTTAAATTTGAGGGGAGGTGTTCCGATGTGCGTGCCTGAGGGCCCATGCATCGAAGCACAACAGTTGACAAAGGAGGTTTAAGTGTTCAATAATTCAAGGAGGGTAATTGCAACAATTAGGATTTGGGGGCCGGTAGGCTATCTCGCAAGCCGTGGCCGAATTACTCATGTTAATCCTATTCATGCAATATTTGCGGAAAAGAAATACTTAGATTTAAATTATAGGTGCAAGATGATCAAAGGTGACTTGCCTTGCTCAAGGTCTTCATGAAGCTTCACGAATCTTCGAGAAAACTCGCGATTGGTGAAAATCCGGTAACCGCAACTATACGCAAACAATCAAAACCTAAACAAAAGACCAAAAGTAAGATCCTATTTAGCCTAATTAATAGTGCCATTAAATAGATCTCAATTTTACGGAGTTACTGGAAGTTGAACGGAGTCCATCGGAGTTGCGGATTGTGAGATATGAATTTTGGAAGTTTAATTGGAATTTCTAGGCGAAGGAAGATATTTGTGGAACAAGGGGAAATTCATTTATGAAATTTATAGAAATAATATTCTCAAGAATATTATTGATCGTCACTGACGTGCGGGACCAAAGGAAATGATTTATGGAATTTTGGGAGTAAGGAATTGATTTATGGAAAAGGGAAAAAGGATTTATGGAATTTCTGGATTGAAGAAAAGATTTATTAAATTTTATGAAAAAGAATATTCTCAAGAATATTCTTTGATAGTCACTGAAAAATGGGGCCATCAAAGGGGTAAGGAAGGAGAGATGATCTTTGGTTATATGGCTGGTTTGAAGAAGGGAGTAACTGTAGACTTTATTCACTTTAAGGGGCCGAGGGGAAGGTGGGCCGATGGGCCAAGCCCACAAGCCAGAGGAGAGTGGGGGGGTGGCTGACTGGGCGCTGACAGGGGCAGGCACGACCAGTCAACTTGACTTGGTCTAGCCGACGTGGCTGCCACGTCGGATGGGGAGGGAGAGGAGGCCGGGCGGCGCATCGGACGGCCGACAGCATGCGGCGGAATCCGGCGAACAGCGACGAACCGGAGTGGGCACCGGGCACCGGAAGCGAGAGGGGGTCAAGGAGGTTCCATCCACCGGCTCGGATGTGGGAGAGGAGACGCGACGGCGGCCGTGCGGCGGCGGGATGGGTGGCACGGCGCGGGCGCGACCAGCGAGGCGGGCCGCCGCGGCGGTGCGCCGGGGAGGTTCGAGGGGGCTCGGGGATGGTGGCAGCGCCGGGAATCAAGGAGAGGAGGGAGGCCGACGGCTGGGGAGGCACAGCGGAGGTGGCGGGTCGCGGGGCATGGCCGAGCGCGGCAGCGGCGAAACGGGCGACGCGACGCGAGAGCGAGAGGGGAGGCCGGCGGACTAGGGACAGCCAGGGGAAGGTCAAGGGGATCCCCGGGAGCGTGGCGGCGAGAGAAATCGGCACGAGAGGAGCCGACGGCGGTGTATTGTGGCGGGGGCAATCACTGGTGAGCAAAAGGGGAAAACACGATGAGACGACGAGGGTTCGATTCAAAGGGGTGTGAGCATCTTTGGGGTTCAAGGAATCCGTTTCCGGCGTCGGTTTGGGTGGAGCGGCACCGAGAATGGCTGGCGACGAGAGGTGGCCTCCGGGACAGAGCATGGCGGCCGGCGAGCTAGCGCGCGGCGCAAGGGCGGCGAGCAGCGGCTCGGGGGTCTTCCACGGGGATCAAGGAGGACGACAACGAGAGGAATTAGGCGGAGAGCTCACCGATGGCGACGGACGGCATCGGTGGCGAGGAAACAGGAAGCCGGCGGCGGAGCGCGGCCGAGGAGAAGGAGGCAGCGAGGTGGTTTTCGCGGCGGCAGGGCGGCACGGCATCGAGAGGGCGCGGCCAGGGAAGGAGGGAGGGAGAGGTGGCGCCCGGAGCTCCTCGTCACGCGTTCACGCTTGCACCGACTCCTCCGGTGCTCGGCGACGGACGGTGATGACGAGAGCGAGACGAGCGGCAACAAGGCGGCGACGGTGGTTCGGCGGCAATGGCGTGGTGGGTGTGAGGCGAGCGAAAACGAGAGAGGAAGGGAGTGTGGGGCGGCTTGGGTTTTATAGTGGAGGCGATGTCGGTTTGGGAGGAGGGGGTGAGCTGGTGCTTGGCTGGCGGCCGCGAGCGGGATCGGCGTTTTCATGGGCGGCGCGAAACATGGCGACGGTGTGGATGGATTGGGCGGCGAAGGCGGTGGATCGGACGGCCGAATTTTCGAGTCGTGAGCGCGGGCTGGCGCGGTCAAGGAGCGAGAGCTGGCAGCCGTGCTCGGAGCTAGCGGCCATGCGGCGGCAGAGCATGACAGTGGCTGAGGTTGAGGTAAAGGTGAAAAGGAAGAGATAAAGGAGGGCTTGCCCTTGCCATCTTGGGAGAAAGAGGGAGGGAGAGAGAGGCTCTGCCTCCGGGATTTGGACGCGAGCGCACAGGGGTGGGGGCGACGTGGCAACAGGGCATGGGCGGCGTCACGGCTGACGCGGCGGCGACCAGGCGGCATGGCGCGCGCGCGCGGAGCGGCTGGCACGGCCGAAAATTGAATGGCGACGGGCGGGGGATTTGGCGCCGGAGTGACGAAGGTGGTGGAGGTTCGGATGGCGGCGGCCGGAAATCGGCACCGGTGTGAGAGAGGAGATAGAACGAGCGAGAGAGAGAGGGGAAAGAGAAGACGGCGCTCTCTCTCTCGCTCCAAGCACGTGCGGCGCACGTGCAGGAGAGAGGTGGGCCGAGAGGAGGGGATAGGCCGGGAGAGAGGAACAGCCCATCGACAAGGGAGGCGAAATAGACTTTGACAGAGAAATTGAATTGGAGGGAATTGGAGCTTGGAAATGGAATTTGGATATCTTTGGAGTCCGGCGAATATTTGGCAAGGTTTTGAGATTTGGAATTTGAATTTCGAATTTGATTACTTGGACTCAGGGAAACAGGGAGGAGCCAAGGAAATGATTCGGATGATGATTGATTCTCTCGAAATCGAGAGAAAGATTTGGCAACGAGTTCAAGGGAGAGATTGACTTTCGGAATTGGGATTTGGATGAGAGGGAGGAGTCGACGAAGGGATTCAAAAGGGGAATTTGATATTTTTAGGACGGGGACAATTATTTGGCGAGGATTCAAAAGAGAGGGATTGAATTTTTGGAATTAGATTTCAGAGACTTGAATTGGAAGGAGGAAATCTCGAGGTGGAGGATTTTGATGGCGACGAGAGGGAACAACAATGGAGATTTGAATTGAGATCTTGGCACAACTTAGACTCTCACACAAAGAACGGAATTTTCACATATAGGATTTTGCCGAATTAGTTTTTAACGACTCAAGAAAAGCGGAGCGTTACATCGTTCGCCGCCGCAAGCCGCCGCTCATCGCCAGCTTCTCTTGGCATAGCTCCGTCCAATACGGTGCTAGGAATGCAATCCCGAGGTCGTGTAGATGCTTTAGCTCCAAGGAATCGGTCTCTCGTTACCTCGTCGCCTTTTCCCCCTTCTGCCGCCGTTAACGAGCACCGTCAGAATCCGTCGTCATCAAGCCCGTCCGGCGAAATCAGAGCCGATGGCTCGATCCCTCTCGTTCTTTTCGTCACACCGGTGCATCTCCCCTTGGCCGAAGATGTCCCGACGAGCTCCGATGAGCACCGCCGTCGCCCGCCGTCCGTTCTCGGTCGGCCTCCCTTCGTCCTCCTCCAGCCGGCCCACGTGGCAGCCACGAAGGTGCCACGTGGGCGCCAACTCGGCCACAGGCCAGGTCAGTTTGACCTCGGTCAGCCGCTCCTCCGATCCGTTCTCCCGTGCACGCGTGGTCCACGAAGAGCCCGCCGGCTGTGCGTGGGCCCGCCGTCTCCTAGTCCATCCAGTGCACCGCCCGTTTGCCATCCCCACCGAACCCTAGCACCGCCCTTGCGTGCGCCCATCCCTCCGTGAGCCGCGTCACCGACAAGCGGGCCCCACCCGGGACCCCACGAGGTGCACCCGGTCCACCGGACCTCTCCCTCTCCCCCACGCGCCCCTAATGGGCCGCCTCCTCGCGCCCGCGACCGGCCCAATAGCTCGGCCGAGCCGCGCAAAACCCCTCGGGCCGCATCCTAGCCACCCCGAGGCAGTCTGATTTTCCTCCCTCCTTCAATTTCTTTCCAAAAAGGGTTTAATAAATTATTAAATCCTTTTTCCTTTGATTAGAAAATCCTTAAACCTTAGAAAATCCATATCTCCCGAGCCGTAACTCCGATTGACTCCGTTCCACTTCCAGTAATTCCGTAAAATTGAGATCTATCTAATGGCACTATTATTTAGTCTAAATAGGATCTTTATTTTGGGTCTTGTGTAGGTTTTTAATTGTTTGCGTATAGTTGCGGTTACCGGATTTTCATCGATCGCGGGTTTTCTCGAAGATTCGTGAAGCTTCATGAAGACCTTGAGCAAGGCAAGTCACCCATTGACCAATTGCTCCTATAATTGGAAAATCATTACTATTTTGTTTGCAACTTGCATTATTAGAATCACTCACGTTTAACTTGCTTGACCTCGGTTTGCGTGCCAATCCGACGGACCTACCCAGTAATCGCACTAATTCCTGTAGACTGTGCTACCCTGATTCCTTGTCGCTCCACCCTTGTGGTACCTCGGTATCCGTGCTCTCTGAGCATGTATACCAAATATCCCACATACACCGTTGCTTGTCGAAAACTTGGGAAATGGGTTTGAGAAGCCTTGAAAACCCGACATGTAGGCGTGTTTAAAAATAAAATAAATTATGAAAACTCGCGATGCGGGGGTTATGCCTATGTGGCACTGTCCCATATTCGCATATAAGGACCGATTCCTGTGGGAAATTCATCCGAGCATATAACAAGTGCGACCACACGGGTGCAATGGGACGCCCTTGGCTGAGTAATTAGCCAATCGGGGGAGCCTTGATGCCGAGAGACAAGTGGATTCTCTAAGGTGGTGTCGGGTAGGACCCCTGGGCTTCCTGGCATAGTATGGTCTGGGACCTAACCTGTTGTTGGTCTAGGACCCCTCTCGTCGGCATATGGTAAACCTGTGTCGGCTCTCGAAATGCCTTGTCATGAAAGCCTTAAGGTCTCCCGACGTGGCTGATCTCGTGGGCTGGGTGATCCGGGTTAGTAATGTCGTGTGGGTAAAGTGTACCCCCTCTGCAGAGGTTAACTAACTGTTCGAACAGCCGTGCCCATGGTTATGGGTGGATGTGAGGTGTTTCCTGTAGCGTAGATTTGTTTGCCAGTGCTTTGTGAAAAGTTGTTGTGGTTTGGGAATCGTTACCAGAATCAGCCTATGTGGCAGATGGATGACCTGAGTGGTCAAGGAACGAATCTGTGTGATTCGGGATGTCTACGGGCATCATAGACTAGGCTTCCCGAGTGGAAGCGGATTGTTGTGCTGCTGGGCAGCTGGACTCTGGGAGTCCGAGAAAATGAAAAAGGCTCTTGGCGCCGCCTAATCAAGTGAAATGGCTCTGGGAGCCGAGAGGTAATGATCTGACTCGGGAGGTCGGTACATTACCAATTGAGCTGTTGAAAAAGCATCTCTTAAGTCGATTCGAGACGCAAGTCTCTTTTCGACCTAAACTTAAAAAGAAATAAATCACTTAGCAATTCCAAAATGATTTCAAACAAAAGATTTGCAAAACAACCTTGTCTCTCTTCCAAGCTTGCATTAAACACCTAAATTCCCGTGACTTGCTGAGTACGAAAGTACTCACCCTTGCTCTATATAAATATATATAGTTCCTCCGCTCTGAAGTGAAGATGAAGTGAAGTGAAGAATAGGGTTTCGTCCTGGTTCCCAGCCGTCGCCTGTGGTGTTGGGTGTTAGTCCGTTGGTTCCGCTGCTGCTGCTGTTGTTGGTGTTTCCTCGTCCGCGTTGTCGGTTTTATTCTCAGGCTGTTCTGAGCTGCAACCTAAGTTAACATAAATAAGGCCTCTATTTATTTTAAGGATTGCAATGATCCATATTTGTCACTGTGGGTACCAGCGCTATGTCCTGGGACTGGTACTGAGATCGCGGTTTCGTAGAAAGCGGTTCACGCCGTTTTTCCTATGACACGCTCCTGTCAGGTGCCGTTGTATGGCGGTGCCGGATTGGGGTGTGACATCCGGTGAAATTAGCATAACATGAATATAATGATATAATATGTATAATACTTAGTATAGATATTGTTAGTATGATTATTAGTAAAAACTATCAAGATTGATTTGTTTTAAAAAGGGGCGCCCTATAATTTAGAAAGGGGGGGTGCTTAGTAAGTTATAGGCGTGTGGCATATTGGTTGGGTAATCACGAATTCAGGATGATTTATGCAAGTATCTGTATGATTTAGATACATTCGATTATTCGTATGGTTGTAAAGTATTGTCAGATACAGCATTGCTGGGCGCTGGCCATGGATGTGGGGACTGGATTTCAATCCATCATCTAAAAGTAGTTAAAACATTGCTTGACATACTAAGGTCATGTTCTATAATAATAACTAAGATACATATTTTATCTCGGTTTTCGTTAGCATTGCTTTTCAAACTAATGATATATTTCCTATGAAAACTTTTTATATAAAGTTTTTTAACATATCAGCTAAATCTATTTTCCATGTTTAAAATAATTAAAATTCAATTAATTTTGTGCTAATGCTTTTCTCGTTTTGCATGCTCGGATTAAAACTTCATCTTCAGTGAACTCAAACGGAACCTAAGAAATTATTATAAAACTATTAATAATTTGATTTTCACTATGCGAGTTAAAAAAATCTAGATTCAATTACAGTTTATCACATCGACCTTTTTTTGAGTCTGTAAGAAAAAACTTGTATATATACTTTTAATGCCAAATAATACCGAGTCATCAAAAGAGTTTTGTAGACACCATGTTTTTTTTTTTTTTTGCCATGAATAAATTGCGCGACTCACTAGGAGCCATACTTTGAATGGGTGTATTAAAGGGTTATTAATAACTGCAATATATGTCCAAGATTGTGTATATATATCAGTTAAAAAAAGATTGTGTAGATATGACACGCTAACGTTGTTTCTTTTCTTAAAATAGAAGAACATAAATGGTACTCCTTTTTGTCCGATGATTATCCTTAAGATGATCGTGCATTACAAGTGACTATTATCAATCATAAATATCATGTTTATTACCTGTTGGCTTACTGAATTACACATTGTACTCTGTGTTCATCAAATTTTTACTTTGGATCCTCTTTATTCTATATTTTTCCTTTTAGTTTCACATTAAAGCTTGTTTACTCTTTTCCTACATGTTAGGCTCAGCATATGCCTCCGTGATCTTCTCTAGGCCCACGATCTTCTTTTCTCCACCACCAGATTGATGTTTTTTTTTTTGGAGAAATAGATTGATGTTCTCCGTTTACCTGAGGATGAAATTAATATGACGAAATAGAGTCCAAAGTGAAACAAAAAGGTGAGAAAAGGAGATTTAAAGTGAAAAATATGAGCTGAATGAGATCAAGTTGAAACTTTGGTGATCTTCTGTTATTTTTTCTCAGGAAAGAAAATTATTATTCTGGTCATAATATATAGCTTATATTTGACGATCTTTTCTCTACATGACTATCTTATTTAAAAATTAATGTTGCATCACAATATATAATATTAACGATGCGTGAAATATGGCACAATGCGTGCAAAAGCATTTTTGATGCTTTCTTATAGCAAAAAGAGCGGGCCAACGCTTGTACTCCGTACATGCTAAACTTATCATCAAAATTGACTAGTGACTCACAATTACCTGCTTTTGCATGTGCAAAGATCATACAAAAAAAAAAAGCTACTAGACAATATAATAGCCTATTTATTGACAAATCCTTTGTTGACTTGGTTACCATCGTGCTCATCTGTACGTTGGGGAAATATCTTTATTGGACAATTAAGCGGACGTATGTAGGTTGTCTTTAGTTTCTGAAATTGGGAAGAAGTTTGAGGAAAGTTGGTAGTTTGGAAAAAAAAGTTAGGCCGTGTTTAGATCTAAAGTTTTTCTTCAAACTTCTAACTTTTCCATCACATCAAAACTTTCCTACACACAAACTTCTAACTTTTCCGTCACATCGTTCTAATTTCAACCAAACTTTCAATTTTAGCGTGAACTAAACACAACCTTAGGAGTTTATGTGTGTAGGAAAGTTTTAGATGTAATATAATGTAATAGAAAGTTAGAAGTTTGGGGGAAGTTTGGTACGAACTAAATAGGGCCGTAATCGTTTCTCAGGATAAGCTGAGTAGCTCAAACTAGCAGGCCAAACTCACTCTGTCTCTAACAGCATCCAAAGTTTTCTTTGTTTCAACTTTTAGAACTTCTTGTCACTTTGGCATAGCTAGCCAAAGATCCTTCTCTCTTCGCTCTCTTGTCCGAATCCTACAAGCTATACAGACTGGGATCCCGGCAGATATCTACTTTCAGCATTAGATTTGGAATGGAACGGGTCAGATCAAATAGCTACAGTAAAATGATACATTACTTTATGTTACTATTACTATTGACGTTTTGTGTTACTTTATGTTACTATTACTTTAAAGTAGTACTCTCACAAATTCCATAATTTTTTTGACGTTTTGTTAAAGGTTAACTAAAATCAAACTTTTATAATTTTCCTTATAGTTTAAAGGCTATTATAATAAAAAAAGCATAGCAAATATATATTTTAGAAACCGTATCATTGTTTAAAATGTAAATAATTATGGAACCGGACCAAGTATACGCTACAAGTAGTTAACTACGATAAACCGGTACTGTCATGTGCGTTGACTCGCTGTAGCAGGATCACTTTACTGTTGCCACAGTGATTCTCCCCATTACAACAGAGAACTTATGTTGAGTCAGGCTCTCGCAGTGTTATAAACGCAGAAATGTAAAAACTTCAATGCCAACTCAACTGACCATAAACAATGGGCATTTCTCATAGCTCAGACTGTATCCAGAGAGATGAATACTTGTTCCTCACTCGAGTGTGAGTATAAGAGCATATTTGAAGGAGCTTAACATTATTATGAGAAGCAGCTAATTGGTAGCTAGATTCTAAGAATCTGGAAAAGCTGGATTTTTCAGCTTCTGGCTTCTAGTTCATTTTCTACTATAGGATTTACGGAAGGTAAATGTACCACTAAAAATCAAAGTATTTATATGGTTTCAGCTAAAAAGAAAATAGTCTTAACGAAAGATAACCTCACAAAGAGAAGGGGGGCAAGCAATATTATTTTTTAATACACAAGAGATCATCCAACATCTTTTTTTTGATAGCCATATTTCACGTTTTGCTTGGCGATATGTCTTTTTTTGCCTTTAATATTCCCCCTCCATGTAATGCAAAAGATACTTTGGGTAAACGGCTAAGGGAGTGCCTAGGCCCAAAAAAATGATTTTATTTGTAGCTAATGCGCTTTGTTGAACCATAAGAAATTGTCTAACATTATGCATGTTATTTTCATGTGTTCCAATTGGCTCCTCTCTTGATGTATGGTGCTTACATAGAAATAACATGATACTATGTGTTTCACGCTTGGAATTGGTAGCAAAGGAGTTTTTATTCCAATTTGGATGACGTGGTACCTAAAGTATTTTGTGCTAGAATCTATGTGATTTTAAAAAAGTTATTTTAGTTGACCTTTTTATTGGTGGAAGTTGGGGGTTTGTCCCATCACATCCATTTTAAATTCTTCTTAAACTTGTTACCTGTGTGTCATTGGGCAGAGTCTGGGTATGTAATGCATTTCCTATCTTAAAAAAGTTTAGTTTCTAGATTCTACCATTACAGTTTCTTAGAATCTGAACCAAAAGCCGAACTGTTTGGGGAGCTTCTGATTATGGAAGAAGTCCTCCACTTGTTAGTTGTGTGCCCATAGGTAGAGTCTAAATATGTAATCTATTTCCTATCTTAAAAAAAGTTTAGTTTATAGATTTTACAACTACAGTTTCTCATAATCTGTACTAAAAGCTGAACTTAGGGAGCTTGATTCTGTAAGAAGTCACCCCCTCCCTCCTCCCCCCTCTCTCTCAGCTTGGTAGGCTTGTGTGGCTGTGTAAAATACGATGTAACGTAATGTTCTGACGGTTTGCAAAATACGACGATCCCTTTGAGTTTTGCTTGCAGTACAAGGTTTACTTAGCACTTAACACTAGCAGGACTGGAATACTGGAGGCTTTGGATTGGAATCCTAGACGTGGGATGAGCGCGGAACAGACTCAGCACTAAACGCACCCGGGCGTCCTGCGTACTACTACGAAGTTACTCCATACTTGCTTGTTCTTTCGTCACCATATGCCATAACTGACGCTTTGGCCGAGTGGTTAAGGCGTGTGCCTGCTAAGTACATGGGGTTTCCCCGCGAGAGTTCGAATCTCTCAGGCGTCGCTTCTTTTTTTTTCTTTTGGGAAAAAATGGATGTTTTGTCCGTTAGAAATGGATGCTTTTTTTTTTCCCGCTGATCAGATTTTGGGACATTGTAATTCTTAAAGAGTTTTTTTCTTTTACATTTTATCATTCGACTACTAAACTAGTTGTTTGATTGTTACATAACCCCTATTACCATTCCACCACTAAACAGTTATTTGATCGTTATATAACCAAACGGTGCATGATCCTTAAAATTAGAAAAAAATGGAAAGAGCTCTTCACAACGTGAGGCTTTTTTCCCCTAAGATAATCGAAAGTCTTACATTTTCAGAAAAGTATGAATTGGGTTCACAATTAATTGCTTGTACTTATTCAAATGTCACCTAGACAAACCTAATGGGAAAGAGGTCGGAGTTCATCTCGCTTCGGACATGTCTAGTGTGTAGTATGAGTGGTGCACACTGCTCCGTTTGAGCTGTGTCGAGACTGAAATGAGAAACTCCTTTTATAGCTGTCAAATGATGGTTACTAGGTTGGTAGTTAAGTCGGTTAGCACTCATAATATCCATGGGAGCCAATGGGCATCCTCCACGTGGAAGCTGGTGGCTCAGGGTGCTATAACCCTGGTTCGGCTGAGCCAGGCAAACCATTTTTAGCCACCGACCTTTCTTGTGAGATTGGCTTGTGGGTCACACTAGTATAGAACCTTCTATCTGTGACGGCCTCTAACATGCTTAAAATTAATGGCCGTCACAAGGAAGTTATCTCAATTGGGCCAAAAAAGCGTCCGATTGAGATAACTCAGGCCCGTCACGGATAACACATATCAGTGACGTGCCATAGTTTAGACCCGATTGAGATAATATTCCATATCTCAATCGGGCCCCAAGTTAGCGCCCGGCGGGCTATAGTGTTGGCCTGATTGAGATATATGTCATCCGTGACGGCTGGATGCCCGATTGAGATATTTTCTCACATCAGTGACCTTTGCTTAGTGACGGAGGTGCTACCCGATAGAGATGAGGCTTTAGGCCCGTTACAGATGACCGAACTTGTTCTAGCGTCATTATGACGGTACACGGTATATTGATCTAAAAAATATGTTGGTCTTGTTCTAATTTATGGGCCCTCCAATCCATGTATTTACGTCTAGTTAGCTAAAAGTGTGTTTCTTCACATAGCAGTGTATTTTCTGTTGAGAATATAGGCATATAATGATTTAATATATTCCATAAATAAATCATGACATTTCAGATGTATACTAGCATTAACGGATCATTAGATCTACACATGTAAACTAAGCAGTAAAATATGAACAGATCAAATATGTGCAACATGTCGAACGCGTACCGAGGTGGCGGAAAGACCGGTTGCTCGGCAGGAACTACTCGAGGTTGCGAGCGTCGACAAAGGCGAGGAAGGCGAGCCGTCGCGGACGAACAGGGAGCAGTCATGCAAAGCGCTTCCCAAAAACCATATTGCCGCCTTCTCCCGGTGCAGGACGTCGAAGGCAGAGGTTCCGGAGACCTGCTCTCCCAATCGCCGGTGCACGTTGGCGAGCGGGATGGAGTAGTCTACGAGCGACGGCGCAGCAGAGAGGAGGAGGCAAACCCTAGATTGATTTTGTGTGTGTTGCGAGAAGGCGGCGGCACGATTTTTATAGAGATAGGTCGCTTGATCAGGGCGCCTGCACGATCTCCACTCTGCGTAACCGAATCGGATAAGTCGCGCGTAACTTATCCGGACTCCACGCCGTTTTCACGCACCGGATTTTTTGGAATGTTTCCAAAACAAAACAAATCCGAATTTTCCTGCAGCAAAACAAAACTGCAAAAGGAGGCTGCATCTGCGCAAGGGTGAGGAGCCAATTTTACGGACCATTCGACGCGTACGTCATGCACGCGCGCCGCCTGCCCTGCCCTGCTGTCACGCCCAGAAATTCACGAACCAGAATTTCTAAGCTGAATGTGCATTAAATCCCTGTCCAGGACCAGCCAGGGTACACAAACGACAATTGTTGACATACAGATCCACGTCTTACAAAAATAGAAAAGATTACAAATGCAGTGGAAAAGATAAAAGCGAGCTAAACTTGGAAGCTTGACTTCTGCAGCTGGGCGACTCCACTCCACAGGCAATCCTTGACGGCAGTGACGAAACCAACTTCAACAGGACAGCTCCCACTAGGAAGATCTTCAACTTTGGTGTGGGGGAAAAGAAAGCAAGACTGAGTACTACCCACTGTACTCAGCAAGTCATACTGGAAGAGGAGGTATGATGCAGGATATATCCAAAGGAGGCTAAAGGTTCTTTTGCATAAAACAGGCATTAAAAAGCAGAAGTTGAAAGCAGTAAAACAGTTGTAGTAATTAAGCAAAATTAACCAATCACTGTCCAACGCTACACCACGTTGCAACAGGCCCAACCAACCACCTGAACTACACCAGTTCATTAAGCTAAACTAGGGTAAGACTAATCACGGTGAATCTGGTTGATCGCCCATAACCGCGGGCACGGCTATTCGAATAGTTTTACTCTGGCCAGAGGTGTAAAACTGTACCTACAAGACACGATTCCACACATGTCGCCATGCCCCAAAGTATCACCATGATACTGCAAAGGGGGAAATCGTGATAAGACCCTCCGCATAACCCTCCCCTAAACATCCACACCACGCTAAGGTTTCACCCCCACCCCCAACGGGCAGTGGGTGGTCCTCTCTTGCGCCGCGGTGAATCCGGCAGCTGGACAACCGGACACCCCAGCTGACCCAACTCCATCACGCAAACCCTTGCCACCGTTGCCTAGGAAAGGGTCGAGCTATACTTCAGATCAAGCAGTTACCCATTCCCGCTTGTGGTAAGCATGGTAAGTCTCCCAGGGTTTCCCGTGAACAGGTCCTTAATTGTCATGAGTGCGACCAGCAAAACCATGCACCCACAGCCCACCATTCAGTGTATTTTAATTAACTAACACTATTGCGGTGGCACCAAACCAAAACTATGCTAATAGTCAAAGTCTATAATAATGTGATCCCCATTTGTGTACTAGTTGAGCTAAGCATGGCTAACCATTTTCTAAACCAACATCTAGTCATTTTGATACCCAAGTTATCAATGGCATAAGGTAAACAATATATGGCTGAGTAATAGGACCCATCCCACATGACATTGTAAAAGAATGCAACATTTAATAGAAATGCGGGATATTTGTAAATTGGGTACAATATGATCAATTGTAATGCATGACTTGCCTTGCTCTCGCACTGATGAGACCTCAGCAACGTCTTCGAGAAACCGCGGATCGATGAAACGGCCGAAATCTACGCGACGAACAAAGCACACAAGCAAAACATGCTATAAGACTACTGAAACAGGAAACAAAATCATTTTTAATAGATTCTAGGGATTTTTATGAATTTACTGAGACTTGAATGGACTTAAACGGAGCTCGGATGAATTACATATGAATTTTAGAAGATAAACTGTGTTTTTACTAATAAAGAAAAAGTCCTTAATCAATTTATTGTGCAATATTGCCTAGGACTGACGTCAGCGAAGGGGGGGGGGCGGTGCCGATAGGTGGGGCCCACGGGTCAACGGCTCAAAGGGGGTGGTCCACCGTGGACCGGGTCCACAGGGCCGGGGTGGTGGTGTACCACGTGGCGCCGACGTGGCACCACGTGGCTGGCCACGCGGGCCATGGGATGGACGGCCACGATTGGCCGAGGGCCGATCGGGCGGTTGGGGACGGGCGGCGCCAAGGCCGGCCCGGGCATGGCACACGGCGGCGGCCGGCGACAGCGCAGACGGCGGCGACCGACGCGGAAGCGGCGGCGCGGCGGTAGCGGGAGGAAGGAGAGGAAAGGGGAAAAAAGGAGGCGGGAGGCCTCACTGGCGACACGGCGGCCGGAGCGGAAGGCGAAGGCGGCAACGACGACCTGGCGAGAGGAGGGGCGGACGAGCGGCGGCGACACCTAGAGGAGGAGAGGAGAGGAGTTAGGAGTAGGGAAAACGGCCACGGCGGACGCCATTGACGGCCGGGGGCGAAGGGGAGGGAAAAACTCACCGGCTCACGAGGGGAGAGGTGTTCCAATGGGATTCCGGCAACGCGAGGCGGCGGCTGGGAAAGCTCTTACGGCGGCGAAGCTAACGGCGGCGGCGACTCTAGCGGCGGCGGCGGCGCGCGGCGGCGCTAGCGGCGAGCGGCGCGTGCGCGATAGGAGGCACGTGAGAGGGCGGCGAGAGCGGAAAGGGGGAGAGGAGGCTCGAGAGAGCGATTTATAGGGCACGGGAGGGGCAGAAACGGCCGGGGATGGCCCCTATTTGGCCGGAGACGTGGAAGAGTGGAGAGAGAGAGAGAGAGGGGACGGGATTCAAATCGAATCCCGCCGATTTGCGGGCGCGCGCGCGAGCGGGAAAGGCGGAGGAGCGGCGGGCGACGACGTGGGCGCGGCGCGTGGACGCGGAGTGGGCGCGGGAGACGCGGACGACGACGTGGGAGCAGCGGTTTCGGCAGCGTCGGTTGGAGCTCCAGCTTCAACGGCTGGAGGTGGGAGATAACCGACAGGTGGGCCCCACCTGTCGGCGCCCGAAGGAGAGAGGGAGGGAGGGAAGACTTCGGGGAAGGAAAGGGAGGAGCGGGCCGGCCCAGCAAAGAGGGTGCGCGGGAGGGAGGTTGGGCCGACGGCCCAACAAAGAAAAAGAAGGGAAAGAAAAAGAAAAGGAAAAAGGAATTTCCCTGGGATTTAAATATTGCAGTTTATGAATTTTAATGGGTTAAAATTATTTATAGAGCTCTGAAAATTCCACTAAAAATCCCGTTAATCAATTGCGACATGTGGAACCCAAGAAAAATCCCACAATGCCAATTCCAATTATCAATTGCATTTATTAATTAGGGATTCAACTCTAGGTTAATTAAACAATTTCTTCGGGCAATTTATTTAACCATTTTTTTAAAGCAAGCAAAAGGGGGAAACTTCCGGGCGTGACAAACCTACCCCCTCAACATATCCTCCAATATTTGATTGACTCCCTCGGTATGACTATCAGTCTGCGCATGGTAGGCTGTGCTGAAGTTCAGACGGGTTCCCAATTCCTCTTGCAATTTCTACCAGAACTTTGAAGTGAATTGGCTCCCTCAATCAGATACGATCTTCTTGGGTACCCCATGTAAACACATGATTCTTGCCAGATAAAGTTCTGCTAACTTCTTCCCTGAGTAGGTAGTGTGCACCGGAATGAAGTGAGCCACTTTGGTGAGTCGGTCAACGACTACCCAAATAGAATCGTGCCCCGATGACGTCCTGGACAAACCCATAATGAAATCCATTCCGATTTCTTCCCATTTCCATTCTGGAATCTGAAGGGGTTGAGCAAACCTGCTGGTCTTTGGTGTTCTGCCTTTACTCGTTGGCAAACGTTACAGAGTGTGACGAATTCTGCTATTTCCCTTCTCATGCTGACCCACCAGAATTTTTCTTTGAGGTCTTGGTACATTTTAGTACTGCCGGGATGGATTGAATATTGGGTTTGATGAGCTTCTGTCAGTATCAGGTCTTTTAACTCCTTGTTTTCGGGTACACACAATCTTTCTCCCATCCAGATTGTTCCTTGTTCGTCCTCAACAAAACCTCAGGCTTTTCCAACCCTCATGTTCATTTTGAGTCCTGCTATCTCAGGATCGCTTGCCTGAGCTATGCGAACCTGCTCCACCAGTGTGGGTCATGCCTCTAGGGCAGCCACGAATCCATGCTCAACTATACCAAGGTTCAGATGTTCCAAATCACGTTGAACCTCATAGCATAGTTCCTCTACCCATGCGACGTTGCAGTAACTCTTCCTGCTCAAGGCATCTGCTACCACATTAGCCTTGCCGGGATGATAGTGTATACCCATATCATAATCTTTAATTAGCTCCAACCATCTTCTCTGTCGGAGATTCAGATCAGGTTGGGTGAAGATGTACTTTAGACTTTTGTGATCTGTATATACCTCACAACGGCTACCGATGAGGTAGTGCTGCCATATCTTTAAAGCATGAACAACTGCGGCCAATTCCAAATCGTGGGTCGAATAGTTGCCTTCATGCGGACGCAACTGCCGTGAAGCATAAGAAACCACTTTGCCATCTTGCATCAACACACATCCTAGCCCCTGGCGAGATGCATCACAATAAACCTAGAAATATTTCGTCTGATCAGGCAGAATTAACACTGGTGCAGACACCAACCGTCGTTTGAGTTCTTCAAAACTCCTATTGCATTCAGCAGACCAGATAAACTTTTCTTCTTCAATAGTTGTGTCATTGGCTTGGCAATTTTAGAGAAGTTCTCAATGAACCGGCGGTAATAGCCCGCAAGTCCTAAGAAACTCCGAATCTGAGTGACTGTCCTTGGTGGGGTCCACTTGGTAACTGACTCCACATTTGCTGGATCCACAGCTACTCCTTGAGCATTCACGATGTGACCGAGAAACTAAACTTCCTTAAGCCAGAAGTCATACTTGCTGAACTTGGCATATAGCTGGTGCTTTGTTAATTTTTCAAGTACCAACCGAAGATGCTGCTCATGTTCTTCCTCGGACTTGGAGTAAATTAGTATATCATCGATGAAAACCATGACAAACTTGTCCAGAAATTCCATAAACACCTTGTTCATCAAATTCATGAAGAAGGCAGGTGCATTAGTGAGTCCGAAAGACATAACTGTGCATTCGAACAACCCGTAACGAGTGATGAATGTTGTCTTTGGAATGTCCTCCTCTCGGATTCTCAACTGGTGATAGCCTGATCGTAGGTCTATCTTAGAAAACACAGTAGCTCCTTTCAACTGATCAAAGAGATCATCAATTCTTGGCAACGGATACTTGTTCTTAATAGTGACCTCATTGAGTGCGCGGTAGTCGACGCACATCCTCTTGGTTTTGTCTTTCTTTTCCACAAAAATAACCGGAGCACCCCAAGGCGACGTGCTCGGGCGGATGTATCCCTTCTTGTCACGCCCCGAACTAGCCCCGAACGGAACTAGCCCGTGATGCTCCAAATTAACCTGTTAATTGATACCAGTCCCAGGAAACAGTGCTGGTATCACAGGAAGACAGAATATCACAGCAACAGTGGTCTCTTTATTACAGAGTAGGAGTACAGTCATGTTGGGCTGCGGACAGATCCTTAGCTCACAACTGCATTACAAAAGGGAAAGTGGAAGCCAAGACTTGGACCAATCATCACAGGCGCGACTTGGGAACTAGGCCGAAACCCTAAAACTCATCGTAACCGATTTGCTCCTGGAAGAACTCCTCGTCAGCGGGATCCACATCATCTTCTTCAGCAACTGGGGGGGATTATTTATATAGAGCAAGGGTGAGTACAGGAGTACTCAGCAAGCCATGGGAATTAAGTGTTTAATGCAGGCTTCAAAGGAAAGGCTGTTGTTTTTGCAATTGATTTTATTTAAACTCCTTTCTGAAACAACTAAGTGAGTGCTTCTCAAACGACACGGATGAGACAGTGTGTCTCGTCCGGTCGGAGTATGTGCAATGTATCGGTGTTTGAATTGATCAGGGTTGGCACCCGACCAACGGCTTTCAAACGGCCACCCGGGCCTGGCTGATCCCATCAACCGCAGATTTTTCAAACATTGAACCCATTCCACAACAGCAATTGCACAAAGATGAAGTCAAACAAAACTACGCTAGGAATCACCTCACACCATGACCGTGGGCACGGCTGTTCGAACAGTTTGTTAACCTCTGCAGAGAGGGTACACTTTACCCACATGACGTTACTAACCCGGGTCACCCAGCCCGTGCAGAACAGCCACGTCTGGCGACTTTGAGGCTTTCACGACAAGGCATTTCCAAAGCCGACACAGGGTTGCCATATGCCAACGAGAGGGGTCCCAGACCAACAACAGGTTAGGCCAGGAAGCCCGGGGGTTCTCCCCGACACCACCCCGTTGAATCCACATGTCTCTTGGCATCAAGGCTCCCCTGATTAGCTATTTACTCAGCCAGGGGCATCCCATTCCACCCATGTGGTCGCACTTGTCTTGTATTCGGATGAAATTCCAAGGAAACGGTCCTTAAGTGCAAGAGCAGGAAACCGTACTCCCGGTACGTTCCCCGGTCCGCGATTTTGGAAATTCATTTAGTTCCCAAGCACCGACCTAGGTGTCGGGTTTTCCAAGTCTTTTGTAAAACCCAAGTTTTACCCATCGTTGGATATTTTATATTTTGATGGGGGGTGTTCCGATGCGCATACCCGAAGGCCCGTGGATCGAAGCACAACAGTTGACAAAGGAGGTTTAAGTGTTCAATAATTCAAGAGGAGGGTAATTGCAGCAATTAGGATTGGGGGCCGTCAAGCTATCTCTCAAGCTGCGGCCGAATTACTTGTGTAAATCCTATTCATGCAATATTTGCGGAAAAGAAATACTTAGATTTAAATTATAGGTGCAAGATGATCAAAGGTGACTTGCCTTGCTCAAGACCTTGAGCTTGATCCTTGAAATCCTCGCACTGCGGGTCTTCGGGCTCCGAAACTACACGCAAAATGGGACAACTCAACAAACGGCGAAAATAAAGCCCTATTATTGATCTCTAAGCATGCCATTAGATAGATCTCGAGATTTGAGGAATTTTGGAAGTTGAACGGAGTCAAACGGACTTACGGTTTGGAAGATATTGAATTTCTAAGATTATTGGATTTTTGATCTAAAGGAAAAATGATTTAATTAAACCCTTTTGAAAAAGAAAAGAAAAAGGGAGGGGAAATAGACTTCCCTCGGGCGGCTAGGGCGCGGCCCGAGAGAAAAAGGGGCGGCGCGGCCGAGATTAATGGGCCGGCCGGCCCGAGAAGGCGGCCCAAGGCACGCGCGGGAGGGGAGGAGAGAGGGAGCTGGTGGGCCGGGTCCATCCCGCGTGGTCCCGAGTGGGACCCGCTTGTCGGCGGCTCGGCTCACCGTGAGCAAGGAGCACGCGACGCGGCGCTAGGGTTTGGGCGGGACGCGGCGCACGCGCGCGGCTTGCGGAGGACGCGGGTGCGGCGGGCCCACGCGCAGCCTCACGGCCCACCGTGGACCACGCGCACGGGGAGGGTGGAACGGAGGGAGCAGCTGACCGGGTCAGCCGACTCGGTTGTGGCGAGGTGGCGCCGACGTGGCGCCTACGTGGCTGCCACGCGGGCCGGCTGGAGGAAGACGAAGGCGCCGGTCGCGAATGGACGGCGGGCGGCGGCGGTTTCTCTGGGACGTCGTGCGACGACGAGGGGCGACAGGGTGTACACCGGAATGACAAGGGGGAACGAGAGGGAGCGAGCCAATGGCTTGGATTCGCCGGAGGATGCTCGACGGCGGCGATTTGCGGCGGCGGCCACCGGCGGCAAGAGAAGAGGAAAACGGCGACCTGTAATAAAGTCATTCACCAAGTAGGTCAGTGTGCGGTTCTTCCTTTTAGCAATCCCATTAGACTCGGGAGAATAAGGAGGCGTCCTCTCATGTATAATGCCATGTTCCTCACAGAATAAGTCAAACTCGTTTGAGAAAAACTCTCCACCACGATCAGACCTAAGTCTTTTTATCTTTCTGTCAAGTTGATTTTCAACTTCTGTCTTATAAATTTTAAAATAGTCTAGAGCCTCGTCTTTCGTTTTCAACAAGTACACATAGCAAAATCTAGTAGCATCATCAATCAACGTCATGAAATATCGTTTTCCACCCTTCGTCAACACCCCATTCATTTCACAGAGATCTGAGTGTAGGAGTTCTAGAGGTGCCAAGTTTCTCTCCTCAGCAGCCTTGTGAGGCTTGCGAGGTTGCTTTGATTGCACACAACTATGGCACTTAGAACCTTTGACAATGGAAAACTTAGGAATTAAACACATGCTGGAAAGCCGAGACATCAAGCCAAAATTAATATGACATAAACGTGAGTGACATACATTAGCCTCATCATCCACACTGCCACAAATATGGTTCACAGACTTATTGCAGAAATCAAAAAGGGAAAAGCGGAACAGGCCTCCGCACTCATAACCTTTACCAATAAAATATCCATGTTTAGACACGACTACTTTATTAGACTCAAAAACCAACTTAAATCCATCTCTAGTCAGACGGGAGCCACTAACAAGATTCCTGTCGATAGAAGGGACATGTTGCACGTTCTTCAGCTGCACGATCTTTCCCGAAGTAAACTTCAGATCTACCGTGCCAACACCATGAACAAAAGCATGTGACCCATTCCCCATTAGGACGGTGGAACCCCGTGCGACCTGATAAGAAGAAAACAATGAGATGTCAGCACAAACATGTACATTGGCCCCTGTATCAACCCACCAATTAGTAGACTGATTAACTAAAAAAACAGTAGGTAAATTACCATACCCGCTTCCATCTCCAGTGTTGCCAATGGTCACATTAGCAGACTTAGAGGTCTGCCCTACAGGTGCCTTCATCCCCTTGTGTTGTGGACACTTCCTGGCCAGATGGCCAGGTTGACCACACACAAAGCAAGTCCTCTCATCCTGATTAGGATTGTTGTTCTTCTTCTTCTTCTTGAAGTTGGTGATCTGCTGAGCTTTGTATTTCCCCTTGCTCTTGTTCTGGGCCTTGTGTACAACATTGGCAGTGGACTGCCCACCATCGCCCTTAGACGCGACATCTTTTTCCCGAGCTTTCTCCTCAACATCAAGAGACGCTATCAACCCCTCAACGGAGTATTCTTGTCTCTTGTGTTTGAGTGCAGTACCGGCACCTCTCCAAGATGGAGGTAGTTTCGCAATAATGCACCCGGCCACAAATTTATCGGGTAAGACACACTTAAGGAGTTCGAGTTCCTTAGCCATGGTTTGTATCTCATGAGCCTGTTTGACTACAGAACGGTTGTCAGCCATCTTGTAGTCATGAAATAACTCCATGATATACAGATCATTGCTAGCATCAGTAGCACTGAATTTAGTATTCAGTGCATCCCACAACTCCTTAGCGTCGGTCATATGCATATACACCTCGACCAGATGATCGCCAAGCACGCTAAGAATGCATTCCACAAAGAGAGTAGTGGCCTCATCAAATTCTTTCTGCTGGTCAGCATTAAGAACGCCCATAGGCTTGCCAGTACTTACCCAGAAGCATTTCATAGCTGTCAGCCACAGAGTGACCCTGATCTGCCATCTCTTAAAGTGCACACCGGTAAATTTATCCGGCCTTAGTGCATCGGCAAAACCAGCCATAGTAAAATTACAGCGCCTATAATAAAGTTTTTGGATTGTTGAGAATATAGGCATATAATGATTTAATATATTTCATAAATAAATCATGACATTACAGATGTATACTAGCATTAACACATCATTAGATCTACACATGTAAACTAAGCAGTAAAACATGAACAGATCAAATATACGCAACATGTCGAACACGTACCGAGGTGGCGGAAAGACCGGTTGCTCGGCAGGAACTACTCGTGGTTGCGAGCGTCGACGAAGGCGCGCAGCATGCGAGTGGAGAGGAAGGCGAGCCGTCGCGGACGAACAGGGAGCAGTCGCGCGAAGCGCTTCCCAAAAACCTTATTGCCGCCTTCTCCCGGTGCAGGACGTCGAAGGCAGAGGTTCCGGAGACCTGCTCTCCCGATCGCTGGTGCACGCTGGCGAGCGGGATGGAGTAGTCTACGAGCGACGGCGCAGCACAGAGGAGGAGGCAAACCCTAGATTGATTTCGTGTGTGTTGCGAGAAGGCAGCGGCACGGTTTATATAGAGATAGGTCGCTTGATCAGGGCGCCCGCACGATCTCCACTCTGCGTAACCGAACCGGATAAGTCGCAAGTAACTTATCCGGACTCCACGCCGTTTTTACGCACCGGATTTTTCGGAATGTTTCCAAAACAAAACAAATCCGAATTTTCCTGCAGCAAAACAAAACTGCAAAAGGAGGCTGCATCTGCCCTGCGAGGCGAGCACGCGCGTGTTCCCCCTCTTCTCTCCACCACACATGCTTGAAGTGACTAGGAGGGCATCCTCCCTTTTAAGGAGGTCACCCTCTCCTAGAATAAGTAAGGTGGTACTAAACTCCACATACATGCCATCCCATGAGGTAGGCTTTTGTGATTTTTCAAAGAATTAATCTTCGAATGGACCTTAGCCCATCTATTAATTCCAACATTTTCATACAAAATTACATGCGTACAAATTTTTCATCAACACTCGTGAAATAGTTAAAATAAATCTTATCACTATGATCGGTGTCTCATTTTATTTAGTTTTATGCAGGAGTTGATGAGCAGATTCAACATTTAAGGATCGTCAACACTCCTCGACTGCCAATTGCGGCAAATTAGCTCATAGTTCACACATTTTACACCGGTGCAGAAAAGTCACTATAGCTAGGCTTGATCGGTATGGTTTTGGTACGTCTGTGCTGCATCTAAAGTATCGAAAACAAATTTTATGTGAGAGCGGCTGCAATGCTACGACTATGCAATCGCACCAATCATGCATATAGAGTGGCATGCTATATATTCCCACAAATGAACATTTCTATTATAATTTTAGGTTTATTTAGTTATTGCCCAAAATAACTAAATAAAGACACAATTAATTGACAATTTCTATTTTTGCGATTGGATTAAAGTAGAAGTTGAAAATTGATAGTGTAACATTGTTGGAGGAGTACTTAATTAATCATAAGAAAATACGTCGCTCTATCACTTGCGGAACATATTTTAGAGAGCATATTCATATGGATGTAAATACAGTGTTCCGTGTATAGTGTTTATGTGTGTGTATGCGTAAAAAAAAGAGTATATTGCATTGGTAGTACACAAACTTGTTAGGTGTGTGCAACTTAGTATATAAACTTGTGAAATGCTTGTTTTAGTACACAAACTTGACTAGTTCGTGCGAACAAGGACCAAAATAGCCTGACAATGTTAATTTTACGAAGCTGATGTTGATTAGGATGTGACGTGCATACGTGTAGTAGGGTACATAAGACATGCAATATTTATAAATGTGGTCTCTACTTTATCCTTCATTGGAAGTGATGAATTTCATATATTTCTAAAGGTTTCTTTTTATATTTTTCTACGATCACTATATCCATTCTATTTTTATTGAAGATGTGTATGTCTAATAACAAACTTTCTCGGATATATGTTTACATAGCATCCTAATGAGCTCCTAAATTAATAAGATTATCCATGTTGTGTACGTTTTGCCTTCCTTCGCACGCACTAGACAAGTTCATGCACCAAAACGAGTATTTTACAAGTTCGTACAATATATTACATCCATCTAACAAGTTCGTGTACCGGCGATGGAAAAGGAGAACGACTTACCGGTAGAACCATAGAAGTGGAACCTCCGAGAAGCCCTCGCTCTTTCTTAAAAAAGGAAATAAAGCCCTCGCTCTCTTTTGCCCCTCAACTTCCAGACTATTCCAGTCCACGACCGTCGGACCGAACCGAACCATCCAGAAGCAGCCGCCGCCCCAATTCTAAAGCATCTCCCCCCCACCCATCTCCGATCTCCACCCGCAGATCCGACGGAGACAAGCGCACCAAGCCCCCCCACCAAACCCTAATCCTCCTTCCCCCCCCTCCCATGGCGAAGTACGGAGAGGGCGACGCGCGGTGGATCGTGCAGGAGCGCGCCGACGGCACCAACGTCCACAACTGGCACTGGGCGGAGCGCGACTGCCTCGAGTGGTCCCGCTCCCGCCTCACCTCCCTCCTCGCCGGCCTCCCCGTCCTCTCCGGCGAGGGCGGCCTCGCCCTCCGCACCACCGCGCTCGACAAGCTCGACGGCGAGGCCTACGTCAACATCCGCAAGGGGAAGGTCATCCCGGGGTACGAGCTCTCCCTCACCCTCGCCTGGGAGGCCGAGGCCACCACCGAGTCCGGCGTCGTCAAGGTCTCCGGCGCCGCCGAGGTGCCCTACCTCGCCGACGAGAACGCCGACGAGGACCCGGAGCTCCGCGTCACCGTCCGCGGCGACGATGGCCCCGTCGCCCGCCGCGCCAAGGACGCCTTCCTCACCAAGGGCAAGCCTCTGGTCCTCGAGAAGATCCGGGAGTACGTCGCCGCCATGGCGAAGGGCGGCCCGGCTAAGGACGAGCTGGATTCCAAGAAGACCCCCACCAAGGCCGCGGCGGTAGAGGCCGGTGGCGCGGCCACCGCGCCTGCCCCTGCGGCGGAGAAGAAGGAGGAGGCGCCGGCCGTGAAGGAGAAGAAGGCGAAGGCGAAGGACAAGGAAGGATTCAAGACGATCGAGATGACGGAGAAATTCTACTGCCGTGCGAAGGACATGTATGAGATCTTGATGGATGAGAACAGATGGAAGGGGTTCACGCAGAGCAATGCGAGGATAAGCAGAGAGGTCGGAGGGCAGTTCAGCCTCTTCGATGGGTCAATCAGCGGCGTCAATGAGGAGTTGCAGGAAGGGAAGCTGATCGTGCAGAAGTGGCGGTTCGGTAGCTGGCCAGACGGCGTGCACTCGACGGTAAGAGCCTACTGCACTTATGATCTATGTGATCACTTGATCTTGAGACTAAATCTATTTCATATTATTCCGCTATGTATAATTGTTAGAAGTGAAAACCATGACAAATGTTGAACGTTATCTACACAAAAGTTTGATTAACATTGAAAACTCAATAAAATTAGGCATAGAGGTAGGGGCTATTGGTCTGTTTGGTGAGGGAATGAATAATAGTAGTAATTTACCTCTCCTTGAGAGTGCCATCCCAAAAATTGTTATTATTAGGTAAGAGTAGTGAATTCCTTTGTTCTCTCGTAATTCCATTTGAACCCCTAAATATGAAACATCGCAGGTCAGAACTCAGAACTATCTTCTGTCAAAATTTCATTTTGCGTTTGTCTATGATAATACTTAATTCCTCCCTTGAGAGTCCTATCCCAAAATTATAATTCATAGGCAGTGGATTTGTTAGTTCTCTTCCTAATTCCATTTGAACTCTTACAATATGAAATTTTTAGGGGGTGAATTTGTTAGTTCTCTTCCTGATTCCATTTGAACTCTAAAATTTGAAACATCAGAGGTTGGAACTGACTTCGTCAAATTCCCTTTCTGACCATGTCATCCCTGATTTAGCATTTGGAGGTTGCTGTGATTTTGCAGCATTTCAGGCAGCGGGTTATATCTATGGAAGCATGTGATTGTAGTTCTAGGCTGGTACCAGTATTTTCATTTGGTAGCATGGAGCTATAAGACTGACCTTCACAGTTCTATCCCTTGTTCTAAAAACTGGTACAAGTGCAGAGTCCATTTAAGGAATTGCTTCCCACCTTGTTACCCAATTAGACTGCTAGCCATATCCATATGTTGTGTCTGATCAAGTGAATACGACTTTCTCCCTCCATTCCATGTTACAAGTCATTTTAGGTTTGTTCTTAATCAAACTACTTTAAGCTTGACCAAGTTTATAGAAAAATGTAACAACATTGTAACCCCAATCAGTTTCATTAAATGTTGAAAATGTAGCTATATTTTTCTGTAAGCTTATTCAGACTATAAGTTTGGCTTAGGATAAACCCAAAATGAGTTATAAAATGAAACGTAGGGAGTATTACTCTACTTGTTGTCGGACACAAGTTTTACCTGGATGCGGGTATTTTTGCCCATGTAATCCTTGGGCGAACTGAGATCTAGTTAGATTATAAATTCTAGCTAGGGGTGCCAATGGACAAATCCGTGCAAATTGACCTTGTGGGGGTGGCACGGTGGCAGCATGCACCACCTCTGCATTGGGAACACGGCAGTGGGGCGCTGTTTTCATGGTCGGTGACTCTGCACCGGGAACATGGCACTATGCCACCGTCTTCTTGGGTGGCTCCATTTTCACTTGCCACTTGTCGATGGACGGCGTTGGAGCTGGAGCTGCTCCTGTCGGTGGTGTCTGTGAATGCCGCCTCTCTCTGCGCCTCCCTCTCCTCCGCGCTCATAGCGGCGAGGTGTCCTTCAAGCTCTCACTGCATGACCTCTCCGTCTTGCCTAACTGCCTGAGCAAGGAGTAGATCCGTAGCAGCAACTCGCTGCTTTCACTGCACCAGCGGTGTTGCCCAAGGTGAAGGCAGGGCAGGAATCAAGGGGCAGCAGCTTGATGCTTCTTGCCATCTTGCTGCTTGTGCACGGATCCAAGATGAAGCAGTTGATCGCTGCTTGACATACCCAGTGTGGCTGCGGTGGCGCCTCCTGCAGCTGCCTGGATGCAGTGCGTGGAAGAGGAACCAATGGTCCTACCATGGTCAAGGAAATGGATTGGGTTCGTTCATTTAAAACCAAGGAAACTCCTGCCCAAAACCAATCCAACCCAAACCTTCTCACTTACATACCCAAACCAGTCCACTCCAATTATCAAACATTTGAACCCACCCAAAACAAATACATTCTTAGGGCCTGTTCTAAAGTATGGTTTGAAATGGATGATTAGCTGCACACAAAACGAGAAACATGATTACATATGATTAATTGAGTATTAATTATTAAAAACTTGAAAAATGATTTTTTTTATTTTTAAAGCAACTTATATATTGAAAGTTTTCGTGCAAAACACACCGTTTAACAGGTTAAAAAGCGTGCTAACCAAAATTGAAGAAGCAAGTTGAAGCGTAGTTTAGGACGCGCTCTTAAATCTGACCCCTTCCACCCATCTCAGTCCAATTCATTATCACCCCTAGTTCTAGCTAGCAGAATGTCTTCACAGTACAATGAGTTTTTTGTGTTTTGCAAACAATCCCTTGACCAAATAAGATCCTGGCTTTTAATTTTGACATGTTTTTGGAGGCCCAAGTCATGTGCATATTTATTTCCTTGCTATAGTAACTCTGGTGATTAATCAGACCACTGTCATTCCTGGCAGCCTAATGTGATTAGCTATGTGGTATTTGCATCTTGTTAATTTTCTGCTTCCAGTGAGTTTCTGTAGTAAGTTACTTGAGAGATAGATATACTCATCTAGCCATGTGAAGTCAACGTCTGTAATTTGTAGGTACTGCTTATATATAAATGTTGAATAAGGTCCTCAAAAATGCGAAAATCGAACTGTGCAGGTTAGGTTGGTATTTGATGAGCCTGAGTCGGGAGTTACAGTCATAAGCCTCAAACAAACTGATGTGCCAGAGGAAGACAGGTATTCTATCTCATCCTACGAACTTCCTGTTAATTAAACCATAATTTTGGCTCAGGCACCTAACTAAATATGTGTGGTCATCTCTTGACTTCAGATATGGAAATTCAACTGTGGTGGAGAACACGGAGCGAGGCTGGAGAGAACTCATCTTCCAGAGGATACGCGGAGTGTTTGGTTTTGGGATCTAAAGCAGTACTTTGACTCTTGAGCTGGATTTCTGCTTTTCAGGAAGTCGAGCGTTACCATGTCACAGTTATCCCTGTCTTTGCTGTCGCAGTTTATTCGATGTTAGACAGAAACTTTGCATATTACGGGGAAGTCGGAAAAAACATCTGTTATTCATCACGCTGGAATGCGTCTGCAATGTTTGCCAAGTGTTAATCTGCAACTGATGGTTGAGTAACCTTGTGTTGTGTTGGTTGATCGTTGATTGTTCTGCAATTTCCTGAACTTTTAAGTGTTGTCTTGCTGCGGTTGATGAGACCAAATTACGCAAAGTTTTCATCCGTGCAGCCGCACTGTGCTGCCCTAAAACTCGCACTTGCTTCAGGAAAATTTGTTTGCTTTTCTCGTTTAAGGCTCTGTTTGTTTCGGCTTATAATTATTATAATCTAGATTATTAAACCAGATTATTATAAGTTGGATTATAATAAACTGACATAAAATAAAATAATCTGTGAGTTGTTTGTTTGTCTGGATTATTGGAGGCATGGATTATTTGGTTTGAAAGGCTAAAGTCTATAATGCCCTTAGCTATCTGTTTGGTTGATGGCGTAGGTGGGTAATTTTTTTCAAGTATGTAGGGGTAGTGGGTCTTTAGCCACTCAATAATCTGAAAAAAACTCTTCTAGAGCAGCTTATTAGATTATAATAATCTGGCTTATAGATTATAATAATCTGCTATAATAATCTACTTGTTTGTTTTAGCTTACTCCTAATAAGCTAGATTATAATAATGCTAAGCTGAATCAAACAGTGCCTAAGAAAAGCTTAGTATAATCATCTCAGCTTTCCCCGTTAAAAAGGCAGTATGACTGTCGGTATGTCATGAAACACAGAATACATCCCGTTGATATTTTTTTCGGATATCATGAAACACAAGCTTATATCCCGTTGAAAAATCACTTCAGTGATGTGTAATCCAGTTGATTTTATCACTCCACAATGATATGTATATCCCGCTGATTTTATCTTTGAAAAAAAATCAAGTATAATGATATGTATATCGCGTTGATTTTTTATGTTGAAACACAAACTTATACTATATCCCGTTGGAAAAATCAAGTACAGTGATATGCATATATCCCGTTGATTCTATCTGTGGGCTGACTGGGCTTTGTGCCTTTGATGTCCTATTTGTGGCCACCTGGGCCTCCTTCCCAGAAAGCCCACAGACGGGGGAGACCTAGGGTTAGAGGCCACCCCTATATAAATCCCGGTCCATCCACACCTGGCTTCCCATCCGCCCCTCCAACTCCATCAGCCGCCGCCATGCTAAGCGAGGTGAGATCGATCGAGGTTGTTCTTCCCTGCGCCGCATGGTTTCCATCTCTTTGCTCTTTTGGGGCCTGTGATTTGAGATCAATTGTCCGTACCATCTGATACTCTTGATGTTTCACAATTGCCAAATTATTTATCTATGAGGCCCTCGATTTGGTGTTCTTTATCCCGTTCTTTTTGTCCTGATTTCGAACTGTTTCTCTCTGTTTTTTTTTCTTTTTGGTTTGGTTTTGATTGCGCTAGCTAATAATAATGCTGTGATAGAGATGAGATTTCAGGCAACAAATTAGAGTCTCTGATGCGCTAAATCCCGTAGCGTCTTCAGCGCTGTACGTTGCCGAGAACGATCCCGGAATAAGTTATCATGCATCCGCCGTTTCATGTGCGGCGTGTGCATCCCGATGTCCTACACTTCCTCCGTTAAATCTTTATCTTTTTTTATGTTTTTTTGCTCGAGACAGTCGCAGTTCTTACGGTATCAAAAAAATTAAGCCGAATTCATCTAATAGCAGTTCAGGAAACGAAACATGCCGTGCACTGCGTTGGAGCATGATGAGTATGATTTTGTCGCCCCAGTCTTAGGATCCGAATTACGGATCTGTGCTGATTGACATGTTATCAAATCTGACTCCATGAGCAATGTTATCAAATCTTCGTTTTTGTTTTGATTTGCTTTCGTTTTGATTCTTTTTTGCTTGTTATTCTCTGCTATTTCGACTGAGGCCGTAGCACTGTTCTACCCAGAGTTGGACAAATATTTGCACAACTTAATACTGTAACCTAAAAATATATAAAAACTGATTATATCTACTGTTCCAACATTGAAAAACTTCAGAGCTATTGTAGAAAGCTGCACAATCACAATAATGCTCTTACGACAAATCTGTGAAGTTTGGACTGCAGGAGAGATGTTTTGAACGACTTCAGAACGGTTATTATGTTGCTGAAACGTGCAAAATTGCTACAATGCTCTTATGATTGAGATGAAATAATAAATAATGTAATGCTCCTGTGATGAATCTATTAAGTTTAGAACGTTGATTTGAACTACAGGAGAAAGGAGAGAATGTTGAGCAACATCCCGAGCCTGACTATATATCTCATACGAATCCTATCAATTACTATATCTCACATGTATTCTGTAGAGACGATCTACGAGTCTGGCAATATCTTGCCGTTGTACATCTTGTCGAGCAGCTTCTTGGCGTCTGGTCGCCGGAGAAGCCCCTTGTTGTTTGGCAGTCCTGTTCCTAGACAAACTGGACACACCAATTTCCCTCGGCCTGCATTGGCATTAGATGATCAGAAGCGTGACATTGAAAAACAAAGCTCTGCTATGAAAGTGGGAATGGAAGTTCGATTGATAGATATATCATCGCAGAACATCAGTGAAAAGCTTTACCGTAGCAGTTTGGGCACTCTGTGAATAGATAGACATCTTTTGCTCTCTTTCGGTTGAGGGCCTTCCATTTTCCAGTGCCGCCGCACATGTCACCTATATCGAGCTGGAGTTGAATTATGGCTCCAAGATGTTGAAAGATGCAGCACTATGCTGCACTACTACTAATATCTTCTGATTTACTATGAATGTTAGTAAATGACAAATCAAACCTAATCAGACATCGATAACTGGTCATAATTGAGTAAAAATCAGCTAGACGGTTGTCCATTTTCAAATCACTTATATCCCATGAGTTCTTAAGACGGGTGAAAACCATTGCACATTGTAACAAAGACATGGCAAGAAAAACGAGCCGAGCAAAATTCTTACATAATACAGCACCGCTACCGTTGCAATTCCGGCATACAGCAGGCTTGCTCATCATATCCGAAGCGAGTCCGTTTGGTGTAAGCATTGTTGGACCTGATGCACTGATTAATGTCACAGCACATAGGCAAGCAAGGCATTTTCGTCTGGAAGGAGTGGTTTTTTCTTCTTCCTGCTTGAGAAACGATGAATCAGAACACATGGAAGCAAAATGTACTAATGAAAGATTGTTTCCAAGTGTCACAACACAAAATTGCTACTCTAGTTATCATGCACCTACTAGCTCGAAGATTTCGTTTCAAGATTAGAAAACTATCAATATCTCACTAAAATGTCGTTTCTCACAACTAAAAGGCAAAGTAATGACCATCGCTAGTCCAACAGTGACATTATGATATAGGGCAGCCAAGTTTTAAGCCTTCTGAAAGTTTAACATTTGCACAACAAATATTTCAGTGCTTTTCTTTTTCTGTATAATTCATCAGCAATCATATATAGATTTCTACTCTTCCATCATATTTTTTCCCTGCAAGAAAAGCTAAGACAACCAGATTAGAAAGGATGTCACAACACTGTCTATTGCCTACCAACGAGCTAGTATCTACCACTCTCATCCAGCTAAAAAAGAGATCACACTCTCATCCAGCTAGTATCTACCACTACCAACGAGCTCAACATGATACCACAGTCACCATACCGCCAGAATCGAAGGTAAACAGCTGTATGAATGCACCGTGCTCGCTAGTGCAAAAAGAATGAATACTGTATGCTCAATTGTGCAATGAGGAGAGTTGGATTCGGAAAGAGCAGGTAATATGACAACCTTGCCATTGGTCAAGGGCTTGCTTGTTGAACATGCCTCTGCGTCGTCGTGCCTCGAGCAACAGCTGATATGGGATCGCGCTGAAACATAGCCACACACCAAGCAGAAAGAGGGTAAATTAGCTCACTGGCCCAAATCCCAGGGAGACAGTTTCTCCAAGAAATCCATCACAAAATTGAGCTCGACTCTTTGTGAATCCGAACAAAGAGCACGGCACGAGGAAGGACGATGCTGAAGCTCGCGAACTTCCCTCATCACGAAAGGGGCATCGCTGGAACTAACTAATTATAAGCTCGGAGTTGGAGAAGAACGAACTCACCTTTGGCCGGGCGGTGGGCGGCGGCGGGACGGCGTATGGAGTAGAGCGGCGGGGAGAGGGAGAGGAGGAAGTGGCAGCCGACGCCCGCCATTGCCGCTCACCTCTCGACTCCTCGCGACTTGTGAGGACGAGAGGAGGGGGAGCGAGGCGACACCCGGCTCCGTGTGCTTTTGGGAGATTGGGGTTAGCCAGAAATATCTATCTGGCCATTTGCTGCGCATACTGGCCCACTGGAGTACGGATAAAACGGCCCACGAAATGTAGCAGAGAGGAAAGGGATAAGTCTATTGTCTCTCCCTTGATCAAATTGCGCCATCAACTGGTGCGGCTTGATAGTCTGATAGGGATTGAGATCCAGTGCAGTTGCGGCCAAAATTGCTTGCTACAGTGAATTCGAACCTTTACTTGTTTTACCGTAAGTGCTACGGTATTTTGCTAGAGTATTCGATGCATCTGCGTCATTCGTTTCGAATTTAGTGGTGCTGGTATAACCATGTGACCGCTTAACTTGCAGTCATATGAGAAAAGCTTAGGGTTTTTCAGCTAGCTTCACAAGGTGGTGGGCTAGACGTCCTGAGTTCGAAGCCTCACATCTTCTAATTATTTGATATTAGATCATTCCCTAATATTTGTATCTTTTTTAACTTGCAGTCACACTAGCTGCGGCGCATGAACCGGATCCGTCTGGTAGCGATCCAAATTCAGGGCCGGCCCTAGGGGGGTCAGGCCGTGCGGCCGCCCGAGGCCATACTACATATTATATAATTTTAATCCATGGGCACCACATATAGTATATATATACTACGTACTGTATAATTTTAATCTATGGGCCATGTGCCTATATTAAGTTAGACAGCTGAATAGCCCAATTCAGAAAATGAATTTTAGTCCATCGCCAGGCATGTTTCAGCGAAGCCGAAGCGATATTCATCTGACTCCCGTCGCTTCGTCTCGATCACATCACGCCACTCGTGTCGTGCCGCCTCGATCACATTACGCCACTCGCTGCTCATGCGCTCGCGGCGCCTTCTCGGTGTCTCGTTAATGGAAACGGCAAGTGGACACGGCAAATCGTGGCTCGCCAATAGCCACGCTCATGTTAATAAGGGCCTCCATATAAGTTTTTGCCCTGGGGCCCCAAAACTCCAGGACCGGCCTTGTCCAAATTGACCTGGCCCACATAAATCGGCCCGTTAATGTAGAGATAGAACGACACCCAGGGCCTGCCAACGTTCAGGCTTTCTCGAACCTGACAGTGCGGCCCATACCGGTCGACACGCAATATTTTGGAATAAGTTCACTTTAGGTCCCTCTATTTGTCGCCCAGTCTGATTTTCTTCCCTGAACCGCAAAACCAGATACGACCCATCCTTCAACTTACAAAACCGTATAAACAAAGTCCCTCGGCAGTATTGTCTCCGGTTTTGGCTGATGTGGCGCCTACGTGGCACTCTATTGACTATGTCTTTATCCCACGTGGCACTGACGTGGCGCTTACATGGCAATTCAATAAAATAATAATAAAATACGTGGGACCCACGTCAGTTAAAAAAATAAATGGTGGGACCCACGTGGCCCCACATGTCACCCTCCCTACTCTCTTCTCTCTATCTATCGTTTTCTTTTCTTTTTCATTCTTTTTCTTCTTTTGCTTCTGTAGATGGCATCCGGCGGCCGGCGAGAGCGCCGCGCCGGTGGAGAGGGCGACCAACGCGAGCTTGTCGGGCCGGCCGACGGGAGAGGAGAAGCGGGTGGGAGGGAGAGGCGCTCCACCTCCGGCGCCGCATCCACCTCCAGGAGCACCGCACCAGTGTCACGCCCTGAAGTTTCCCTCCTTGCTTTAAAATTTGTTAAATAAATCGCCCGAAGAAATTGTTTAAATTAACCAAGAGATGAATCCCTAAATTAATAAATGCAAATAATAATCAGAATCGGCATGTGGAATTTTTCTTGGATTCTACATGTCAAAATATGCTAACAGGATTTTTAGTGGAATTTTCAGAGCTCAATAAATAATTTTAACCAATTAAAAACATTAAACCGCAATAAATAATCCTGGAAAATCCTTTTTTTTTCCTTTTCTCTTCTTTTTCTTCCTTTTTCCTCCCTTTTTCCTCTTGTTGGGCCGTCGGCCCACTTCTTCCCGCGCCCTTCCTCCTTGCTGGGCCGGCCCACTCCCTCCCTCCTTTCTCCGGGTCACCGACAGGTGGGGCCCACCTATCGGCCCCTTCTTCCACCTCCAGCCGGCGGTGGCAACCGCCGCCGAAACCGCCGCGCCGCCGCCGCTTTCCCCGCTCCTCCCGCGCCCACTCCGCGCCGCACGCCTCTCCCCACGTCGCCGCCCACGTCCCGCCGTTTCCCGCCGTCGCGCGCACCAGAGAAGGGGTAGGATTCGATTCGAATCCTCTCCCCACACTCTCTCCCACCTCCCCCACGTCGGCGAGAAATCCGACCGCCTCCCGGCCTCGTCCACCCCTCCCGAGCCCATATAAACTATCCCCGTATTCTCCTCCTTTTTCCTTTTTCCATCGACCGCTCCCGAGCTCTCCACCGCGCCCGCACCGTGCGCCCACTCGCCATCGCCATCTCCACCGTTCCGGCCGCCTCTAGCAGTCGCTAGGGCCACCGCCGCACCACGCCGCCGTCGTCATCGGGTTCGCGCGGCCGAGGTCCGCCTCGTCAACCCCTCGCCCATCGCAATCCATCGCCGGAGATCACTGTCCACCTCGCGCCGGTGAGCACCACTACCGCCGCCTTCGGCCATGGTTTCCGCCCGCCATGGACCACCCCTCTCCCTCTAATCCCTCCCATCTTGTTCCCTAGGAGGTCTCGGAGCTCGTCCGCCCATCGTCGCCGTTCCCCGGTCGCTTGCCGTTGCCGTTCGCCGTCGTCTTCCCCCACGCCGGCCAACTCGCGGTGAGGCACTCCTCCCCTCTTTTCCCCTTCCTCTCCTTCCTAGCGCCGAACCGGGCCGAGCCACCGCTTCGGCCGTGCGCCGTCGCCTTCGGCCGCCGCTGCAGCCTCCCGCGCCGCCGGTTGCCGTCGCCGGCGACCGCATGCAGCCGCCGCTAGCTATGGCCGGCCGGCCGGCTTTGGAGCCGAGCCGCGCCCGGCGGCCGCTTCTATCGCCACCGCCCAATCGGCTCGGGGCCGATCTGGGCCGTCGGTCCCGTGGACCGGCGGTGGACCGGTCCCTTGCGGTGGACCGGTCCCTTGAGCCGCTGCCGAGTGGGGCCCGCTTGTCGGCGCCCCCCCTGATGACGTCAGCCCTGGGATGCTTTATTGCGCAATAATTCATTAAGGACTTTTTTTAATAGTAAAAACATAGAGAATCTTTTAAAAATCATATCTAATTCATCCGAGCTCCGATTAAGTCCATTCAAATCTCAATAAATTCATAAAAATGCTTAAAATCCATTAAAATGGTTTTGTTTCCTGTTACAGTTGACTTATAGTGTGTTTTGCTTGTGTGCTTTGTTTGTTGCGTAGATTTCGGCCGTTTCGTCGATCCGCGGTTCCTCGAAGACGTTGCTGTGGTCTCATCAGTGTGAGAGCAAGGCAAGTCATGCATTACGATTGATCATATTGTACCCAATTTACAAATGTCCCGCATTTCTATTAAATATTGCATTGTTTTACAATATCATGTGGGATGGGTCCTACTACTCAGCCATATCTTGTTTACCTTATGCCATTGATAATTTGGGTATTAAAATGCTTAGATGTTGGTTTTGGGAATGCTTAGCCATGCTTAGTTCAACTAGTACACAATGGGGGAATCACATTAATGCATAGACTTTGATTATTGGCAATAGCTTTGGATTAGTGCCACCGCAAGGGTGTTAGTTAATTAAAATACACTACATGGTGGGCTGTGGGTGCATGGTTTTTCTAGTCGTCCCCATGGCGATTAAGGACCGGTTCGCGGGATGCCCTGGAAGAATTTATCGTACTTACCACAAGTCAGCGTGGGCAACGGCTACCACAAGTCAGCGTGGGCAACGACTGAGCTTGTAGTGTAGCTTTACTCTAACCGACGTACCCAGGCGAGGGTGGGCGTGATGGAGTTGGGTCGGCCGAGGTGTCCGGTTGATCGGCTTCCGGATTCACCGCGGCACGAAAGGGGGGCTGCCCGTTGCTTGCTGGGGACGAGGGCGAACCCTAAGGTGTGGTGCGATCGGTTAGAGGGGGTTATGCGAAGGGTCCTGTCACGGCCTCTTTCCGGTTTGTCATGGTGGCATGTCGGCGCACGATAACGTGTCGTGGGGCTGTGTCTTGTGGGTACAGTTGTACACCTCTGATCAGAGTAAAACTATTCGAATAGCCGTGCCCGCGGTTATGGGCGGTCGACCAGATTCACCGTGATTAGTCTCACCCTAGTTAGCTAATGAACTGGTGTAGTTCAGGTGGTTGGTTGGGCCTGTTGCAACGTGGTGTAGCGTTGGACAGTGATTGGTTAATATTGATTAATTACTACCCTGTTTTACTGCTTTCAACTACTGCTGTTAAATGCTAGCTTTATGCAAATGAGCCTTTAGCCTCCCTTGGATATATCCTGCATCATACCTCCTCTTCCGGTATGACTTGCTGAGTACAGTGGGTAGTACTCAGTCTTGCTCTCTTTTCCCCCACACCAGAGTTGAAGTTCATTTCAGTTGAAGATGTCTCGAAGAAGTTGGTTTCGTCGCTGCCGTCAAGGATGCCTGTGGAGTGGAATCTCCCGGCTGCAGGAGTCAAGTCTTTAGGCTTAGCTCACTTTTATCTTTTTCCGCTGCATTTGTAATCTTTTATATTTTTGTAAGACGTGGATCTGTATGTCAGCAATTGTCGTTTGTGTACCCTGGCTGGTCCTGGACAGGGGTTTAATGCACATTCGGCTTAGAAATTCTGGTTCGTGAATTTCTGGGCATGACAAGTTGATATCAGAGCCGACCTTGACCGTAGGACAAGCCAACTGGAAACCCTAAGAGCCCTCTGAAACCGTTTCATCTGCATATGCCTTTTGCACTTGGATTTGTTTCGGGAAAATTTTGGGGTTTGCTCTTTTGATTTGTGGGAAAAGTCTTGATCGCTATTTAATCGGATTTCTCGGCTAGAGGCAGTCTAGGGTTTTTAGTAAAAGTTTATTCGAAATTTATTCGGCAGTCAGTCGGGAATTGTTGGGTGATATGCACTAAGTCGTGTCTAGGTTCGATGGGGAGATTTTATGCGTATCATTATGACTATGCATCTATTTTATGCATTAAGTTATTGCTTAGTCAGTGTCATTAGTATCTTTTGTTTGGGTCCATGAAAAGTGTTCCGTGCATAAAAATCATCATGCTTGGCTAGTTACTTGAGTCATTTGTTGCTTTGTTTAATTTGGATTTGAGCACGTATTGGTTCCTATCCCTTGTCTACCTTGGGTGTCAGACCTGTTCTCCGATCGCAAGCGTCGCTCCAAGCTTCTGAGTCGCCGCCCTTAGCTTTATCGTCTTCTTAGCTTGTTTGCTTGCTAGTTTCTATGTTTAGGTTTGTTGCTTGTGGGTTAATCGGCGGTCGATATCATGTGTTAGTGGTATGGCTGCCTTAATTAGGAGTTGTTTGCTTCCTTTTAAGTGTTTTAATCAAGATTAAGATAATTGCACTTTAATTTATACGAAATATTAGTTTCCGAGCCATCTGTTTTCTTCCTTTCTCTTATTTCTACCTATCCTCATCTAGATGGTGAAGACAAGGAATGATCCCCGTGACTCCAATGACGCCAGTGGCAGCGAAGAGCAGATCGATGGAGCTCATACCAGTGGTGCATCTAGCAACATTCCATCTCCACTGCCCGAGAACCCAACGGTCACTCAGATGATGACAATGATGATGCAACAGATGCAGCAACATTACCATCAAATGTTGCAGCAGGCGCAACAGAACCAACAGTTTGGTCCCCCACCATCCCACTTGTCCAAACTGTTAGACTTTCTCCGCATCAAGCCACCCACTTTCTCAAGCACCACCAATCCAATGGAGGCCAACGACTGGCTCCGTGCTATTGAGAAGAAGCTGAACCTTCTGCAATGCAACGACCAGGAGAAGGTTGCTTTTGCTACACATCAGTTGCAAGGTCCCGCTTCTACCTGGTGGGACAACTATGTGGTAACCCGTCCAGATGCAACGGAAGTTACTTGGGCAGAGTTTTGTCAAAGCTTCAGGAAGGCACAAATTCCCGAGGGGATTATGGCACAAAGGAAGAGAGAGTTCCGTGCACTCCAACAAGGAACCATGTCAGTTACAGAATACCTGCATGAGTTCAACCGCCTTGCGCGCTACGCTCCTGAGGACGTGCGCACCGATGCTGAGAAGCAGGAGAAGTTTTTGTTTGGTCTTGATGATGAGTTGACCAACCAGCTAATCTCGGGAGTCTATGAGGACTTTGAGAAGCTTGTGGACAAGGCTATCTGCCAGGAAGAGCAACACAACAAAATGGACCGTAAAAGAAAGGCAACTCAATTCAGGGCTCCTCAGGGGAACAATCAGAAGCCTCGCTTCATGACGGGACAACAAGGTGGGCCTTCCACCCTGATCGTCCGTTAGCACCGTCCCTACCACCCGAGTAACTTCAACAACGACAACAACAGTGTCAGTCACAACAGTACTGAGCAGCACAACCACAACTCAACTCTACCGCCACTAATGGCACCAGCTCAGTTAGATTTACCAGCTGTGTTAGCTCAGTCAGAACAGCTCAAGAAGGAGTCTGCAGGAAAGCCAGGACCCTGCTTCAGCTGTGGCAAGCACGGCCACTTTGCTGGCAAGTGTCCGAAGCTGAAGCGCGCTGGACCTAGGTTCATCCAGGCCCGCGTCAATCATGCGTCTGCAGAGGAGGCACAGGCAGCACCAGAGGTCGTGCTGGGCACGTTTCCAGTGAACTCATATCTGGCAACAGTACTTTTTGATTCGGGTGCCTCGCATTCTTTCATTTCCAAGAGATTTGCTGGGACACATGGATTATCAGTAGTGGAACTTAAAATACCGATGCGGGTTCATACCCCTGGAAATAACATGAAGACAGCACACTATTGTCCCTCAGTGACTATAGAGATCAAGAGATCACAGTTTCTATCCAACCTCATCCTTCTTGAATCCAAAGACCTAGACGTCATTCTCGGAATGGATTGGTTGACCAGGCACAAGGGAGTGATTGACTGCGCAAGTCGCACCATCACCCTCACCAACGACAAAGGGGAGAAGATCACCTTCCGTTCTCCAGTGTCGCAGAAGTCCGTAGTAAGTCTGAATCAGGCTGCTATTGAGGATCAGACAGAAATAGTGAAGAAAAGTCTAAAGGAATTGGAGGATATTCCTAAAGTACAAGAGTATCCTAAGGTGTTTCCTGAAGACCTCACTACAATGCCACCAAAGAGAGAAATCGAGTTCCGGATTGATTTGGCACCCGGAACCGCTCCAATTTACAAGAGGCCGTACAGAATGGCAACTAATGAGCTAGCAGAGGTCAAGAAGCAAGTTGATGAACAGCTGCAGAAAGGATACATCCGACCGAGTACTTCACCTTGGGGTGCTCCGGTCATCTTTGTGGAGAAGAAAGACAAGACTAAGAGGATGTGCGTTGATTATCGCGCCCTCAATGAGGTCACTATCAAGAACAAGTATCCCTTGCCAAGGATTGATGACCTGTTTGATCAGTTAAAGGGAGCTAAAGTGTTTTCCAAGATAGATCTGCGATCAAGCTATCACCAGTTGAGAATTCAGGAAGAGGATCTTCCCAAGACAGCCTTCACCACTCGGTATGGGTTGTTTGAGTGCACGGTTATGTCATTCGGACTCACCAATGCACCGGCCTTCTTCATGAACTTGATGAACAAAGTGTTTATGGAGTTTCTTGACAAGTTTGTCGTGGTGTTCATTGACGACATACTTATCTATTCAAAGTCTGAAGAACAACATGAGCAACATCTTTGTCTGGTACTCGAGAAATTGAAGGAGCACCAGTTATATGCCAAGTTTAGCAAGTGTGACTTCTGGTTGTCGGAAGTCAAGTTTCTTGGTCACGTCATTACTGCTCAAGGTGTGGCAGTGGATCCATCGAATGTGGAGTCAGTTACCAAGTGGACCCCACCTAAGACAATTTCTCAGATCCGGAGTTTTCTTGGACTTGCGGGTTATTACCGTCAGTTCATTGAAAACTTCTCTAAGATTGCCAGACCCATGACTCAGTTGCTTAAGAAAGATGAAAAGTTCAAGTGGTCAGCTGAGTGCAACCAAAGTTTTGAAGAACTTAAGAAGAAGCTAGTATCTGCACCCGTTCTAATTCTGCCCGACCAGATGAAAGACTTCCAGGTCTATTGTGATGCATCTCGCCAAGGGCTGGGATGTGTACTGATGCAGGAAGGCAGAGTGGTCGCATATGCTTCGCGACAGTTGCGTCCACACGAGACCAATTACCCTACTCATGATCTTGAGTTGGCAGCAGTGGTTCACGCTCTGAAAATCTGGCGGCACTATCTTATTGGCAACCGCTGTGAAGTCTACACTGATCACAAGAGCCTGAAGTATATCTTCACCCAGCCTGACTTGAATCTCCGACAGCGAAGGTGGCTGGAGTTGATAAAAGATTATGACATGGGGATACATTATCATCCAGGCAAAGCAAATGTGGTGGCAGACGCTCTGAGCAGAAAGAGCTATTGCAATTTAGTATGTACTGAAGGCATATGTGACAAATTGCAGCAAGATCTTGAGCACCTAAATTTGGGCATCGTGGAACACGGGTACGTAGCTACCCTAGAGTCACGGCCTACACTCGTGGATCAAGTCAGAGCAGCTCAGGTAAATGATCCTGATATAGCTGAGCTGAAAAAGAATATGAGGGTTGGAAAAGCCCGAGATTTTCATGAGGATGAGCATGGCACAATCTGGTTGGGAGAAAGATTGTGTGTACCTGACGACAAAGAACTGAAGGATCTGATACTCACCGAAACTCATCAAACTCAGTATTCAATTCATCCCGGCAGTACCAAAATGTACCAGGACCTCAAAGAGAAATTCTGGTGGGCCAGCATGAGAAGAGAAATAGCCGAATTCGTCGCACTCTGAGATGTTTGTCAGCGAGTCAAAGCAGAACATAGCGACCCGCTGGATTGCTCCAGCCCCTTCAGATCCCAGAATGGAAATGGGAAGAAATCGGAATGGATTTCATCATTGGTCTGCCCAGGACTTCATCAGGGCATGATTCAATTTGGGTAGTTGTGGATCGCCTCACGAAAGTTGCTCATTTCATTCCAGTGCACACTACCTATACTGGGAAAAGATTGGCAGAACTCTACCTTTCAAGAATCATGTGTTTGCATGGGGTACCTAAAAAGATTGTATCTGATCGAGGGAGTCAGATTACTTCAAAGTTCTGGCAGAAACTGCAAGAAGAATTGGGGACTCGTTTGAATTTCAGCACGGCTTATCATCCGCAAACTGATGGTCAGACCGAGCGAGTCGATCAAATATTGGAAGATATGTTGCGAGCGTGTGCACTTGACTTTGGCGGAGCTTGGGATAAAAGTCTGCCTTATGCGGAATTCTCTTACAACAACAGTTATCAGGCCAGTTTGCAAATGGCATCGTTTGAAGCATTGTACAGACGGAAGTGCCGCATTCCGCTCTTCTGGGATCAAACCGGAGAACGTCAACTATTTGGGACAGAAGTGCTAACCGAAGCATAGGAGAAAGTTAGGACCGTCAGGGAAAGACTGCGAATCGCCCAGTCTCGGCAGAAGAGTTATGCTGATAACTGCCGAAGGGAGCTCACTTTCGAAGCAGGAGATTATGTGTACCTTCGTGTCACTCCGCTCCGGGGAGTACACCGCTTCCAGACGAAAGGCAAGTTGGCACCACGTTTTGTGGGACCATACAGAATCTTGGAACGCAGAGGTGAAGTTGCATACCAGCTTGAGCTTCTATCCAATATGGCTGGTATTCATGATGTGTTTCACGTGTCTCAACTGAAGAAGTGTTTGAGGGTACCTGAGGAACAAGCTAGCTCAAAGCACATCGACATTCAAGAGGATCTGACATATGTGGAGAAGCCGATTTGTATCCTCGAAACCAGTGAGAGAAGGACCAGAAACAAGGTGATCAGGTTTTGCAAAGTTCAGTGGAGCCATCACTCTGACGAAGAAGCAACATGGGAAAGGGAAGATGAGTTGAAGGCCGCCCATCCGCACCTCTTTGCCGGCTCTTCCGAATCTCGGGGTCGAGATTCCGTTTAAGGGGGTAGGTTTGTCACGCCCTGAAGTTCCCCTCCTTGCTTTAAAATTTGTTAAATAAATCGCCCAAAGAAATTGTTTAAGTTAACCTAGAGATGAATCCCTAAATTAATAAATGCAAATAATAATCAGAATCGGCATGTGAAATTTTTGTTGGATTCTACATGTCAAAATATGCTAACAGGATTTTTAGTGGAATTTTCAGAGCTCAATAAATTATTTTAACCAATTAAAAAAATTAAACCGCAATAAATAATCCCTTGAAAATCCTCTTTTTTTTTGCAGTTGTGCAGGCATGGTGCGCATGGCTGGTGTGAACCGGGAGTGGTCACACAGCATGGCACATGCGCTGGCACTGGACACACGGACGTGGCCAAGAGGGGACGTTCCTGGCTTGGGGTTGATCGACAGGGGCGTCGATCTCTCTTAAGGGGGTGAGGGTGTAACATCCCGGCCCAGGGCTTAATAGGATTAAACAAGTTGCAACTTCTTTTCCGTAAGCCGATGTCCAAAGAACTCCAGGGTTAAGCGTGCTTGGCCTGGAGCAATTTGTGATGGGTGACCGATCGGAAAATTCTTCCTGGGTGCACACGAGTGAGGACAAAGTGTGCAGAAAAGACTTGTGTTGGTCTGTGAGGGCAGTCTATGACCTATGAAAGCTGCCAGATGTAAGCGGGCTCGGCCTAGGAAAGGCGGGACGTTACAACCAGCGCCCTCGTCCGCCACGAGCTGGAGCGGCTCGGCCTCACCGCCCGCGCGGTCGCCGGCATCGGCGTCATCGCCAACGTCGGCTCCAGCCTTCCCCCCATCGTCGCGCTCCGCACTGACATGGACGCCCTCCCCGTCCAGGTCCCACCTTTCCCCCTTTCTCTGATTTCGGTCTGGGTGATTGATGAATGGTAGTTTTAGTTCGTAGTTCCACTCTAAATCGCTTGTTTTGAGGGATTGATTAGTACTATGACCGGTTTTTCTCTTTGTTCAATTGACTTCATTCGGTTGTTTGTGATGGTAAAGGAATTAGTGGAGTAGGAACACCAGACCAAGGCGGCAGCGGTGGCGAGTTGGGGGAGAAGGAGGTGCCGCATTTGGACGTGCATCGTCGTAGCTGAGGGCATGAGGCTGAGCTGTGCTAGGACGACAATGGCGGCGGCATTGCTGTTGGCACCAGTGGTGGCGCTGTGCTCGCGTCCTGCGGCTTTCGGTGCGTGGCGACGTCGCCGGCGCTGATGGGGGAGAAGACGGAGTACTGGGACAGGCCGGTGGAGCACGCCTTCATGGGGCTGTTCGCGTGCAAGATGGAGAGGTACGCCGTCGTCTCCAGCTCCGGCGGGAAGGAGAAGAAGAAGAGCTCATCAAGAAGCTCTACCGCGCCAACTCTGGCGATGATGACCGCCCGCGGTACCGCTCCTCCGGTGGTCCATCCCCCGTCGGCGAGGTCCCCGTCACGCACTAGCTTATCAAGGTGGTGGCCGAGGTCGACGGAATCCACGGCGGCATCGGTGGCGGCGGCGGCGTTGCTCCTCCACCTCGTGCAGCCGAAGATGAGCAGGTGCGGCAGCTGGTGGCGGTGGTGGGCGAGGAGGAAGTCGAGGAAGGTGGCCAAGCAGCGCCAGTCGCGGCACACGGCGTCGTCGCTCCTCCGCTTCGCTCGGCGCTCGCTTGCGGAAGAGGAGATGAAGAGAGGGAGAGGGAAGAAGAAGATGAGAGAGAGAGAGGGGAGAGGGAAGAGGGAAGAAGGGAGGTGTGAAGATGGCATGTGGGGCCCACGTGGGTCCCATCGTTTTTTATTATTTTTCCGGTTCGAATTACCACGTAAGCGCCACGTCAATGCCACGTCAGATGACGACCGAGTCAAATTAGCCACGTAGGCGCCACGTCAGCCAAAACCGCTATCAAAACAGCCGAGGGACCTCCTTTGCCCGTTTTTCGTAAGTTGGGGGACGGTACCCGGTTTTGCGGTTTAAGGACGAAAATCAGACTGAGCGATAAATAGAGGGACCTAAAGTGAACTTATTCCCAATATTTTCAAGCTCCCTTTCCAAAGCCCGGCCGCTGCCCTGCATTCGTATATACGAACAGCTCTTGTAAATCACTCGCAGCGACTAGCGAATATATAAAGGATGCTGCACACGCTGATGTGTGGATAAGTCCCCTACAGAAGCACATCCCTGACGATTCCACCGATCCGTTTGCCCGGTTGCCCCTGCCATGCATGCGTGCATGCGGCCGATGCAGGCAGCAAAGACACAGCAGTGATGTGCAGTTGCAGCACAGCCGAGCCCTGCAGGAGACATATGGCAGCAAGATACTGCAGGCACTGCCAGTCCACGCATACGACTCCTCCAACTTTTTTTCAGTAGATTCAAATCTCTGGAGAGAATATTTTATTGTGTATCTTTTTCTTTTAAGTTTGATGTAAATAGTTATAAAATATTTTAAAATATAACAACGTAGAGTATAGTGATATCTACTAGTTTACCAAAAATTAAGTTTAAATTTGACCTACAAATCGAGAAACAAAATAAAGACAAATTTATATATGAATAGTACGTTACTATTTATATGTTTAATTTGTCCTTTTTATATCTCGATGTGTGAGTTGAATTTAGATTTAAGATGTTGTGGGGTATAGATATGTTGTCAAATTTTTCTAGAATTTATCATAACTATTTAGATGGTTTTAAAGCAAATGATAGGACATCCTCTCGAGAAATCAAAATAGTTTTCCTCTTAAAAATATGAACAAATACATATATAGAAAAATAATGGCATGTAGGAGTATATTCCATCCATCCCAAACAAAGCCAAATTAAGAGGAGATGTGGCCATTTCTAGTAAAACGAATCTGGACAGTCTTAGATTCGTTTTACTGTGAAGGGTTAAGTCCCTTCTTAGGTTGGTTTTTTTATTATTATTTTAGACGGACGGAGTATATTTGCTAGAGCAGTAGAGCTACCATGTACAGTGCTACTTCGGTCATTGAGCTCGCGGTACTGTGTGCGCGGTGCTAACGATGCTTGCTGCCGTTTCTGACCGGAGTGGTAGGGTGTGATTAGTTTTTTTTGTGTAAAGTTTTTTTTAAGTATATCAACACATTTAAAGTATTAAATATAACTAATAACAGAACAAATTATAGATTCCGCCTGTAAACTGAGAGATGAATTTATTAAGCCTAATTAATTTGTCATTAGCAAATATTTACTGTAGCATCATATTATCAAATTATGGTGTAATTAGACTTAAAAAATTCGTTTCGCAATTTACATGCAAACTGTATAATTATTTTTTTCCTATATTTAATACCGATGCATATATTAAATATTTGATGTGACGTTTTTTGCCAAAATTTTTTTATCTAAGGCCGTAGTATGCGACTAGTAGTAGCAGCAGTCTAGCTAGCATGCAGCTGATGAGCTGAGTAAGGCTAGCTCTGTGTGTCTGCGTGTGCATATGTTTCAACAACTTTTGGTGGTTTGCATGGGCGATTCCTGCATGCCATCATCATGCAGAACTAGCTATAGCTAGCAGCGTGACGGTGCAGAGCTGATGACTCAGCTCAGAGAGAGTCTTTTCTCTTTCGCATTAACACAAACACAGATTTACATATCGAATTATTGATCGAGATGCAAGTGCTATATATGATCGGGTTTCTTGTTGAGATCGATCGGAAAAGGCATTCATTCCCTGTGACCCTGTCTAAATGGGCCATATAACTCGGTTACAAAAGATGGACGTACGATTATAAGCAGGGAAGTTCTAACTGGATTAGGGTTGTTTAGTTCACGCTAAAATTAGAAGTTTGGTTAAAGTTGGAACGATGTAACGGAAAAGTTGAAAGTTTGTGTGTGTAGAAAAGTTTTGATGTAATGAAAAAGTTAAAAGTTTGAAGAAAAACTTTATATCTAAACTCGGCCTTAATAGATTGGCGTGCTAGCAGGCAGGGTGAGGGGCTAGAGTTGATCCATGAATGACAGTGTAGGTCCCTCCTGTACCAGAATTATTGTCCACCTTTGCAATTTGCATACACTAGCTATAAGCTAAGACAGGACTGTATGCCAGTGCATGGAGGCTCAACATAAAAATGAATATCTTGATGAATATTAGAAGAGATTAATTCTTCCCTTTTCCTCATAAATTATCTCTTCTACTTCCATATTTTTGCATCCAAACTGGAGTAGCTCAACAACAATTAACAAACCGTTACTATGTATATAAATACTTTCTTCATTCTAAAATATAAGTATTTCTAACTATGTACTCCCTCCGTCCCCTAATATAAGTGATTTTGATATTTTGCTTGTCATGTTTGACCATTCATCTTATTAAAAAGAATTAGAATTATTATTTATTTTTTTTGATTTACTTTATTATCCAAAGTACTTTAAGCACAACTTTTCGTTTTTTATATCTGTACAAATTTTTTGAATAAGATGAGTGGTCATACAGTGCAAGCGAGATGTCAAAATCCCTTATATTATAGGACGGAGGGAGTAGTTAATTAGTACCACTATTTTTCCTGTATACCGATTAGAATCAGCCAGCTGTTCTATGCATCACGAATCCCATCTATTTATAATTAACAAACTCTAATAGCAAGTACAATAACAAACTATAAACCGGCTACAAGCACACATAAAAGTGAGAGGCAAAGGACTGTTGGCTCTAATTGCAGAGATAGTTTTACATATGCTCTAATATAAATGGAGGGAGGAGAAAAAGGTGGAGTCGACCTTATATAGCTTATTTATTGTACATGTATGTTAGTTCTAATACCATTTTCTGATGGGCTTAAGATTAGTAGTTAGTTTTACTGTTAAACCTGACCTAATAATCTCATCTCTCTGGACAGATTGAAGCAATCAGTACACTAGAAATTGAAAACAAATTAAAAACAAATTGATCCAAAGTGCATGTCCCTCCTAGCTATAGCTTGCTAGAATTCTGTATAAATTATGGAATAAATAGATATAATTGTTTAAGTAGTTGATACCTAGTATGATGTACTAACATACAGTATTATGATTTCAAATCACTTTAAAGTTGTCTCCCTAACCTTTTTATAATGATGGATGGTATGATTATTCTACTATAGTAGTACCACACACACTTTTTTTAAGGAATATGCAATTATTGAAGAACAGCTTTCCAGCCTTTTCCTATTAAAAGTCAGATTGCAGTTTTTGTTGCTATATGCATTGCAGCATGTATATATGTATATTTTCCCATGTGTAAAGGTTCTTCATTTCATGATTAAACAGGGAGAATAACTTTGCGATTTCTCTTCAATACTTTGCAGAACCTCTAAAAATACACTTTGGAGTACGTTTGGACAACAGAGTCAGAGAAGTTGACAAATTAAGTTAATCCATAAAAGGACTACAAGGAAAAAGTATGTATGTATGTGTGTGTATTCAAATTGAGTATATATCCAATTTAAATGGGAAATAAGTATTTTAATTAGAGAAAAATGGTTAGGCCGGTTGACACATTACTAGAAAATTAAATTAGCTTATGAAAAACAGTACTGCTGACAATTTTAGCAGGCCGGTTGCTTTGTGCATTTTAGCAGGCCGGTATGCCAACAGTTAATGTTCCTAGCTAGCTGGTGGTCACCAAAATAATGCATCAGGAAAAAAACAGATCTGTAGAATGCACGCATGCATTATCCTTCATATTTATGTACATTTTTCATCAGTGTGGTCCCCTTTATTTCCATCCAGAAGATAATCAATCAGATTATTTTTAGCACATTTTGGAAGAAATAAAGTGGAAACAAAGAAAAATGTCCAGATCCTCAGGAAGTGGCAGTTAACTGAAGCTAGCAGTATATTATATTAGAGTTGCTTATATATAATGAATCAAAAAATAACTAGGAAGGAAAATATAGGCAATTATGGGGGTGGGCTCTCATCTGAATGGTTAACATGACCAGCAGAGAGATCGATAACATAAGAATACAGGGAATGATACAAACGGCTGGCATTGGCAGGGTGAGCGTACAGTCTGCGTTAAATGCATTTTTGAGAGATGCAAGTGTTAGATATATAGTACATGCTACTACAAAGTACTAGTGCTAGTAGAAAGAACCACCTACATATTGATCAGAACCAATCCCAAAGCCATGATTTTTTTTTTCAAATTTGAATACATGAATGAACTTTGGAAATCTTTACATGCATATTTAAAATGCAGAATACTAGTACACTGCGAATTAATTAATGGGTCTACGATTATCTCTAGAAAAGAAGCTGATTAATTCTTTGATATTAATTTGTGATGCTGCAAAACGCTAGTTAGTAGTACTTTCGAAATCATCCAACTAGAAAAGGATTTATGCACTGCAATTTTGCTGTGATAGAAGCAATAAGTTAATATGCGGTTAGATATGATGGTGTACAATTTAATTTGGTTCCCTAAAGTTTACACAATTTTGGAAGGAGGCAATTATACAAATAAAAGGGATTCTAAAAGACACTAACAAAAGCTTGGTTAACATTCTATACTGCATGTAGAGAAGGAGAGAGGAATTTTGGGGAACAGGAGACACGGTACACACATAAAATTAATTCCCTTTCAAGAAAAATATAGAAGAACGCCAAATCCATTGCCTTGCAAAAATTGAAAAACTAAAACTGAGCAAATTGACCGCAAATTTGAACACTTTGAGAAAGAAAAATGATATAAAAAGAGTAAGAACAACAGATTTAAAAACTATCTACAATTCCTTTCACCAAAACTAAAGAAATTCCAGAAACAAATTAACATAATTGTTCGAGCAAAATTTGAAGAATTCGAACAAATTTAGGAGTTGCAGTCAAATGGAAGGGCAGAGAAAGAGATGATACTACTATCTTAATTAGTAGCTGATCTCTAGTACCATTGGTATTAGCTCAACGAGCTGAAAATAAATCCAAACGTGAAATGAAAAGGCACTTGATTTTGTTTTGTAATTAAGAAACAATTATGAGGCTGACACCGGCCATCATTCCTCCGCTGCTACAAGCTCAGATCCAAACTCACATTCTCTTTACGCGCTGGCTGCGCGCGCCGCTCGTGCGGCGACGCCGACGACGAGGAGGAGGACGTCGACGGCGAGAACGAGGTGGAGCCAGCTCCTCCCAGCACCACGGGCTCCTCGCCGCCTCCGAGCAGCGAAGGAATTGTCGCCGCCGGCCGCTCTTGGCGCCGCGCGGGCAGCGGCGCCGCCGTAGTCGTCGTCGTCGCCAAGCCGACGCAGCTGGCGGCGGCAGGGAGCCGCCACATCCCGGCCGGCGCCACCGGGCTCCCGTTGATCGGCTGCGAGATGGATCCTGGACCGCTGTAGTACCTGGAGCCTGCAGCCCACGACGGGTAGTGCGGCGGCGGAGGCATGGCGGCGGCGGCGGTGGCGGCGAAGCGGTGGTGGTGGTGGTGGCCGGGGTACGCCGCGAACGCCGCCGCGTAGGGGTCCGGGAGCGGGTAGTACTGACCGTGGCCGTGGTGCATGGCCATGGCCGTCTGGAACTGCGCGTGCTTCGCGCGCTGCCGCTCCCGCTTGTGCGCGTTCTGGTGCCCGCCCAGCGCCTGCGACGTCGGGAAGTTCCGGCAGCAGTAGTGGCACTCGAACTTCCGGCTCCCGCCGCCGCCGCCGATTGCGTCCAGACCGGACGCCGTTTGTTTACTCCCCTCAGCGGCGACGACGGCGGCGGCGCTCTCCTTGTTCTCTCCTAGCACATCGGCGGTGGTGGACGCGTCCGGCGGCACGTCGAAGCCGAACAGCCGGATGGGCGCAGGAGGGACGACGACGGAGCCGCCGGACGACGACGACGGCGGCTTCTCGCGGGCCGCCTGGCGGATGAACGGCAGCTGCGAGAACGAGTCGATGTTGGGCTGGTCGCGCCCATCTCGCTCAACGCTCATCGCGCGAGCGCGTCGTCGTCGATGGCGCGGCGTACGCAGTAGGGTTAGGGTTTGATTGAGTGGGGGGAAAGAGAAGCGAAGGGGGAGAAGAGAAGAGAAGAGAGGAGGAGAAGCGCTCTCTCTCTCTCTCTCTCTCTCTCTCCACTATTGAAGATTTTTCTTTCTTTCTTTTGGTTATGCGCTTGTGATGTGATGATGGCAGTAAGGGTTAGAGTAGAATGGGATATGGAGCAAACGCAGCGTGATGTATTGGAGCTGAAGCGGTTTAACTTTGGATGTGGGCAGTGGGGACGTGTAATTGGGACCAGCTGTTTTTGGGATGTAGGGTTGACAAGGAAGGTGTTTGTTTCTTGGGCCTATTCACTTGCGTCAGTTTCGGTGTTTGCCATGTACTTATGCGTAGCATGTAGGGCGTGTTAATTTTGCGCATCTGGGGGGTATGCTTCAAATTTCAAATAATTCTATGTTATCCATCCCCGAAAATCAGCCCAATTGATTATTGAGATATCTGCTTTAATTGCCTATATATAGGGCTCTAAAGTTTGCTTAGTAAAAAAGGTTGGTCTTCAAAAATATACTAAATTATATAGGACTCTTAAAGTTTGCTTAGCAACTTTGACCATTTTTTCCTATTAAAATATACTAAATTATAACATATATAATAAAATTATAACATTGTAAAAATTACATATAAAAAATATTCATATGATTTTTAAAATTTTCAAACTAAATATTTAGAAAACATTTTTTCAAACATGGTACAAAAGCATACGTTCATATCTTAATATTAATGAAGTCACCACAACACATCGCTAATGGGTATGCCATCTATCACCGAGAGATTGAAAAATTATCCGTAAATATGATCACCAATGCTAAATCTAGGACTTGAATTTGGGTGGGCAAGTTTCACTTTAAGAAATCTAACCAACTAGGTTTTGCATTATTTATAAAACTATTGATGGTCCATCCGAATAAAGTTAAATACTGTTATATCTTTAGTCGATACCGGATAAAGTCGATAGCGTCTTATCCTTAGGCGATACCTCCCATCGCAAACCGCTAATGCATACATTTGTGACTGCATTACCGCGAATACAATGTACCTTTTATCTATGATGCTAGGGGTGTTTATCATAACTAAGCTTAGACAAATGTGATATAGGAAGCTACAAGTATATATGCATGCTATGCATAGCTTTAAACTTAGGAGTATACATGTCAGTTTTAAGGCTAAGAAATGTAGGATGATATAAACACGTACTACTCCCTCATTTTTATAATATAAGGCACAACTAGTTTTTTCAGATGTTTCACAATATAAGACGTGCATGTATACATGCAATTAACTAACACACATCATCATCATGGAATTATTATTATTCAAATCTTTCACCCTTAAGAACTCTAATTCTATTAATTGTGTGCATAAATTGAATTGTTAAGACGATACAAATAAGAATATGATAATAATTGTTTCTTAATTAAGGGTAGTTGTGTCTTATATTTTGGAAAGGAGGAAACATCTCACAAACCGTGACACGACTAAAGTGTGACATTGTGAAGTAAGATCAACAAAATACTTATGTTGTTGTAAGCTAGGTAAAATCAGCAGGCAATAAGAATTTCAGTTCTTAATTGGGGAAAGAGAGTAAAAGGACATGTAGGCAAGTGGTTGTAATGACCTGAGTAGCACCTTAAAGTCCTGAGTTCAAATTACCCTTCTCTAGAAAAAATTGGGGAAAAAGAAAGGGAATACTGCTCGCTCAGAAGTCATACCCGAGCGAAGGCTTGAACTCGGAATTATCAAACTATCCATATTGACTTATATTGAGATTAATACCAAATTACGTACTACTACTGTGCTACTCCCTCCGTTTTACAATATAAGACTTTCTAGCATTGCCCACATCTATATGTATGTGTTTAGATTCATTAACATCTATATATATGTGGGCAATGCTAGAAAGTCTTATATTGTAAAACGGAGGTAGTAGCAAATTACTAGCAATAACTACGTATGATCACGATTACGAAGCGACAATCACACTCTTCTGATTCCCGGCCGCGCGCGACCAGTTGCACGCTCTAAGGCCATCTCCAACCCAGAAACTATCTAGTAGTTTTCATACTTGTCATGTCATATAGACACTATATGTAGAAACTATGTATTCAATGGATGGTGTCTTCAAATTAAATTCTCATCCAATCATCTCTTCTCTCTCCTTTTATCCACCTATCCCCTTATTTTTATTCTTGGTTCTTGTGTAGATATGGTTTCTTGCATGAGACATGGTTTCTTCATCTTTTTACCTCTCTCCTTATTAACTCTCTTGCCACATAGGATTTTTCTTATGTGGCAATGTATTTAATGCTATGTAAACTAGATGATACGGAGGGTTGGGGATGGCCTAAGGGCAGTCCCAACCCATAACACTAGACATGGTTTCCATAAACTCCACATCATCAAGAAACTAGTACTAGACACTACTCTTCCAATGCAAACACCACTATTCCATACTTCAATTTAATGCTACTTATCTCACATGATGTCTTGTATGTTGTGTAAAACCATGTCTCATACAAAATATGGTTTCCTTCTCTTTCCTCATTTATTCACTTGCCACATCGTTTTTTTCCTAGGTGGTAACTTATTTAATGTTATGGACACCATTCTAGTTATTGGTTGGGAATGCCCTAATCGATCGATACGTTGGCAGAGAGCCGCGTCACCACACGAGGGCGTGGGCGCGAGCGAGGCCAGCCGTGACATGACACGTACGGTCCTATTAGTTCACGGACAGACAGAACACGACCTCCGCGCGTGGCAATTGATCGATCCGTCACGTACACGTACCCATCCAGGCATATCCATCACCTCACCTGAAGCCGCTCGAGACAAGCTATCGTATCATATCGCCCGCTCGTACCACGCACGCACGTAGTACGGGAGATCAGCCCCCCCCCCCCCCCCCCCCCCCCGGCGCGCGGCCGTGTGTGTCGTAGCGCCTAAAATTAGGCTGGTTCGCACGAAATCGATCGATCGATCGATCGCCACGCTTTCCCGGCCCGTCCGTCCTCCGTATTCCCTCGTGCCGTGCGCTGCGCAGCGCAGGGATGGATGGCCTGGCTGCGCGCGCGGGGCCGGACTCCGGGCTGCTGGCGTGTGGCGTCGTCGTCGGGTTCGCGAAAAGGAGCCCGTGTGCGGCGCGTACTACGTGGGTTGACGACGACGAGGCGGAGAGCAGCAGTACGTGTATTGTCGAGCGTCGCGGCGGGGGACAGGGCGTGGGGTGCGGAGGTTGCTGTCACAAGAGCATGCAAGCGCGTGAGGGGTGGACGGGTGGTCACTACTCGAGAGGCGCGCGTCACCGGCGCACGAGGTGTTCTCTGCTGAATTGCACGCGAGCGCCGACCGGATGGACCGCGCGGGCGGAGCCGACCGTGCGTCTTTGCGTCGCTGATAGCTAGCGTCGTTAGTACGCGCGTGTCACATATATACACGGGGTGGAACACTGGCTTGTACGTCGATCGATCGACGATATATATGACTCGTGTGCAGACTAATCTACAGGGTTAATTTCCTGTTTAGGAGGTACCATGCGTTAGCACAGTCGTCGTCCCCCCCGGACAGCGCCCTCCGATTTCTCCCACGCGTGGTCACTGTTTTCACTGTCTCACGACATGAAAATTTCAACTGGGTTTTAGAGTATTTTTGAAAATTTTGGTCCTGCAAATTCTAGACTTTTATTTGCAAAAAAAATCTAGACTATATTTTTCTCTGAATTTTGGACTTCCAAGTAAATCAGGATTGTCTAACGCTGACATAATTCCCCGGTTTAAATTTTAGAATTGGTATGGTGTTTAAATTTTTGACAAATTGATATTTTAGTAGTAGAAGATTATTGCTTTCATAGAGGGGTGAGGGTGAGTGTGCACGCTTGCTTTTTTTTTACTATGTTTCGATCAAAATAAATATAGATGACCCTATCCCTCACTACTACAAAATTGATTATTGCAGGTGGCCCGAAAGGTGATTTCGCGTGTGGTAGGGCTAGCCACACGCGCCAAATAGTATGCAAAAATCGCTATTTTTACGTGCGGTGGCGCACGCACACAAAAATAAAAAACCGAAAAAACCAAAATAAAATCCAAAAGATCTGGAACCCTAACCCAAGAAGCCGCCGCCGCCGCCACCCTCCTCATGGCCACAATCGTCCTCGTCATCGCCGGATCCGCTGCCCCCATGCCTCCCCATCGCCTCGGTCTCGGTCCTGACCGATATTCAGCAATATTTTTATATATGCAAAGAAATAATGGAAATTTTCAACAAAAAATCACAAAAAAAATTCTTAAGCACGTATGAGGAAAGACTCTTATTATGTTGCATGCCTAGAAGAAGTAGGGATGTTAAAATTAGAGTTTAATCCTATTGAACTTAGTGGATTGTATGTTGCATTTAGACATTTTTTTGTTAATTCAGTCTTTTTGGTCTATTTGGTTAACCGAGGTGACTAACTGAATTGACTGAAAAAATTTGGTCTTTCACTATCTAGAACTGAATTGATGACCGAATTTCTTGGTCTCGGTCTTTTCGGTCTCGGTCTTTTCGGTTCGGTCTTTTTCTGCCCACCCCTAATCCAGACTTCAAGATGAAGATGGTCGAATTCACCTGCTCCAAAATCTATGGACCAACAGATGCAACAAGGTATATCAAAGTGACAATCAAGACAAATTCTAGCGTACTTATTCTCAAACCCATTGCAACCAACATTATCCTTGTCAAAAATATCTCATTGTGTCTAGTGCATTCCCTATATTCTCATACAAACACGTAAGATCAATTTCTAAAACAACAACAATAACATTTTCGCCATTTCTAATGAACATGGCCACAAGCGACAGATCTGGACATAATCTTATCATTGGCCTGACAGAATAAGCACACTTAATAAATGGTAGTTCTGCAAATATCTAATTTGATGAAGCGGATTCGATGAGAATGTGGTGGAAGGCTAAATGTGGGCATGAGTGTGATAGGAAAATAGGGCATGAGTTGTAACAGAGACTTTTTTGTTTTAAAAAAAATAGAGTGAGGCACGCTTCTAAGGCCATTCGCAGTGCAAAACACTTTTACAAAGGGTATTAAAACACTACATAGATTGAGAGGTGAGAGCACACCTCTAAAAATATCTTCCCTCACAGGTGCAAGTGTCTTTAGCAGTTTCTTCGACTTTTAATTCAGCCCCTGAGATTTTATATTTTAATGCTCATGTTTTATCATTTTGCAAAGAAGTAGTCCAATATTTTGCAACAAAAACCTCCAAAAACTCAGAAACAAATATAAAAATACCCCCTCCGCCACTCCATCATTCCCTTCTTCCATTTCTACCATGTTATCGATGACACCGCTGCCTACCACTACCGCTCCTCCCTCCCAAAGCTCCATCCGGAGGGGAATCGGCGCGGATGTTGATGGCCACCACCAACCCCGAATCCCCTCCCTCCTTGCCAGCCTCCATCTGCATATCGGTGTCGACGCAGGGCCCTGAGACAAGCTTCCGCGATGGCTTGGCAGAGTGGCCTGATTGGAGGGTGCAAATCGAGGACAGGTGTGGTCGGGGAGCTCTTGACAATGCGGACCAGAGAGGGCTTGGTCAGCAACCTCCAACATCTTCGGCGCTGTCCACATCCCTAACTCTTCCTCTCCCTCATGCAACCCTACCTCACAACCGACACCAACCCAAAGTCTCCCTGTCGCCACTGCGCATCCTGCTTCATACTGGATCGAGCTATAGATCGAGGCGACATGAAGTAGGGTTGCTATCCCTCGTTGCTGGTAGTGAATTAAGCTCCCCCAGTGGCGGATCGAGCGAGCTCGGCACCACATGTCTACCTCCTTGTCGGTGTCCCTACCTCCTCCACTGAGGGTCTATCCTCCCTTCTCCGGTGGGTGGGGCAATAGATTGAGGCGGGAGGCAAGGGCCTCTCCTTCCCTTTGGTCCATGTAATCGTGGTGGCGTTGCACGGCTGGCAAGATGGCCATCGGGCGGGAAGGTGGTGTGGCGGTGGTCCCGCCTCCCTAGCTCTGCCCCTGGTCCCCACCTTCTCTCTTGGTGGCAGTGGCGGGGTTAGAAGTTTTTTTTTTTTGAGAGCTTGGGCAAATCTATTTAGAATGGTAAAATTTAATATGCTCAATTTATTACCAAATTGAACATATAACTTTTTTCTAATAAAATCATACTTTAATATTTACCTAGTTGAAAAACAATATGATTTACAATAAAATAGACAAATCATACGACTGGTACTTTAGTGGATCACGTCAGCTATTGTGAAGCAGGCCAATTCGTAACTGGTGACTACGACCTAATTACATGCTACAGTGCTGCAAAGTGGATACTAGGGCACCTAATTAAGAGTTTACCCTGCTAACTTTATCTGAAAAATCTGCAAACAGGTGGATTTTTACGCAGAGAATCACTAAACCAACATGGTATCGTGCGGCGCAGTCGGGCAACTGCCCGTGCTAGCCGGGCGGTGAGGAACTTGGTTCTTCTGCAAGATACAAGCACACCCTCACAAAACCAAACCATGGTTCCCCACCTTCTCTCTTCGACGATAACATTTACTCCCTCCGTCCCATAAAAAATCAACATAGTACCAAATCTAGTACTATAAATCTGGACATATATATATCACATCTAGATCTATATTCATTTTTTATGGGACAGGGAGTATCCTACATGACACGTGGATGGACCGTGAGTGTCTTAACAATATACTCCCTCCGTTTCAAAATGTTTGACACCGTTGACTTTTTAGTACGTGTTTGACCATTCGTCTTATTCAAAAAAATTAAGTAATTATTTATTCTTTTCATATCATTTGATTTATTGTTAAATATACTTTCATATACACATATAGTTTTACATATTTCACAAAAAAAAATTGAATAAGACGAACGGTAAAACATATACGAGAAAGTCAACAGTGTCAAACATTTTGAAACGAAGGGAGTAGTACTATGTCTTTCTTGATTCCCCAATTTCCCCGTAGATTGATTTCCCATTAGCCGGCGGCGAATTACCGTCAAAATCTTCCCGGCCGGCGGCTAAGGTATAACGCTGATCTGGTTAATCCGCGCATTGGCCTAAAACAAAACTAACACCGGAAATTAGACCTTGAACTCCGGAAACGACAGGCGGCATCATAACAACAAGATACAGCGCATATGTTGATTGGTGTTCAGAAGTATGCTCCCCTTTCTCCGCTTTTGCTTTCGCGCGTTCCAAGGAACAGACCGGCCCCCTGTTCCGTAGCCTTTTCACCTCTCGATCGACAACGCTGCCATTTCTGGAGCAGTGAGAAGTCGTTACCCTCGCCGCGTGCGAGTGCGTGCTAGGAATTTTCTGAGCGGATGTTGGGCACTTGGGCCTCGTTCTCGACGAGCGTTGCCGTCGCCTTTCTTTTTCATTTCCTTTTTCCTCCCCCACACGGAGTAGCGTATGATGCAGGTACGGATCGAGTTCTTGGAGTTGGAGACTGCAGTCTGTTGCAGCTTCCTGTCTTCGATGCACTCCGATCTGGGGCTAATTAGCATTGGTTCTGCAGGGACCATCGGTCACTAATGATTAGCATCAGTACATCAAGTTTGGCCCGCTAAAGCATATGATTAACGTCAATTTGCACATATGGAGTTGGAGTGCAACACTAATCATGTTCAGCTCAGTGTCTGTGGTACTGTTTGCCTTTTGTAGAAGTACTACTCCTATATATATAGGCCTTGTTTAGTTAAAAAAAAGTTGACTAAAAACATCACATCAAATGTTTGGACATATGCATTTATTAAATGTGAAAATCAATTGTACAGTTTGCATGTAAATTGTGAGACGAATCTTTTGAGCCTAATTACACCATGATTTGACAATGTGATGCTACAGTAAATATTTGCTAATGACGAATTAATTAGGCTTAATAAATTCATCTCGCAGTTTACAGGCGGAATCTGTAATTTATTTTGTTATTAGTCTACATTTAATACTTCAAATGTGTATCCGTATGCTTCAAAAATTTTATACCCAAAGAACTAAACAAACCCATATATAGAAATTCTAGCTAGATTCTTGTTGGAAAATGTACTAGACATAGGAGCTGGTACTTAAGAACAGAAGGCTAGTTAGTGTCAGTATATATATTTGGAGAAACTTTGTTAGGTTCTCAATTTCTCATATATTTTCCTCCACTAGATACTGTCAGGTGAGAGCACATCCCAAAGTTCCAAGGACAATAATACGAGACTATGCAAGTCTCCTAATAAATTAATGCACACGCTGCATGTGAAAGTACCTTAGCTTGTCTCTCCTTGTTGGCTTATTAGTCAAACTTAATTTTTAAGTTGATTTTATTTTTTACCCTACTCTATTTTTTAAATTGGTTTTCAAACCACCAACAACATAATGCAAATATAAAATATTTTTAGTTGCTTCGTTTATTTTTCTATGGCATATCGAATATTTTTTTTCACCAATCAGCACACTATTAACAATAGGAAAAAGTACGAATTACCCCCTGAACTATTACGGTCGTTCGATTTACCCCTCTTAACTACAAAACCAGACATTTTACACCATCAATTATTTATACCAGACAAATAACCCCCCTCAACACTGTTTCAAGCGGTTTTAACTTGAACGTACACACGTGGCGCCTACGTGGAAATTCAATCAACAAAAAAAAACTTCCCAGGGGCCCACCTGTCACACCCCTCCCTCAACCTAATATTTCCCTGTCGCGCACTCTCTCTCGCGCGCACACACTCAGGCGACTGGCTATGGAGGAGGAGGTAGAACGGGTGGTCGACGGTGGGCGGCTAAGGAGGAGCTCGCTTGGCGACTGGCGGTGAAGGCGGAGATCACCCGTGTAGTGGGCGGTGGAGGCGGAGCTCATCCAGGCGGTCCGGTGGCAGCGGCGGAGATTGCTCGCGTGGTGGAGGAGGTGGATCGGGTGGCTGGCGGCGGAGGCATAGAACACCCGAGAGGCCCGCGGCGGAGGTGGAGCTCGCCCGGGAGGACGAGCGGCTAGCGACTGAGGCGGAGCTCGCCCGGGAAGTCGCCGGCGGAGACGAAGATCGCCTGGGTAGCGAGCGACTGAGGTGAAGCTCACCTGGGAGGCCGGTGGCGGAGGCGGGGCTGGTGCCACACACGGCAGATAGCTCGCTCTCCCGCGGCGGCCCTCCGCGCCGTGCCCGCCACCCACTCTCCTCCACTACGACCTTCTCCGTTCGGACCACCGCCGCCGCCTTCTCCTCCCGGACCACCACCACTGCTGACTTCTCCGCCCAGACCACTGCCGCACTGTAGGACAGGGGAGGGAGGTGTAACGGGAGACGGCAGCGGGCTCATCGCCGCCTTCATGAGAGCTACGGCTCTGCCACCGAGGGATCCCGACCGACGGCTCCGCGACGGTAGGTCCAGGCCTGGACTTGCGCCGTTGCCTGGCCTTCTCGCTCGTCGGGAAAAATGGGTGAGACACGGCCGAGGGAGAGGATGTGGCGGGGACACTACTTTCCGCTGGGGATGTTGATGCCGCCGCCGCCTAACGCACGCTGTCTTCCTCCACTGTCTCATGGTTGCCGTTGCTGCCTTCCTCTGCCTCTTCACTGCTCCAGTTGTGGGGGGACAGAAACATTGATAGAGAGAGTGCGATGGAAAGAGGGAGAAGAGGTGGAAGAAGATGCTGACATATGGAGCCCACTAATTTTTATTTTTTTCTGACTAGATTGCCACATAGGATTAAAACCACTTCGGGTTAATTCAGGGGGGTGATTCATCCAGTTTGTAAAGTTCGGGGTGTAAAATATGTCTGGTTTTGTAGTTAAGGGGGGTAAATCGAATGACCGTGATAGTTCAGGGGGGTAATTCATACTTTTTCCTTAACAATATACTCAAATAGATGTTAGTTTAGGCTGCGTTCGTTCGGGCATGGTCCCAACCCCTCTCCCTCGTTTTCCGCGCGCACGCTTTTCAAACTGCTAAACGGTGCATTTTTGCAAAAAGTTTCTATACGAAAGTTATTTTAAAAATAAAATTACTCTATTTTTGAAAAAAAAAGCTAATACTTAATTAATCACACGTTAATGGATTGCTCCGTTTTCCGTACAGAGGGGATGGGTTCCCACCCCCAACTAATGAACACACCCTTAGAATACGTACAATCAGACCTCAATACCTTAAATCAGGGATGAACCCAAGCTTAAGGCAGTTAGGGCTTAAGCCCCAAGCCTAGGTTCTCCATTCAAATTATGTGAATGAAAATACCGCAAATTATGTGAATGAAAATGATCAAGATCAGGTTAGTTCAACTCATGCTTAGTTTATTTTTTGCTCTGCCCCTGCCTAATATAAATGATTAATTAATATAAAAAGTTTTATAATTTGACACATGATATTTATATATTTGTCATGAAAAACTCATATGGTTATGTTTTTAATAATTTTTATAAATATGTTGTTAGAAAAGGTTGTATGAAATATTTACATTGGAGAGGGTGTTGATGTCCAAAACGATAACTAAAAAGAACGGAGAAAGCAGTAACATATATTCCCTCGATTCAAAAGCCTTAAGCATGCATATTTTGTTTTCTAGTTTTTTCAAATGAGATGGACATATTTATAGTGTTCATACATCCAAGACTTAAATGGAAATATTATATTTTTCCTTTGCAATTCTAAATTAAATTGTTGATTGAAATCCAAGTGACCTTCTTAATACTTGGTTACATGCATTTGTATATATAGTACTTGATCTTTGTTATATGTAGAATGAGTTATTTGTTTTTTTAATTTTAGTGATAAAAGAAATACATCATAGACTTTTGAACCGAGGGAGCAAGTACTATTACGAGTATGTTACTCCCTCCGTCCTATAATATAAGGGATTTTGGAGGAAGTATTACATCCCTTCAAAATCTCTTATCCGTCCCAAAATATAACAACTTTTAACCATCAGGATTTGTCCCAAAATATAATATCTCCACTAACATTCTCTTCCCAATCAATTACAGCTCTCCACCATTCACTTTTCCCACCTACCTCCACTACTTATCCAATCACAACCCTTCACCACTCACTTCTACCTACTTTCTTAATAATTGTGTCCAATTCTAAAACTTCTTAATTTTGGAATGGAGGGAGTATCATGAAATGTCAAGGAAACCCGTTCAATAGCTCCATTCTCTTGCCGAACAATTAATTGTGTACGTATACGCAGAAACATACGTATGTGGTGCCAAGGTGTAGCCTGTCGCGATCGCCACTCAACGTCGGGGAGATGAAAACGGTAACCATCCAACGAGTCACAACACGTCATAAATAAAATGAAACCAGGTTGTCACACGGCGACGTCGAAATGTGTGGGCGGAAAATGAGCCTTCTTCTGCATGAGATGCTTCTGCAGTTCGGCTATAGATCGACATCCAAACCGACCAACCGATGTTAAGTTTAACTTCCACTAGAGTATAGTTTATGACAGCGATGTGTATAATTTCACATAGTATGCAGAGTGCAAATCCCAAAACTGCATCACACTTTTGACAATAGAGCTAAGCAGATTGATTGATGGCATGCTCAAACAGCTCAAAATGTGCCGGCTTTTTACCACAACCGTGCGTACGACTGTAAATAAGTCCTGATACATTTAATGGAGCTCTTGATTGTCCCTGACCCGAGTCCCCGGACATGTCCCTTTCCTGATGTTATTTCAGCTCAGATGATGCTCTGTTTTTTTTTCAGGCCCTTAAAAGAAATGTACTGTAGCTCTTGGTACTCTGTTCTTTTTTCAGATCTACACATCCAAACACGCGTACAGTCTCGTGATAAAACTACCACTATATATCAGATATACGTACATGCTGGCTACTGTTCCATGCGTGTTATACGGACGGCCAGTGTTATGTGCAGCACTGTGGAGCACGGAGGCAGTACATGTCGTCTGTCGAATCGACGCCTGATCGACGTACTGGACGACGACGACGACGACGATCAGTGGCTGCCTGCCTGCAGCAGCTAGCAGCAGGCTGATGCAGAGGCCACGCCGTTGCAGATCGATGAACAGTAACGATGGCTGAATTTAAGGCCAGCTAGCTGAGATTCGATCGATCGATCCATCAGAGATTCAGATGTTTCCAGTCCGAGGAACCGAGAGGACGGACTTCGCCCCCACTACTGCGTGCAGCCACACCATCGGCTCTCGATCGACGACGATGGCCTTCTCGCTGTATATCTCTGTCAGTCTGTATAACTCTACAACGAACTGGGCCTCGGTTGGGTGAGGCATAGATGTACACCCATGATTCACCACTCCGATTGAGCGTCGGATCGAGATCCCATCGGCACAATATTTTTTAAAGTTTCAATCAAATTTCTGTCGAAGTTTATCCATTCAAATTTAATTAACGAAAATCATTTAAAATTTCACTCAGAATCTACTTTCGTCCGGCGTCTGATAAAAAATGTAAACCTGACCTGTGTACTCTTCCACCAATTAATCAAGTTCAAGTGATAGTCGAGACTAACTTGCAATTAAAAAAGGTCACCTAGTTAATTCTATATTCTTTTCGAGGGGAAAGTTAGGGCTTGTTTGGTTAAGCACCCTACCAAGTTTTGACACTACCAATATTTTAGTAGGGTAAAATTGTAAATGAATGTTTTTGATTTATGTCAATTGAGAGCTAAGGGCTGGTTTGGTTTGATGTCTAAATTAGACTTACCAATATTTGATATTTTTAATAGTGTTTATGTCTATTTGGTTTGAAGTCAAATTTTGGCATGCCTAAGAAAATAGGTCATTTCAATAGTATACTTAAGCTATTTTGGCTTCAATCCAAACACAACTTTACCTTGCCAAAATTAGACATGCCAAAACTTACCAAGATTTGGCATTGACAAAAATTGGTAAGGCCTATTTAGGCCACAAACCAAACTAACCCTAAATTTTAAATTGTGGTAAAGAATATTCTAGAATTGTGCCAAATTGAGCATAGGCATTCCAAATATTTGGTTTCAAACCAAATAATCACATTTACTATTTAGACTAAAAAAATTGGTATAGCGCATTTTAGTATCAAACCAAAACGTCCCTTAATTCTAGATTGGTCGAGTTAATTTGAATATATGCAGCTTAGCTCTAGTAAATTAAGCTGCAGATCGATCGAGATGCGTGAACTGATGTACTGGTGGCAGTGGTGCTGTACGTATGTCTTGGGGCAAAGCTGCTGCAACTTCTTTCAGAATTAACAGCTCTTCCAAACAGTACAGGTTTTAATCTAGATTCCGAAAAGCTGTAGTTGTAGAATACAAAAAATGAACTATAAGCTAGAAGCTGGAAAACCCAGCTTTTCTACATTCTTAGAAGCTGGAAAACCTAAATTTTCTAACTAGCTGTTTCTCAAAATTTTAAGCTCCCCTAAACAGACCCTTGGTCGGATCGGATCGCATGAGTCGGCCGGCAGAGACGGCGGCGATAGTTGGTGGACATGGTTAAGGGGGAATCACATGAGCAGTGCTGCCGCTATTACTTCCTGTGTCTTTTGTACGAGTATACATATACCTCCATGCAAGCAGCGTGCCTTATACAGTATATATATACTGGTCCCGTACGTCTGTACGACCTTTGTTTTTTTGGGGCGTGCCGTGCAGTGACCTCCGGATGAGGCATTCAAGGCTCAAAAGTCCTTGGAACAGTTTGGAACAGCTGCATTGTACAACGGCATAGGAAGCTGTGGCTGCGGTGGATTGGTGGAGCGCTTTTGCTAAAATATTGTCGCCACATTTTATTAATTTTTTTTTGCTCTTACAGTCCATTTCTGGATCACTTGATCCCTCCAAGATTCGTGCCATGGCAATTTACGCGATATGAACCAAGTACGAAGCTAGCAGTTCATTAAATTAGGACAACTTGTGTGGTTAGGCAATAGATTTTTTTTGGTAAAAATATGTTTTTATAGTATAATAAATCTATTGTAGTTACGTATGTAAGTTACATTAAAAACTGTAAATATATTAAAATTATATATGTAATTTAGAGACTTACGTATATAATTTTGATATTACATTGTAAATACACTAAATTTATGTATGTAAATTAGGGACTTACAATGCAAATATATGCTGACTATTTTTTAAAAAATACACTAAATTTATATATGTAAATTAGAAACTTACAGTATAAATGCATACTGACTAGTTTTTAAAAAATATGGCACCATAAATATAGCTACTTTCTTAGTGGAATACTTATCCCGTTATTCGATGGAAATTGTCCAATAGAGCGTGTCTCTTTAGAACAAGAAAACAGTACAAGCTTTCTATAGAAAACCCTTAATTATGAGCTTTAATTGTGTACCTATATTTATACTATCTGTATAGTAATATACCCATCAACTTCTAAAACTCAACATGTAGGTGTGCCACATTATCATGATATATTATTTACAAACTTGTTATATTTTTAGAACTCAATATGCAAGCAATGTCTAATCATTATCTCCACATCATTTTTACATCATTTAAACATAATAACATCTACCATTTCTATAATCTATAATGTATAATACGCATTCATCTACATATTCTGCAGCAAAACGGAGGTATGGAGTAGTTATTACGAGAATTACAGTCCTATTGAAAACAGTGGTGGGCCCGGATTTAGATATTAGAGGGGCAAGCCACTGCGATCACATAAAAATAACCAAAAAGTCTATATAGATTTTGGAGTCCCTAGATTTTGAGCTTTCAATGGATAATAACAATAGTAGTATCTGATTTGGTTGCTTGAGAGTTGATAACACATTCAACACAACAGAAAAGTGGCCTGTAAAAGCAAGCTAATTTCTCATGCATATCCTCCTCATTATTGAACAACCAATAGTACTAATAAATCGATGAGCAAGGAAATTATATCTTGGAAAAACGTCCAAATAAAATTTCTAATTTGTGATCTACTCCGGTGTATTGAGAAGATTCCATAAGCAACACTGGTGTATTGCTCCGATGCATTGTGTACATATATTGTACTGAGTTTGAGTTATTGGCCTCTTTGATCTATAGGATTGTAAAAGGATTTTCATAGGATTTAAATTCCTATTGATTTTTTCCTATATGTCCTATTGATTCATAGAAAAGAAAGAAAACTTTTTGTACGATCATATTCCTATGCATATTTCAAGGAAAAATAGAAAGATGTATGATTTTTTTTAACTTTTCTTTGTTTTTTCTATGGCACTGTCCAAGGACTCATATTGTCTTTTCTACGATGGTTTTTGATTCATGTGGGATTTGAAAAACATACTACTCCCTAGGTTTTTGAAAAACATACGATGGTTTTTGATTCATGTGGTATAATGGATTTTGGATGGATGGGAGATATCAATTCATGCGTTTTTCCTATTCGTCTGTTTTTCTTATTATACGAATCAAACGGGCCCTAAATGGGTTTGAGCTAAAAAACATTCCCTCATTCTGTGAGCACGCTCCCGAATATAGCTAAACGGTATGTTTGATGTAAAAATGTTCTATATAGCTTTATCAGGTAACTAGGGCACAAATTCACCACACTTATTTGATGAGCCTGTGTAAGTACTGCATTAGCAGAATTTACGACCATCATCCTATAATAATAAAGGACTTTGACGACGTAAAAAAAACACCATTCGCCACCCCATGCACGTACGTCAGTACGTGCGTTTTGCAATGTTACGTGGTCAACCCTTTTCGTCACAACAGTGTCATCAACTGTCAACCATATACTGTACACATATCAATCGACAGTTCACAGTGGCACACTGCCTTAAAGGCGATTGCTACACACACTGGTAGAGAAACCATCTTTCGTCGGTCGGCCGATTTCCACAATAGTCCCGGATGCAATAAAAACCGGGGCTAAAGATGATCTTTAGTCCCGGTTCAAAAGGGTAACGGGCATATTTGATCTTTAGTCCCAGTTTGTGTTACCAACCGGGACTAAAGATCATCTTTAGTCCCGGTTCGAATGCTGTCAGGACCTGTCAGGCCCCCCCGGGATCTTTAGTCCCGGTTGGTAGCACCAACCGGGACTAAAGATCTTAACTAAAGATCCCGGTGTCCCGGTTGGTAATACCAACCGGGACTAAAGATCCCGGTGATCTTTAGCCCCGGTTGGTGCTACCAACCGAGACTAAAGATCTTAACTTTAGTCCCGGTTGGTAATACCAACCGGGACTAATGATCCCGGTGATCTTTAGCCCCGGTTGGTGCTACCAACCGGGACTAAAGTCCCACCCCTATATATATGTCTTCTTCCTCCTCCAGCTGCCCGAGCAAGCTTCAAAATTTCTTCAAAAAAGAGGGGAGGTCATGCCAAAATTTCTATTGAATTTATTTTGGTGATTACATACAAATCGGAGGTGCCTAAAAGGTTTGCAACTTCATCCTCCAATGTTTTTTTTTGTCATACTACATTTGCACCTATGTTTTGCACACTTTTTTTGTCTCCAAAATTTAGTTGTAAGTTGATGAGAGAGAAAATGTGTGTGGGGAAGAAAGAATATATAGAAATTTAGTTCATTTGCTAAACAAGGTTTTATAAAATAGTTGAGAAGGAAAACTCTAGTGAAAGTTAATATTAAATAATAGAAAACAAACTAAAATAAAAATTAAAAGAAGTAAAACACATTAAAATTAGTTTAAAACTTTACAAATAGTTTTTAAGAATTATTTGGTGTAATATTTTATGATTTTTGTATGAATAAAGATATCTTATAATTATTGTATGACTGTCATTATTCTAAGAATAATTATTTGTGTGCGGTTTTTTTGACTCATGTAGATGGATCGGCAATGGATGTACGCTGATCGGCGGTCCAAAGAGTTTATTGACGGCGTGCACTATTTTTTGAGAGTGGCCGAAGCTAACAGGCAAAGGGGTTTTATTTGTTGTCCATGCAATAAGTGTAAGAATCAGAAGGAGTATTCTGCATCCAGGACTATTCATTTCCACTTGTTTGAGTCGGGGTTCATGCCAAGCTATAATTGTTGGACATCCCACGGAGAGCAAGGTGTTGAAATGGAAGAAGATGAAGTGGAAGACGACAATATTCCGGACTTTGCTCAGTATGTTGGATTTGAAGGAAATCAAACGGGCGAGGAGGAAATAGCTGCTGATGGTAACGACGTTGCGGATGATCTTGGTCAGATGTTGCAGGATGCCAGGGAAGACTGCGAAAGTGAAAAGGAGGCCCATAAATTGGACAAGATGTTGGAGGACCATAGAACTTCGTTGTACCTAGGTTGCGAGCAGGGGCACAAAAAGTTGGATACCACTCTGGAGTTGTTGCAATGGAAGGCAAAAAATGGGGTTAGTGACAAGGCATTTGGCGATTTATTGAAACTCGTCAAGAACATTCTTCCGGGGGGAAACAAATTGCCCGAGACAACGTACGAGGCTAAGAAGATAGTCTGCCCGTTAGGACTGGAAGTTCATAAGATTCACGCATGTCCGAACGATTGTATCCTATATCGCGGTGAGGAGTATGAGAACCTAGAAGCATGCCCTGTTTGCAAAGCACTACGATACAAGATTAGACGGGACGATCCAGGAGAAGTTGACGGGCAGCTAACAAAGAAGAGAATTCCTGCTAAGGTGATGTGGTATTTTCCTATAATACCACGGCTAAGGCGTTTGTTCAGGAACAAGGGGAATGCTAGAATGTTGCGATGGCACGCTGAAGAGCATCAACAGGACGGGATGCTGAGACACCCCGCCGATGGTTCGCAGTGGCGAAACATCGACAGAAAATTTAAAGAATTTGGAAAGGACGCACGAAACATACGGTTTGGTTTGAGTACGGATGGCATGAATCCTTTTGGAGAGATGAGCAGCGGCCATAGCACTTGGCCCGTTACGATGTGTATCTACAACCTCCCCCCTGGCTATGCATGAAGAGGAAGTACATAATGATGCCGATTATTATTCAAGGCCCCAAGCAACCTGGTAACGACATCGACGTGTACCTAAGACCACTGGTCGAAGATCTTAAACAGTTGTGGAAGAAGGAAGGTGTCCCCGTGTGGGACGAGGACAAACAGGAGGAGTTTAACCTACGAGCGCTGTTGTTCGTAACCATCAACGATTGGCCTGCACTTAGCAACCTATCCGGACAGTCCAACAAGGGGTACAAGGCTTGCACTCACTGTATGGATGAAACAGAAAGTACGTATCTTAAGCACTGTAGGAAGGTTGTATACATGGGTCATCGTCGATTCCTTGCAGCAAACCACCCGGTACGGAAGAAAGGCAAGCACTTCGAACATAAGGCCGACCACCGTACGAATCCTAAACATCGCAGCGGGAAAACAGTGTTTGCTATGGTTAAAGATCTTAAAGTAGTGTTCGGAAAGGGGCCTGGAAGCCAGCATATAGAGAGCGAAGATGGTCACGCGGCGATGTGGAAAAAGAACTCTATTTTGGGAGTTACCATATTGGGAATTCTTGGACGTACGCCACGCAATCGACGTGATGCACCTCACTAAAAACCTTTGCGTAAACCTTCTTGGCTTCCTAGGTGTATACGGAAAGTCGAAAGATACACTGGAAGCACGTAATGATCTGAAGCATATGGAACAACGCGGCGACCTTCACCTGGAACCAAAGGAGAAAGGAAGCCATTACTTGAGTCCAGCCAGCTACACTCTTAGCAAGGCAGAGAAGGAAAGTATGTTTGAATGCTTGGAGAGCATAAAGGTACCGTCTGGATACTCCACGAATATCAAGCGAATAATAAGCACGAAGGAGAAGAAGTTCATAAACCTAAAGTCTCATGACTGTCACGTGTTGATGACACAACTGCTACCAGTTGTAATAAGGGGTATCCTTCCAGACAATGTCCGGGCAACAATAACAAAGCTATGTGCATTCATGAACGCAATTTCGCAGAAGGTCATCGATCCGGATAGATTAGAAGCCCTTCAGAATGAAGTGGTGCAATGTCTCGTCAGTTTTGAGTTGATATTTCCACCTTCATTTTTCAATATAATGACGCATCTGCTTTGTCACCTTGTGAAAGAGATCCGTATTCTCGGGCCTATGTACCTACACAACATGTTTCCTTTCGAGAGGTACATGGGCGTTCTGAAGAAGTATGTTCGTAACCGTGCTCGTCCAGAGGCAAGCATCGCCAAGGGTTATGGAACAGAGGAGGTCATCGAATTTTACGTAGAATTTATCGAAGACCTTCGCCCAATCGGGGTACCTGAATCACGCCATGAAGGGAGACTACGGGGAAAGGGAACTCTCGGAAGGAAAGCAATAATGACGGTAGACAACAATTTATTCCGTAAAGCCCATTTCACTGTTCTGCAACACTCTTCATTGGTAGCTCCTTACATCGAGGAGCACTTGGCTCTAGTTCGCGCCAGGAACATCGGTAAGTCCGATGCATGGATTACACGGCATCACATTGATACTTTCCCCGCGTGGCTACGACAACATCTCATGGGTAACGAGTCGATCAACCAACAACTTGCCTTCCTGGCGAGGGGACCGTCTGGGTCTATCGCGACATTCCAGGGATATGAGATCAATGGGTACACATTCTACACGAGAGCCCAAGACATGAAGAGCACGAACCAAAACAGCGCTGTTCGTGTCGATGCCATGGGACACGATGGAACAACTGCCACGTATTATGGTGCCATCGAGGACATATGGGAACTTGACTATGGTCCTCTCAAGGTTCCTCTGTTCCGGTGCCAATGGGTTAGGTTGACTGGTGGAGGCGTAATGATTGATGACAGTGGGATGACAACTGTTGACCTTAACAAGGTTGGATACTCGGACGAACCTTTTGTCCTTGCCAATGATGTAACGCAAGTCTTTTTCGTGAAGGACATGTCTAGCAAAGGAAAGAAGGGCAGAGGGCCTGATGAGCCTAAGCGTCAAGTGGTTCTCCCAGGCAAAAGAAAAATCGTCGGAGTTGAGGACAAGACTGACGAGCATTACGATCAGTTGGATGGGCAACCCCCTTTCACAGTGACGATTGACCCTAGCATCCTCCTATCAAATGAAGACACCCCTTACTCACGCAGCGATCACAAGGAGGGAACAATAGTGAGGAGAAAGTACGTGCGGTCAACCGTCACCGCCGATGTAATGCCGTAATTATTGTGTACACGATGTAAACTATTTTGGATGTATTGATTATCCATATAAATCAATTGATGTATGGCATATGTTAATTACGCACGATTATTAGAGGTTTCAACAAGTTTAAATCATGTATATGTTAGTTATATGTGATACTTACAATTTTTAAAAGTTTTAAATCACACAGGTGGCAATTTCATATGTATGTTAATTAGAGTTTTTAACATTTAATTTACTAGCATTCATATGCTAATTATAATTGACTAGAGGATTTTAAAAAGTTTTAAATCACGCAAGTGGCAATTTCATATGTTAATTAGAGTTTTTAACATTTAATTTACTATCATTCATATGCTAATTATAATTGACTGGAGAATTTTTAAAAGTATTAAATTTAATATATTTTTAAAACTATCATTCATATATTAGAGTTTTTCACAATTTAATTTACTATCTTTCATATGCTACTTATATATGACTATTCGAATTTTTAAAAGGTTTAAATCATGCATGTGGCATTTACATATGTTAATTAGAGTTTTTAGCATTTAATTTAATATAATTCATACGCTAAGTACATATGATGATTACAATTTTTATTAATTTTAAATCATGCAGTATGTACATTAATATCTTAATTAGAGTTTTTACCAATATAATAATATCATTCATATATATGCTAAGAATATATATATATTGGAATTTTTATTAATTATAAGTCATATATTTGCTTATTACGATTTATCCACTTAATTTATTACAGACAAAAATAATTTTTCGAAGTAATTGTCATCAATCTTTGTACTTTAAATAATGTTAATGCATTAACTTCTATTTTAGAAACACATATGTAAGCGAAAATCATATGCAGTGCTATAATCTTTAGTCCCGGTTCTTAACCCTAACCGGGTTTAAAAAGAATTTCGAAATAGCGGGAAAAGATATTTACTCCCGGTTGTTGAGAACAACCGGGACTAAAGATCTTTTCTTTACTCCCGGTTAAAGATATCAAGATATCTTTAGTCCCGGTTGTTCTCAACAACCGGGAGTAAAGATTTTTTCTTTACTCCCGGTTGTTGTCAACAACCGGGACTAAAGATAGTCCCGGTTGTTGAGAACAACCGGGAGTAAAGATCCAGGGGTATATATATTCCCGGTGCGCCCTCGTCTTCTTCACCAACACTTAAACGTTTTCGGCCGATCGATCTCTCTCGGCCTCTCTCCTTCGCCGCCACTGCCTAGGGCAAATCCCCGCGCCGACGCCGCCGTATCTCGCCGTCGTCTCGAGCTCGTCGTCCTCGCCGCCGCCTCCGCCTCCTCCGCTGCCGCCGCATCTCTGGGGTGAGAGCCGCCGCATCTCCCTTCATGCATCTCGATCTCTCCGATCTCGATCTCTCTCCGTCGCCTTCGACGCCGCCGCCTTCGACGCCGCGCAACGCCGCCGCCGCATGCCAACGCCACGCCGCCGCCGCCGTCGCCACGCCGCCGCCGCCTTCGCCGCAGCGCGCGCAATGCCGCCGCCGTCACGCCACGCCGCCGCCGCCACGCCACGCCACGCCACCGCCGCCACGCCACGCCGCCGCCGCCACGGCCCCACAACGCCACGCCGCCGCCGCCGTCGCCACGCCGCCGCGCCAACCGCCGCCCCGATGCCGCCACACCGCCGTTAACGAACGAGAACGAGAACGATCGAACGAACGAGAGCGAGAACGAACACGTCAACGTACGTTGCCGCGACAACGTGAACGAGAACGAGAACGATCGAACGAACGAGAGCGAGAACGAGAACGATCGAACGAAGACAAGCGAGAACGAGAGAACGAACGTGAATGAGAACAAGCGAACGAACGTGAATGAGAACGAGCGAACGAACGTGAACGAGCTAGGGAACGTGAACGAGCGAACAAACGAGGACGAACGTTAACGTGAAATGCAATATATATATATATGTATATATATATGTATATATATGTATATATGTATATATATATATATATGTTACTTCGCATTTATCCTAATACATTTTTTTGTATCTTGCAGAAAAGACGTGTTGTCAGAGTCGTCCGTCAAGCCTGAGTGGAAGAGCTAGCCCTAGAAGGAATTGGAGCAGGCAAGTGACGTAATAATATAAATGATTGTTATATTTGTAATGCAATTAATTAAGATTATTAGACCTGTAATTAGACTTATCATATAAGATTGTGTAGTGTTCTAATATTATTTGAGTTTTAATATAAGATTATTTTATTGCAAATTAGACTTAGTATGACATTATTGACTACGGAATTGGTGCGACTCCTAGCAATTGACTATTGTAGTCTTAATTAGACTTAGCATATACGCACGAAACACTTAGCATACATTACTATTTTAGTCTTAGCATGTAATATTATTTGAGTTTTAATATAATATTACTTTATTTGTAATTAGACTTGGTATGTAATTATTGACTACGGAATTGGTGCGACAAGTAGCAATTGACTATTGTAGTCTTAATTAGACTTAGCATATACGCACGAAACACTTAGCATATACATGACTATTTTAGTCTTAGCATGTAATATTATTTGAGTTTTAATATAAGATTATTTTATTTGTAATTAGATTTAGTATATAATTATTTACTAGCTAGGGTTGTATAATATACGTCACCTAGACTTAGCTTATATCACGATTTGTAATTAGACTTAGCACGTAAGGTTGTGTAGGGTTCTAATGTACGACATTTACACTTAGCATACATGACTTAGATTGTTAAAACATAAATGTCTCGTGACTTAGCATATACGCACGAAACACTTAGCATATACATGACTATTTTAGTATTAGCATGTAATATTATTTGAGTTTTAATATAAGATTATTTTATTTGTAATTAGACTTAGTATATAATTATTTACTAGCTAGGGTTGTATAATATACGTCACCTAGACTTAGCTTATATCACGATTTGTAATTAGACTTAGCACGTAAGGTTGTGTAGGGTTCTAATGTACGACATTTACACTTAGCATACATGAATTAGATTGTTAAAACATAAATGTCTCGTGACTTAGCAGATGTTTCTTGTATCAACAGATGGCTGACCGCGATGAGGAACAGATATTGTACGATACAATCGCGGAGGGAAGCAGCCAGTACTGGAATGAAGAAGAGGGGAACGAGGATCCAAACCAGTACTTGAACGAGGAAGGGAACGTGGAGAGGGATGCGGAGGGGAACCAGCAGGGGCACGTGGAAAGGGATGTGGAGGGGAACCAGGAGGAGGAGGCTAGTGGTAGTCAACCCTCCGTTGGACAGAAGAGGGCACGCGGGCAACGAGGTGCAGCGAAGAAGCTTGAGGGTCGGCACATCATAACGGAAGCGGAAGAAGATGAACGTCCTAGTGCCCCGGCCGAAGCCGCCAAGAACTATGTACGTCACAGCGGTTGGGTTGTGCGGGATAACGTGCCTGTCAGTACGGTGTACTGGCGAAGAACAAGGGCACGCGGAGATCATGAGAGCTTTGTCCCAGATTCGGAGAAAGAGATGCTGTGGACCACAATGCTCGAGACATTCACCCTTCCTGCGGGTACAGAGGACAAAGTGAAAAGGTGGACTCTGAAGAAAATGGCAGAACAGTTTCAGAGCTTCAAGGGAGATCTGTACCAGAAGTATATACTGAAGGGGCAGACACCGAACTTCGACACATTCCCAAAGCTAAGGGATCACTGGGACGAGTTCGTTGCATATAAGACAGGTGAACAAGGGAAGGCGATGATGGAAAGAAACAAAGAAAATGCCGCCAAGAAGAAGTACCATCACCACTTGGGGTCAGGAGGCTATAGCGTCGCGATGCCGAAGTGGGAGCAGATGGAGGCTAGCTTGATTGAGAGGGGTATCGAACCGGCAACAGCCAATTGGCCGGAACGATCGAAGTTCTGGTACTATGCTCACGGTGGAACGCTCAACCCAGCTGATGGCTCACTGGTCTTCGGCTATCAGATACAAGAGGCTGCGCGACGACTAACAGATGCAGTGGAGGCCTCCTCTCAGGGCACGTTCCGACCAGACAGAGATAGGGACGAGCTGACACTCGCCCTGCAGACTCCAGAGCATCCAGGACGAACTCGAGGGAAAGGGGTGATTCCTTGGAAGATTGGTTTCAAGGAGGACATCCACACGTACAGGAGTCGGATGAGGAGCAAGAGAGATACCGAGGCGAAGATTGCAGACCTAGAGTTCCGGGTATCGAGCTACGAACTCAACATGCAAGAGGAGGTGGCAAGGAAGGTTGATGAACGCATGGCCGCACATCGGTCCCATGATCCCCAGCCGACCATTCCTCCTGCAATGGTGAGCCCGTCAGGAAACCGTAGCAGCTGCGCCTCAACGGGGCAGGTAGGATCACAGAGCATGGACGCCATGCAAACACAGGACGAATCGACCTGTCCCGTTGATGACATCACTCAGCGGACACCATGTGAGCTGCATATTCCTTTCAAGAACTTATCAATAAAGGTAAGATTTAGCCATTCCGCTAGTTGCTGCTTATATATGTTGATTACTAATAAATAATCTCTCACAACATGAAGGTGGCGTCGGGCATGGCCATCCCAACGGACCCTTCAGGTACTTACCACTGCAGGCCGATTCCAGCAGGATACTCCAAGGTCGAAGTTGAGTTGGTCGAAGGCGCGTACGAGGACCTCGAGCTGGATTACCCTGGAGGAGACGGTGAGACGCATCTACAAGACACATGCCATGCCATTATTCTATGGCGCAGGCGGTACAACATCCTCCCTGGGCGACAAGCGGCGTCTCGTGCACCATCTCCTCCGGCTCCGCCATCTCCTCCTCAGGATCCTGCACCGTCTCCTCCTCATGCTCCGCCAGCACCGTCTCCACCTCAGGCTCCAGCATCGACTCCTCAGGATCCTGCACCGACTCCTCCTCGTGCTCCTACACCTACTCCCCCGCAAGCTCCTCTTCCGGCACCTTCAAAGTCAAGGGCCCCCCCAGCTCCACCGCTTGCCCACACAAGGGCAACAAAGAAGGCGAAAGTTGACGCCGCCAAGAACAAGGACCCGGGGTACGATTGCACGCAAGAGGAGCTTGACGCTTACGTTGCATCAGAAGTCAAGAGACAATTCAAGCCTCGAAGTCCAGAAAAGAAGATTCCTATAGACCCCAATGTCAGGAACTTCTTCAGGGGTATGTCTGCATCTGTCAAGGAGGCCATCAAGCTATCGGACTATGAGCGAACGCTGAAGAAAGCATCTTCTGGAAAGTCCAAACCAGTCCCTCAGCTTGGAGAGCAACCAAACCAGGAGATCGAGCCGTTGGTGACCGGTAAAGAAATGACGATAGAACAATTTATTACTGACACCGGTCTAACTACGGATCAATTGCTAGGAGTCGCACCAATCGAAAAGGCGGAAGTGAAATACATGTACGAACTCGGTAAACCGCTTGTCAAGCCTGAGCTGCTGCAGTCCCTACCCACACAAATGTACAAGTTCCATCAGCTGTACATGGAGATGAGCGCCACCGGTAGAGAGATGATCGGAGCGAGGATCAGGGACACGGACTTCTTGCAAGGAGATGACATTCTCTGGATCAATTTCAGGGGAATCTACGAACTATACCAGCTGGACGCCCTCGACGTCTCTATTATGAGTTGCTGGATTTTGTAAGTATATCGTTCAGTTAGATTTCTTACTATACGTCTCCTTTAATTAATTAGGTCCTTGTATATAAGTAGACCATAGAAAATAATATACTCCCTTTTATCGTTGTAGAATGGAGATTCAAAGGGCCCGACGGCGGAGGGTTTTCGATACTGGATTCATCGACCCTCGGAAAGTAAACGTCGCAATGCTCGACCAATATCCACAAGAAACAGAGGACAATCTCGTCCATCTCCTGAAGGCGCAGCATTACAAGACGTTCATACTGTTGCCATACAACACAGAGTTAGTTTAATTTTACTGTCTTCCTACATACCAAATTTCATTCCCGTACGAACTTGCTAAGTGTTTCATATGTAATGCATCCCACGCACATTGCAGATTCCACTGGGTGCTTTTACTCATCGACCTGGAGGCCTGCACCGTCAACGTATATGACTCAATGGATAAAAAAGAGTCTACGTTTGACAAGGTTTTCGAACTTATAGACAGGTACCGTCATAAGTTCCTTTGTTAATTAAGAAAATCTTGTTATGTTAATTGCTACTACGAATCATAGCTTTAAACTCCATGTAGGGCTTGGTATCGGTTCCGTCATTTGGTCCGCGGCAAATGGAGAGAAAGACTTAGGCGGAAGTTCAAATTTCCTGTGAGTACACATGCTCTACATTTATATTTCTCCGATTCAAATACATACAAGTGTATATTAATTAGATCTCTCGTTGTTTGTCATTTATTTGTAGTGCGCAAAGCAAAAGCAGGGAACTAACTTGTGCGGCTATTACGTGTGCGAGTATTGCCACTGCCTTGCAGACCAAATCATCACCACAAGAGAGCTCGATGTACGTACAAATAAATTCAAAATTTCATTACGTAGCGATTTCTTGTTTAATTACTAATCAATTTCATACATTCATATAGTTTATTCGCATGAGGGATAACCTGACCACACACAAGGAATTTATCGCGGCGGTTCAAGAACAACTCATGGGATTCATCAACGAAGAAATCCTTGATCCCAAGGGTGAATTCTACTACGACGGAAACACAATTCACCGGTCCTTAGCTTCTGAGCTAGCAGCGAGTACTACTACGTCGAAATCGTAGCTAGCTAGGACATATAATGGATTGTAATTAATACATGACTACATATGTTTCTATATGCATGTGTACACATTTTCTATAATGTAAATATATTTTGTTCATATATATATATCTATATACATATGCATTTGCATAACATATATATGTATAAATACATATGTATATGTATATATATATATATATATATATATATATATATATATATATATATATATATATATATATATATATATGTATGCATATATATGTATTGAAACATATATATGCATGGTTTATATATATATATATATATATATATATATATATATATAAAAACCATGCAGCAACAGGGGCATGCAAAAAAAAAAAGGTCAGCTCTATCTTTAGTCCCGGTTGGTAACACCAACCGGGACTAAAGATGGCTCAGCCGGCCACGTGGCTGAGCCATCTTTAGTCCCGGTTGGTGTTACCAACCGGGACTAAAGATCGATCTTTACTCCCGGTTATTTCACCCGGGACTAAAGATAGCGATCTTTAGTCCCGGATTGGTACTCCCGGTTTGGAAACCGGGACTAAAGGGGGGTTACGAACCGGGACTACAAAGGGTTTCTCCACCAGTGACACATGACGATTGACGAACAACAGATGTTGGGACTACTTGCGCGGTCTCATGCACGCCACTAGCTAGCTCTAAAAATTACTCGCATCACTTCCATGCGCGGCACTCGATCGCCACTGGCTTGATTTCGATTCCCAAATCCATATTCATCGATCTCCTCTTCCTTTTTCCTGCATTGTGCTATGGATATTCAGAGGAGCTAGCCATATCAGAAAGTGGTTGACGGCCTGCACTGCCATACATTGGAATTGTCTGATTTCGCCAAAACTAAAACCAGAGCCTGTGGCCACTGTCCAGACTTTTCACACACGTCAGGCTGCCATTTCTGTGGCATGGGCCTTGTTTAGTTCCAAAGTTTTTTTCTAAACTTTTAATTTTCCATCACATTAAATCTTTCATATACACACAACTTTTCAGTCACATCGTCTCCAATTTTAACCAAATTCTAAACTTTGGGCCGAACTAAACACAGCCATGATTAAGGTCCGGATAAAAGTTTCTTATATTTTACAACGGAATAAAATATTAGGGTTCAACGTTTGGTCGGTTCCAGACAAATCTTATCAAAAGAAATTAAAAATAAGTTTGAATTATTTTTGAAGTTGACTAGGAAAACCGATCATTTTGTATTCTCGAGTCGGCTTGGGAAGTTCTGGCCGGTTTTCACGGTCGTCGGTCTACAAAACCTTGTATATAAGCAACAATCGATCGACCGGAAACAGGCGTCTCCGGTGTCCTTCCGATGGCTACGACGTCCCAACCGCGCTAGTATTGTCGATCAACAAGGCTTCGTCAGTGCTGTGCGGGATCACGTCGCCGTCTCGGGGTGGCCCGAAAACAAACACAAGCAGGGGTCCCATGCCAGATACGGTTTCCGCTCGCGTTTGTGGGTGAATCTTGCGGTGGACAGCGACGGCGGTGGCACCGATCGAGAGGGGTGCTGTGGGTGTGTGTGTGTTTGTAGATGTGGCGCCGGAGGGAGGCCGACAAGTGGCTCATGTCATGTGAAATGCCATTAGCGGCTGGTTTTTGCTTTGCTCCCTTGGTTGCGCTGGATTGGACGGGTGTTTGCCTGATTGGTATATACGCGCCGGAGCCGGAGGAAGTACTATCTCCATCAAAAAGATACTAGTTGTTTTACACCGTTTATATCTAACTTTTGATTATTGTTTTGTTTAAAATTTTTTATGATTTGTATTTTTTATTGTTTTTAGATGATAAAAACATAAATAGTACTTTATATATGACTAATTTTTTTTATTTTTTTATAAATGTTTCGAATAAAATAGGCAATTAAACGTTGGATATGAAAACAGATATATGCACTTAAAATTGGATGGTGGTAGTAGTAGCTGACTGAGCATAATGGCCCTTGATTGGTGGGAAAAGTGAAGCTAAACGTGCTGGAGTTGTGTCGTCCTTGGGTTAGCTTTTCAGCCTTCATACATGAAGGTTGTCTGGTCTTGTCATAATTTATTAAGTGAAGTGGTTATTTAAAAATTCAACGGTTAATGTTTAACTTTTAGAAAACTTCTATAAATATATAATTGTAGCGTAACTACAATGTAACTATATAACTACTTCATTGTAACTTTTTATATTGCTACTCAGTATCATATTTAAAATCCTTTGAAGACGTATATATCTTACTAGTAAATTAACCCGCCATACCGTTGGATCTCCATTACGTCGTGCAACATTCATTAGTTTTAGGCACACTCGGTGGTATGATGTTCAACCATCCCATGTGTTTTTCACATGAACTCTCGAGAAGTACACACGGTAAATCAATGAACCCTGGCTATGTTTAGTTCGTGTGTCAAAATTTTTTAAAGTATATGGACACATATTTGAAGTATTAAACGTAGACTAATAATAAAACAAATTACAGATTCCGCCTATAAACTGCGAGACGAATCTATTAAGTCTAATTAATATGTCATTAGCAAATATTTACTGTAGCACCACATTGTCAAATCATGGTGTAATTAGGCTCAAAAGATTCGTCTCGCGATTTACATACAAACTGTGCAATTGGTTCTTCCATATTTAATGCTTCATGGATGTGTTCAAATATTTGATGTGACGGAAAAGTTGTAGGTTTAAAGAAAAAAATTTGAATCTAAACACGGCCGCTGTCTGTTATTGTGCGCTGCCACTCAGGCCCTGTTTCTTTCAGCTTGGGATTATTATAATCTAGATTATTGAGTCAGATTACTATAAACTAGATTGTTATAATCTGTAGTAGAATAAGTGGTTAGTTGTTTCTTTCCTAGATTATTAGAGTCTAGATTATTGGGTTTGCAAGTCTAAAGAGGGAGTGAGGTGGCATGGTGGGTAATTTTTTTTCCCAATAATCTGGAAAAAGCTCATCTAAATGAGCTTATCATATTATAATAAGCTGGGCTCCAAATTATAATAAGCTAATTCAATAAGTTGTCTGTTTATTTCAGCTTACTCCCAATAATCTGGATTATAATTATCCCAAGCTAAAAGAATAACGTTGTTACCGTGTGTTTTTTTTTTGCTTATTCCGATGTATTAGTTTCTAGTACACAGGAGTCTTCTGATCTCTAGTAATGACTCTTACTCATATACTCCCTCCGTCCCAAAATAAGTGTAATTTTGTATTATTCACGTTCAACGTTTCACCGTTCGTCTTATTTGAAAAATTTTTATGATTAGTAGTTTCATTGCTATTAGATGATAAAACATTAATAGTACTTTATGTGTGACTAAATATTTTTAATTTTTTTATAAAATTTTTTAAATAAGACGGACGGTCAAACGTTGTGCACGGATATCCATAGCTGCACTTATTTTGCGATGGAGGTAATACGTAGTAGTGTAGTACAGGTACAATTAATTTTGTGAGTTTACCAGAAGCCTTTAGCTTGTGGCAGAGGTGTCTACATGCAGCTTAAGCAGATGCGGGCCAATACTGAACTACACGCTGCTGTGGCCAACCGGAGAAACAGAAACCGCATCAGAATTAAACAGGGTAGGGTAGGCGTCTAGGTGAGGTTGATCTGGCCCTTTGTCCATTACCCGTCAGTAACCTTTCAGTAAGTATAGCAGTACTCGCTCCGTTCTATTTTCCGCGCTCAATTTTAGTCGTCCGTCTTATTTAAAATTTTTTTAATTAGTATTTTTATTGTTATAAAATAATAAAACATAAATAGTACTTTATACGTGACTTATATTTTTAATTTTTTAAAAAAAAATTAAAAATAAAGACAAATGATTAAAGTTGGGCATGAAAACTCATAGCTGCAGTTAAAATAGAACGGATGGAGTAGTAGGCGCAATCTTTTACCTCATTCTGGCAGGAATCTACCTAGACGAACAAGGATCCAAGCAGATCGGGCAGGTATAACTCCTGCCGGGGCCGTACGCGCGTGGCCCAGCCCAGGCGACAATCAAGGTCACCACACCGGCACACAGCCACTTGCACGCATCGAACAAGGTCAGCCCCGTCACCATCAGGGGCATCAGCCAACGCATGGACCGATATAATTGGCCCAGCTGAGCCTGAGCTCCCCTTCGTGTCTGGCTCTCTCTAGCTAGCTGGCCTGGTCGGCCGGCCCTCCCCCTTCGCCCGTGGGGATTACTAGCAGCGTCGGCGTCGGCGGCGGCAGCGGACGGGGGGAGTTCAGATTCAGATCGTAGAGAGAGGAGGAGGGTGATCATGACCGAGAGCAAACTGAGCATCGTCTGGCCGGCGCCCGCGCGCAGCGGCAACGCGACGAGAGCGCCAGCAGCGGCGGCGGCGGCGGCGGCAGCGCGTCGTTTCACCCCAGCGCGCGCGGTGGACCACCTAGACGGCCGTGTGCAGTGTGCACGGTGGGCGCGTGGGGGGGCTGCTAGCGCGCCAGGAATGACCTGGATGGACTCCGTAAGCCTTGTTGGATGGGCCTGAATCACGCAGCCCGGCCGGCCATTATGTTATGTTCTGTACACGAAGATAGGCCCAGTATTGAGGCCCGTCCGAACGAGGATGGATTGGGTTTCATTTTTGGGATAAGTTCACCAGAGATCCCTTAACTTAACTGCGAGATTTCTTAGTCCCTTAACCACAAAACCATATATGGATATCCTTAAACTCACACAAACCGTGCACTCAAGGTCCTAGGACAGTATATATGGGTGGTTTCGCTAACATGGCATCCTAGTCAGCAAAAAAATATAAAAAACAGTATGTGGGGCCCACATGTCAGCTGCACTTTTTTTTCTTATCCTTCCCTTCTCTTTTCTCTCTTCTCTCTTCCTTTCTTCAGTGAGGGCGGAGCGGCGATGGGCGGACGGCGGGCCCGCCCGGAAGCGGAGTGGCGCCGGGCTGCGGGCGAGCGCAGAGGGCAGAGCGGTGGGGGAGTCGGGAGAGGCAAAACGAGACCGGAGATGGAATGCGAGACCGGAGGAGGGAAGGAGAGAAAGGGAGAGAGAGAGAGAGGCCGACCGGCACTGGCGTCGGCGTCATCGCCCGGCGGCGCGACGACAATCCTGGCTAGGTCGAGGTGCGGGTAGTGGCGAAGCACGACGCACCGCGCACCTCATGTCCTCCCTGCCGCGCTCGTACGCCTCCCGCGCCTTCTCTGCCAGCGCGCCCGCCGCCGCCACCTTCGTCTCGGTGAGCTCGAGCTCGGCCTTCAGGCTCCGTAGCTCCTCCCGCAATGCGTCCGCCTCCGCGCCGGCGTCGCGCTCCCACGTCCTCACGTAGTAGGTTGAGGCGATGACGTTGCCCGGGTTGGCGACGGCGAGCTCGCTCTCCTGCGATGGCATCACGATGCCCTGCACAGCTGCCTCGCCACCTTCCACTCGCCTTCCGCCGCCGCGACGCTATCTGGTAGCAAACCACCAGCCCGCCGCCACTCTGCCTGCTGCCCGCGGTCGTGCTCGCCGTCCGCCCACCGCCCCACTGCCGCGTTCACGCCGTCGCCGCTCTACCGCTGCCCCCTACCTGCTTCGCCTTCCTTTCGCTTCCGACAAAGGGGAGGAGCACGACGAGGACGGGGTTGCTCTGCCCGCTGCTTTGCCCGCCGCCGCGCTCACCCACCGCCGCGAAGTGGCAGGCAGTGTGGGTGGCGGCGACGCGGGAGCCAGTGGGGGGCACGACGACGAACTCATCCGCCGTGCTCACTCACCCACTCCACCCGCCGCTCGGCGCCGCTCCGCTTCCCGCCACTCCGCTGCCGCGTGGGCCCGCCACCCACCCATCGCCGCTCCGTCCGCTGGCTACCGGCCTCCCTCACTGAAGAAGAGAAGATAAGGAGAAGAAAAGAGAAGAAAAAAAATGCAGCTAACATGTGGGCCCCATGTACTTTTTTTTTATTTTTTCTGACTAGGATACCACGTGAGCGAAACCACCCATATATAATGTCATAGGACCTTTAGTGCACGGTTTGTGTGAGTTTAGGGATACACATTTCTGATTTTGTGGTTAAGGGACCTTAAAAAATTCTCGTTGTTAAGTTAAGGGACCTCCGGTGAACTTATTCCTTCATTTTTTTAAGGGGCAATTGTGTTCTTGCCCTTACTTTGTGATCCAATTGTGATTTTGTCCCTATTTTTTAGGGTTTGTGATTTTGCCTCTGTGTTTTTGAAATGAAGGAGCCGAGTGCCCCTGTCCCGTTAAAACTAGCTAACGGTGTTAGATCGGAGATACAACGACGAGTATACCCCTGTGCAAATATGTGTCCACTTGTGTATTTGCCCTTTTTTGAGTTCAGCTTTGAACTGAACTTTACAAATGTTTCGAACTGAACTTTGCTATACTTGAAATGTATAAAAAATTGACTAGATTTCAGCAATAGCTTGACAAATATCACAAAATTTCAACAGGATTGCAACATGATTTCAGCAATAATTAGACAAGATTTCATTTCACAAAATTTCAACATACTTTCATGGAGATATCACTGAATTTCAACACAATTTCAGCTATAGCAAACATTACAAAGTCCAGTAGCGCCAGCCAACCGCCCTTGCATCTCCTCCAGCACCGTTTGCCCTGCTGCATCTATGCCTCCTCCAGCACCGCTGGCCCCTAACAGCCCCTGCGCCAACCTTCCCCTTCACGCCTTCCCTTCCCCAGCCGTACTCACCCAGTCCTGAGCTCCCCGTCGCGCCGGACCGTGCAGGCCCGCAGTTGCCAACGGGCCTCCTGACCAAGGTCGCGCCTCTTCTTCGCGCTGCCGCCGCACCTCCCTGCGCACCGGCCAATGGTTGTCGCTGTCGCGCTGGCCCGCGGTAGAGCCGCGCGGACCCACGGCTGTTGCCGCGCCTCCTGCGTGCTGGCCAACGGTCGCCGCCGCCGTGCTGGCCCGCGGTTGAGCCGCGTCGACCCGCGGTCGCCGCCGCACCTCCTGCATGCCGGCCAGTGGTCGCCGTTGCCGCGCCCACCCTGCTGTTGCGCCGCCACCGCCACTCGCTAGGCCGTGCTGGAGATGGGGAATACACGGCTTCAATCTGATTCACACAACTGCTTAGTGATTTACTCACAGGGGGTATAACAGTCATTCACAAATTGCAAAATCATTTTTTTTATTTTGCTTTCCCTTTGCTTATCTAAAAATTCTGGCCCCACCTAACCACCGTCAAAACCAGGGGCAAACGGCTGCTTCACTTTTAAAAAGTAGGGACAAAATCACAAACCCTAAAAAGTATGGGCAAAATCACAATTGGATTACAAAGCAAGGGCAAGAACACAATTGCCCCTTTTTTTAAAGATCATCACAACAAATTTGGCTCTGTTATCTGTGGGGAAATACCTAATGAGAATCATCAAATAAGTGAAAACATGTAAAAATGGGTTCTAAAATTTTAATTTTTAATAAAATATAAAAAATAGGTGCGTATGAAATATATTCCCATTAAATCCTAAATCTAAACTCAACTTTATTTTGAGAAAAAAAATAAATTTCAGATGAATAGTGTTATGTTTCTCTATATCTTAAATTTATCTTACATTATATGGCAGGTAGAGGAGATGATTTCTGAAACCAAAACGCACACAACAAACAAGAGATCAAGCATCTGGAAGCGTAATGTCCCACAAGGGCATCATCACTCACGCAACATTCAATTGAGCATTGAATACGCAACATTCAACAAACAGGCTTTTGCTGCATTTGAGCACTTCCTGTTGAGCTTCTTAACTCGATCGAACAACGGAGCCTGTGGCAGGGAGACCACCGGATAAAAACTCCACGACCTTCTCGTGGTGCCTAGTCCTACTGTCCTAGAGACTGATCCCTGCACAGGCGCACAGCCAACGACCAAGACAAACCAATCAATCAATCAGCGGGTCCAAGAGAGACCCAACCGGCAGGGAGATCGACGCGATGCCGATGGCGTGGCGGCGCCGCTAGCTGTAGGCATGTGCCACGGTGAGGCAGCGAGGTAGAGAGACCGGAAGAACCGTGGGAGGTGTATCGGCAGGCCTCGCCGGGAGAATTTACTATTGGTTATCCTCCTCCCAAAATGCATATGCCCAAATAACACTTTCCCAAATTTTCATTCTTATTTATCGCTTGGGCCCATATCTTTCTCATTTGATTGAATAAGATGTGAGACTGGGTAAGAGATGAGGCTGACAAGTGGACCCCTTTTAGCAAATGAGAATGGAAATTGAAGAGAGTGATATTGAGTAAGTGCATTTTGAGAGTGATGTTGAGTAAATGCTTCCCATTTCTTCAGTCCGCAACGTACGCCAGCGATTCGATCTGGTCTGGGACTCTGGGTGCGGACGCGAGAGACACGGTACATGAAGCACATAATTAATTATTAATCCCTAAATCCCCGCAAATCGTCGTCAAATCACGCAGACATGGCGTTCTCTATCGCCGGCGCCCGTGCCGGCGTCATCCCACTCCCTCCTACATGGGATCTCTCCGCCCCTCCGCCCATTCACTCGGCAGCATGGGCTTTGTTCGAAAGATCCATCGGCCAGTGGAACAATGACTACGCCATGACCACCGTCTTCACGAGGACAAGCAACGACCGAGACATCCTTGTCTCCCTCCGGCTCGCCGCACCGCCAGCTTCCTCCTGCGTCCAGTTCTACACCGATGACACCGGAGCCTATAGCATGGTGTGGCGCCACCAGCCCTCCCTGGTGACTGCAGACGGCGACCTCCTCGTCCACACGATCGTCAGCCCCGAACGAACGCCCAACTGCTACTTCCCTCTTGGACGACTTCTTCGTCTACAAGCCCGACGCCGACTAGCCATGGATACGGGCTCTGCCGCCTCTCACCGACTGGGTCGCCCAACTACCACCGTGGCATCATGTACTGCAAAATGTTAGCTACTGACGATGATGACGATGATGATGCGTCAATGCGGAGCTTGAGCTTGTATTCCTCCCTTTCTCTGGCATTGAGATGTGGTTCGACGGGGTTAGGCTAGACAGATGTATGTCCAAAATCATAGTACTAGAATGTGTCACATCCGGTACTAGGTTATTTTTTTATGGGACAGAGAGAGTACAAAATTGCCTCCGTTTGTAGGAGGCTGTCTAAAGTTCGTCGACGTTGACGACGGCTGCTTCCGATCCACCGAGCGATCACCCGGTTGTAGCCGTACTTTAGAAGTCGGTTAATGCAGGGGTCCCTTCTGTTTTACCTCTGCGAGGTCGTGGTAGCCAAATCTAGCGCGAGATATCCCCATTAGATCCCTAGCTTCCAGTATCGGTCCCGTGCTTATTTTTTATATCACATTGTAAATAACTTTTATTTCTCTTAATAGAAAAAAATATGCTTCTTGCGTATTCCCCAAAAACCCGGTTGCAGCATCACGACGTGGACACTCTGAAGCTGCCGTTGTTCGAGTGGGAGGTGGATGGCACGCTCCAGCTCGAGGAGGAGTTCTGGTCTCTCCCAAGCTACCAGGGATCACCTCTGCCACGGATTACGCCGACGTTCCCGGTCTTCAGCATGCACGAGGCCGACGTTCTCCACTTCATACTGGACAGACCTGGATATGATGACAAGTGTTGGGTGATTACTGTCGACATTAAGAACAAGTCCTCCTTGGGTAGTAGCAACGAATTTCGTGACTATCTCATGATCTCCACTGACCTTTCCAAATACTCCCTCCGTCCCAAAATGTAATTATTTTTAGCTATGAATCTACCTATGTGTTTAGATTTATAGCTAAAAATTATTATATTTTGGGACGGAGGTAGTACCTGAATATATACTCCAACACAGGTGATTAAATGCTTGCATGTATTTTAGTTGGAAGAGGAAGACTATTAATCTCTCTAGCCTTGCACTGAAGAGTTCAACTAGGTAGAATCTGGAGCCTAGTTGCTATTTGGACGGGTTATCAACAATAGGAGCCGACTGAGTGGGAGGAAGCACGGTCAGTTCAATATTGGTGGGAGAGTTTAGCAAATACACGCGGCGTCCCAAAAAAGGGCCTTCGATCCCTCATACTGCTAGTCGTCTGGAAAATCTGGAAGGAGAGGAACAGACGGATCTTCGACCACAAAGAGGCAGCAACAGGCTTCTCTAATCAAGAATCAAGGAGGAGGCTAGTCTTTGGGTTCTAGCGGGAGCTAAAAGATTGCGTGATCTAGTCCCGCACTATATATAGTGTATAGCTCATACTTCCCTTTCTTTACCCTTAGGGGTTGTATTTTTTTCCTGCTCTATTCAATGAAAAAGGCACACATGTGCTGTTTTCCGTTAAAAAAAAAAGAGTTCAAGTCTTCTAAATGTCTTTTGTACGCCCCTTCTCACAACTTTTTAAAGCCATTTATATGTACATAGTTATCCCAAAATAACGCGCGGTTATCATATCTAATACTATCTCCATATTTTAATGTATGACGCCGTTGACTTTTTATCTAACGTTTGACCATTCGTCTTATTAAAAAAAGTTATATAATTATCATTTATTTTATTGTGATTTGATTCATCATCAAATATTCTTTAAGCATGACATAAATATTTTCATATTTGTGCAAAAAAATGAATAAAACAAATGGTCAAACGTTGGTTAAAAAGTCAACGACGTTATATATAAAAATACGGAGGGAGTAGTAAACAATGAGATGCATTATTTTAAAAGAGAGATCGAACGAGGCTAAAGTGAACAATAAACCTGATTTCTTGAATTAACCATGAATACCTAATTTGTAACAGAGAATGCATGGCATCCACATAACAGAACAAACAAATTTCAGTGGAGCCCAACTAAAGTTTACCAAAGGAAAAGTTCTATAAAAAGGAATACCAAAAAAGTTGAACCTGCTTTCTGTTTTTCTGCTACTTCAGGAGAACGTTAATTACTGCGATGACTGATCAATCAACAGTTCTCACAAATGGCATCGAACGCAGCCAGCACTACCATTGACTAGGTAGTGCGCATGCAGTTACTCGAGGCTCCCAGCAATATTAGGTCCAAGCACTAATAATTAAGAAGCACATTGGTAGCACAGCTCAATGGCTTATAGTATAGGGACTCTGCCTCTCTCTGCCTCTTGTTAATTCCTGCAACATAAGTGAGATGTGCACATTCCAAGATTATGTAATTTGATTAGGTGAAGTGGTTAAAGCATTAGTGATTTCTATGTGCCGGTCCGAGTGGACTCTTCCCATCTCATAGAGTCATGGAGAATGTTCCTCTTTCAAGTGGCATATCAAAAACTAAAAGAGAGACTGAAGAGGCACACTATCTGAATTTTCGTTTATAAACGACTCCACATCCTGAAATATTTTGACATAGCAGATACTACAAGGTTTCAAAATACTGCAATATTTTGAAACATAAAGAGAGTGAGGTCTTGAGAGCTAGAATGGTCGCACACGAAAAAAAAAACACGAAATGTTAGAAGTATTTGTAAACTTCAGATGGTTAAAAATTGTTTCCGAATCTTCAAACCCATTCGCTCAGTGTTGCTAGCTTTCAAAAGAATGTGTGATTAATTAGTAAATTCTTGTCAACAAATGTTTATTAACGAGCAGTTTTAATTCATGCAGCTCTTTTCCATGCAAGAAACCACTAACTTTAAGTCTTTACTAGTAATCTTGAAATGGATAGTGATCTTTCAAAAAAAGAAAAAGGAGAACCTGAAGTGGAGTCCAAACTTCAAACACGTATGCATGCTTTTGCCGCCACCACGCACAGTGTTGGCGACAACCGTTGCAGCTGATCCACACACCTATTTAAGTCACTGAACAGCATCAGTGCACGCTGCCTGACCTCGACGCCGGCGCCGACGAGGACGCGCGCGCACAAGCTAGCAGCGTGCCGGCGACGAGGCCGTCAGCCATGGGCACGTTCCTTGGCCACTTCGTCCCAGGCCTCGCCTTCGCCATCCTCGGCTTGTGGCACGCGCTGAACACCGTCAGGGCGTACAAGCTCAAGGGCGCCTCCGGCTTCCGCGCCGCCGCGTGGTTCCCCTTCCCGTCGCCGGTGCCCGGCCTGAAGCACCTGGAGCTCTACCTCCTCCTCTCCTTCTCCGTGCTCGCCATCGTCGACCAGCTCGTCGACTTCCCACTGCTCTCGTTCACTATCCAGCCGGACGCCCTCGAGCACGCCACCATGTACCTCCACCTCGCCGTGTACGCGTCCGTGGCGCTCGCCGCCGACGGTGTCGCTGCGTCGTCCTCCCACCACGGCGGCGCGCAGGCGCAGCTCGGGGAAGTGGTGGCCGCGCTCGCCGCGTCGGTGTTCGGCCAGGAGCTGTTCCTGCTCAGGTTCCACTCCGCCGACCACGCGGGGCTCGAGGGGCACTACCACTGGCTGCTCCAGCTCGTGGTCACCGCTTCGCTGGTCTCCACCTCCGCCACCGTCGTCCTCCCGAGGAGCTTCGCCGTCGCGGTGGTCCGGTCGGCGTCGGTGCTGTTCCAGGGCCTGTGGTTCATCGTCATGGGCTTCGCGCTGTGGGTCCCTGCCCTCGTGCCGAGGGGTTGCCACGGCGCGGAGGCCGGCGGCGGCGCCATGCGGAGCGCGGTGGCGTGCCCGACGGACGAGGCGGCGCGGAGGGCGGTGGTGATGGCGAACCTGCAGTTCAGCTGGGTGCTCGCCGGCGTGTGGGCCGTGACGGCGTACCTGTGCCTCAGGGTGGGTGGATCCCGGAGCATGGAGTACAGGCAGATTCAGGCGCCTAGCGGCGGCGACGTCGGTGCCCTCGCCGGCGACGGGGACGCGACGCAGTCGCAGAAACGCGTGTTCCCCGTGTCAGACAACGTGTAGAAAGGGAGGAGATGTCGCGTGGCGGCAGCAAACACTTTGTTTGCACTGGTGGATGGCAGAAAACTGGGCCGAGGTTTTGTTGGGCCTCCAGATTCAGTGCCATTTGTCACTTGGGCCTTTTGTAATGTACTCTGCAATAAATTTGGGTGTATGGCCATTTTTATCTCTCCCGGCTTACTTTGAATGGAGGAATTTTAGAGGATTTTCGCAGGATCGAATCGGGCTAATTTACGTGAAATTCCTGCAAATACATGGATTCTAAAGGAGCCGAATAACTAGTTAAATTGCAACAAAAAAAATTCTTCATTCCTAAGGAGATCTTAAACTGTAAAAACTGAAGCACAATAGTTTGTATTATTGTGTTTCTCTGGTACATCTGGCACTGCAGCAGTCATACAGTCTTACTACTACCACTGCTGCTGATGCTAACCATTGGTTTTTAGATCGGACAAGTTGGAAACGCCTACCAGTTGCCTGCAGAAGCTCTTATTCAGAAAAGGCAGCTGTTGATCAGGGGAAAACGGGAAATGGTGAGCAAAACCGCGGTCTCTCTGCTGAGAAGCACACAGAATCTTGTTCCACGGGATTAACTAGCTAGAGACCTATCGAAAAAATTACTCGTAACTAGCTAGGGCTTTTTGGAAAGTGTTAGCGTCCTCATCTAAATCTCTCCTTAGATTAACTTAAAGAAGAGTTCCTGGATTGATCTAGACGTTTACTTTCGAGCGAGCGCGCGATTCCTGCGTGCATGGTTAGATTGCTTAGGTCTATCTGAAGAATATATGCTAGCTAAGCTGTGATTTAGATGAATCAACTAGGTGCTACATAGCCAAAATATTATGGATTGAAAATCCGATACTCGGAGTACACGTGTTCTGCCTCCAACAATTCAAGCATATGTACAAAATTACCGTGAAAGGCCATGTAGCCTAGTGGTTGCAGTGACATGAGTACTACCCTAAGATCCTGAGTTTAAATCTTTATAGGAGCGAATTTCAGTTTAGGTTATTTGCTGAGCTTGCCACATCAACCAATCAGCTCTGACTCCAACCATCACACCGTCTTGTTGTTGTACCAAGGTGGCATCGTGCACCGCAACTCCACCATCTCAAACACCTCCTATAATAAGTTTCTTGACAGCGTTGTTGGTTCCGAGGGTTGCTCGTCTTCTGCCTAACAGAGTCCATCCACCAAACCAAAGCCTCTACTATTGCCATGAAGCTCCCCACGACTGAAAGCTGGAAGCAGATCGATCATTAGAGGGCGAGGAGCTCGGGGAAAGTGAGGAGGTCCAGTCGATTGAATGAGACCATTTCGCTGTTCACAGGGTTGCCATCTGTGATGATGTTCGCTGTGTCCCACGGCCTTTCAACTAATAGGAAACCAACTAGCTTCTCCCGCTCCAAAAACCACCTCCTTAACAAGTGGCCTCACTAGCCAACCTCTTCGTCGGCCACTCTAGTCGATGCCAACTACCCCGGCACTGCAACACTAGTGCCACACCTCCTACGCCTACATCATCAACCATCACTGATCCAACTCCCGCCTAAGCCACGACCACTCCCTGCTCTTGAGGGAGACCTCTCCCTTGCCAGATCCAGCCAAGAATGTCTGGATCTAGACTTGGCGAGGCCGACCAGCCGACACCATCGCTTCCGGCCAACCACAACTTGCCGCCCCATGCCGACTCCCTCTTTTCCGCTACTTGCCCTAGCGCTGCTATGAGGGGAGGTTTCGCGTAGAGACATATGTTTCATACATTATATCCAAAATAATAATAAAAAGCTTAAAAAATATTTGTAGATGTATATTGAGATGCCATCAGTCACTCCATAAGCATATAAGCCATGCACAGGAAATGCATATAATGTATTTTCATCTCTCGAAAGGACATCCCTCGTTTCTACATGCCACCTAAGTAATCTAAAAAAAGTGAACTTTTTGATAAAATAGATTAATACGATATATACCACTCCACAAATATGCAACGTTAAATTCAACTTCTATACGTCGTAAAAAAAAGGAACAAATTAAACTGAAACCAGTTAATGTACATTTGCAATTATATTTTGTTATTTTTGTTACAACTTGTAAAAGTTAAATTTGAACTTACATGTTTATGTAGTGATATACTCCCTCCGTCCCAAATAAGTGCAGTTTTGCACTATTCACGTTCAACGTTTGACCGTTCGTTTTATTTGAAAAATTTTTATGATTAGTATTTTTATTGCTATTAGATGATAAAACATGAATAGTACTTTATGTGTGACTAAATATTTTAAAATTTTTCAAATAAGACGGATGGTCAAACGTTGAGCACGGATATTCACGACTGCACTTATTTTGAGACGGAGGTAGTATTTCGTATTAATCTATCTTACCAATTTTTTTCAACTTTGTTATGATCATTGGATGAAAACACTTTTCCAACAACGACGACTAGTTATTAGATAGCCAAATCTTTGCTGTCTTCACGCCATATGTTATAATTTCTAGATGATACGGCAATTTACTACACTGTCAAAATCGTAACAAATTAAATGGCACGCCCGAGTTATAAAAATGTGAATAGACTTTCTTATACTTGCATTGTGACTTGTGAAATGACTTTCCTAACGGAGCATGACGAGCACACGTTGAATTTGCCCCAAAACCAACAAGTTCATAAACACACACAGACGCCGCCTCAACAGAAGGTGAGAACGGTCGTCGTCAAGTCAAGCCTTCCAACTTCCAAGTTGCAACCCGTCTTAAAACCCATCGAAAACCCTCAAAACCCCTCGTCTCCTCTCCTTTCTTCCTCCACAGTGAAGTGTCAACACAGTGCGCGCGTAGCCATGGGCACCCTCGTCGGCCATGTCGCGCCGGGCGCCGGCTTCCTCCTCGTCGGCCTGTGGCACCTCTACAACCACATCAGGCTCTTCCTGCTCAGGCCAACCGCCTACGTCGCGCCCGTCTGGTTCCCCGTCCGGCGAGCCCGCTACCTCGAGCTCGCCCTCGTCATCGCCGGCGCCGTCGCGTCCATCCTCATGGAGCTCGTCGTCGGCCCGGCGAGGCACCAGCCGTTCGACGCCGACGGCACCGTGCCGTCCGACCACCTCCACAACTTCGAGCACGCGTCCATCTCCCTCGCGCTGCTCGTCTACGCCGCCGCCGCCGCCGCCCTCGACGTGGCCCGGGTGCCGCACGGCCGCGCCGTGTCGCAGCTCGTCGCCGCCGTGGCGTTCGCGCAGCAGCTGATGCTGTTCCACCTCCACTCGGCGGACCACGCGGGCGTGGAGGGGCAGTACCACCTGCTGCTGCAGGGCGTCGTGGCCGTCACGCTCGCCGCGACGGTGCTCGGCGTGGCCGCGCCCAGGAGCTTCGCGGTGAGCCTCGTGCGGTCGGCGAGCCTGGTGCTCCAGGGGGTGTGGTTCCTGGCCATGGGCGTCATGATGTGGACTCCGGCGCTCCTGCCCAAGGGCTGCTTCCTGAGCCGCGAGGACGGGCACGACGTCGCGCGGTGCCGCGCCGACGACGGCGGCGACGCGCTCGCGCGCGCCAAGGCGCTCGTCAACCTGGAGTTCAGCTGGTACCTGTCCGGCACCGTCGTGCTCGTCGTCGCGCTCTACCTCCGGCTGTGCAGGCTGTACCCGGAGGAGCCGCGTTACATGCCGCTGGTCAGGGGAGATTGCCGCGACGACGATGAGGACGGCGGCGGCGACGGCGACGACAACGACGTGGAGGCTGGGAAAGGTGGCGCCGGTCACGTCTTACGTGAGCCTTTGGAGATCGCGCGGCCATAAGCGATATAATCATCTTCCTTACTCCCTCCACCCTATAATATAAATATTTTTAGCTATAAATCTGGACAATTGTGTATCCAAATTCATAGCTAAAAGTTGCTATATTTTGGGACGGATGTAGTATCTAAAAAGGAAAAAAAAGTGTTGGCTTGGTTGGGTCCAGTGCAAACAAACTATAGTCTGTGATGTAAATGAGATTGGTAGTTGCAGTCTTTGTGACTTGCAACTTGAGGGTACTGTGGATTTGTGGTTTATTAATTGGTCACCTTATTTGACTACTTGTGAATATGATGAGCAGTGAATTACACTTTGATCCATCTTTTATCGAGGGAGTTTCATTTTGAATCACCCCTAATTCAATCTTTTCACTTTGTGGCAACAATTGGGAAGAGGCATAGGAATTAGCTGCGGGAGTTGGAGAAATAAGAAAGCATGGGAATTTGATTTTTAATCCCAATACTTGTTTGGTTGCTATAGAGAAATAAGAAAGCATGTTTAAGAGGGAATTAATATTGGAATTTGACTTTTAATCCCAATACTTGTTTGGTTGCTACAGAGAAATAAGAAAGCATGTTTAGGAGGAAATTCATATCCTCCGTTTGGTGACTGAGTTTTGAGGTGAAAAATTTTATCATAAGTAATAATGAACGGTGGGGATGTATTTATCTTTCACTTAAAACATATTCTTCACTCAATTACCACGCTCCCTCGGGATGGGACCGGTGGGAGTTGGATCAATTAATTTCCTGTCCCAATCCCTCCGAAATTCCCCCCATATTCAACCAAACTAAGATTATAATGCTCAAATCACATAAACTCCCCCCAACCAAACAAGCTATTTGGACTAGCCATATCCATTTTGTAAAATCAAAGGTGTTTTTGACTATTATTCTGTGATGAACAATTGGGTATTGGAGATTATTGGTTTTGTTATTTGGAATTTATTCACAAAGTGGTTTTGGAGATGATTGGATTTCACAGGTGATCGCAGGATTCTATCATTTTATGTGACCGGTCAGACCGGGCTGTGTATGCCGGTCAGACCGGCGGTGATCGAGCGGTCGGACCGGCCAGCCCGCGGTCTGACCGGCCGACGTTGTGTCGGTTTCGGTTTCGGGTTGTTTGTTTGGATATCCGTGATTATTTCATGATTATGACTTTTAGATGGATACTATACGTATGTAATACTGTTGTTTGCTACTAATGAGTCAAGTTGGAGATAGTTTGGTCTCGGAATATGGTTTCTTTGTTTATTTCATGTGTAGGTGACTCGATGTCTCAGGAGAGTATTTGCGGTGATGGACCGGGAGTCGGCTTGGGGATAAGACGACGTCCATGGTGGTCAGAGATCATGCGGGATACTTAGGCTAGAGTTGATGCACGTGGTTGATGGAGATTCCATATGGCATACGATGGAGGTATTGTGTGCGTATGGGATGCGGAGTCGAATTTGGAAGGAGTCCAAATTTGGTACAATTGGTTATGTAAAGTTTGTTTCTTGTACTAGAGGGTTTCCTAAGGTGTTTAGGACTCTTAATATGAGTTTGGTTCGTGGCTTTAGGCTGCCTACCTCATGTATAAATAGAGGGGGAGCGTGAGGCTTCCCGGTATTGCTTTTGAGAGCAATTGAGTTGAGTTTTGAGTTAGGGTTTCGAGTTTAGTCGAGATTTTTGTAAGGAGTGTTGTTGGTGCACTTTGTAAACACAGAGAGAAGTAATAAAGTCGTCATCTACTTTAAGAGTTCTTCGATTTGTGTTTCACTGGGTTTCGACGTTCAAACCGGCGGTGCACCGGCGGTAAGACCGGCGGCATCGCGGCGGTCCGACCGGCGGGCACACGGCGGTCAGACCGACTTCGGCGACAGGAGGCGGCGACGAGTTTTGGCGGTTAGACCGGTAGATCAACACCGGTCAGACCGGCGGCTACGCTTCGGTCGGACCGGCTAATCTACTCCGGTTAGACCGATTTCATCGAATTCGAGGGTAACTTTTATTTCCGCTAAAAGTTTTCGGTTTTTGGGTATACCAACCATTCACCCCCTCTGGTTGGCTTAGTTCTTGTGATTCGATCCTACATATTTTATAATCCGACAAAGGTATGGCCTACTCATATGTGGAGGATTTCATCAGCATGGCAGGCTGACATCCTCAAGGTCATTAATGTGTCAAATAAGTGGTTTTGAGTGGGTCAAAGTGAAATAAACGTAAATTTAGCTATTCCAAAGTAAAAAGATTGGACTAGGAATAGTCCAAAGTAAATCTACGAAAAGGTGATCCAAAGTGAAATTCACTATATAACAAATCATCATGAGCTTTCTTGGTTTAATCTCCAAAAACAGTTTAGCTAGCTGGCTAACCTTGTGTGTGCCGTGGCTTTAGAGCTATACAATTTTATTCTGAAATAGATGGACAACTTGTCTTAATAAACTTCAGAACCTCCTTTTTTTTTATTCTGCATGTATATTTCTTTAGGGGAAACTCTTTTAATCTCAAGGGATGTCTTTTTCTTTTCATGTCATTCAAGTAGCTATGAAAAACTTGATAAGATGGATTAATATGTGATATACCACTCTACAAATGTGTATGTTTAAATTTGACTTTCTATGTAACAAGAGGAACAAATATGAATGTGAGCACACGTATACTAATTAAGGTTTAATTTGTTATTTTTTCATGACTTTTGGAGATTGAATTTGACTTACATGTGTGTAGAGTGTTATATCATATTTTAATCGATCATATTATTTTTTAATATATATATATATATATATATATATATATATATATATATATATATATATATATATATATATATATATATATATATATATATATATATATATATATATATATATATATTTGGGTAACATGCATGTTACCTCCTTTCCTGGTGATCAAAGTCTAGTACACGTCATATATCTGTTCCTGACTAGTAGAAATGTAGAATTCTATATTTCTCCAATTCTAGACCAATTTCTTCATCAAAGCATTTGTGTTGGTCCCCTGAATTAGTTTTTCACTTTCTGAACCGTGCTGCTGGTTTTAGACAGTTCAGATGAACTTGGACATAACAATTGATTTCTTGTCATTGCATATGGAGATCAGATGGCCATCGATTTCTGAATTTTATGGATAAAATAGTGACAGTTGATATTGTAAGAACACACAAGTCCTTGTCAGAAGTACTCGTGTCTCAGGACAGTGAATGCAATCATAAGCTCATGTTTCCTGGAGCATGACACTGACAAATTAAAGACGAAGAATGTTAGGTCCAGGAGGAATGACAATGTTTATCTGATTATCCAAAGTGATTTGCCGACGTCATTTGAATGGGATGGATCATGGATGCATTAGTGTTCAGGGTTCCTTAATCTTTCCAATAATGGTGTTGCATTTGTCCTTCCTGTGAATTGCACATAAATGGGAAAGAAATGACTGACATAAGTTTTGTCCTTCAAGTTTGGTTAGAATCTGGTTCAAATACCGCACATAAATTCCAATTTTTTAGCTTATCTGCATCATGGTCTTCTTTTTTTAAAAAAAAATGTATTTAGAATCTGAACATTGAATTTTGAAAAAAAAAACTTCATTTTGAAATTGTGTTTACTTTATAACGAATATGTGTTTAAAAAATCTCTGTTTTTGTTAAGTTACCTTTTTCTGCAGCCCAGTTGCATATTTGCATTGCTACAGTCCTAGTGCATTGTTTCACTGGGAGGCTGGCAGGTATGTGATTGTTGCATCTCGATGATTGTTGAAACGTTGTGCGCCAATAAACCTTCTCATAAAAAAATAAGAAACATGCCCTTGGTGTATAGCAATAACTTTATATTTAAGAAAAATCATTGCTACCTTGATTGAGACTAGCACTATTAAATCTGGCATCTGTTAATGTGAAGTCATTAGCTATTGCAATACTGTAATGAACTAATCAAGTAATGATGCAGCTTTCCGCAGTTTATCGGTGTGCAAGATTACGACAAATATGATTATAAAGCAAAGTGCGCAACAAACTGGAATATGAAAGTTGAAATACCGCCTTCAGAAAAGGAAGCAAAGAATCTGAAACATCAGCTAATGGTACAAACGCCTTTGCTTTCCAAAGGCTTCCTTTTTTCCTTTCATTTTTTTTTCTTTCGCTGCGAAGTAAATAATCTAGCAGTTATACCAAACTGTATAAATTTTGTGACAATGTATTGGAGAGAAACAGGCGGATTACCGCATAAACAGGAGCAAATTAAATGTTAGACATCAAGAATAAACACTAAAAGCTCACACATTCACACATGCAAGCAGTGTTCCTCGGCCAATTTTTGCACAGGCTGGGAGTAATTCCTGACGATATGATGTTAGTGTTTGATGTACACGCTGGAGGAGGGTGAAAGAAGAAGCGCTTCGAAATCAAATATCTCCAGGAGACGGCGGTCAATTGCACCGAACTGTAAGTTCAATGGACTCTGGTGGTCAATTGCAATGAGATGAAGTGGTAAAGAATTTGCTGATACATGATTAGCATGTCTTCTCAGAGATACTGATCATGTATCCTTGCCCGGTTCTCTTCCCACCATAGCCTGGCGTGCATCTCGCTGAATTTCTCCCGGCTGCACGCAGAACAGCCAAAACAGATAAATACATGTTCTTTAGAGGAACGACTAAGTGTATTGCGAAACCAAATGAGCAGATGCTCATGAATCTCTGCCAACTAACTGATTCTTGTTTTCTTGCTATAGTGGTTTCCGGATCCATTTTACTATGGTTACATGTTACATTTCATTTTTTTTAATTTTCATTAACTGAACGATGGTGCAGTCAAAATGTTGTTGCTTGAGTACTTCATCAGTTATTTGTCATTAAAGTGTCTCGGATCCAAGCTTCTATCCTCTCCCAACAATTAATCTTTCTAGTCATTTTTGGCTGAAAGTGCTGTTGAACTACCAGATTAATTGGCTACTTGAGTACTTGAGCGGTGATATCTTCACAAATGCATAAGCCATTAAGCCTTGATGGAATGAAATAGAATTGCGCTAAAATAGTGACAATCTGACCAAACAAGCAACAAGTAAAAGTAGCAAACCTGAATCGGACCCGTCGGAGCTCTCTAATACCACCAGGCAAGGCCCGAATGGTGATGTATACACCAGGTTCATCCTCTTCTACCCATTCCCTCTCTTGGTCACTTGCATTGCTAACAGAGACTGAAAGTTCACGAGATCGATCCACCTCTTCAGGAGATGAGCTTGACCTCATCGATGCATCCATTGACGAAGTTTCTGTCTTTGCTCCACTAATGCTTGATAACTTAGGTGTTGATGCCAGCCCAACTGAACCATAGCACTGGTGTCCAGTGTAGCAGTGATGGTGCTGTTGGCGATGACCATTACCAAGGTTGTGCTGATGCCCAAGAGAATCTGGTTGTCCATACCCAGTTGTTCTGCCACCAGTTAGTGATCTGTGCAAAGTGTGGGGTAGACGTTCACTGTTGAGTGGTGGTGTTGCTGGGATATCCTCCTTCAAGCTCTGTATGATATGCATGGAATGCACAGCAGGTAGATCAGAAGGCATTTTGTAAATCGTAAGAATAGCAAGAAAGGTTAGTTACATCACAAGGATCTCGTACCTCATCTTCAGACTTTGGAGTAGTAGGAAGGGGAGTTTGCTGGTTGAACCTCTGAACATTGTAAAGCTCCATGACTTTCTCATAATTTTCGGCCCACCATCTTTGCGCTTGCCATTTGTTGAATATCTCACGGCTATCATGCATCAGAACTCACTAGTAAGCACATTGTCAAACAAGCGAGAGAAAAGGGAACACTTAATCGAGAGTTAACATGGGTAGGTAGACACAGCAAGTCAGTAAGGCATGGTAGGCAACCAATATTGACCAAAACAAAAAAGAGAGAAGCATAGAAGGGGCCAAATTGAAATGATAGAACATGTAATCTTCAGCCTACCCTTCTCTAGCTCCAAAGACACTAAAGAACATATCTTGAAATTGGACTATTTAAATATTCCCTCGAATAAACATATCCGCTCCTTGAAAAATTTTATGCGGATGCCCCATGTGCAAACTACATAACTTTAATGAGTATGGATAAACCAGACTGATTACCTCTAAAGTAAATAACAATAGGATATCCATGGCGTATGTCCAACAGTAATTTCTAATTTTTCTCTAGGGGGAACATGCAATAGAAGGATTGAGACTGAAGTTGTACCAGAAAGGAGTACAAATAGGTCAGTCACTCACGGATGCGATCCTCTCGCAACTTTCTAATGCACACTTAATTTCTTATTGTCAGTCAAGAGGTTATGTGTTTTACATTGATAAATTAACACAGCTATTTATTTGTCACCGATGTCTCACTCAAGGAAACAATTAGCGGAAAATACGTCAACACTCAATTTTTTTTGGAGCACAAACAATTTTTCGTACATTAAAAAGCATCTCCTTGCCTAGATCTGAAACATAGAAAATAAGGTACTCCCTCCATCCCAAAATATAACAACTTTTAACCCTCAACATTTGTCCTAAAATATAACAACTTCTTCACCAACATTCTCTTTCCAACCAATCACAACCCTCCACCATTCACTTTTCCCACCTACCTACACTACTCAACCAATCACAACCCTCCATCATTCACTTCTACTTACTTTCTTAATAACCATGTCCAACTCTAAAAATGCTTATATTCTGGGACGGAGGTAGTACTAGAAATGCACCAGAACCAGAGCTTGTCTTCACTCCATATAATAGCACTCCTTCATTTTACACTATCTCTCCATGAAGCTATATGACCCTACCACCAGCAGACTGGAAGGCAATCAAAGCAGCACACCAAAAGAAATATATCAAAAAAAAAATCTTTATTATGCTGTACTACCTACAGTTCTAAGAAATAGTTTTACAAACTCCATATCCATATCAAGAATTGTTCGTAACAAAATTTCACTAGCATTCTTTTTTCCTATTATCATGTGTACATCAGGTTTAAAGAGTAGTAATTTATAAGATCTACATATGAAGGCAGCACTAATACAATAAAGGTTACAATAAAATTGCAAAGGATGTGCAACTAATCCAAAGATCCAGGTTGGATGGCTCCCCGGTTAAGCAGGCGGGGTGGAGGGACCTGACTATATTAAATTAGTGAGACACCAAAGCAACTGTACCCTTTTTCTCTCTTATATAAGGGCAAAGAAGAAAGAGCACCACGAGTTGGTTCCCTCCCCAAAAAAAAAAAGTTCAGTTCTCTTCTTTAATTGTTTCCTACTTAAGACTACTGAATAGAGGAGACGTTGTGGGGGTGGTGGGTCACTCTGGTCAATAAACCCTATAATCTGCTCCTATATCAGAACAACAGAACTACGACTAAAATGTATGAGATTGATACTACAAGCACTATGTAAGGTGGGGTACAGAGCTATCCTAGTATTAATAGAGTATCAATGGTGACTGATGTACTCATTTACTCCTCTAATGTATATGTTCTAAAAGCTCCACTCCTCTATATAAACTCTGTAGCACACTGGTGGACAGATCCAGATTTAGTCCTGTAGCAGCATGTGAGTGATTAACCGGATCACTTTGTGGGAATCACATTCATACCCGTTGCCCCATGCAATTCAAACAGCACAGCATGACGTTTCGACTGTGTATTAGGGAAAAAAATACGCTAAACTGCATGGGAAAGCATCTAAATGACTCTTTGTGGCAGCTGAGGGCTGACCATAGAAGTGGTATCTTTTCCCAAGAAAATAAAGAAAAGAACATAAAATAATTATATGCAAAGAGAGATCTCTTGGAATTGCTGAAGGCCTGTGGGTTATGCACAGAACCTGCAGATGTTGAGATTCGCACAGTGCCCCCAAATTTAGAAATCTACAATTGTGTACTTCTCAAAAAATTCCTTCTAATTCCAGTTCAACTTTAACAGCACCATGTAACCATACAGAAACCTAAAGGGATTTGTTTTTCAAAAGTATTTGTTAAGAAAGCTAGGAATTATATTTACTTTTTAACTGTTCCGTTTTGAAAGATTGTTACAAATGTATCCTTTTCTTCATGCTTATCTTGGAGACTTGGACACTCCTTTTGTCAATTCCAATTTTCCCAATTCCAAACTTCCAGTGAAAGCAAAGGCAGAAAAGAAACAAAAGAACAATGGCCAAAAGCAAGATAAAGTGCATATTTGTCTCATTTGACCACGCATATTACTGAGGCTCAAATCAAAATTGTGTTGAAACAAGTTCTTCAATTTTCCTAGGAGATGGAACTTCTGAGCAATTATGAAACATTTACACATAAATAGCTGCTACTGTTTGGGGACTATAATTTTTTTTCTCCAACAATTTCCCTCTATTCTTCCATAAATCATTCCAGAGATGGGGACTCAAGCAAATTCAATAGAACATAAAGAAAAAACAGTGAACATTCAATCAACACAGAATAAACAAAGGATTTGCCCTTCATATTAAGTACACATGATAAATCTGAACCAAAATAACTCAAAACACTACTTGTTTGTAACTTTGTAAAGATGAATCAAATCATAGTGCTCTACTACGATGCAAAACTTGTGAGAGATGAGCGCAAAAAACTCACCTGAATCGGATCCGTTTGAGGTCGTTGCCGCCCTCCGGCAGCGAGAGGAAGGTGATGAGCACGCCGGGCTCCACCTGGGCGACCCACTCCTTCGCCTCGTCGTCCTCGCTGCCGTCCGCCGTCGTCCCCTCCTCCTCCTCCTCCTCCTCCTCCTCCTCCTCGTCCCCGGCGAGGAAGTCGGTGCGCGCGCTCACCGACGGGGTGGCGTCGCCACCGCTGCCGGCTCGCCTGTACGCGTAGTGGAAGCGGTCGGACCCGGAGTCCGCGTACGCGTGGTACGGGTGGTGCCGCCGCGCCCCCGCCGCCGGTGACGACGACGACGAGCCGGCGCACGGCTTGCAGTGCCGGTACGCGCCCGACGCCTTCAGCGCCATGTCCTTGATCTGAACCCCAAAGAAAAAATCTCTCGTCAGGTTCATCCCGCAGGTTCAAAAAAAAAATCGACTGCTTAACCAACAAACAAATGGGGAGAAATTATCAACATTCCTAGAAACCCCAAGATTTTGGCGAAATTGTTTCGTCCCAAATCCCAATATCCCAAACCCACAAATTTGATAAATTCGCGCAGTTTAAGATACATTTGAGGAACGCAATTTATCAACAAATTGCAACTTGTGTTTTTTTCCCCTTGTGATCAAGGAATCAAAATGGCACGGGAAAGGGGGGGCATTTCAAGAACTCCACAAGCCCAGACGGCGCAGTAACCAACCTGGGCGGTGAGCGCCTTGATGGCCTGCCTCGTGCTGGGCGTGGCGCACTCGCCGGCGCCTCTGGCAACGGCGGCGTCGTCGGCGTCGTCGGACTGCTCACGCAGCGGCGGCGCGCCGCCGGCGAGCTGCTTGGAGCACGCGATGCACGTGAGCATTGCCGCGGCCGCCGCTGCCTACTCACCGGCCCCTCGGATCCTCAGGCGGAGAGGAGATGGAAGCTGCAGTGTTGCGAACGGCGGCTCGCGCGCGTACCTCGCCGCCCCTACTGCTCCCCTACCATATATGGCCGAGCTCGAGCCGACGCCATTAATGGTGGGTTAGGATTCGGCGTGAAAGGACAGAGAGTCGCCGACGAGGCTTCACTATTTTTTTACTCCTCTCCGGGGTTCAGCTGCGCGTACTGCATGAGGATCAAATAATAATTTTCAATTTTTTTACTGTACTCAACGGGGTATCAAATTGTTAGTGCTACTTTGGTTCACATGATTTTCAAAACGTAAGAATAAGAAAAACGTAGAAATACTATAAAAATACATGTGCAAACCTATGAATTGAAAAATACAGGAATTTTTTCTATGTTGTTGAGCAAGCCAACCAAAGAAATGCAAACATTAGGTTGGAGTGGATTATTTTTTCCTATGCTTTTCCTTCAAAAATGGAGGAATGTAAAAGTTTTCTACAGTTTTCGTACGGTGCATTCCTATAAAACGAATGATAGTTTAAAACCCATTCATATTCCTATGCTTTTCCTTTGCAATTCCTTGGAAACGAATAAGCCCTTAAGGTGTTTTGCAATCCCATGTTCCCAATTCCTCTCTCTCGTTTTCCACGCGTACGCTTTTCAAACTGCTAAACGGTGCGTTTTTTGCAAAAAGCTTCTGTACGAAAGTTGCTTAAAAAAATTAAATTAATCCATTTTTTAAAAAAAATCAGGAAATACTTAATTAATCACGCGCTAATGGATCGCTCCATTTTCCGTGGTCACTGTTCCGGATGGGAACCGCTTCTAGCAAACACAGCCTAAGGAGGGTGTTTAATCGAATGAGGTAAAATTTTGACATGTCAGGGGGTATTATATAGGGTGTCGCATAGGGTGTTTGAACACTAATAAAAAAACTAATTACAGTATCCGTCGCCAAACCGCAAGACGAATTTATTAAGAATAATTAATCCATCATTAGCACATGTTTACTGTAGCAACACATTGTCAAGTTATGGAGCAATTAGGCTTAAAAGATTCGTCTTGCAAAGTAGTTACAATCTGTACAATTAGTTATTTTTTAAGCCTATACAGGTGTTCAAATGTTCGATATGACCAGGTGTGAAATTTCAGGGTGTGATCTAAACATGCCCTTAATGGCGTCCTGTATGTTGGTATAGTTGATTTTTATTTTCTCAAAATTTGACTAATACTTCCTCCGTTCAAAAATACAAATACTTTTATTTTGTTTACGATTATGATTAAAAAGAAAACATTTTGATGTCCCCTTATTTATGGCTCCTTTAAATCGTATGAATAAAATAAATAGAAAAAATACATAATTCTAACAGAAATACATGTATAAAATAGAGAATTGTAAAACGTATGAAAAACATAGGAGTAACTGTTTGATTGATTGAATCTTAAGAAACATGCGAGAATCAAATGAGAGAGATAGACTCAAATAAAATTTTCAAGATGTTGGAGCTCTTACTCCCTCCATCCCAAATTATAGAGCGCTCCTTTTTAAGAAAAATCAAACTCGGTAGCTTTTGACTAATAATCATGCTAACTATATTATATATTAAGTATTATGCATGTTATATCACTAGATTCATATTTTGAAGTACTTTCATGTGATGATATTTGTTGGGATCATAGATTGAAATAAACTACTAGTCAAAATACATTATTGAAAACCGTGTGAAAAATATAAACTTTACAATTTGGGACGGAGGGAGTACTAAATTTCCAAGATTGTCCATTTTACAGGAATTTCAAAGGATAATATATGATTTAATCCTTTGTTTCAAATGCTTTCATCAAAAAGAATTTATATAGGATTGAAATCCTCAAAAAATTCATATGTTTTTTTCTACAAACAATGACCCTTATTAAGGAATAATTAGCAGTGAAGGGGTTGAAGATAAGATCAATGAGAAGAAAACTAAATAGAAGTGATTGATGAGACCAATGGTACCGTGAGTGATGCTAAAAAAACCTTATATTATGCAATAAGATTTAAATTCAAAAATTACTTCTGTTTTTAGAATGGAGGGAGTAGCATTTAATAAATTATTTAATTAGTTATACAAAGTAAAAATGGGGTATATCATAAAAAAAATAAAGCGTGTCTTATATGTTTGTCCATCTATATAAATATTTCAAAAAAAATATGAATAGGGTTAGTCAAAAGAATTACATAAATCGGATGCATCGTATATTTAATACGGATGTAGCAGGCATCTATTGGATTTTAAAAAGAAAATTAAACTACTTCATATTTTCGCATGCGAGACTTTTGACCATGCATCGAGTTTGAAAGCAAGCAACTTGCAATACGGAATAAGGTTGGATCACAAAGAAAATACTAATCGAAATGTAAACTGCGGGCCAAAGCAACGTATATCGCGCACCGAATCAGATCGGCAAAAAGTATGGAGTCCTCAAATAAGCTAAGCCAAGAAACCAGCAGCCATCAGTTCGCCCTATTAGCACATTTAAAACCCCCAATTAGTACAGCAAATGGATCGGATACACCGATATATAGAACTCAAGTTGTTCAATTCAAAAGATGGCTTTAGAGAGTAAACAAGCAAGATGGGGCGTAAAACGCACTGCAAATTAAAGCCAGCTTCCAAGTTGATGAGAGATTTGCAACGGCACGTACGCCCACCTGCACGTGTAGAGGAGGTTCCTACTTCTTCATCTAAAAATAAACAAACATTCACAATTTAAAGATGTTTAAGATTTAAACCTTATACTTTAATATAAACATTCATAACTGATTTCTGTAATTTCCATCATTTTAGTGTTTTTACAACAATTTTATACCTGAAAAAAATCTAAGAAATTTTAAACTAGAAATTGATAACTGAAATGAAAAAAAAAATACTTTTGATCTAACCTTAATGGAGTAGTACTAGTTTTTTTTTAAAACCATCGGTAACGGAGCTTTTGCTTGCTCGATACCTTCGACTTCGAGTCCTGAAGCGGCCGCTAATACTGAAAGACTTGGCACGTCCGTAGTACGTGCACTCTCCAGGTGATTTTAACCTTTTCTAAAAGAGATATAAATCTAGGCAACCACTACTGCTGACAAAGTGGGCATCGCATCACAGGACCATAGCCCGTGTGCTACGAAAAATGTTTAATAAGAGCAAGTATAATAATGAGTTATAAGCCTACTATAAACTTAGGTGGAGGAGAAAGGTAGTGAAAAATTAAAGATGTTGACTCTCATGTAAGAGCTAGCTTATCACAAACTCAAAGACAAGTACATTAAATATATAAGTGAGAGATAGAGAGAGGAGAAGAAAATTGTAGCTAACCTTATAGCTAATCTATTATATAGGTTGGCTTTAAGATAGACTAATAGTAGGAAGTTAGCTATATTATTATCCTTGCTCTAAAGCCATCGACGAGCGTGCACAAGAAACAAAGAGAAATGGCACGGCTCGGTCCTCCCCTACTCCTCTGTTCCCAATGACCCATCTGAATTGTTAATTAATTTCTTTGCTGAATCCGGCTCTTCCTTCGCACCAAAACTTCCGTTTAGGAAAAAAAATAAAATAAAAAACTGTAGGAGTACTTCTTTTTTTTTTACGATGAAAAAAAAAAGCGTACTTGGTTCACGCAGAATGGCAGCGTCACACGTTTGGGTTTGTGCAGTCCGGTCCCGGGCACGTACGTACGTACGCTTCCGTGTTCGTGCGTTTCGGGACTCTGGCACAGTAGCATGAGCCCATTGAATGGGGAGCGGGGCCAGCAGTGCAGTGCACGGAGTAGCACTGTAGCAGAAGAAAGCCCCAGATCCACTTGAATCGCCAGGACGCGCACGGGGGGCGTGCTTACTAATCAAATCAGTGCAATAACATTGTAACCGCGTTAAAAATCTTAACTCAATAACAATGGTAGTGACTAGTGGGCAGGAACACTTTTTTTTACTGGGTAATTAGATTAACTCCCTCCTATATAAGATTGTTTAGTACAATGTTAAATCAAACCTTAAAAATATAAATCATGATTAACTCTTAAGTTGTTGAGTTTGAAAATATAAAAATTATATGAATAGATTTGTCTTGAAAAATAATTTCATAAAAATATACATATATCACTTTTCAATAAATATCTTTATAGAAACAAGAAGTGAACGTTATGTTTTGGAGACTGTGTCGCTCTCCAAAACGACTTCTTTTACGAGTACGGAGGGAGTACACAATCGTAAAAAATGTGTTCTCTAACAGCATCTCCAACAGTGTCCTTATCCCCCTCTAAGTTAAATTTTGGCAATTTTAGCTCAATTTCACCATCCAACAGACTGGCTATCGGACTGGCCAAGCCATCCGGCTGGCCAAAGTCCTTGCACTAGCCAAATTTGGCCAGACAAGATAGCCTAGCCAATCGTGGGCCCCACGCCGATAGCATCCCTCTCTCCCTCTCTCTCCGCCAATCGTCGTCATCGAGATGACATCGCTGGTGCTGTCGAGGTCGTCGTTGCCGAACGCCGCCGTCGCCGTCGCCAGATCCGTTGTTGCCGGACGCCGCCGTCATCGCGTCGTCGCCAGATCCGCGAGGTCGTCATTGCGCCGTCGCCAGCTGTCGTCGGCGCCGTCGTCAACCGTCGTCTCCGAGGTCGTCGTTGCCAGACGCCGTGTCATCGACGTCATCGCCAGCCGTTGTCGGTGCTGTCGCCAGATCCGTCGCCAGCCGAGGTCATCGTCGCCTGCCGTCGTCATCGCCATGCCCCGGCGGATTCGGCCGGTGCGGCATGTAGTAGAGGACGCTGCCGTCTCGCTCCTGCCGTCGTGTTCGCTGCCCACACCGATTGGCCGCCCCGCGTCCACGCGAGCTTGCCCCGAGCGGCGGCGGCGGATGGCGATGAGACGATGGCGGCGGCACCTACTACGAGCTGAGCAGAGGGGGTTTGGGGAAAAGGGGGGAGAGATGAGGAAGAATAAAGGGTTGTAAAGACTGACACGTGGGTCCCACTGTCATAGGCTCATAATAGAGAGGATGAATGGAGAGGTTGTTGGAGTAAATAAGAGTTTGACCGGCTAAATTAGATAAAGAGTTGGCCAAATAGATATTTGGAGAGTTAGATTTGGAGAGATAGTTAAAGATGCTCTTTTTTTTTTCTCCTCTCTAAGCTAAGCAACAACACGTCGAAAGTGGAAATAAAAACAAAATGGCACGGTAACAATTCTAACCATCATTCCCTACAAATCCGCCTAAAACTTGAGTTTTGTAACGACCGTTTGCTAATCTCCTCGCGCACCAGGCTCCAGGGTTTCCAAAACCGTTGGGACCGGGGTTACCGCGTTCCGGCGGTAAGCACGATTACCGCGCGGGAATCATGAAAAACCGTATGAAACCGTGCAAAATTTATTAAAAATTCAAATTATTTTTAAAATTTATTTGAATTTAAGGCGGTTATCGCGGTTTTTCTATTACCATACCCCGTGGTAAGGCCGGTAACCGCGCGGTTACCGACGGTAAGTCAAACCCTGGCACCAGCAGCATCAGCATCAACGTCTCCCGGTCGTGACGCGCGTCCACAGCGCCATCGGAGCAACCGCTGAGAAGTAGCCCACCGGCGCCGGTGCGACGACCTCGGCCGCCTCCTCCTTCTCCGTCGCCGTCGTCGCCGCCTTCGTCGTCTCGTCCGCAGGCGGAAGGGACGCCGCCCTCCCGCTGACCTGGCCGTTCTTGTCATCGCGCCGCCGCGCGGCGAGCACCTTCCTCACAGTGGCGGATCCAGGATTTGAGCAAAGGGTATTCAAAGTTGAAAAAAAATCATACAGAACTCAAAAAATTGGACTAGGAAAATCATACAGGAGTGGTAATGACATGTTTAAAGCCTTAAAGGTACAAACAGTAGCACAATAGTCAAGATGTCTATCTCCAACTGCACACTTGGGGACATATCACTATCATGGGCATTGGGTGCTTCAAGTAGTAGCTGAATAGGACTAGAAGGGGTATTTTCTGGGATCTGAACTTCACTCTCAATGGTTAATGGTTTTGGATCAGAGGTGGAAGCTACTTTCTGAGACTTGGTTGACCTTTCCCACAAAGACTTCAAATCTATTGTCTTCTTCTTCTTCATTTTTCAAATTTCAAGACCTCCAGTTCAAATTTCTGACTAATTTAACTTCTAAGCAATAGCAATTAAGCAATGGCCAATCGCTTGGGGAATTTGACAAGAGGATTTATTTTACCAGTGCCAGTCCACTGTCCAGCTGTCTAGGGACCAAGGGGACGCGCCGACGCGGGGGTGCGTCGCCGCAACCGGCTGCCGCCGTGCGCCGCAGCGCCGCCGCCGTCCGTGCGAACCTCAGCTGCTCAGCGTTGCCCGTCCCCGAGGAGGCGGCGGCGTCGTCGCAAGCCACGCCGCCTCCGCAGCAGCAGGCCCAGGGACCAGGGTCCAGGGAGATGAGGCTGGTGGCGATTCTGGCGACGCGCCGAGCCGGCGGCCGGCGCCGCCGAGCGTTGAGCTCTCGATGCCCCGTCGCCCGTCGGTGGGGATGAGTGGAGGCGCGGCGGATTGGGGCTGGGACGACAGAAGGGGTGGGGACTGGCTGACCGGGGGATAGAGACTAGGGTTTTGTTCGTTTTTGGGCCAGTGGGCCTATTCGTTGGGCCAAGATGGGGAGGAATGTATGGTCTGCTGCGAATAAATGGGCTTCTTTTCATTTGGGATATACATGCTGTACTTCCTTCTAATTTCTCATGTATATATGCATAACATACCTATATATAGTTATTTTTTTTTAAATTATATGGGTATTCAGGTGAATACCCATGAATCACGTGGGATCCGCCCCTGCTTCCTCACCTGCTGCGGAGCGTACGGTGTCGGCATGATGACGCGGGCGAGCTCGCGGCGGCGGCGCTAGAGCAACGACGACGGTGAACCGGTGTGATTGCTCGAGTTGTTGAGTTCTCGTCTGAGCTGAGAGCTTGACTGCCTGAGCTGCCGTGACGATGCCTCGATATAAGGGGCTCGAGCTCGAATCCGAATCGGATCAGAAGAGCACCAACTCGAAGCAGAATCGGATTCGCCAATGATAAGTTCCGGATCGTCGTAGGCGTGTAGATGGAGTACAAGCGATTACTTCCCCTGTACTATAATAATATACCTATATCTCGCATCCTGTCCTAGCTAGTTATATTTTGAGATGAAGATAGTATATTATTTGTGAGTTGTGGGTTTGTGGGGGTTGCTAATGGGCACCCCCATCCGGCCATCCCCCCTAACGCGCTCCTCTTCTCCTTCCTCCTCCCCTTATTCTCTTCCTACTACATCATATTTTTTTATAAAAAGATAAAGTTAGAAAAAATTATGTATGAAAATACTATATATATATAAAAAATTGAATCAGATTTATAAACTTTTGACTTACTACTATCAACTTTGAGCTTATAAACTTTAGGTGTATAAACTTTAGATGTATAGAAATATTATATATAAAAAATATTTAAATTCAAATTCATATTTGAATCGGATATATAAACTTTAGGTGTATAAAATTTGAATGTGTAAACTTGAGGTGTATAATTTTTAGGTATATAAATTTATTAAAATAGAAAAGTAATGTGGTGTAAAAAAAATCACGTGGAGGTGGAGGAGGGGTGATCGCCCATCATGCTTTTCGGAGTTTGTGTCACTGGTTTTTGACCGCCGAAAATTTTTGGGGAACAATTTCTTTCCCGCGAAAAATGTGGCTAAGATCGTGCTTTCGCGGCAAAATATTTTGGTTAGCTTTTAAAGCCCGGGCTCAAATGCGATTTGCGAAGTAAAATCGACGGCGACCCAAAAAGGGAAAAATGCCGCGCGAAGAATATAGGGCCAAGCGCCGCCGTTTGCCGGCGGCGGAGCCGGACTTCCTGGCCGGCCTCCCGCCGGAGATCGTCGACGACATCATCTCCCGCCTCGACATACGCGACGTCGTCCGCACCTCCGCCCTCTCCCGCGCCTGGCGCCGCCGCTGGGAGTCCGTCCGCGGCCTCGACCTCAGCTTCAGATCCTCCGCCCCCGCCGCCGCCATCTCCTCCGTCCTGAAGCGCGCCGCCGCGCCGGTCCGCGGGCTCGGCCTCCGAGTCCCCGGTCGCCGGTTCCGCCGCGCCGTCCACTGGCTCCGCCTCCTCCCCCGCAAGCGCGTCCAGTCCCTCGACCTCCACTTCGAGTTCGTGTTCGGCGAGAAGCCCAGCCTCGACCCCAGCATCCTCTCCTGCCTGGAGCTCACCACGCTGGTCCTCGAGGGCTGCATCTTCCCGCCGTCGCCGCCGCCGCCGTCGTTTGTGGGGTTCCCGGAGTTGACCAAGCTGTCCCTCTCCGAGATCGACCTCCCGCGCCACGGGGGGAGGCGGCTGGAGGCGATGATCGCCGCGTCGCCGCTTCTCGTCGAGCTGTCTCTCTCGAACGTGCGCAGCCTCCATCACTGGGAGAGGTGGTTCATCCGGGGACCAAACCTCCGGTCCGTTTGGATCTGGACGGATTACGATTATGGCTGCAGGATAGGGGAGCTCCCGCGGCTAGAGCACGCCATCGTCTTCGCGTCGGCCATCAAGACTGAAGTTTTGTGCAAAATTCTGGAAGGGATTAGTCATGCGGAGACTCTTGGATTCGATGCAATTACAGACCAGGTACTTTACTTTGCTAGTTGCTTCACCGTGCGTCCCGTGCCCTCCAAATTTTTAATTAACAGTTAGCAAACCATGAAACTTAAAATCCTTTTACAGTTTTTATACTCACTAGTGGGTAAAAATTAGAGCAGCTCAATGTAAACTCGAATCTAAATTCAGTGGTAATTCACCAGAGGTTTTTATTCACATTTGAGGTTATTACACCTGGATTCTTGTCTAGACCAAATCTAATGTACTATTGTGATTTGCAGTTCAATGGTAACCCACCGGAGAGGTTTTCATTCACTTTTCAGAACTTGAGGTCGTTGGACCTGCATGCTTGTCTAGATCAAATCTCAAGTACTTCTTGGGTCTTTTGCATACTTAGAAGTGCCCCGAACCTGGAAACACTTGAAATCGAGGTAATGTAGAAAACCCCAGAAAGTTACTTTACATATTATGGTTCCTAGATGGCTAGATCGTGAATGCGCAAACAATTCGCGGATCTTTTCAATAAGCAGAGAGTTCCAATATCTGTTTTGGCTGATTGAGTTATTTATTTGCATTTATAACATTTGCAATTCACAAATTATGTTCTTCCTTTGGTAGGTTGATTGTGATGATGATGAAGTGGATGCTGGATCTGTCGAAGGATTCGCAAACGCACAAGCAAGTGATGACATTTTCCCTAGACTTCGAGATGTCTGGTTACATAGTATTGACTGCTCCTCAAATGAGATGTGCTTCATCAAGTTTGTCCTATCCAAAGCAAGATCGCTAGAACTGTTCTCTGTTCGTGTCACCTCCAGTAGGTTATCTTATCAGGAGGCATGCATAGAGATGGCAAAATACAAAAGAGCATCGCCGTTAGCTAAGCTCAGACTCATCCGTGGATGACTGGCTAGCTTGACTTTGCAGAGCACCTGAACTTCTCATGCTTTTTCATCCCATTGTTTGTATTCAGTGAAAGATATCTCTGTTGAACTGTGTGGATGTTGAATTTCCATCAGGCAACATGCATGACATCTGCAATAGTGTGCCTATGTAGGTAATGCATACTGCTTGCCTATATATTTTGATGAAGTTTAAATAATGCCTTCCCATTGTTATTAATTCCCGAATGAGGATTCAATCCCTTTTACTTTTCCAATCTTCAGGTTTTTCAGTTAGAATCACTGTGCTTTAGTTATCTCTTTACCCTAATTGCAAGGTTGTTTATGATCATATTCTGAATTTCTGCCTTCAAATTCCATCCATATTTCACTAATGAGAATAACAAAATGGTGATTTTGGAATAATTAAAAGCTTATGCCACTCTGTTTCTTCATCATTTTTCACCATAATATCATTTCTTTTCATTCAAATGATGTAGTTGCGTGACTTGATCAAGCTCAGAAGGTGCAACTGATCACCATTTGCAGCTGGGGCACACGTACTCCCTCCGTACTCGTAAAAAAAGTCGTTTAGAACAATGTTTAAGTCAAACATTGAGAATATAAATCATAAATAACTTTTAAGTTGTTGAGTTTAAAAATGTAAAAAAATATATGAATAGACTTGTCTTGAAAAATACTTTCATAAAAGTATATTCAATAAATATTTTTATAAAAACAAGAAGTTAAAGTTGTGTTTTGGAGACCGTGTCGCTATCCAAAACGACTCCCTATACGAGTATGGAGGGAGTATTTGTCTATTTAATTATAGGCCTCTTCAAAAAAAATAAATAAAAACATCTAATTCGATGTAATCAATAATGAGTTAATGACCTTACCAGTCCATTTATAAATACGATCAGAAAATTAATCTTCTATCCTCATATCATTTGCTAATTTGTTATACTCCCTCTAAAGGCTGATAATACTTATCATTTTAGATAATGACGTAGTTTTCAAATAGCAACTTTGATCATTATTTTTTATTACAATATATGTAGACATATCAATAAATATATTATTTCATTAAAGTGTTTTTTATAAGATAAATATTTCAGATGTTATTTCTAGTTTAATTTTTTTAATTTGAATAATAGCCTCATCCAAGATGACATGTATTACTAACCCGGAGGTAGTATAAGAGTTAATCAAAATACAATTTACGTGTCATTGTTTACATCTTGAGTTGGAAAAAAAAGATGTGAATGACAAGGTTTGCAATTTTTCCTCTGCATTTTATCAACATTAAGTTGATGTATTCCGCTTATTGTTCTCATCAACCTTTAAGCTGGAAAGGTCAACCTTCTGGGAACCCCATTTCATCACAGATGATATGTTATAATTATATCACTGTTCATTACTGCAAACTATCTTATGGCAATGTTAAGGCCCTGTTTAGTTCCCAAAAATTTTTCCCAAAAACATCATATCAAATCTTTGACACATATATGAAGAATTAAATATAGATAAAAAGAAAACCAATTGCACAGTTTACATGTAAATCGCGAGATGAATTTTTTGAGCCTAATTAGACCATGATTAGCCATAAAGTGCTACAATAACATACACGTGCTAATGACGGACTAATTAGGCTCAAAAGATTTGTCTCGTAGTTTTCAGGCAAGTTATGAAATTAGTTTTTTCATTCGTGTCCGAAAACTCCTTCCGACATCCGGTCAAACGTTTGATTTAACACAAAAAAAATTTCATTTCACCAACTAAACATGCCATAAGTACTCCTTTCAAAAAAAAGCTCAATCTTTGAGATGATATGACTTCTAGTACAACAATTTTTTTTTAGATTTATATTCAGAGAGGTCACATGACACATCCCTGTTTAAGTTAAGGGCATGTTCAGGGGGATCCTAATGGGCGATCGATCGCCTGGAGATGGGGGTAGCGATTGATCTCCTCCCCTCTCTCTCCCTCCACCTGGTTTCTTTTTTGGCACCGTATTACTTTCCTATTTTAGTAAATTTATGCACCTAAAGTTTATACACCTCAAGTTTACACATCTAAAGTTTAGAGACCCAAAGTTTATAAGTCAAAAGTTTATATATCCGATTCAAATTTTGAATTTGAATTCAAATTTTTTTATATATAGTATTTCTATACATCTAAAGTTTATACACCTAAAGTTTATAGACCCAAAGTTTATAAGTCAAAAGTTTACATACCCGTTTCAAATTTGAATTTGAATTATATCTGATTCAAATTTGAATTTTAATTCAAATATTTTCTATATATAGTATTTTTATGCATCTAAAGTTTATACATCTAAAGTTTATAGACCTAAAGTTTATAAGTCAAAAGTTTACATACCCGATTCAAATTTGAATTTGAATTATATCTGATTCAAATTTGAATTTGAATTCAAATATTTACACCTAAAGTTTATAGACCCAAAGTTTATAAGCCAAAAGTTTACATAGCCGATTCAAATTTGAATTTAAATTCAATTTTTTTATATAGTATTCTATACATAAATTTTTTCTAACTTTTTGTTTTTTTTAAATAAAATTGTGTGGTGTACTGTAATAGGAAGAGAAGAAGGGAAGGAGGAAGGGGGGAGAGGAGGGAGGAGTGTATCGAATATAGGGGAGAGGGCGGACGGGTGATCGCTGGGCGGACGGGGGAGCGATCACCCGCCCATTAGCATTTCCGTCTGTTCAGATTGTAGCCAAAATAAACCTTAACAAAATTTGGCAAGTTGTTATTATTGCTAAAATTTTGACAAGATTTCTTATGTAATTACCAAATTTAGCAATAAAATAAACGTAGACATTCTTTTAGTAACTTTATAAAAAATGATATGATTGAAAATGACATTAAAGTGAACAGCCCTTATGTTTTTTTTTTGGGTTTTGGGACGAACGAATTCCCCAAGCAACGGCCCACTCGTACCGTCGTGCACTGGACAGTCTGGACTGGCTTTTGGCGCCCAAATTTTGGACGAGGGCTTTCTCTTGGCGCTCAATTGCGAACTTCAATCGTCGCCTCAAAAAAGAAAACGAAGAAATGCCGTCCGGAGAGGCCAAGCGCCGCCGTTCACCGGCGGTAGAGCCGGACTACCTAGCCGCGCTCCCACCGGAGATCGTCGACAACATCATCTCCCGCCTCGGCGTACGCGACGTCGTCCGCACCTCCGTCCTCTCCCACGCCTGGCGCCGCCGATGGCGCTCAGTTCGCGGCCTCGACCTCGATTTCAGATCCTCCGACCCCGCCGCCGCCATCTCCTCCGTCCTGAAGCGCTCCGCCGCGCCCGTCCGTACGGTCACCCTCCGAGTCCCCCGGCGCTGGTTCCACCGCGCCGTCCGCTGGCTCCGCCTCCTCCCCCGCAAGCGCGTCCAGTCCCTCCACCTCTACTTCGAGATGATCTCCATCATCGAAGGCAAGCACAACCTCGATCCCAGCATCTTCTCTTGCCTAGAGCTCTCCTCGTTGAGCCTTGCGGGTTGCACCTTCCCACCGCCGCAGCCGCCGTCGTTTGTGGGGTTCCTGAAGCTGACCAAGCTCTCCCTCTCCGAGGTCGAACTCCCGCCACACGGGGAAAGGCAGCTGGAGGCGATGATCGCCGCCTCGCCGCTTCTCCTCGAATTGTCTCTCGACAACGTGCACAGCTTCCACCACTCGGAGGTGTGGTTCGTCCGGGGACCAAACATCCGGTCCCTTAGGATTTGGGCAGTTGATCAGGATTTTGGCTGCAGGATAGGGGAGCTCCCGCGTCTGGAGGATGCTGTCATCTTCTTGGATTCAGAAGTCACCACTCAAGTCTTGTGCAAAACTTTGGAAGGGATTGCTCATGTGGAGAGCCTCGACTTCAATGCACTTATGCATCAGGTACTTTACTACACCATATACTCTCTAAATTTAAACAGTTCATAAACATGAAGCTTAGAGAGTCCTTTACAGTTAGTATTATAGTATCTCCAATTTTTATGTATTACTCCACTGCTTAAGACTAGAGCATCTCAATGTAAGCTCGAATTTGAGTTCAATAGTGATCCGCCGGAGATGTTTTCGTTCACATTTCAGACAGGTCATTGCACCTGCATTGCTTTTTACCAATATATATATATATATATATATATATATATATATATATATATATATATATATATATATATATATATATATATATATATATACTACGACCTGCAGTTTAATGGTAATCCACCAGAGAGATTTTCATTCATATTGCATTACTTGAGGTCATTAGACCTGCTTGCTTGTCTAGAGCAAATCTAACATATTACTGTGATTTGCAGTTCAGTGATAATCCACCAGAGAGGTTTTCATTCACATTTCAGAACTTGAGGTCATTAGACCTGCATGCTTGTCTAGACCAAATTTCAAGTACTTCATTGGTTTTTTCTATACTAAGATGTGCCCCAAACCTGGAAAAACTTGAAATCGAGGTAATATAGAAAACCCTAGAAAGTTCTTTACATATTATAGTTCCACGATCGTGAATACTCAAAAGATTTTGCACATCTTTTCAATAAGCAACAGTTACAAGATTTATTTTGTCTGGTTGAGTTATTGATTTCCATTTGCAACATTTGCAATTGTGTTCTTTTTTGGTAGGTTGGTTGTTATGATGATTTAGTGGATGATGGAACTGTCGAAGGATTCGCAAATGCGCAAACAAGCGACGACATTTTCCCTAGACTTCGATGTCTGGTTACATAGTATCAGCTGCTCCTCAAATGAGATGTGCTTCATCAAGTTTGTCCTATCCAAAGCAAGATCGCTAGAACAGCTCCGTGTTCGTGTTACCTCTAGCGGTATACCATCTTACCAGGAGGCATGCATAGAGATGGCAAAATACAAAAGAGCATCGCCGTTAGCTAGGCTCAGATTCATCCGTGGATGACTGGCTACAGGCTGCTAGCTTGATTTTGCAGGGCACCTGAACTTCTCCTGTTTTTTCCTTTCTGTCCTTTGTATTCAGTGGAAGCATATCTCCCTAGCTGCCTAGATGTGTTGCATCTCCAGTAAACATGTATAATGTATTATGTATGACATCTGCAAGAGTACGTGGCAGCCTGGCATACATCTTGCCTATATATTTTGATGAAATGAGATCTGAATCGTGCTTTCCAATGTTATTAATTCAGGAATGAGGATTCAGTCCCTTTTACCTTCCATTATTGAGGTTTTCAGTTAGAATCACTGTGCTCTAGTTATCTTATTATGGTTCACTAGAGGGGCATCCCAGCACATGATGGCAGTGCTGTACTGCTGTGCTGTCCCATTTGTTCTACCTGGGCAGAGAGCATCCATGGTAGTTCCTGCCATAGGGGAATCCTGTGTTTAAAAACATTTCCTTGTAGAATGCTCAGGCTCAAAGCAAGCTATGGTGGTTATAAGTAATTTCCAGCCCAATTGGTGGTACTGGTTCAACATTTTCTCTTTTGTAAAAGTATGATCTAATATACCTTGCATCAACCCTCCTTTCGGACTAGTAAAATTGGTTATGATAAGAGTTGAGCTTCCTCAGGCCAATCGGGCGTCTGCTATCCGGTGAATTATGGATAAAAAAAATCATCAAAAAGAACGAAAGAAGAAAAAAAATACTACTATTAGAACGGAAGAAAAAAAATTGTACTTTCTTTTTGGAGCTATGAATTTCCTCCACTCTTGCGAAAATTCAGTGGGAAGAAACATAAGGCTCCATCGGTTGGCCTAATAAACCAAAGCCAAAGCCAAAATATAAATTTTGAAACTTATTTTAGAAGTTAATTTTAAGATATTTTAAACATAGTTTTTATATTGACTTTTTAACTCGTTAAGAATACATATAAAAGTATCTTTAAATTAATTTTTTTATTTTCTAATAAGCTAAAATGACTTATTTGGAAATAGGAATAAGTTCATTTGAGGTCCCTTGTCAACGACTCTAATTTTCATCCCTCAACCGGAAAACCAGATATAATGGGCCCCTCAACTATCAAAACCGGTGCAGATGATGTCCCTCGGCGGTTTTTAGGGCGGTTTTGGCTGACGTGGCGCTTACGTGGCTAATTTGACTCGGTCTTAATATGACGTGGCGCTTACGTGGCAATTTAATCTGAAAAAATAATAAAAACCCGTGGGACCCACATGTCAGTTCCACACACAAAAAATTAAAAATTGGTGGGACCCACGTTGGGCCCCACCTATCATCCTCGCTCCTCCCTCTTCTCTCTATCCTCTCCCTCTATCCATTCTCTCTCTCCGGCTGATGGAGCAGGGCGAGTGGCGGTCGGCAGAAGCGGGCGACGCGCGGGGCCATAGAGCGCAGACGGCCGCGACTGCGGGCGTTGTGGAGAAGGGCGGCGGCGGCGGCATCGGCGGGAGCATCTCCTCCGGGTACTGAAACCACGACGCCGACTCATCCTCCGCCATCGCCGCCGTCGCCGTCCTCTCCGGCCTCGGCGGCTTCCGGGCGCCTGACTCTGCATGACGACGTGGCCATTGCACCAGAGCAGCTCGATGAGCCCGTCGTCTTCGCTGCAACAACAATAACCAAAGAATCACTCATCTGATCGCCTCCAATCCATGGAAAGATCTCCAGCTTCGATCTAAGGAACGCACGAACCCTAATGGTGCAAAGCTGTCTCCCATGCTGGTGGTGTTCCAATCAGGGACGAACTGGTTCATGGCATTAACAACCCTAATTAATCACTCACTGCAAGGAGAAGCACAGCAACTCTGTCTTGTTTTCACCTGCAAAGCCAATGATCATATCAGATTCTGCAAGAATCAGAACAAGTACTTTCGCATCATGCAAAAAATATTTCTCTTTTTTTTATATCAATGAAGCTTCAAGCTTTCCTGAGGACAAAGAACAAAATTTGTAGGTTTGCCAAAATTTAAGGGAAAACTGAACTCCAAAAGGATGGATTTAAGGGAAAACTGAACTCCAAAGAACAAAATTGGTAGGTTTGGCATCGCCCAATGCACGCCCTGGCTCACGGGAGATCGAGGCGTCATCCGGCTTGGGCGCGAGGCAGCAAGGCGCATTGGCCGGGAGGAGGGAGGCCGCCACTCCGGCGCCCACGCGCCGTTCCCAAGGCCGCCGCTGCTCCGCCCCCCCCCCCCCCGCCCCCCGACCTCGACTCCCGTGGGCTCTCCGCCGCCGCTTCGCCCACCCACCGCCGCGTCGCCGGTCCGGCCGCCGTCGCCACTGCTTCCCCGGACGACCTCGACTCCCGCGGGCTCTTCGCCGCCGCCTCGCCGGCTTCACGCGCTGCCGCTCGGGCCGCCGTCGCCCTGCCGACTTCGCGCGCCACCGCTCCGGTCTTCTCTTGCAGACTGCAGAGCAGGGGAGATTGAGAGAGGGGGACAGAGAGAAGAGAGAGGAGTAAGGATGACATGTGGGACCCGCGTGGGTCCCGCCATTTTTTATTATTTGGTGTGTGAAACTGACATGTGGGTCCCATGATTTTATATTTTTTTATTTATATTGCCACGTAAGCGCCACGTCGATGCCACATGGGATGAAGACCTAGTCAAAGCAGCCACGTAGGCGCCACATCAGCCAAAACCAGGCACAATACTACCAAGGGACCTCGTTTGCACGGTTTTGTAAGTTGAAGGATCCGTTCTACCCGGTTTTGCACTCAAGAGACGAATTTCGGACTCGGCAAAAAAATTGAGGGAACTAAAGTGAACTTATTCCTTGGAAATATGGGTAACTGGCGAGGCTGAGAGTAGCTTTCGGCCTTGGCCCATTAGCCCATGGGCCTTTTGCGAGTTCACGTCCTCTCTGTTGCTCCACCCCACGGAGTAAGTTCACTTTAGGTCCCTTAACTTGTCAACGAATCCGATTTTCGTCCTCCATCCGCAAAACCAGATACAACGGGTCCCTTAACTTACAAAACCGGTGCAAATTTCGTCCTAAGGCAGTATGGCTAGCGGTTTAGTCCGACGTGGCGCTTTGACTTGTCGTACGTGGCGCTTTGACCGCTGAGTCAGCACGGCCGTTGGGGAATAAAGGCTTCTCGCGCATTCGGCGCCAATCCTCTCACATTTCAGAAACCCTAGCTTTTCGGCGTGTAGGTTGCAGCGATTCGGACGGCGGCGGCGTCGTGATTCGGACGGCGGAGGAGCGGCGATGGGAAGCTCAAGGAGTGAGGGGTCGTCGTCGTCTTCGGCCAGGCAACCGTATGGCTCGCCTATTCCCTATCGCGTTGGTCCGTTCGAGTACGAACCAGCGGTGCTGTGTCGGTGCGAACTGAAGGCGGCGAGGTGGATATCTTGGAGCGTCGACAACCCTGGTTGTCGGTATTTCAAGTGCCGCAATGCTCGGGTGAGTGAATTTGCCGTGTTAATTTTGGATTGGTTTTATTTCGGATTGGGGGCCTAAATATTAGGGTTTTTGACGCACAGAAAGGGGGCTGCGATTTTTATGCTTGGCATGATGGCCCGACAAGCAGCTTTCCGAGGGAGGTGTTGAATGATTTGCGAGGTGCTGTGCATTCTCTGAGGAGGGAGAAGGCAGATGCAGTGAAGGAGGTTGAGGAACTTCGTGTGAAGTCTGAAGAGCAATGCAGGGAGTTTGCTTCAGTTGGGAGGGAGTTGGCTTTAGTGAGGGAGTTGGTTAGTGAGTTGGATGTGAAAAATGCTGTTTTAATTGATAGCAAATGTAGGTTAGAGAAGGAGCGAACTGTGCTCATTTGGTGCATCCTGTCATGTATGTGTGTTGTTATTCTATTAGTGCTGGGCAAGAACTGATATTGTGTGGGCATGGCCTCAATGTTTGATGGAAAAAAAATGTGTGGCAGAACTGTGAGGTGCAAAAATTTATCAATGAAATGTGAAGTTCTGAATGTCTTGCCAAAATTGCTGAATGCAATGTCATGTATGTGTGTTGTGTACAAATATGCAGCAATTATGTTTTGTATGATAGAATGTAGCCAATATAAATTAGGAAACATCACAGGAACCAAATGTCAGTCAACAGAGCTGCTTCAAATGTGGCATTGCATCAAAAATTGATTTGCATCACATTGTCAGTCACCAAATCTGGTTTGCATCTGGAGTAACAAATGTCATCAAATATTCTTTCTCAGCAGACATGCATTCACTAAACAAGTGTTATGTTTTGAGCACACATGCATATAATGAAAATCTGGAAGACAAACATTAGCAGTGCAAATAACATATCACAGTATTGGCTTAAAGGTTGCCATTACATCACATAGGTCTTAGTTTGCGCAAAACACATAATAGATGGCCTAAAGTTTGGCATTACATCACAGAGGTCTCAGTTTGCACAAAATACATCATAGCTGGCTCAAAGTTTGCCATTACATCACAGAGCTGCTATACACAGCATTCCTAAAAGCTTGGCATTACAAATGACAATGCATCATAGTTTGTCAGATTCCCATGGAGGGAGAAGAAGCAGTGGTACTTTAGCTTTGTTCTTTGTAGTTGTCCTGGCAGGTTCTTGAGCTGAAACAGATACAGATGCTTTCCCTGAAGTAACAGTGACAGCTGCACTTGTAGAGCTGTTGGAGCCTGCAACATTGGCCTGCAAATCAACCCTAGCTGAGCCACCAGAAGGTGTAGAAATTTTTGCCCTTGCATTCACTCTGACAATTTGGAGGGGCTCCATTTGTGCCTGTAGAATCAGATGAAGCACACATTAGTTTAAATCAAAATATGCACAATGAAATGGCATGGCTGATTTAGCTTACCTTTTTTGTCGGCTTGGTTGCCTTTGACTGAGAGGCTGAAGTAGTGGTAGTCAAGGTGCCAGTTGCCTTCCTTTTTCTACTTTGTGCACAACTCTGGGGGTGTTGGACAGTACAAGATTGTGGCTGGGTGTTGCAACCTGCTGTGAACTGCCACCTGCAGTTTGAGCTGGATTGTGTTTGTGACAGCTTGATTTGTTGTGGCTAACCTGCTTGCAAGTCCTGCATCTGACCTTGGTGCCAAATTTTGATGCCTTAGAAGGCTTAGCTGGCTCATGAGCCTCTCTCCTTCTTTCAGTTCTGGGCCTGCCTGGCATCTTTATATACCCAGGTGCAGTCAGTGGCTCCCTATCATCTTCTGGCCATGCATTCATGCCCTCCACTGGTAGTAGGCAATGCTTATATGTGCTCTTGAAAGCATCCACTTTGTAGCAATCAGCAGTGAACTCATCCAGTGTGTTAGTTCTGTAAAATATACATGCAATTGCATGGGGGCATGGAAGACCAGAGAGTTGCCAATACCTGCAAGAACACTCCTTCTTGTCCAGCTGCACAGTGAACCTATTGGTGTGGTGTTTTACCTCAAAGCTGTCAGCTCCATTGCATATAGCATGACAGTATGCTGACTCAGTGATATACACATTCAATTTCTTTAGGATCCCTGGACAGACCACAGTGTTCCATCTAGCAGAAACCTTTCTCTGCTCTGAAATCCTAACCATCACCTTCCTCCTTATTGTCTCTAGCATGGTGATAATTGGAAAAAATCTTGCTTCTAGGATCCATTTATTGAATGACTCACACATATTATTATCAACTGAATCGCAGTTTGAGCCTAACTTGAACCATGCACGGCTCCAATGTTCTGGATGGGTATTAAGTATGGCCTGTGCTCCAGCAGGTGTCACCTGTGCTAGCTTTGCCCTTGCCAGGTTGAAGAGCATCCTACATGGAGCTTTAGCACATCTCCAAAATTTCTTCTGGAATTCTTTGTCACTAAAATGCCTCTTCCAGTTTGCATAAATGTGCCTAGCACAATTTCTGTGTTCAGCTTGTGGTGCCCATTTCTCAACTGCATTGATGATTCCCTGCATTGTAAACAAAATTGCATTTAGTTATCATCTCACAAACATGCAGCATTTGAAAATTAATGTTAACACAATAATAATGTAGCTTTTGTTGGTCTGAAATGAACACCCATCCAGTTCCATCCAACACTTTGAGGTCACTGCACAGCAAGTCCAAGAACCAGTCCCATTCTTCATTATTTTCCTTGTGCACAACAGCCCAGGCAATGGGGTACATCTGGTTATTTGCATCTCTACCTATAGCACACAACAGCTCTCCATTTGTTGCCCCCTTGAAGAAGCAGCCATCCAGGCCAACTACCTTCCTGCACCCATCTACAAACCCCCTTTTGCAGGCATCCAAGCATATGTAAATCCTTTTGAACACAGGTGGATCAGTGCCTATTTCCCTGTTGACAACTACTGTGTTGCCAGGGTTACTCCTAAGGAGCTCAAGCTGGTAGTTGTATAGCTTTTGATATTGCCCCTTGGTTGCATCCATTGCTTTCTTCATCACCATAGCTTTAGCCCTTTTCAGCTTTGGAACAGATGCTTCACCAAACATCTCCTCTTGGACAGTTGCCTTCATGTGGGCCAAATTCCACCCAGGGTTGGCAAGGATAATCTTTCCATACTTCTCTGCAATCCTAGTTGCTGTAACCATCTTGTTATCCCTTCTAGGTGGACATGCATGCAAGCTCTCAAGAGTAACTATCTGCCAGCTATCACTCCTAGTATTCTTGGACAGCAAGCATACCCAAGGACAGCTTGCCCAATCACATTTTGCCCTAACCCTCTTCAAGTCATCCTTGATGAAGTTTATAACCTTCCTCTCAGCTAGAGCATACTTAGTGACAGCCTTCTTAAACTGCTTCTTTGAGCTAAACTTCATGCCCAGTTCAAAACAAGGAGTCCCTACCTTTTTTTTGTATCTTGGGAACTTGTTTTCCTTAGTGCTAACCTCACCATCTGTGCCAATCTCCTCCATTGATTCATCCTCTGGGCTCTCAGCAGCAATGCCATCACCTTCCCCACCAGCTTCATTATTCATGTTTTGCCATCCTTGTCCTCCAAGATATACATCATCTAAATTATCCAGCTGTCCTGCCTTCACCTTTCTCTTCATATCCTTGTAGTGCTTCTCTATCTCTATGATCTCCTCATCATCATCTGACCCTGCATCATCTCCAGGAATGTACTCACTATTAGACTCACTCTCTGAAGGTGCCTGGCTTGCCAATGGATCATTGTCACAATTATAAACCACAAGTCGGTTCTCAGGAATTTCAGAACTAATGGCTTTGCCCTTCCTAACTTCATTTGTCTTGGTCCTAATTTCACCTCCTTCAAGAGCTACTGCATCTTCAGTACCCTCCATACCACCTTCTGCCACTTCCATCTCTTCTGAATCATCTTCACTCTCATCAGCCTCATAACTGCTGTCATCATCTGATGAGTCACATAGGTCAACTATGGTTGGCTCTTCAGCATATACCTCTGCCACACCTAAATCATCTATGCAATCTTCCATTAACTTACAAACCGTATCATCCAACAAAGCTCTAAGTCCACTATTCAAATCCTTCCCAGGGAACAACCAATGCAACATTGTACCTTCCATCACCTTACAGTGGTCTCGCAAGTGTCCAAATATCTCTGGCAGTGAAATCTTATCTCTATCAATATAGGACAATGCCTCTCTACCCCCACAATACTTCTTCTCCCTCCCAGATGTCACAAACTCCCCATTGAAATGGAACCTAACCACTAGTTTGTCCAGCAAATCCATCACACCAAACTACAACAGTCCTGCATGCACATTTTAGTAAACAATCAACCCGCTGCTTATTTAAATCCCCTACATACAGATCCCAAACATCCCTGTCCCCCCACTAGCAAATATAATAGCCCCAAATTCCATCGGATCCAACAATATTGTCCTACAAAACTACTAAATAACACCAAATCCAAGAGAATCCCCATAACAAAACTACTTAAATCGAGCCTACAGTGCTCAAAATAGCTTACCTGTGCTCCTCTATTTAACAACGCCGACGAGCTCCTGCTCCTGCGCGGCCACGCACTCCGCCGTGCGACGCTTAAGGCGGCCCTCGCCGTCGCCCTCTCCGCCTCCAACGGCGGCGCCGCGCCTCCCTAGCGCCGCTCCTCTCTTCGTCGCCCTCTCCGCCTCCAACTGCGGCGCCGCGCCCCTCTTCGTTGCCGGAGACAACTCGATCTAGGGTTCGCACTGAGAGAGGACCAGAACACGCGCCTTTTTTTCCCCTCGCTGCTGACTGTAAAACCGAACCCCCCACGGACGCTGACTCAGCGACGCGCTGACCGTGGTCAAAGCGCCACGTCGGACTAAACCGCTAGCCATACTGCCTTAGGACGAAATTTGCACCGGTTTTATAAGTTAAGGGACCCGTTGTATCTGGTTTTGCGGATGGAGGACGAAAATCGGATTCGTTGACAAGTTAAGGGACCTAAAGTGAACTTATTCCCCACCCCACCACAGTTGTACTACTGCTTTGGAGATTGGACCCCGCCGCATCTCCACGTCTCCTTCCGCCCCCATCTCGTCCGGCGGCGGCGGCTTTAACCGCCGGGCCGACCACCGGCTCGGCGACTCCGCCTCTCCCCGTAGGCCGAAATGGAGACCTCGCCACCTCACCGCAAACCACGCCTGCCGCCGCCGCCGCCGGAGGGGGATCCGACTGCGTCGGCGGTGGGGGCGAGCCTGGAATCCCTCCCGGGGGAGCTCCTCGAGAACATCGTCTCCCGCCTCTCCCTCCGCGACGCCGTCCGCACCTCCGCGATCTCCCGCTCCTGGATCCACCGGTGGGAGTCCGCCCCCGACCTCCGCCACTACTGGCCCCGCCGCTCGCGCCCCGACGCCATCTGCGCCGTCCTGGCGCGCTACTCCCGCAGCGTCGGCCAGTTCTGCACCTGGGGGATCCGCGCGGACGCGTTCCCCCACATCGACGAGTGGCTCCCCCTCCTCGCCGCCAAGGGGGTCCAGACCCTCACCCTCTCGTTCTGGGACTACAGCGATGTCAATGTGGAGTACTACACCCTCCACCCCGCCATCTTCGCCTGCGGCCAGCTCACCAGCCTCCACCTCGAGCGCTGCTTCCTCCCCACCGCGCCCGAGGGCTTCGGAGGGTTCCCGAATCTCACCTTGTTGAGCCTCGTCTACGTTGGCCTCCCGGAGAATGGGGAGAGGAAATTGGAGGCCATGATCCGCATGTCCCCGTCGCTTGTCTCGTTGGAGCTTAGCAATGTTGAGGTTACTGATGACGACTTTGAGGATTGGATAATTCAGGCTCCGAATCTCGAGAGGCTGACTATTACTTCCGATATCGATTACGGATGGCAGATCCAGGATCTTCCATCTATACAAGATGCTAATATCAATATTGAAGACTACTCAATTGATCGCGATTTCGTCAAGCTTCTCACATCTTTGGCCCAAGTCGGGGAGCTCGAGTTGTTTATACCGGTAATTCTATTGTGGTCTCTTTTCTTTTTTTATAATTGGTCATGAACACGCATGCATGAGTTTGCCAGGTTGATTCTTGTGCATGATTGGGGGCTAGTGGTAGCTTGACTCATGGGCAAGAGGGGTCGTTTTTAACTACTGCAATTTTCTCAGTTCAAATTGAAAACTTGTACAATAGTATTTGAAAACGTATTCTGCAACATAAACGATTATTTCTAATGTGCAGTGCTTGTATAGAAGCTGCAGATCAGCATTGCTTTGAATATGTAATGTTGTTTTACACAATTCATCATTTAAGCAACAAACTGCCCCCAGCAAAAAGCTAGTATGACAAATATATATATATGTTTGCTTTTCAGAATGAAAGTACTTCTCGTTAGTTAAGTAATTCAAAATCTGCATAGTGGCTAACCAAGTAATGCATGATGTTTCCATAATTTTTCTTATAAAATTATTTTCTCTTAAGGACTAATGGGTATGTTTTCTCAGTCCGCAGATGGTAATGTTCTAGAGGGAATTTCATGTTCTTTTCAGAAATTAAGGAGTTTAACTCTTCATACAAACTTCTACAAAGCATCTAGCATTTTATCTACATTTGGTTTACTCACGAGAGCTCCCAATCTTTTACATCTGGAAATTGAGGTAATGTTTACTACTATTCTCCATTCTTGTTGATGCTGTCCCTTGATAGTTCTTTATACATGACCCCGTTAAAATGTGTCTTTTGATTTTTGCAGATCACAGATCATGAGAATCAGAGCGATGAAGTAGATATAGATTTTTTAAATGCACTGTGGACCAACAGTCTTTTTGCAAATCTTGATTTTGTTAGCATAAAGAGTGCCACTTGCTGGTCAAATGAGATGCGCTTTATTGAATTTGTTCTATCCAAAGCAAGATTACTTGGTGAATTTTATATTTATCATGATGATACTGGTTCATACTCGAAGCCTAGAGAAGAGGCAATTATTGAGTTAGCAAAATATAAAAGAGCATCACCAAAGGCAAAAGTATTCTTCAGGGATATGGAGGTGAGTAGCCTGTTAACTATCTGTTGATTATTTTTAAGCCTTTTCAGAGGCTCGTTCTTGAAAGTCCTGTTCCATATACTTGCTTGTGTTATATGCTCTCAGATCAATTTGACATATGCTCTGTGGCAGTCAAAATGAAAACCATACAATTTTCTATTTCGAATTGGGAATTAGGATGCAAGGAAGCAATTAATTATGCATAAACTATTTGTTCTAAGGTGAATATAACAAGCACTGATTACTAATACTAGGTAGTGACTGCTATGTCATTATCTGAAAGGAATGAGTCCATTTTACAGCCCTGAACTTATGCAAAATGTTCACATAACTCATTAGCTATAAAACTGATTATCAGGGCCTGTTTGTTTTATTTCTGGCCAGAGCTTCCTACTCAGGTTCGAGAAGGTAGACTTTTCATGTCACGCGTTCAGTTTGTTTCCACAATTGCAGTATGTCACACTTTGTTAGCCATACAATCCATATGTCGAGGTACACTAATTTTCTAGCCACCAATGGAACACATATTTTGTTAGCTACAAAAAATTAGTTATGACAAATTTTGGCAGCTAACCCGAGTGCTATTAAAAGCACCCAAACCCACAAACCAGATTTTTGCCTCCCCAGCATCTATAGTGGTTCTGCTGGCCAAAAGGATGTGGAACGAGAAGGGTGAGACAACTGGAGGTAGAGGAATGTAGTGATTGTTAGGTCTCTGTTGAGGTTGAGGAGTGCCATTGCGCTCTCATCTGTATCAGTACTGTATCAAAGAAACCTTTTTAGTGTCGTCTCGAAATTTTCCACTTTGCATTAGCACATATCTAAATAACTCTTGTTACAAAAATGCCATGCTGGTGAATGTCATGTTAGCTGGGTCTTCAAGGTAGAACACCTTATTCCCCCTTTTGCACCCTAATTGTGATCTTAATAGTTCTGTAGTATCAAGTAGGTCAAATATTTGAATACAACATTTTAACTGACCCTCTTATATTTCTGTAAGTACCTTCAGAAAATCATGATCTGATATTTATTATTTTCTTCTGGTGGACAGGATACATGGCTGTACTCATGAGAATCGAGACTCAGAGAAGCACTCTTTGCACCTTTGATCCACAGGAGGTTCACATGGTCAATTATACCAAGTTACTCATACTTCCGTACATTCCTGAAAATGCTTCAGATAATCATGGCGTGATTATTCATTATCTTTCTCAATGGAAAGTCGTCTCTTGAATAAACATGAGTAATTACAGCACTCAGCTTCGATCGATTGGCAAATCTGTATATTTACTGGAGATGGGGCATTCCATCCTCCTCGTCGTAGTTGTAGCACAATCTTACAAGTCGCATGAGTTGACCCTATACCGCAAACTATATACTATATGTTGGTTGTGTGCACTTGCGCAGTGCATATGCATTGTGATTAATGTTTACATGCTTCATGTCAGTATTTTACAAATGAAAGTATGATGAATCTTGGCAAGTTGGCATTCTTTCTTCTGAAAGTTTGTCAAATTCAATTTCATTTCTTTTTTGAGTCCTGTTTACAAGGATCCTCTCCAAAATTTACAAAGGCTTCAGCCTATATGGCCCATAGGCTTCAGCCTTTGTAATTGATTGTGGCCCATCAACTATTGCCATCACTGGCTTCTTCTCCGACTGCGTCGCCGGCCGTCTCAACCCTAGTTCCACCACCTCGAGGAGAAGAGTCCGATAAAAAATGGAGGGCTCGCCACCTCGCCGCAAGCTGCGGCCGCCGTCGCCGCCGGGGTCGGCGGCGCAGCCGAGCCTCGACTGCCTCCCGTCGGAGATCCTGGAGAACATCGTCGCCCGCCTCGGCATCCGTGAGGCCGTCCGCACCTCGGCGGTCTCCGGCGCATGGCGCCGCCGCTGGGAGACCTCCCCGGGGCTCAGCTTCGAATGGGACCGCGGCGAGGTTGACCCCGCCATCGTCGCCACCGTCCTCGCGCGGTACTCGCGCCCCGTCGCCTCCTTCCGCTCCGGGTGGGTCGAGAGGGAGCACTCCGCCGTCACGGATGAGTGGCTCGTCCTCCTCGCCGGAAGGAGCGTCGAGTCCCTCACCCTTGGCTTCGCGGAGTTCGACGATAGGCGGTTCCACACCATCCACTCCGCCATGTTCTCCTGCCGCGAGCTCACCGAGCTTTACCTCGAGAACTGCCGCCTCCCGGCCGCACCCTCGGGCTTCTTAGGTTTCCCAAATCTAACCACGCTAAGTCTCTCACCATGGTTAATCTTCCAGAGCATGGGGAGAGTACCTTGGAGGCGATGATCTCCTTGTCTCTGTTGCTTGAGTGGCTGGATCTTAGGAGTGTTTGTACTGATGGCAACCAGATGGATGAGTGGGTGATTCGGGCGCCGAATCTCAAGCATTTGACTATTGAATCAGATTACGATTATTTATGGAGGGTAGAGGAGCTCCCTTCTCTCCAGACGGCAACTGTCAAGGTTGATGATGATTCTACTGATCGTGATTTTGTTCAGTTACTCACATGTTTTGCCCAAGTCAGCATGCTTGAGCTTCATTTGCTGGTAAATTGGTTTACAGAACCCAACTGTTTTTTTTTTCTTCTTCCATCATTGTCATCTTGAACATTTGTTGGGTTTTCCTTCTAAATCTCTAGCTATGGACCATTTGTTATGTTTTTCCTTCTAACTCTCTAGCTATGAACCATTCAGTTGTCAAGTTCTATTTGATTCAAAACTGAGGCCATCTACCTTATGTTAGTGATAATTTCTTCTGTCATTTATTGAAATGTACCACCAGAAGCAACCCAAATATGCGACACTAGGATCATGTCATTTTTTCTGTGATATTTTCTTTCAGTGGCCTATAAGAAAGGAAATGTTTTATATTTTTCAGGCTGTTGGATCCAATTTGTTTTGGATTTTCCCCACTTATGTTCAGATTATGTTTTTGGATTTGCAATGTGTAGTTTTGTTCTGAATTGGGATGCTTACGACTGGTATCTAAGCTATCTTTAGTGAATAACCCACCTAGACCTTTCTTCTTAGTGACATATCACTTGAAGTGTATTTTTACTGAATTTCCGTAATTACTGTCACCGATCTATGCCAGTTGACTATCCACAGTAGCAGACCTTCTCTTGTGGCATGCCATGGCATTGGCCTAGCTAGGCCACCGGCAAAGCAAGTAGGTGTTTGTCCATTGGTCGTTAGCATTTTTATTTTAGATGATAATCACATGATTAATTGGTAATCTGATTTGGTACAAGTTTATGGGTTTAATTAAATGGATGTAAGTGTAACGGTGGTTTACTACTTCGACTCTACTTTCAGAAAGAACTGTTGATTGTCCTGACCATCCAAGCTCTAAAACATAGGCACAAAAGGCAGCAGCATGTAGAAAAAAAGTTCAATATGAGTGACAACGTATGTAAAATAGAGAAAATTAAAATTTCGTTTATAAAAATCACATGACAAATGTAGAATTATAGTGGTAATTTTATCTTTTAATGGCAGTTGTAGTATGTAGTTTGTGTATAATTATATTTAATTCATTAATTAAATGTATAATAGTATAATACACTAGTCGTATCAATCGACCGCCATAGCTAAATTTTAGTGCTGGGTCCGCCACTGGTAATCCAGTCTCTGAAGAATGATCCTTGCTTCTGCTTTTGGTTCTATTACAGTCCTACTCCAGTTCTTTCTGTGATTCTCTTGCCCATTGATCTTAAACATGTCCTTGGAGTCGTGCTCCCCTGACTTGCTAATACCCTGCTCTTGCAAGTTCCTCAGTTTTAGATGAAATATTTTTTGATTTACATAAAGCCCAGTAGGAACTGAGTTTTACAAGCACAGTTAAGGACACTTAACTGCTGGGGTTACCAGCTACTTATCTAGGTTCGAAAACAACCATTTACATCACTTTTTGTCGGGCTTGCAGCAAGACAAACCAGGAAACCACATCAAAAGACAATACCTGATGATTAGCACCTACAACTCTGACTAATAAACAGGCCCCAAAACAGATGCAAAAGGTAGCAATTTTTACTATCAAATCTCGTCTTGTAGCACTTCTCCTAGGCCAATGCCTCTTCAGGAATTTTGTAAGTTCTCCACACAACCCTTGAAGCTTGCTTGGCTCCTCTCTTTGTTAAGTCATCCACCTCCGTATAAATGAAATTAATTTGTAGACAATTGTCAAGGAGTCTTGCAAGACTACATGGCTGTCTATTCACATTGGGCAATTTCTTGAGCATTCTTGTAATTCTTGCACAGGGCAAAGAATAAAATTCTTCCTATCTTGATTCTATGGGTCTGTTTTACTTGGAGGAAAGTTCACTAGGAGTGTTAGGGGAGCAGGGAGCAAGGAGGGTTGTATGCGTGTCTTGTGTGAGATTGTTAGAGCAGAAGAAAGTGGAATAGAAGACCAAAATGAGTTGTTGGGTTCGGAGTGGTACCACATACCAGATGTGAGGCTGATGAGGGCAAATCTGTGCAAGAGTGCTAATATTTCTAACTAAAGTTCTTCCAAATGAGTTCTAATTGTCATTAAGCAAGTTAAATTCAAGTTATTTTGTTAGTCTGTGTCATCAGTGCATTAGTTGAAAATAATGTTATTATGTACGATTCTGTTCAAATAAGACAGACTCGAAGAAAAAGAGCAAACTTCTTAAAAAAATATTGTTTTTTCTTGAGCCATCTTCTCATATATAGTGTAACTGTTGTATTTGTTTCAGGCAACTGAGGATAATGCTCTAGATGGACTTTCATGTTCTTTGGAGAAACTGAAGAGCTTAACACTTCATGCAAACTTCCGCAGTGTGTCTAGCATTTTATGTATATTTTCTTTACTCATGAGGTGCCCCAACATTGGAGTTCTGGACATTGAGGTGATATTACATCAGTATTTTTCCACTTTAATATTGTCATTCGAAAATGTTTTTACAGGAAGTATTTAAAGTATTTTTTTACATTTTGGCAGATTATGGGAAGTGAGTTTCCTCAGAATGATGAGATAGATGCAGAATTTTTCAATACACTGGAAACCAATGATCTGTTCACTAATCTAGATGACATAACCTTGAGGAATGCCCCATGCTTGTCAAATGATATGCACTTTATTGAGTTTGTTCTGTCAAGAGTAAGGCTACTTAGTAAATTTTGGGTTTTTCGAGATGATAGTAATTCATTGTCAAAGCCTAGTGAAGAAGCAGTTATTGAGATAGCAAAATATAGAAGAGCTTCACCAAAATCCAGAGTCTTCTTTAGGAGCATGGAAGTAAGTGACTATAACCTGTAAAATTATTTATTCTGTTCTTTCCTTCTATCTCAATTGCATCCATATTGTATGACAAACCAACTGAAAATTGTGTTTTTGCTGTTTGAAATTGGAATGGGAATTTAATGAAATAGGCAACAATTTAGCTGCTAAGATGCATTTAACAAGCATATATGAACCTTTTTACACCGTTGGAGTCAAGGTCTACATAAAATATGTTTGTAGCTTTAGTACGATTATGATGTGATGCTGGAATAGCTACCCTCCAACGGATTTTTTCCCGTTGTGTATGCAGAAGTCCATCACAGCTTCAAAGTTTGCTAATTTAATTTCCTTCCCTTGTCAAACTATCTTATGGTTTTTAATTCTGACCATGGTCAGATCAGCGGATGTTTTTAGAACATAACGTGGCATTACCTTTGGAGAACATAAGGTATATACCATCCATGTATCGTCCTTTGAATATATATCACCAGAAGAGTTTACTTCTCTCTAATATTCTCTTGTTATATAATGTTACATATGCATTAAACTACAAATATCCGTTAGTTACAGTAGAAGCAATATATTACTTGGCTTGTTTGGGTTGAACTGCTGGCTACTTTGTACAGTGTTTGGTTTTAACAAAATCCACACAAGATAGTTAAAACCAAAATGTCAGCATAATAATCTCTTCTCATTCATTCTCTTGTGAGGTACCATTTTGTATTTTTGAAACAGCCCGCACGAGTCAGTGCGAAGTTTGCTTGTGAACACAAGTTTTTTCTTTGTGAGGTACCATTCAAATACTTCTCAAAGCATTATCAGGCAAACAGTTGTCTAACTTACTAGAAAAGATTGTTTGCGAAGTGCTTTGTATTGTCAACTATGTTGCAAGTTTGGGTATGCAGATAATGCAACCAATCATGTTTGATCTAGAAATACCCAACCAAATTGATTTTGGGATAGAAATACTCAACCTTGCAAAATGCCTTGGTAAAATGAACTTCTGCACTGGAAAGACTCAAATATACCTATTTATTTTTGTCTATTCAAATTCAGGTTATCACCTCTTATTTCCCTGATTCCCTCTTTCTGATACTCACACAGTGGTCTGTTGCACTGCAAAAGGCTCGTATGTACCAATTTACTGTTCATCACCAATATTCCAAAAAATGTTTAGAAAATTATGGTCTGATTATTTGTTTTTCTTTGTACTGGACAGGATTATTACATTTGAGTGACGAGCACTATTGATGTGGATCTAGATAACATCTTTTACATGGACCGTGGTCAAGTACACTTTCCATATTACTTTCTGAGAGCCGCTGGGAAACCACAGCTTAATTGTTAAGTGTTCATTACTGGACATAAATCCGGTAATATTAGTTGTGGGTGTCAAATTTGCATAAAGTCTTGTAATACCAATCTTCCTGGAAGATCAAACAATGTTTACAGTAATTTTCGAGTGATTATCCTAACACCAAATAGTTTTCAAGACATTTTAATCATGGTTGGTTCTTCTACTGTGTCGTGTCGCCCTACCGAGGTGCGATTTTGATTTTTGACCACAATTTTTAAATTTGTTAATGACAAAATGGTCCCTCCAACGCTTGCCTATTGTATCAGGGTGCAATCAAACCGATGTATCAACGGTATTTACATTTGTTCTCAAACCAGCTGATCTCGAATAGTATCTGTTCAGAATTTTGTGCTCCAACAGTTTGAACTAACTGAAATCGAGCTGGATGTGCTCCAAACAAAGTCAGGCGCGAGATTCGAGGGAGTTGCTGGGCCGAGATTGGCCTCAATTGCTGTAAGCCCACTTCCCTTCATGGGCCTCACAGGCGTCAGGCAGACCAGCAGAATGAGAGCAAGTTTAACACTATAGCCAACTACTGGCTCCAAATCATCTATAGTCAATTTAATAGCCCATTCATATAATAGATAACTATTAAAAATATATTACATCATTAATACCCGGTCCCATCTCTCATACACACATAATGTCTTGGAGTCCGTGTTGCAGCCGGCTATAAATCTGCAGCCCGCTTTCTTCTCTCTCTTCTCTTTTTTTTCTTTTATATCACTGGCTCCCTCCAGCTCGTAGTGCTCGCCGCCGATGTCGAGCTCCTAATCGCTGGCGGCCGAAACGCCGGCCGCCTCCGCGGCCCGCATCGCCGGCCGCGACCTCAATCGTCCGTCGAGGTATTGCTTCCTTTCTGCTCCTCGCAGGTGATTAACGCTTGCCGTCCCTAAACCCTAGCTCGGATTTTGGCGAACAGGAATCCCGTATTGCTCGATCGAATAATCGGGATGGTAATGACGCCGTCGCCTGGCTGCAAGCTGTGGCCGTCGCAGGGCGATGCGGGAACGGCGGCGGCGGCGGCCCTGGACTCCCTCCCGCCGGAGATGCTCGCCGACGTCATCTCCCGTCTCCCCATCCGCGAGACCGTCCGCACTTCGGCGCTCTCCCACGTGTCGCGCCGCTGCTGGGAGTCCGTCCCCTACCTCACCTTCTGTTGGCCACGCCGCACGCCCCCCGGCGCCATCAGCACCGCCCTCCGGCGCTAATCCGGCCTCGTCCGCAAGTTTACCAACTTGTATATCGGGGAGGAGGAGGAGGAGGAGGCGCCGTTCCGCTACTCCGACCGCTGGCTGCTCCTCCTCGCCGGGAAGGGGGTCCAATCCCTCTTCCTTGCTTTCTGACGGTCGGACGAGGAGATCCCTATGCTGCATTCTCTATCTTCTCGTGCTGCGAGCTCACCCAGCTCGAACTTGCAGACTGCTACATCCCAGGGTTGCCAACCTGCTTCGCGGGGTTCCCAAATCTAACCAGTCTAAGATTATCAGATGTTGGCTTCCCAGATGGAGCAAAAGGATTGGAGATATTGCTCGCTAGATCGCCATTGCTAAAGAGCCTTTCACTCCTGATGTTGCTGTTTCCTGCTAAAAACGGGGTGTATCACCAGTGGGTTATTCAGGCTCCAAATCTCCAGAACTTTTTTATTACTGGACTGTATGACGATGGTTGGCAGATCGGTGATCTCACGTTCCTTGAGGAAGCAACAGTCGATTGGCCATTATACTCATATGACCGTGATTTCGTCAAGCTTATTACAGGGTTGTCTCAAGCAAGGGAGCTCGACTTTGCAATGCCGGTAAAATTGTTCTACTCAACTTGTTTTTTCACTTGTACATTATCTGCGTACAGAGAAGTTATTTTTTTAGAGAGGAGAAGGCCTTGCTTCTATTGAAAGCAGCATTGGTAACAGAGTTAATATGGGGGATGCCCATTTTACATACCGATCAACACAGAAACAAAACAACATTCAGTTCTGAACCCCAAGAGGAGAAACAACAGAAACGAAACAACTCTCAGACAAAAAACACTAAGCAGCGCACTACAGCAGCAGAATGGACAAAACGACATTAGCCTAGACCAGTTCTTTGCGCCCCCAGGCTTGAAATCATCCCTTTCAGCTTCACAGCAATGTGATCCATCAGAGCAACTTCCTCAGAGCGACATAAAGCCTTCCACTGCAGCAAAAAGGAAACAATTTGGAATGGCAAAATCAGCGGAGAATACACAATTTTGTTTCTAAAAATCATGTTATTCCTGGTTGTCCAGAGCACCCAGGAAACTGCAACAAGTAAAGCTGAAAACACTCTATCCTTAGCTTTATTATTCATTTCATTCAGAAGAAACAAATCCTCAAAATTCCTAGGAGCTAGGTGCCAGCCAAAAGAATCTCTACAGACACACCACACAAATGAAGCCATAGGGCAGGTAAAGAGAATATGAGAAGTGGACTCTATCTCCCCATAAAGCTGGCAATATTCAGACCCTGACCAGTTTTTCATTTTCAGTTGTTCAGCTGACTGGATTCTATTCTTCCTCGCAAGCCAAACAAAATGTTTCATCTTCATGGGGGCAGGGCATTTCCAAATCTTGAGCATAGTAACATCTCTCACACCTCTAAAGGCAATCATCTCATACAGGGATTTAGTAGTGTACTTTTTGTTAGTGGATAGGCCCCAGGTCAGAGTATCTGGATTCTCACTCAGCGAAACCTCTGCTATCATCTCTTTCAACTCATTCCATTGTTCTTCTTCTATATTCCCAAAAGATCTTCTAAAAGTTAAACAATCAAATCCCCTAGTGCAAACCTCTGAAACTGTGATGTATTGTTGGTTGCAGATCTCATAAATGTTATGGAATCTGGTCTTTAGGGGGCAGGTGCCCAGCCACACATCCTGCCAGAACCAGATATGACTACCATTCCCCAGGGACCAAACAGAACCTAAGGACACCCATTTCCTCACATTCAACACCCCTTTCCAAAATTGAGACCCTTTTTCTCCAACAAACTGGAAGATACCTCCTTGCTGCAGGTATTTTTTCCTCAACAACTCAATACAAAGGCTATTGTCATGGGATTCAAGTTTAATGATCCACTTAGCTAGCAGAGCAATGTTTAACATCCTGGTTTCAGTTAGCCCAATCCCCCCAAATTCTTTAGGGAAAGCAAGGTCAATCCATCTCACCATGTGATATTTTCTCCCTTATCTATTACCAGCCCAATAGTATTTCCCCCTTAAAGAATCAAACTTATGGTGAATTCCCTCAGGAAGCTGATAAAAGCCCATTGCATAAGAAGGAATGGAAGATAAACACGCATTTATGTGAACAGCTCTCCCAGCATAAGTTAGGTTACCCCCATTCCAAAGAGACAACCTCTTCTCCATTTTATGTGGAAGAAAATTAAACTCTTGGTTGAGAATCTTGTCAGGACTGATGGGCAGACCAAGGTATTTCATGGGAAATTTGCCTCTAGGACAATTAAGCATCTTAGCAACCTCTTCATTTTCTGCATCTATCAACCTCACAGTGAAGATTTCACTCTTATGGTAGTTAATTTTCATCCCAGCCATCTCTTCAAAACAATATAACAAAAATTTGGTGGCCACTATTTGTCTGACATCAAAAGGAATGAAAATGACAGTATCATCAGCATATTGCAAATGGGTGATTCCCCCAGGGAAGATACCAGGGACAAGGCCAGTAAGAATACTATCTCTCTTAGCACTATCTAGCATGGCTGCCAAAGCATCACTAACTAGGTTAAACAGGAGAGGGGAAAGGGGGTCACCCTGTCTTAAGCCCCTATAAGTTCTAAAGAAGTCAGACCTCTCACCATTAATGTTGACACAAACTTTATCCCACATCACACAAGCCTTGATCCAATCAATCCAAATCTTGGGAAAGCCTTTTCTCTCTAGGACCTCAAAAAGAAAATTCCAGCTTACTCTATCGTAAGCCTTTTCAAAATCAATTTTCAGAATAATGCCCTGCTGATTTTTCAATTTGAATTCATGAAGCACCTCATGGAGAATTATGCACCCCTCTAAAATGAATCTCCCTGGGATAAAAGCAGTTTGGGTCTGAGAAATCACAAAGGGAGCAACCTCTGAAAGTCTGTTAGTCACCACCTTGCTAAGGAATTTAAAACAATCATTGAGGACACAAATGGGTCTAAATTGTCTGATATTTGTGGGGTCAGAGCTCTTAGGAATCAAAGAAATCACACCAAAGTTAAGTCTCTTTAAATCTAGTTTACCCTCATACAACATTAATAACATTTCAAACAGATCATTTTTGATTTCAGGCCAGAAAGCTCTGTAAAAATGGATATTAAGGCCATCAGGACCAGGAGCAATATTCAACTTAGCCTCCCTAATGACTTTATCAAGTTCTTCCATAGAAAAAGGTCTAGTGATAGCCTCCTTTTGGTCAGCATTAAGGCACAGCTCAGATTGCCAAATTTGGGGAGAAAGATGCACCGTAGAAAGATTATCAGCTCTGAACAAGGACTTATAATACTCAATAATGTGGGATTTCAGATCTTCCTTGGAGGTCAACTCTCTACCCTCATCTTCTAGGGAGAGGATCAAGCATTTCCTCCTTCTGCCATTAGCCATTCTGTGAAAGAACTCTGTATTTCTGTCACCTTGTAATAAAGTCATTTCCCCACATCTCTTGTGCCAAAACAATTCCTCCATTTCATAGATATGTTCAAGGTCAGCCTCCATCTCATATCTTTTATTCCATTCATCAGGGCTTAAATCTCTAATATCAGCTTGGGCATCCAACTCTTGGATCTGGGTTAGAATAACAGCTTTCTGTTGGTTCTTCTCCTGTCTAAGATTCAATTCCCAGCCTTTCAAAAATCTTCTCAGAAAGGATTGCTTCTTATTCGAGTAATCTAAAATATATGAACCATCTCTTGGAATCATGTGTTGTCTTACCAACTCATGAAAATTTTCCATTGTTAGCCAGGCTGATTCAAATCTAAAATACTTTGGGGGTCTCTCAATATCCTCACCAATATTAAGAATGGGAGGGGAATGGTCAGAACCAACCCTGAGAAGAGAGGAGAGAATAGAATTTGGATACTTATCTTCCGAACTAGAACTAGTAAGAACTCTATCAAGGACTTCCTGGGTAGAGTAGTCTTGTTTATTAGTCCAAGTATATCTAGAACCACATCTGTAAATATCTCTAAGCTCAAGATCAGAAATGAAAGAATTGAAAAGATCCATAGACCTCAAGTTCAAGTTCATTAGACTTTTCACTGGCAAACCTATACATATTAAAATCTCCACCTATGACAAAAGGATGATGAATATCTTGCAAATACCATCTAAGCTCATTCAGAAAATCAGGTTTCAAGGATTCTAACACAGGGCCATAAACCACAATAACCTCCCAAACACTATTATCTTTTTTATATCTGAACTCAACACTAAGGAAGAATGCACCAGCGTGGGTACCTAACTTCTCAATCAACTCATCATTGGTACCAATAAGGATGCCACCAGAAGCACCTCTAGAAGATTTCCAAGCCTAAGAAAAATCCTTAGAACCTTGGAAAGAATTCAACTCTCTATCATGAAAACTCTCTTTTTTGGTCTCCTGCAGACAAATAATATCAACTCCTCTATCTCTAATCACCTCTTTCAATTGTTTTTTCCTAGCAATGTTTCCCAAACCTCTAACATTCCAAAAGAGGATTTTCATTTTTTCTTATGTTTTTTTGCACCACCTCTCTTCTTCAGCTCTAAACTCTCAGAAGATATCTCCATATTATTCATCTCTTGAGAAGGGGTATTTAAATTGTCAACCTCTTCCCCCATGTTGTCTGGGAGCTCTTTCTCATTTCTCAATAAAGAGTCAACATCTGTCATCTCCTTTTCCTTCTCTTTTTTCCATCTCATCTCAGCTAATTTAGCTTGAACCAACTCTTTAGCCTTAATGGTCTCAATGGTATTTGCAATTTCTTCCTCATTACTTCCTAGAGAGATATTAGCAGCTATAGCAATACTATTCAGCTCAACAGGATCAATAATTTGAAAAACAACAAAGGGGTTAGAGTTACCTCCAGTCTCCAGGTTCTTCTTTTGAGTAAGCAGCTCAGCTATCTTAGGAATGGGGACTGAGGCCATGTCTCTGTTTCTCAAACTCATTCTAGAAGTGATCGCAGGTTCAGATTTTTTAGGTCTGTTCTTTTTGTAGGAAACCTCCTGAAAGCTATCTTCCTCATCCAACTCTTCCTCCTCTCTCTGTATTGCAATGTCAAATAAAGATGGAATGTCACATTTTTCAAACTCTAAGATTCCAGTCAACACATCCTCATTATCACCTTCCTCAGTCGATTTTTGTGTGACAGGGAAATCAATCTCCTGAGATTCATATTCTACATCTTGTGTTGTGTTTCCCTCCCACACTATCATTGCTTTAGAGTCACCCTCTTGATCTACCATACTCTCCTTTTCCACCACCAGCAGACTTTGTTTTTTACAGGCAGCCCTCTTAGTAGGACACTGCTGAGTCTCACTCAGGCATGTCTCTTCCAATGCCTTTTTCCCTTTGTAAGCAGGAGGGGCTGATTGAACATCACCTCTGGAACCTCCCATGAAAGATCTTCTATCATGGGCTGATCTACCTCTAGCTGGGCTTTGAGTATTTTGATCTTCATCCACATTCATGTCATCATTATCACCATTACCCTTCTTGTCCTTATCATCACCATCATCCGGGGGGAATTGTGAATTATCATAAGGAGGATAACCCTCTGGTTCCCACCTTATCATGTACCCCACCTTGTTAATGTATACATGGATAGCAAAGTGAAGTTCCCTTGGATCCTTACAAGCTAATCTTTCTCTGACTGGACCATCCCTTCTAAGAGTGCTCAAATCTATCATCTCAAATTCACCAACAAGCTCCACAATAGCTTTAATATGCTCTTCAGATCTAGCCAATTTAGGAACCCCAAAGATTTTAACCCAAACAACAGCCAATTCATCAATAGCATCTTCAGTCATTCCTGTTTCAACCACACTGGCCTTGATATGACAGGTATCAAAGTCGAAACTTTTACATGTAGAAATTTTGCTTCTCACCTCTTCTGATGGGAAATTAATCAAAAACTCTCTCTCATTCTTATCATCTCAACAGAAGCAACTCCCTGCAACACAGTCAGAATACCTCTTACAGGGTGTTTGGCCATCTCAACATCAGAAACATCTACCTGCAAACTGTAGAAACCCTGACCCGGAATACCAAAACCACATAGCTTCACACCTCTCTTTGACTGTAACATAGGGAAGTTTGCAGAGATATGACCTGAGCTATGGCAGGAGTAGCAGAGCGGAGGGTTTGTGCACGAGGCTTGGTGATGACCTTCACGGCCGCACTTGAAGCATTTCATCGCCGGCTTGGATCCCCCCGCTCCACGATCTCCCCAATCCCTACGCTCTTGGCCAGGGCGACCAGGACGACGCGGATCTCCCACAACTTGATTTCCTTTTGCTAGAAGCTGCTTGCGAAGTTCCTCTTCCTCACGGTGCGCCCAACTTCCACCAGCTTGCTTCCCCCAGTCGCCTCCAGCTTGTCGACCCCAATCACCACCTCCGTCTCCCGACTCCATCGCCTTCCTCTTGTTCGCTTGCCAATCCGGACGGCCTGGAGGGGGACGTCGCTTCATCACCACTTGCGCGAAAGTGCGGTGATCACACCTTCTCTCCAGAACTCTCCAGATCCGGCGTGCGGAGTCGCCAAATCGCCGGATTTCTTCGCTTCTCGCCGGAAACCCTAGCTGCGGAGAGAGCGAACCCTTTCTCACCCACACCCACTCACGGAAGCCTCTGGAGACTCGGGGAAAGAGGTCCTCGAGTTTATCCCCATAGCAACCGCCACGTGTCTGCCATGGATGCTCCCCCCTGCACGAGTCTCACTGTAGCTAGCGGGCTGGGTCGCACCTCTTGAATCGCGCCAAAATCGGCATGGATATTGAACGAACACGCGTCAAGTTTCTCTCGTGGGAATTGCGGAGAAGGGCCCTCATGGCAGTGGCTCGTTGCCGGAAGAGCCGACGAGTTCGCCGTCGCCGAGGAGGAGGCGACCTCTCCGAACGCTTCCAATGGCGCCTTCCCCTTGATCTGGTCAAAGCTGACCCCCTCAGCCCTATTACCGCCGCGTGGCTTGCCCCCTGGGGCACACGCCGCCGCCGTGAGCACGCCGCGTGGCTTGCCCTCTGGAGCACACGCCGCCGCAGTGAGCACGTCGGCGAAGGTGTAGCCCGCCGGCCACGATCGCGGCGAGGTCGCATTGTTCGTCGCCCTTCTCACCTCAATTATTGGTTTCAGAGAAGTTATGAGTCACAATGGATTTTCTTGCACTAAGATTAACAAAATGTCATCTTTATGTAATATCCTACCAAACTAATTTATCATCAGAACCAATTTAAATTATGAGTTCAAGTCTGCAATAGCTCATTTCATCAAATTATGCGCCCAACTCAGAGCTTGTGAAATACATTGCCATCCCACTATCCTAGTCAACTTCCAAATACATTACCATGCCACATTTAGCTTGTATGCCATGTTAGTTGATCGCATGGCGCATGGCGAAAACATGGAGATTAGTAAATGGAATGGTGATGTTGCACCTTTAATGTGGCACTCAACTGAGCCATTTTGAGACTGGGGCAGTTGACTAGGGTGATGGCATATTGAGTTTTAACATGGCAGTTCTGAGTTGGCTGCCTAATGTGCTGAGATGGGGTAGTTTGGACTTGATTGGAGCTTAAAACCCAGCCAAACACAGTGTGAAAGTGGCCTTGTTGACACGACGAAATAATTTTCCGTATTGTGCCATTTTTTTTTGTAGCAATGCTAGTGCAATGAATAATAGTTTTCTGTTTTATCTGAACATGTAGATCATAGAGAAAGCCTTCGATTGTAAGAAAACAACTTTTAGAATTTTTGGTTCAATTACAGTGTTGCGAGGGATTCTAAGAAATTGGAAGCGTTATATTTGTAGATTTTGGTAGTATTTTCTTACAGAACATCCTGTTGCATCGAGGAATACAAAAAAAAAAGTATTTTTGAATTGCAATTTTATAAATAGTGATTGTTGAAGTCCATTCTCTTCTGTTGTTGTGTGTATGTTATGTTATTATTGTTTGGGTTGAATATGTTTTCATTACTTTCATAATTCCAAATATTTTATATTGATAATTTCATAAAGCAGACCATTTTAGTACCTAATGGCAAGTGCACAAATCTAATTTGTATTGACTTTGTCTTGACTTGTATCTAATGTTTCACTTTATGTCAGGTGAGAGATGTTAATGTTCTGGAGGGACTGTCGTGCTCCTTTAAGAATCTGAAATGTTTATCGTTATGTACAAGTCTTCACTTGTTGTCAAATGTTTTGTCGTTTTTTTGTATAATCAGGAATGCCTCTAAACTCGAAACTTTGCGTATTAAGGTAATATCGTTAGTAATTGAAAATTTAATAGTACAGTTTTCTATAGACTTCTGTAAGTATATAAGTTATAATTGTCGATTTTGGCAGCTCTTTGATGATTCCACTCAAGACGATGAAGTTGATAATGATTTTCTAAATGGACAGTGGACTGATGACTTATTCTCCAATCTTAAAAGTGTTTACGTGAGAAATATGACGTGCAAGTTAAGTGAGATGCATTTTATTGAGTTTATTTTGTCAAAGGCAAGAAATCTTGAAAAAAATGATGTCTGCCTAGCTGAAGATTGTTCGAAATCTAATGAAGAGGCAGTTATAGAACTTGCAAAATAAAATATAGGCGAGCTTCTCCACAAGCCAAGGTATTCTTCAGCCGTGTTGAGTAAGATTAATTTTTGAAGTATCTGTAACTTGCGTGAATTAGGACCCAGGCTCCCAGCTTTGGTCCTCCTCCTAAGAAAAAAGAAAGTCAAGTTAAGCTTGAAACTTCAGGCGCTAGATCTGAATTATGTGGATGAAGCAGCTACGATTATTGTAAGAATTATTTGGATGCGGCACCTATGATTATTGTAAGTCTAACTCTGGGTGCGATGTAGAATTGTGGAAGTAGTAATAGATTGTTACTGAACAAAATGTTGGATTTTTTGTGCTTTTGCCTTCTCGTGGTGGTCCTTCCTGCTTCTGAATTGCTAAATCTCTCGGGGAGAGAAGTCATTATAACCCTCTTGTACTTTCCAGCAGTCGAATCTGAACATTGACCTCTCAAACTGTCTACAGTGCAAATGACAACATCAGATCATCTAATTTTATTCCTGAAATATCAGAGTCTAATACTAGTACATTGTTAGTCATCCTGGGTTTTTCCTCCAAAAAAAATCCTGGTTTTAGTTGGTGAGTTCCAATAGAAAAAAATTGCCACAAAATAGCAAGCCTGATGTTGAATCTTTCTTTGAGAAAAGTGGAATGATTCAATCTTATCCTGGCTTCGTTCAACTGAGGGAGATATTGAGAAACTTTTTCTCATTTTTCATGAGCACGCTTTGGGACTTTAGAACTGCAGGATGTGCTTTTTTTTAAAAAAAACCTTTTAATTCACTATTTAAGTTTAAAATAATTAATATTTAATTAATTATATACTAATGACTCTTCTTGTGCATATCTTCTCCTTCTCTTTCCTCATCTACTCAACCAACCCTTAGTATTGTGAGCTCATTTGAGTCGTTGAGCACTGCGACTAGAACTAGGCGATAACATGTGCCTTTCAGGACCTGTTTGTAAGGTTCTAACTCATAAATTTAACTCTAAAGAGATGGGTTTGAAGTGAACAGTCTAAACTCAGTTTTATCTCTTTAGTTCTTTTTTTTTTAAACACTGTTTGACTGAACTCCTATAAAAGATGTGGAGTTGTAACTCTATCAAACAAACCCTCAATGCACGAAAGCTTCGGCTCATATTCGGTCTTTCCACAAAGCTTTTGGATCTCAGACATGGTCGGTCCAACATATGTTAGGCCGCTTGAGTAGCGGACCGCGTGGCCCATGTTAGCCTATCCGGAGGGCCTACTAGCGTCTTATTCTTTTTTCTCGGAGAGACGGCCCAACCCAACCGAATTCGGCCCACGGGATCAAGACACATTCGCAAGTCCGCCGCAACAAAAGCAGGAGGGCTCAAGGGCGGTTAGGTTTCCGAGCGCGGGGAACGGAACGGGACGGCAGATTCTGGGGAAGAAATGGCGGACGTGCAGTCGCCGCCGCCGCCGCCGCCGCCGAGCGGCCAGCGGCGGCTCGTCGGGCCAGCGCCGGACGCCCTGGGCTCGCTCCCCCTCGACGTCCTCGACAGCATCCTCTCCCGCCTCCACATCCACGACGTGGTCCGCACCTCCGCGCTGTCCCGATCGTGGCGCCGCCGCTGGGAGTCGCTCCCCACCGTCGACCTCACGCGGAGCCCCGGCATCAGCGCCTCCGACGTGGACGCGCTGCTCCTCCGCCGCACCGCGCCCGCCCGCTCCTTCCGCCTCGCCACGCGCGACCGCTCCTGGTCCCCTACCGCCTTCCACGACTGGCTCCTCCGCCTCTCCCGCGGCGGTGGCGGCGGCGGCCTCCGCGACCTGGAGCTGACCCTCCGGTACACGTACATCAACAGCAAGCTCAACTCCTGCCTCTTCTCCTTTCGCGAGCTCACCTCGCTGAGACTCCACTGCTGCGGCCTCCCGCACGTGCCCACTGAGTTCGCCGGGTTCCCGAATCTGAAGACGATGTACCTCTCGGTGGTCAAAGTTCAGAGGCACGGGGGAAGGGGGTTGGCCACCCTGATTGCTGCATCGCCGGTGCTCCAGGAGGTGACTCTCATCGACGTAGTGCTCATTGGAGATGGACCCGACGAAGATTGGGTGATTCGGGCTTCCAATCTGCGGAAATTGACGATAGCTCTTGGCTCTGAATATGGTGGCCGGATGGAAGACCTTCCACGGCTGGAGGAATGTTGTCTCTTTGGCCTGAATTATGCCAAATACTTGACGGGGATGGCGCGAGTCACCAAGCTCACTTTCTACTGCAATTGCATGTTGGTAAACCCTCTGGCTCACTTCATCATTGCATCAATTCGATTCGTGTTCATTATGCTTACAGATCTTTTTGTTTTACCCCAAATGGCTGAGTAGTGATTGAAGGAAAGGCAGTGTAGTTGTTTATGCAATTTGTTTATTTGAACTCTTCTGGCCTGATTGGGGGAACCCAATCAAGCCCTTAGTAATTAATGATGTCCTTAGAATCTGTAAAGACTTTATTTGTTACAACTGTTGCAGAAGCAGAACTTTACCAATTTCAAGGACTTTGAGATTTTGTACAGAAGTTTTGTCAGAAGATATTCTGTGTGGTGCTTAAGATTACTTTTTATGAAGTGTTCAATTGGTTAACCTGACAGTAATCAGAAAAGAGATGAGTGAAATAGACAATATTATATAGAAACTGACTACTTATTGTCACTTTTTTACGTCGATATCATGTTTAACACTGTAAATTTTTTTCCAGTCAACTGAAGTTGACGTGCTGGAGCGATTGCCGTTCCTGTTTGAGAACCTTAGAAGCTTAATCCTTGGAGTGAATTTTTGTATGATGTCTCACATCTTGGCTATTTTCTGCCTACTTAGAAGTGCGCCTGTTCTTGAAGAACTCGATGTTTGGGTAAATGCTGAACTTTAGCTCACAAGCTGCTTTTCCCTTAACTTTGTTTCAAGATGACAAGTTGATGGCAATACTTTTGTGCTTTCCTACAGAATTGGAGTGAGGGTGCCCAGGAAATGGAAGCAAATGATGTGTTCTTGAATGCTCAGTGGATCAATCATATGTTTGCCAAACTTCATGTTGTGCGCATGAAGAAGGTTTATTGCCTCAATAATGAGATGCACTTTATAGAGTTCATTCTGTCCAAGGCAAGAGTACTGCGAGTGCTTTCCCTCACTCTTGCGTCTGATTCCCTGAGCAGTATTGAGGAAGCAATTATTGATATAACAGAATATCCAAGAGCATCACCTGATGCGCAGGTCATCTTCATGGGTGTAGAGCCAGAATCTGCAAATAAGTAAACATTGTGATTCTGATTTCCTAGCCATGCTGTTCCATACATTCATCCAACTTCTCAGATGTTCTTTACTACACTTGACTTAAAAATTCCTTCCGGTTCAGTCTTTTCTGGACACCCTATGTGTTTTTAGTATTCTTCGCTGTTAATATTGTCTATAGTGTAAATTGTATTATACATCCCTAAACTTGCTTGAGTGCGAAATTACTCCCTGAACTTATAAGCATTTTTTTACTGCACATCCAATAACTCTTTTTTTCCTCAGTGATATGAATGGTTTCCTGGATTTATCCGCTGAGTTTCCTGACGTGGAGGAGGAAGAGACATCAGGCTTAGGATCGCTGGATACTGTACACCCTCGGAGAAGGCAGCGATCCAACGGGGAGTCTGTAGCTCAGCTGCAGCTGCTTCAGGAGCAGCTGCAAGAGCTGGAAAAGGAGAAGGATCAGCACCACAAGCCTACGGTGGAAGAATTGAAAGAGATTATCCAGGAGGGTAAAAAAAACGCAATTAAATTTCAAAATTACTTCGAATCTACCATCCAGGTACTGTAGTTGTACTAGCACAACAATCTTCGCTTTCCAGAAAGAACAAATAGTTGTTGAGTGAATGAATTTTGCTGGCTGATGGAATGCAGTCTCTGTCTAAGCAACACGACCTTAGCCAATTTAGGCTTCCCCCATTGCCAGAGTTCCCATCGGAGCTGTCATCTCATCCGGTAAGTAATGCCAAGGTTTTTATATTAATTGGAATAGTTGGAAACTTGGAATATGCCATATGTGCTTATATAATTTTTGATAATAAAGGTCACCACCAGACCAGGAGACACTCCTGTCGATCCTGCTGACAATGTTGCTGCTAATGTACCTGAGGATTCTCGAGAAGGCCATGCTACTTCTGGTGATGCTGATGTTCATGTCCGTTCTCCAATAGACTTCGTTGCCAAATGTGTTGGGAATGGTTGTGCAGAATCTCCAGAAGACCAAATCTGACGAGAGTTTCATGATTCTAGCCATTTCTGTACTTCCTTTTGATGTGAAATTTTTAGTTCTTGACACCCCTCGATGGTGGAACTTAACAGCTAGGTTATGATCTGTTGATAAACATTGCATAGCCAATTTAGTCGGGTAAGGGAAGGCAGCGACAGTTTTTGGATGAACAAATACACAAATTCACGATGGTACTCTAGTTATAGATTGACAGCCTTTGGATGAACAAAGACTGCTTTTGGAATTGACATTTGGGTTCACACTGCAGTTTTCGCTTTCGGCACATATAAGAACCCACTGTCCAGTTGGAGGTTTCCAATCGCACAGCTGAAATAGCAAAATACATAATGTGGAAAAAATCGAATCTTTAAAAGTAAATCGAAGTTGAAAGGTTCAAAGTTTTGGCTTGAATATTTCATTTCTTCAATTGATAGTATTTCAGTACTTATGCAAGTTTCAAAAAAAAAAAAGAAAGAAACATAGCAATATACTAGTTCATTGATGCAACGATTTGAGTTTCCAACCACTCAGGTCCTTGTTATGACCTGAACTCGAGGCGAATCACACGAATTAGCAATAAAATACACCGATAACTCAAGATAATTTGAGAAGAAATTAGGGAATCAGTGGAGAACAAAAGATAATAAAGGTAGAAAAACAGAGGATAACAAAGAAGAAATTAGGGAATCAGTGAAGAACAAAAGATAACAAAGATCGAAAAACATAAGGTAACAAAGACATAAGACATAATTTAAGAAGAAAATAGATGAAACGCCGCTCTGTGATGCGGGATATATGGATGAAATATGTTAAATGTCGTAAAACTGATGGATAGGTTTGGTTTGGATTTAAATAGTATGAAAACAATATGAGAAATGGTAATTTAGCATGCTTATATATTGAGGTTTAGAATGTAATAAATTGTAGATGTCATTGCTATGCATGCATGATGAGTTTTAGATAGTGGGTTGATGTGGCATGCTCGCATGTTATCCTTTAAGTGTATTAATAATTATATATGGTTATATGTTAAGTTTTAGATATTTAGTGGGCTATAACTTTATATAAAATATAGATTAGAGAATTAGTGGAGAACAAAATATAATAAAGATAGAAAACCGAGGATAAGAAGGATATAAGAACAAAAGATAACGAAGAACATAACATATAACAAAGGTAGAAGAAGAACAATAGATTAATGAATTATATGCCTCGTCATTTGGTGAAATACGGATAATAAGTCATTCGCGTATAGCAAAAAATAATAATTTATGGGTAAAACTTTTATGTGTTCTCAATGACTTAAATGCCAATGATGAAAAAAAAACTTCAAAATTAAGTTTTAAATTTTAAATTTTGGCAGTGCCTGATGCTATATAGAGGAAATGACGGAGTATGTATTCAATATGTTTGTTTTGATAACCCCTTCAATCCTTTATACATGACTTGCTTATCTTATAACTGAGCAAATTTACTGACCTACAAAACCTACAAACTTATCACTGAGCTCACAAGTCTAATAATTGCTAAGTCTAAATCCTAGCAGCAAATTGATGATAGACCCACATAGTGGCACACTAAGTACTTGGGATACAACATCAATTGGTGATCATTTATTCTTTAGTAAGTTCTGTAGCTAGCTTTTCCAGGACAGCTTCATGCCTCTTCAATTTTGCTTCACTAAAATTTGAAGTGTCCTTGTCCAACAATCTTAAGTATGTCTGATACTTCTCCATTCTTGTTTGTTCCTTCTTTGCTTTCAGCTGCTTTCGATGCTGCTTCTGCAGATTTCAGCATCGCTTCTGCTTTTAATTTTATAGCTTCATTGTAAAGAACAAAGTCTTGACATGGCTGGTCCCCCAAAGGAGAAGGTGCGGCATTTTTACCCCTCCCTTTTAGCTTGGCTTTGGCTTTTTTCTGCCCCTCAGGGCGCTTCTCTTTGCGGCTGGTCTCCTCCTCCGTGTCTTGATTGGATGATGATGTGTATGCACCTGTTTCAGAGATCTTAGTCCTCTTATTCTTACTATCTTCTTCTAAGACCCTTCGCCATTTTGGTTGATCTTTCAGTTCCCTCCACATGTATTCCAATGTGAAAGGTTTTTCATTGTTTTCTGACTTAAAAATAATATGAGCCTTTTCCATGATCATATCATCAGAGTATCCACTCCTAAAGGTTCTTCTAACTCGAGAATAAGCTCCACAAAATTTCCCAATTTCCTTCTTAACACCACCCCAATGTGTCTTGCATTGCACGGCTATCCTTTTGCGGTTACTTCTAGATGTATTGCTGTTAAACTCTGCAGCAACAGCCTTCCAATAGTATTCTGACTTCTGATCATTACCTTTTATGGGATCCACTGAATTATTCAGCCAAGAGCTAAGGAGTCTTATGTTTTCCTCTTTAGTCCAGTTGACTCTTGTCCCTCTCCTCCCTGCCTCTTCACTGTTGTCACTTGACTCTTCGATATTAACCACATTGTTCTCTTCGTGTCTTGCAGGGCACTGAGAGGCTGATTCTGATCCGTGGGAAGAAGCAGACCCAACAATTTGATTTGGTGAGTACACACAATTTTCCGGAGGACGAAAACCTTGAAAACTCATTGGTGTAGATTGTAACCAATGTGCTTGCTGCTGAAAACCGTTGAAGCTTGGAGTAGAATTGCCATATGGTTGATAGTTGGTAGGAGCCCCAAAAGGATGGAAGTTCTGAAAAGTGGGTGTTGAGAATTGAGAAAACTGTGTTTGAGGGAATATTGAGGGGAATTGTGGAGAAGTGGAGTTTTGGCTACCATTTCCAGAAGCTTGGCTTTGGGAGCCTTGGCTAAGCATGTGCATAAAACCTCTGTTGGGGGGGATCCATCTTGTTTGATGAAATACAGAAAAAATGACTTGAGTTGTGTTTGTATTTGTAGAGGATGAGGTTGCAGCATTGCTGCAACAAGTTGCAACGGCTACAAATGTATAACGGCTATAACTGCTACTCTATTATTTTAGTGCAACTGTTAGAAATCACTGTGCACATGCTATATTTTATTTCTCTACTGCCGGCAGTAGCGCTACTGCCTGGATGTTGCTATTATCTACCCCCACAATGGCTACTACCTATTTGGATGGGTGCATTTATTGCTTATTACCTGTTTTTTGAGCACATTGTGGATACCCTAACACAACAGTACAATTGATTGGTGGGGTTCACTCCTAACTCTAGAAAGCAGGAACCACTTGTCATTCACCCAACAGGAATACAACAAAGGATTGTTGAGAAATTCCGTATGATTTAAATTATAGAGTATAGTTTACCCTTTGGCTCTCATGTAGATGTAGTGCTTTGTATGGTTCAAACGTATGAAGAATTTGGAAAAAAAACTTACCATAAGATTCCACCATATATGAAAAATATTTCCCATGTCTTCTTCTCAAATTCCTAAGCTTTTGTATGTGTTCTCTGTCCTTCGTACACGGTAAGATTGCAAAATCATCTATTTTACAAGTGGAAAAAGTCCACTTTGACTCCCTTAAATATCGGCCGAATCTAATTCGTATCCCTAAACCGCAAAACCAGATAGGACGACTCCTCCAACTATTGAAACCAGTGCAATTTGACTCCCTCAACGGTTTTGAAAGCGGTTTTGGCTGACGTGGCGCTTAAGTAGCGGTGTTGACCTGGCCTTCATCCCACGTGTCGCTTACGTGGCATTAGAATAAAAACAAAAACCAAAAATTTGTAGGACCAACATGTCATTCAAACAAAAAGGTGGGACCCACCGACATGTGGGCCCCACATGTCAACCACCCTCTCCTTCCCTTCTTCCTCCTCCCTCCCTCTCTCTCTCCCTTATATATCTCTCTCCCCCGGCCTCTCTCTTCACCTTGGCCAGCGGCGGCTGTGGAGACGGCGGTGGTCGATAGCGGCGGAGGTGGGGAACGACGGCGACGGCGAGGAGGTGGGCGGCAGCGTGTCCAGTCCGCTTCCGCGTCCCGGCTTCGGCAGCGGGGTGGGGCAGTCCTCCCTAGGCGTCGCTCGTGTCAGCATCGTCTCGATCCACAGCGAGACGAGCAGCGTCGGGACGCGGATGCCGAGGCGGTCCAAGGCGAAAGACACCGGGTCGGTGCTGACGATGTCGTCGGGGGAAGGGGCGCCGGTAACCAGGGCGGGGATGTGGTCGAAGAAGCCGCCGCACGCGTGAACCGCGTCCACGCCGTCGCGCCACCACTGTCGCCGTTTCTGTGCTTCTCTCCTTTCCTTCTCCTCGAAGCTATCGGCATCATCAAGCAAAACGCCACCCGGAGCAATTCCTCATTGGCTCATTGTGCCACTCTCCCCCTACTACCGCCAGCCGCCTCTTTCCCCTTGACGAGCGTGCCACCCTTCGGGCTCCCCACCGTCTCTGCTACCCCAAAGAGCTGCCGCCCTCGCTGGCTTCGGGAGGCCATCGGAGCTCCCCTGCCTCCCCATCCCGGACGAGACCGTCGCCATGCTCGTCTACCCCACCGCCGGACGAGCGCCTCCACTAGCCTCCCCGCAGTCTTGCGGCGACCAACTTCCCGTGCAGCATCTTCCCCCACAGCCTCCCACCGTCGGCCTCCTCCTCTTTTTTCCCCACCGTCGAGCTCCCCACCACGCCGGCGAGGAGGCGGGTGGCGGCGGCGGCGGCGTGTCCAACCCGCTTCCACGTCCCGCAGCCGCGGCAGGTTCGGCAACGTGGCGGGGCAGTCCTCCCTCGGTGCCGCCCGCGTTAGCATCGTCTCGATCCACAGCGAGACGAGCAGCATCGGGATGCGGACGGCGAGGCGGTGGAGAGGGCGCTGGGTGTGGACAAGGCGCTCGGGTGGAGCACCGGCCGTCCGCTCCAACTACCACCCGGAATCGCCGCCCCTGCCGCCGATTGTGCCAAGAGAGAAGGTGAAGAGAAAGGGGGAGAGAAAGAGAGAGAAGGGAGAGAGAGGAAGGAAGAAGAAGATAGAGAGGATGACATGTGGGCCCCACATGTCAGTGGGGCCCACAATTTTTTAATGTGCGAATCACGGATGGGTCCCACAGATATTTTTTTAATTCAGTGCCACATAAGCGCCACGTGAGATGAAGACTAGGTCAACATCGCCACATCAGCGTCACGTCAGCAAAACCGCCCTCTAAAACCATTGAGAAAGTCAAATTGCACTAGTTTCAATATTTTGGGGAGTCGTCTTATCTGATTTGTGGTTTAGGAATACGAATTAGATTCGACGTATATTTAAGGGAGTTAAAGTGGACTTTTTCCTTTACAAGTTGGCCCAGGCCCAGGCCCAATTCCTTTCGCCGCTTGCTCTTCTAGGCTCTATAGCTAGAGAGATTTCGTTAGGTTCCCGAGCGCGCGAATTTGGGAAATTCTAGGTTTCCAAGCGAGCAATGGCCGCCTCGCCGCCCAACCGGGAGCGGCGGCTCGCAGCGGCGGAGCCGGAGCCGCCGCCGCCGGACGGTCTGGGTGCGCTCCCCGTAGAGGTCCTCGACAACATCCTCGGCCGCCTCCACATCTACGAGGTGGTCCGCACCTCGTCGCTCTCCCGCGCGTGGCGGCGCCGCTGGGAGTCGCTCTCCACCTCGACCTGACCCGCAGCCCCGGCGTCGCGGCGTCCGACGTCGACGCGGTCCTCCTCCGGCGCTCCGCCGCCGCCCCCGTCCGCGCCTTCCGCCTCGTCGCGCGTGACCCCTCCTGGTTCGTCGACGCCCTCCACGACTGGCTCCTCCACCTCTCCCGCAACGGCGTCCAGGCCCTGGAGCTGTGGTTCCCGACCTACAACTTCCAGCTCCATTCCTGCCTCTTCTCCTGCCGCGAGCTCGCCTGCCTCGACCTCGACAGCTGCCGCCTCCCGCCCGCACGCATGGGGTTTGAGGGATTCCCGAACCTGAAGAAGCTACGCCTCCATGAAGTTACCCTCCCGGAGCACATGGGAAATATGTTGGCTGCCTTGATTTCCGCGTCGCCATTGCTGGAGGAGGTGGAGCTTGTAAGTGTGTTTCTTGTCGGCGACTACCCTGACGAGGAGTGGGTGATTCGTGCGCCCAATCTCCGGAAGCTTATAATGGTTGCTGCGTTTCCTTATGGTGGCCGAGTGGAGGAGCTTCCACGACTGGAGCAAGGGATTCTGTGCGGCCCCAACTACGCCAAGTTCTTGACGGGGATGGCTCATGTGACCAAGCTAGAGTTCATGTGCCACTATATGTTGGTAAAGATTCTGGATTTTCATGGCTTAATGTTTTAATTGATTGCTTTTTCATAAGTGGTTGAGGACTTATTATACCATGCCTATGTAGTTGCTTACTGCTAAATTGCTAATTGCAAAAGATAGAAAGGAAAAGAAGAGAAGAGGCTTTTTATATTCATAGAAAAGACAATGTTCAGATAACACTTCATTTTAGACAGAGCAGTTCTACATCATCTGAGATGTATAATATTTCCAACTTCTTCTTCCTGCCACACATTAGAATTAGGAAATGGAAAAACATGATATGCAACATTACTGTAGAAATCAATCAATGCCCACTGAAACATTACTTTTTGTGCAAACTCATTGTTCGTTTTTTACTTCATCTGTATTGTCTAACACCTTATTTGTTTTCCTTTTTCAGTCAACTGAAGTTGATGTGCTGGAGCAGCTACCGTTCTTGTTTGAGAATCTTAGGAGCTTAGTCATTAGTGTTAATTTCTGTAAAATGTCCCACATTTTATTTATGTTCTGTCTACTTAGAAGTGCTCCTGTTCTTGAAGAACTTGATGTTGTGGTAATGTTAAATGATCACTTGCAAATTCATTATGCCATTACTTGTTTCAAGGTAATGATACTGTCTATGTTTCCTTCATAGGGACAAAGCAATGATGCTCAGGATATTGATGCGAATGATGAGTTCTTGAATGCTCAGCCAACCTATGATATGTTTGCGAAACTTCGTGTTGTGCGAATGAAGAAGGTTGCTTGCCTCTGTAATGAGATGCACTTTATGGAGTTTGTTCTAAACAAAGCAAGAGTACTGCGAGTGCTATCTGTTTATCCTTCTTCTGGCGTCACTTGTAGTAATGAGCAGGCTTTTATAACAGAACATCCGAGAGTTTCACCTGATGCACAAGTCATCTTCATGAATAGAGAATCTGCAAACAAGTAAGCATTCTGATTCTAATATTTTCTTGTGTTGTTCCATAAACCCATCGGTCACTGTCTTGTCCTAAACCACAATTAAATACAGTTATACTTGGCAATGCCTTCTAGTATACATATTTGGTCGCGCTGTTGAAATGTAAATGCACTCCAGGGTGGACACCATGGAAACCTGCATTCCTAGTTAGGTCTGAGTCTTACAGGAAGTTGTTCTGCCCCCTCATGCTCCATGCTTCCACTTCCTCCTTCGACAATCGACAACTCTCCAGATCTACAGCATACCTGTCCATCTCCTACTCATGCTTCAGCTAACCAGATAAACTTCTATCTGTTTACATCTGCAATCTGTATATCTCGGTTCTTCTGCTCTGCTTTCCCTTTCTGATCTTTTTTATATCAAGTTCCAAACATAGAGAATTATTCCTATGCATCTACTCTAACTAGGACTCTGTCACTGAACTCTATAGTTCCAAGCAAGTCTGATAAGTTCATCTTTTGATATATTTTAGAACTGTCACTGAACTCTATAGCTTGTTACTACAACTGTCATTGAAATCTATAACTGAGTATTTATTTCATGCCTTTATCCTTGTACTCTGTGACAACCTTGCTGGTATACTATATGCACACTTGGTAAGTAAACTGATAGTGTATTCACTGCCTTATATTGGCTATAGCTTACATTATAAAGTTAAGTTGGTCCTTCCAACATATTGAAAAATGTATTTGTGCTTCTCAAAATCTTTAGCAGTGAATTGCACTCAAGAAACTAATTTTTTTCTTTGAAACTGCAGTAGTGCGGTTTCATACTTTCACGGGAGCCTGTAAGCTCCCCAGTATGTGGATTCTCCTCTCCTTCCAAAGTGTTGCTGCGATGCATGATGAGGAGTAATGGTACCTCCTCACAAATAAGAACTTGAAAACACGCTGCCCCTGGCCCTGCGTGCTTGCAAGTACCATTAGAGAAGCTTCACGTGGTACCACCCCACATATTTCACTTTTACATGTGACAAGGGCCTCTGCAACAATGGCAAGGTGGCGTGGATGCATTTGCTAGGAGGTAGTCTCGATTGACAGTTGATAATCTGCTTCTTAGCTGGAAGCTGAATTTTGTTTTGAGGTGAAACCGGAATGAGTTGAAAGATTTTGAATCAATTTGTAAATTGTTGAATCAAACTGAAAAAAAAATCTTTTAATATGAGTGGGATGACATTGAATAGGGGAAATGTTTTTCGTATTGAGTTGAAAATTTCTTGAACCGAGTTGATGAGCAGCTGCAGATTCCAATGTGGGGACAAATCTTAGGACAGGCAGTGGGAGAGGGCTACTGGGGAAGTGGGGAGTCCTCATAACATGTGTTGGTGGGACAAAGTAGTAAGGCATGAATGGTGTATCTGTCCCCTTCCCACAAACACTCTTAAAATAGTTGCTCATCTTTTTTTTTCTTGTATATTTAGCACTATGAAATTTGCCTTCCCCGTATCCATCTGATACTGATATTCTTCTTACTTTTAATCTAACTTAATGCCAGTGGTTACATGGACACTCCCAGTGTTAATTATAAGTTGGAAACAACAAGAACAGGCAACTGGATAGATCTTGCACATCCTTGCAAAATTAATCGGTTGGATCTAGATGCCGTGGATCAGCATAAACATATTGAGGAGATGTTGCTAATACGGCAAAAGTTACTGAAAGAACGCAAGGAGATGGCACAGGCTCTTCATGAAGATAAGAAGCTTTTGCTAAACTACTTCGCTGCAGTTAAAAAATACTTCACTTCTAACCTAAAGGTAGCTAAGATTAACCATTTTTCATTTTTTATTCTTCAATTCATTAGTTCTTACTTCCTGATGGAAATGCAGTATCTGTCTGAGCAATTGAACATTTCCATTCCACCATTTCCTGAGCCTTCGTCAGTCTCATCATCTTCCCATCCTGTAAGTAATATTACTTGCATACCGAATACCAGTTGTATTCATCTTGCATACTTGTCTCATAATACTTTTTGTCATCAAAGACCTCGCCCAGGTTGGCAGAAGCTCTTACCGATCCTGCCAGTCGTAGTGCTGACAATGTGCAAGCAGATTCTCGAGCTGACCAGGTAGCCATTGGTGCTTCCAGTGCTCGTGCCAATTCTCCTAAACCTGAAGACAATGTCTGACGAGTCTTTCAGCTGCTGTCTTCTGCTTCTTTCTTCCTGATGTAGCTATTCGATTTCTTGTAACTCTGGATTCTGTTTGCATTTTTGCTGAATGATGTACGGCATGATCTCGACTTAAGTTTAGTGCGTGATGGTTTTATCATTTCTTGATAGAGGGAGGATATAACTAGAAAATAGAAATTGCTATTATACTCCACTCCATCTGCAGCCTTAGAGAAAATATGGTCGTGGAGAAACATAATTGACTGTTTTCTTCGAGAAATAACTAAATTGCATGGATTGAACAAATCTAATTATCCAAACATAATAAATTGTTTAGAAAAATTACGTTGACTGAGCATTTGGTATAATTTTAAATATAAGTTGCTGTAGCCTTTTCAACTAAAGGTACGTCCCTTGAAATTTTCTCACTTTTAATCATTTTTCTCCATGTTTGTCCTTGTCAAATAAACCCTTTGTGTTGTAGCCTTTTCAACTCAATTTTCTTGAGACAAGTATATACCTATCGTTTTTGTGCATCTAATTTAAATTTAAATGTTTTAAAAGATAGAGACGTCTCAGATGTATCATATTTAGACGGTGCAACTTAAAAACATATGCAGAACGACATATACCACCTTCATCCCTAGTCAACATATTATGGGTGTGAAAAGATGAATATGCTCTTTATTAAGACTACACGCTTGTCCTAAACTTATATGCTCGGTTAGATTTTTGGCATACCCAAACCTTAATTAATGATGTCAAAATCCTCAGCATCAAAACATGTGAAAAACACAACAGATAAAAAAAAAACAGGGGTACAACAACATGCAGATGCAGGATACATATGTCTTGTTACGACAACTTTAACACCGTCAACCTGAGCTAACAGATTAGAAAGAAAATCTAACTTCATTTAGAAAAATAAGGAAATAATATATACACTAAAAAGTATAGATAAAATCATAATTACACTCACAGTGGATAGTAACAATTGATCCCGGTATCTATTTGATAAGTATGATATTGTACTCACGTCATATCAGTACATATTAGCTATTATATTGAAACAGTAACAATTGATCCCGGTATCTATTTGATAAGTACTATAGTACTCACGTCGTATCAATACACATTAGCTATTCCGTTGAAACGGTATACACATTACCCATTTCGTTGGAACGGTATACCGCTACGTAGTTTCCTCTAACACAATTGCCCTAGCTCCTATACTACAAATACTCTTTCCCAAATCCAAAATCCCAAATTCACATCGCCGTCCGCCGCCTTGTCGGCTCGCCGGCGAGCCGTCTCCGCCGCCTCTCGAGTCCGATCAAAAAAAAAAAAAAACATGGAGGGGTCGCCCCGACGCCGGAAGCTGCGGCGGCTGTCTCCGGGGGCGGCGCCGCAGCAGCCGAAGCCGAGCCTGAACTCCCTCCCGTCGGAGATCCTCGAGAACATCGTCGGCCGCCTCCCCGTCCGCCAGGCCGTCCGCACGTCGGCTCTCTCCCGCGACTGGCGCCGCCGCTGGGAGTCCTCCCCGGGGATCCGCTTCGGGTGGGGCAGCGGCGAGGCGGGCGCCGCCGCCGCCGTCGGCCAAATCCTCGCGCGGTACGCGTGCCCCGTCCGCCATTTCCGCCACGGGTGGATCGAGAGCGGTGGCTCCGCCCGCGCGGACGAGTGGTTCGTCGTCCTCGCCGGGAGGGGCGTCGAGCACCTCGCCCTAATCTTCTCGGAGGCCGACAACTTCCTCTTCCACACGCTTCACGCCGCCATCTTCTCGTGCCGCGAGCTCACCAAGCTGGAGCTCGGGAGCTGCCGCCTCCCGGCCGCGCCCTCGGACTTCTCAGGGTTCCCAAATCTCACCGTGTTAACCCTCACCATGGTCGCTTTTCCACCCCATGGGGAGAGGACTTTGGAGGCGATGATCTCCTCGGCTCCGTTGCTTCAGTCGCTGGAGCTTAAGAATGTTAGTATGGAAGGCGGCGAGTGGGATGAGTGGGTGATTCGGGCACCAAATCTCAAGGATTTGATTATTCAGTTAGAGTTCGATTTTCTATGGGAGATCGAGCAGCTTCCTTCCATCCAGACGGCGACTATCAGTGTTGATAATGAATCTACCGATCGTGATTTTGTTCAGCTACTGACATGTTTTGCTCGACCTTCATATACCGGTAAATTGGTTTGCTGAACCTAGTTGTTTTTTCTTCTGTATCATTGTCATATCTTGAACATTTTGTTAGGTTTTCCTTCTAACTCTCTATCTATGAATTTGTCTAGTTCTGTTGAATTCCAAACCGATGCCATCTATCTTATATTTGTCAAGTTATGTTCTATTTACTCTATTTTTTTATTTGTAAATTGTATTTCTACTTGAACTCTTATAATTATTTTTCTATTTTTGGAATTTATTTTTATTTGTTATTCCAAATTTTAATTAATCTCGTCATATGTTCTAGATGGTTTATTTTTCAATACTCTTTATTTTTAGAGTAAATTGTGTTTAGGGCCACATTTTATTACCAAAGTTTCATTTTGGACTACCCTTTAACACATTTTTTCACTTTGGGCAAGGTTACTTTACCTTTCTTTCACTTTGGACCACTCCATAAACTTTTTAGGAATATATAAATGACATTTCCAACTTTAAACACATCAGCAACCCGTAAACCGGTAATCTTTTCCAACTTACACGGACAATTCTTTACAACATTATAGAGTAGATGCAGCTACAGAAAATGACTTGGGGTGGTCCAAAGTGCACCAAAGGTAATCTTACCTAATCCAAAGTGAAAATATAGGTTAGAGGATAGTCCAAAGCGAAACTTTGGTAACAAAAGGTGGACCAAAGTGCAATTAACTCTTATTTTTATTACGAATTTTAGTTATTTATAAAGTTTATTTCTAATTGAACTCTTATTTTCGTTTTTATAATTTTTGAATTTATTTTATTTCTTATTTCAAATTCTAATTAGTATTGTGTTTTAGATGGATTAATTGTTGTTTCAATATTTATTTTTTATTTCAAATTTTAGTTATTTCAAAATTGTATTCCTACTTCAACCCTTCTTTTTCTTTTCCTAATTTCAGAATTTATTTTATTTTTATTCCGAATTTTAATTAATCTTGTATTGGGTTCTTATATGAACTATTTTCTAATATTGCTTATTTTTAATTCCGAATTTCAATATATTTCAAAATTGTATTCCTACTTGAACTCTTATTTTTCTTTTTCCTAATTTCAGAATTTATTTTATTTTTATTCTGAATTTTAATTAATCTCGTATTGGGTTCTTATATGGACTCTTTTTTTAATATTGCTTATTTTTAATTCCGAATTTCAGTTATTTCTAAATTGTATTTCTACATAGACTCTGTTTTTCTTTTTCTCCGATTAATGTGGGAATTTCTAGCCTCCACAACGAACATGGTGTCTCCTTTCAAAGTTGTTTTAATAATATAATAGATAGATGTACTGCCAGAAGCAACCAAAGATGCTACAGTGGGATTGTGTCATTTTTATTTTGTTTCAATGGTCAATTGGAAAGAAAATGCTTTATATTTTTTATGCTGTTGGATACAATTTGCTGTGAATTTCCCCCTTTGTGTTAAGATTATGATTTTACATATGCAACATGTAGTTTTGTTTTGAATTGGGATGCTTACGATTGACAGCTACATCCTTAGTGAACAGGCCCACCTGGACCTTTCTTCTTAGTGAAATATCACTTAAAAGTGCATTTTTACTGAATTCCCATAACTACTGAACAATTTCAGTAAAAGCACCACTGTTGTTCTCATAGTCTCATGTTTAAATGGGTGTTCTGTTTCTTCATGACTAATCCAGTCCATGAAGAATGATCCTTGCTTCTGCTTTTGGTTCTCTTACAGTCCTACTCCAGTTCTGTTTCTGATTCTCTTGCCCATTTTGATCTCAAGCATCTCCTCTGAGCCCTGCTCCCCTAACTGGCCGAATCCCTGTTCCTGCAAGTTCTCGTAGTGGTACTGCATGGCTGTCTATTCACGTCAGACGATATCTTGAACATTCTAGTAATTCCTCCACAGGGTAAGAGTACGGTTTTCCCTGTGTGGATTTTATGGCTTGTTTTAATTGGTGGCAAGTTTGCTAGGAGTGTTTAGGGGAGCAGAGAGCAAGGAGGGTGGTATGTGTGATATTGCTAGAGCATAAGCAACTCAAGCAAGTGGAAGAGAAGACTAAAATGAGTTGTTTAGTGAGGCAGATTAGGGCAAATCTGTCGAAAAGTGCTATATTTCTATCTAGAGTTCTTCCAATAGGTTTTAATTTTCATTAAGCAAGTTTCATTTAAGTTATTTTTGTTAAAGCCTGAATCTCTAGTACAGTAGCTGAAGTTGATGTTGTCATGTCCAATTTTGTGTTCAATTACGTTAGACTCGAAGAAAAAGAGTGAGATTTGTAAAATATATTTTCTATTGAGCCATCTTCTCATATAGTATAATTGTTGTATTTGTTTCAGGATACAGAAGTGGATAATGCTCTGGAGGGACTTTCATGTTCTTTTGAGAAATTGAAGAAATTAACACTTCGTACAAAATTCTGTGATGTCTCTAACATTTTATGTATGTTTTCTTTACTCAATAAGTGCCCCAACATTGAAGTTCTGGACATTGAGGTGATATTGCATCAGTTCTTTTCCCTATTTAATGCTCTCATTTAAAATATTTTTACAGGAACTATTTAAAATATTTGTTAATTTTTGGCAGATCATGGAAAGTTATTATCCTCAGAATGATGATATAGATGTAGATTTTTTCAATACAATTGGGACCAACGATATGTTTGCTAATCTGGATGGCATAACCATGAGGAATACCCCATGCTTGTCAAATGATATGCACTTTATTGAGTTTGTTCTGTCAAGAGCTAGGCTACTTACTAAATTTTGGGTTTTTCGAGATGATAGTAGCTCATTCTCAAAGCCTAGTGAAGAAGCAGTTATCGAGTTAGTAAAATATAGAAGAGTGTCACCAAAAGCCAAGGTCTTCTTTAGGAGCATGGATGTAAGTGACAATAACCTGTAAAGTTATCTATTGTTATATTTTTTTTTATCGGCATCTTCTGAAATTGTTATTTCAGGTTACGATATTCAATCTTGCATCATATGAGTTACTATGTATCTTAAATCCATCCATATTATATGACAAACCAACTGATTTTTTTTCTTTTTTTTTTAGTTAATGAAACAAGTATGTATGAATTTTTTCAGTATTTTTATAGCTGAGTAGGATGTGATGCTGGAATAGCTACCCTCCAACAGGGTTTTTCCCTTTGGAATCTTTGGATATGCAGAAGTGCATGTCAACATCAAAGTTTACTAATTTAATTCCATTCCCTTGTCAAACTAAACCCTGGAACATAAGGTGTCATTAACTTTGGAGAACATTGGATATACCTTCCATGTATCGATGTTTGAATATATACCCGAAAAGTTTATTTCACTCTAATATTTTCTTGTTATATAGTCTTACACATACATTAAATTACAAGTATCTGTTAGTTACAGAAGAAGCAATATATTGCTTGGCTTGTTTTGGACTGAACTGCAGGCTACTTGGTTCGGTCTTTGGGTTTAACAAATCCATGCAAGATGGTTAAAGCCAAAATATGAACAACCTCATCTTTTCGCTTATGCTTATGCTTATCAGCCAAAATTTGAATTTTCAACCTTAATTTTGGAGCTGATTTTGGTCTTTTTTCATTAAAGTTTATTTTTCAGCCTTTGCTTTTAGATCGCTAAGAATACGTATATAAATATTTTATTCACAAATTACTTTTCGTTTGCAAATATCCTGTTTGGCTTATTCCACGAACAGGAGCATAATAATGTCTTTTGATTCATTCTTTTGTTTGAGGTACCGTTCAAGTTCTCTTTCAAAGCACTATTTTGTCAAACAGTTTTGTCTAACTTATTGGAAAAGGTTGTGTATGTAAAGTGCTTTCTAGTGTATTTGTGATGCAAAGTTTGGATACACAGAAGATGTAAGGTCTTTGATATAGAGAACCCCTTTTCTGTTGCACCCCTTTGCAACCAAATTGATTTCCGCATAGAAATACTCAACCCTTGCAAAATGCCTTGGTAAAATGAACATTTGCTGTGCAAAGACTCGAACATTTGTCTATTCAAATTCCTATTTATTTTTGTCTATTCGAATTCTGGGTAACACCTCTTATTTCCCTCTTTCTGGTATTTACACAGTTGATTGTTGCGCTGCAAAAGACTCAAATATATCAATTTACTGTTGATTGCCTATAGTCTGGAAAATGTTTAGAAAATTATGGCCTGAGTAATTATTTTTCTTTGTATTGGACAGGATTATTGCATTTGAGTGCCAAGAGCATTCTTGGTGCGGAGCTAGAGGATATCTTTTACATGGACTGTGGTCAAGCATGCTTTCGCATATTACTTGCTACCGGAACAGCTTGATTGTTAAGTTTTCTTTCTACCGGACATGACTCTGGTAATATTTGTTGTGGGTATCCGAGAGCATGTATCAATTGTCACTGGTTGATTCAGTGTCAATTTTGCAGAAATGGTGGAGGTAACAGTGGCTTGTAGTGTAATCTTCTTCGAAGATAAAAAAGTGTTTACAGTAATTGTCTGTACACCAAATACTAGTCAGACATTTTAATTATGGATGATTCTTGGATTTTGTTGTATTGCCCATTATCTTGAAGGCTTGACTTTGAACATAATTTCTCGTTAGAATAAAGTTTATAAAATCTAGTAACTTTATAAGATCATGAAAGTATTTATCAATAATGCTATATCTACCAATTTTATGATTAAAAATAAGAATTGCTAGATGTATTGATAGTCCAAATTTCAAAGGTTGACCAACTCTTGTTCAAAACGTGTCGAATCAGCTGGTCTCGAATATCTGTTCAGAGTTTTGTTACAGTTTGAGCTAACTGAGATACTGAAAATCAAGCTGGAGTGGCAGTTTGTGAACCTTCGCTCTGCTTTGACAGAATTCGTAGCTGACGTTTTGATTTGGGCCTTTGGTAGGCGAAATCTAATGCTTGATACCTCTAACACATAAACCTCAATAATTCTAATTCTTTCACATTAGATTTTGTTTTACCAAAGGCCCAAACCAAAATTTAACATATTATATAGGTTATCTCTTAATTTGTAGATAGATGATATAGATAAAATTAGAGGTGGTAGTCACCTCTATTTATAAAACTTGCTCCCAGATATCCTTTCTTTATGTACCCCATATGGCCACATGGAAAAGAGATGCATATGCTATATTTTTGGTAGCTAATTACTAACTGGTACACTTACACTCCTCGCTCTATAGAAAATTAATGATAGAAAATATTTCTTTTTTACGTACACGCTTCCCAAACTATTAAACAGTTGTTTTTTTGTTACAAAAATTTCGTAGAAACGTTATTTTAAGAATTATGTTAATCATTTTTAGGTTAAAGTAATTAACACTCAATTAATCATGTGTTAATGGTTCTCTCAAACAGCCTAGTTGCGGCGTTTTGAGAAGTTTGACACAAGATTTTAGGGAAAGTGCTAGGCCGAGATAGACCTCATTGGCGCTAAGCCCACTTCCTATTTTCTAGCCTCACTGCTTCTCTACCTCACCGCCTCACCACCGATGTTTGAGCCGCCTCCTCTGTGAACCTGCATCACCGACGGCGAGCCGATGACCCCAATCATTCGTCAATGTATATGCTTCTCCATTGCTACTCGCAATCGATTAGCACTTGCCATCCCTAAACCCTAGCTCGATTTTGGTGAATAGAAATCCATATAGATATCGCTGCCTAGTCGCAAGCTACGGTCATCGCCACGGGCGATGCGGGGCCATCAGCTTGGCCTGGACTTTCTCCCGCCGGAGATTCTCAATGACGTCCTCTCCCACCTCCCCATCCACGACACCGTCTGCGCTTTGGCCTCGACTCGCTGTGCGAAGGCCGGATGAGGAGCTCTACATTCTCCACTCCATCTTCTCATGCTGCGAGCTTACCCAACTCGAACTTATAGAGTGCGACATCCTAGGTTTTCCAACATGCTTCGTAGGGTTCTTAAATCTAACTAGTCTATCACTATCAGATGTTGGCTTTCAAGAAGGAGCACAAGGATTTGAAGTATTGTTGGCTAGATCTCCATATTGCTAAAAAGACTATCACTCCTGATGGTGTTGTTTCCTTACAAAGATGGTGGATAGGAGAAGATGGTTATTCAGGAATCAGGCTCCAAATATCTAGAATTTGATTATTATTGAAATATATGAAGATGGGTGGCAGATCAGTAACCTCCCATCCCTTGAGAAAGCAATAGTCGATTACGCAATATACTCTAACGACTGTGATTTCATCAAGCTTATTACATGATTGTCTCGAGCAAGGGAGCTCGAATTCATAATGCCGGTAAATTGTTCTACTCTGTTTCTCTTGGTTTCTTTTCTGGTACATTATCAACCAACAGATAATCATGAGCTACAATAGATGTTCTTGCAGCAAGATTAACAAAATGTCATCTTCTTTATGCAATACGTCCTATTTCTCACTTAACTATTTTATATACCTATTTCTCACTTAACTATTTTATATACCTATACAGAGGTGGTGTTTGAAGCTCGTGCAGATAAAGATGAAGATTAAGTGTTTCACGCAAAACGAGGTAGTATTAACATATGATTAATTAAATTTTAATTATTATGAACTTGAAAAATATATTTATCTGATATTTTAGAGCAACTTCCATATATAACCGTATAGTAGTTTGAAAAACGTACCACGAATATCCAATTTTCCATCCGACTTGTTGGAGAAAAGATAACTGTTTGGAGAGCTTCTAGACAGGCCTTTGTCATGTTTCTCGGACATACGGCCCAGTCCATATTGGCTCAACCGCAGTTCGGCCCGGGAAAATTTTGATCTTGCGCACGATCCGCAAGACCGCACGAGAGCGGTTAGGTTTTGGAGCGCGCGGGGGAACGGAAATGGCCGACGTGCGGTCGCCGCCGCCGCCGCCGAGCAGGCAGCGGCGAAGCGTCGGGCCGGCGATGGACGCGCTGGGCTCGCTCCCCCTCGACGTCCTCGACAACATCCTCTCCCGCCTCCACATCCACGACGTGGTCCGCACCTCCGCGCTGTCCCGAGCGTGGCGCCGCCGCTGGGAGTCGCTCCCCACCGTCGGCCTCCTCAACAGCCCCGGCATCGGCGCCTCCGACGTGGACGCCCTGCTCCTCCGCCGCACCGCGCCCGTCCGCTCCTTCCGCCTCGCCACGCGCGACCGCTCCTGGTCCCCCACCGCCTTCCACGACTGGCTCCTCCACCTCCACCTCCGCGGCGGCCTCCGGGACCTGGAGCTGACCCTCCGGTACGAGTTCATGTACCAGAAGCTCAACTCCTGCCTCTTCTCCTTCCGCGAGCTCACCTCCCTCAAGCTCTACTGCTGCGGTCTCCCCAACTTGCCCGCTGAGTTCGCCGGGTTCCCGAATCTGAAGACGCTGCACTTCTCTATGGTCCAAGCTCAGAGTCCCGGGGGAAGGGGGATAGCCACCCTGATTGCCGCATCGCCGGTGCTCCAGGAGGCGAGTCTCATCGACGGAAAGCTCATCGGAGATGGACCCGACGAAGATTGGGTGATTCGGGGGTCCAATCTCCGGAAACTGACCATAGCTCTTGGCCATAAATATGGTGGACGGATCGAAGACATCGCACGGCTGGAGGAATGTTGTCTCTTTGGCCCAAATTACGCCAAATACTTGATGCGGATGGCGCATGTCACCAAGCTCAGCTTCTACTGCAATTCCATTTTGGTAACCCATCTGGTTTATTTCATTGTTGCATCAATTTTGATTCATATCTGTTATTACAGATCTTTTTTTTTTACCCCAATTTTCAAGGATTGATTGAAGGGAAGACAGTGTAGTTAGCCTGACAGATGTTTTGTTATCTAAAGTGTTGATTGGAAGTTTGGAACTCTTATGGCATGTTTTACTTTTTATAAAGTGCTCCATTAGTTAGTAATAAAAAACAAGTTAGTGAAATAGACAGTATTATTATAGAAACTGATAATTTATTGTCACTTTTTTTATATTGAATATTGATACCATGTTTTGACACTAATTTACTGATTTTTTTTCCAGTCAACTGAAGTTGACGTGCTGGAGCGATTGCCATTCCTGTTTGAGAACCTTAGGAGCTTAGTCCTTGGAGTGAATTTTTGTATTTTATCTCACATTTTGGCTACTTTTTGCCTACTTAGAAGTGCGCCAGTTCTTGAAGAACTCGATGTTTGGGTAAATGCTGAATTCACAAGCTCCTTTTTCCTTTATTTTGTTTCAAGATGATGACAATTCCTTTTGTGTTTCCCTACAGGTATTTAGTGATGGGACCCAGGAAATGAAAACAGATGATGAGTTCTTCGATGCTCAGTGGGTCAATCATATGTTTGCCAAACTTCATGTTGTGCGCATGAAGAAGGTTTCTTGCCTCTGTAATGAAATGCTTCTTATAGAGTTCATTCTGTCCAAGGCAAGAGCACTACGAGTGCTGTCCCTCACTCTTGCATCCAATTCCCAGTTCAGTATCGAGGAAGCAATTACTGATATAACTGAATATCCGAGAGCCTCACCTTATGCGCAGGTCATCTTCGCGGGTAGAGAACCAGAATGTGCAAATGAGTAAGCATTGTGATTCTGATATTTCCTTGCCGTGCTGTTCCATACATTCTTGAATTTTCTCAGATGTTCTTTTCTACACTTGTGCCTTAAAAATTCCTTCCAGTTTACTCTTTTCTGAACACCCTATGTGCATTTAGTATTCGGTGCGGTTTATATTGTCTATAAGGTAAATTGCATTATAAATCCCTTAACTTGCATGTGTGCAACATTCTAGGGTAAACTCTCGTCTCACTAATCCCGTTTCACTAAAAAACCCTTAGAATCCACCCCTGGCAACAGATTGCTGATGCGGTGTCTGGTTGGTTTTGAACTTGGAGCATGGGTCTAGCAGATAGTACATGTGCCCCAATGAGCGTGATGTTATCCTTTAATTAATTACTATTTGGTAGCTTGTTTTGTTATGAACATCTGTTAGAGACTGTTTTGTTATGGACATCTGTTAGAGACCGTTTAATTTACCTATTTGAGCTGTTACCTCCTAGGGATGGCAACAGGGGCATCTCCGGTGGGTGATGAGCCCCTGTCCCCACCCCTGGACAGCTCCAAATCTCCTGTCCCTCTTCCCCATCCCTGGCGTTACTGCTGTCTCTGCCCGTCTCTGCCCCTGCCAGGCTATAGGGTCTCGAGAGGTATATGCACTGGGCAAAACAACCACATTGCTCACTGTTGGGACTTGGGAGTAGAGCAAAGAAATAAAAAAGGGAAAACCAATTTCAACCAACAAGAACTTTGGCCCCATCCCGGTCCCCTAGTAGGGGAATTTCTCAGCGGGGAACAGGGGACGGGGTCCAATGCCATCCCTAGGGTTGGCCTATATAGAGGCAGCAGCATGCATTGGAGATTAAACAAGAATAAAGAAGTCCCTCTCTGCCTTCAATCCTTCACAATTAGTCTCTCTTCTACAGTGTTTATATCCATGAATCCAATATTCATAATAGTAGTGTTAATTGCTAACTGCAAGAGAGATGAAACGGAGTTTCAACTCTCGAGAGTTATGGGACATCTCACACTTGCACGTGGTGAAATTCAATCTTGCCTATAAGATCAACATGATATATCTACATTAAATTCTGTATGAATTTGCAAACATGTGATGTACTATCTTGTTCAGAGCTTACAATATTCAAAATAAACTCACCATTTTAAACACTATATGTTGGACAAATATTTGTGAGTTTCTTTATTCTTTGAAATGTCTACTTTTCCTCAAAATTTTTTCTCTAGAATTATGACTCGTGAGATAAAGCTTGTGATACTTGAGAAAGCTACCTGTTGTTGATATGCTACTACTGCTATGCAAAATATATATTTTTAGCACAAATCCAGTAAGTTGTTTTTTTTACTCAGTGAATGGAATGGTTTCGTTGATTTATCCGCCGAGTTGTCTGACTTGGAGGACATACAGACATCAGGCAGAAGATCACTCGATACTGTTAACCCTCGGAGAAGGCAGCGGTTGAATGGGGAGTCTGTAGCTCAGCTGCAACAGCTTGAGGAGCAGCTGTTAGAGTTGGAAAAGGAGGAGGAAGAGCACCACATGCGTAGGATGCAAGCATTGAATGAGATGGACCAGGAGAGTGAAAATGTCTTTAGACATCAAGAGTACATCATATCTACAATTGAGGTATCATTGTCCTAGCATAACAACTCTTTAATTTTTTCCCCAAAAAGAACCAATAGTTGTATGTATGTATGAATGAATTTGCTGGCTGATGGAAATGCAGTTTCTGTCTAAACAATGCAACCTTCACCAATTTAGCCTTCCCCCATGGCCAGGACGGCCATCAATGCTGTCATCTCATACGGTAAGTAATGCTCCCGGGGTTCTGATATTACTCCCTCCGTTTTATATTACAAGTTGTTTGACTTTTTTCCTTAGTCAAACTTTTTTAAGTTTGTAGAAAAATATAATAACATTTTCAATACAAAACAAACATATTATCAAAATATATTCAATGCTAAATTTAATAAAACTAATTTAGTGTTGTAGATGTTGCTAATTTCTTCTATAAACTTGGTCAAATCTAAAAAAACCTTAACTAAGTAAAAAAATCAAATGACTTATAATATGAAACGGAGGGAGTAATTTGGAATACGGTCTTATATACTTCTTTGATGGTAAAGGCTACCACCGGACCAGGAGACACTCCAGTTGATCCTGTTGATAATGCCGATGTACATGTGGATTCTCAAGAAGACCATGCCACTCTTGATGCTGCTGATGCTCATGTTGGTTCTCCAACAAAGAATGTTGCCAATGGTGCTCCGAATGGTTTTGCGGATTCTCCAGAAGGCCATATCTGACTGGAGTTTCATGATACTAGTCATTGGTGTACTTTCATTGGCTGTGAAATTTTCAGTTGTCAACATCCTCGACTGTGGAACTATATCGAATTTATCATCTGTTGAAGTAATCACAGTGGTACTCCAGTAATCCATTTCCAATTTTCAACTTTGTTGCAGTTGACAGTTTAAGGGTTTGCACTGAAGTTTTCACTTCGACACATGAAGGACACATTGTCACAGTTATGTGACTTTTTTTTTTAATTTCAAATGTCAGTTGGAAGTCTCCAATTGCACAGCTGAAATATCAATAATTCAAAATGCATAATGGTCAAAATCAGATGTTTGAAAGTAAGTTGAAAGTCCCAAAAGTCTTGGCTTGAAAGTTTCATTTTTCAGTTGATATTTTCTAAAAAGTATTTATGCAAGTTTCAGAAAAGAAACATAGCCACAATTAAACTTACCAATTTACTCAACCAGCGATAAGTTGGCCCAAGGCCCAGTTTTTTCTTCTTCTAGCAGAGGAATTTAGGTTTCCGAGCGCGCGAATTTGGGGAAAACCGCTAAGAAATGGCAGCCTCGCCGCCCAACCGGAAGCGGCGGCTCGCGGCGGCGGAGGCGGAGGCGGAGCCGGAGTTGTCGCCGCCGGATGCGCTCGGCGCGCTCCCCGTCGAAGTCCTCGACAACATCCTCGGCCGCCTACACATCTACGACGTGGTCCGCACCTCGGCGCTCTCCCGCGCGTGGCGGCGCCGCTGGGAGTCGCTCCCCACCGTCGACCTGACCCGCAGCCCCGGCGTCGCGGCGTCCGACGTCGACGCGGTCCTCCTCCGGCGCTCCGCCCCCGTCCGCGCCTTCCGCCTCGCCGCGCGCGACCCCTCCTGGTTCGTCGACGCCCTCCACGACTGGCTCCTCTACCTCTCCCGCAGCGGCGTCCAGGCCCTGTACCTGTGGTTCCCAACGCCCAGCTTCCGGCTCCACTCCTGCCTCTTCTCCTGCCGCGAGCTCACCTCCCTCGACCTCGAGGGTTGCCGCCTCCCACCCGCGCCCTCGGGGTTCGAGGGGTTCCAGAACCTGAAGAAGCTACACCTCACGAAAGTTTCCCTCCCGGAGCACGGGGACAAGGCATTGGCGGCCTTGTTCGCCGGGTCGCCATTGTTGGAGGATGTGGAGCTTATGAACGCGTTGCTCGTCGGCGATGGCGCCGACGAATGGGTGATTCGCGCGCCCAATCTCCGGAAGCTTATAATGGTTGCTCCGTTTCCTTATGCTGGACGAGTGGAGGATCTTCCACGACTTGAGGAAGGGATTCTGTGCGGCCCCAATTACGCCAAGTTTTTGACGGGGATGGCTCATGTGACCAAGCTAGAGTTCGTGTGCAGTTTCATGCGGGTAAGTATTCTACTACTTTTTTCATGGCTGACGTCCATTGTAGATTAATCTCTCTAACAGATTGTGTTTAATTAAGTGACCGGGATTTATACCATAGAATGATAGAATATGGCTATGTAGTTGTTTACTGCCAAATTGCTAATTGCAGCAGGGGGAAAGGAAAAAGAAAGAGGATGGTTTTTATTCATAGAAGAGACAATTGTGGGATCACACTTCATTCTTGACAGAGCAATTGCCATTCTAGAATATTTCCAACTTCTTGTTCCCACCATGATTTCCATCAGTAAAGTTCATAGTAAAATTAGCAAATGCAGAAGGAAAATGTGCAACATTATTGTAGGAACTGAACAATATCACTGCAATATTACTTTTTGTGCAAACCTTTTGTTCATTTTGATTTCACATGTATTGTCTAATACCATTCTTTTTTCCTGTTTAAGTCAACTGAAGTTGATGTGGTTGAGCAACTGCCATTCTTGTTTGAGAAACTTAGGAGCTTAGTCATCAGTGTTAATTTTTGTAGAATGTCCCACATTTTGTTTATGTTCTGTCTACTTAGAAGTGCTCCTGTTCTTGAAGAACTTGATGTTTTGGTAATGTTAAATGATCACTTCCAAATTCATTGTGCCAAACTGCCTATACTTGTTTCAAGGTGATGATACTGTTTGTATTTCCTTTATAGGGACAAGGCGATGATGCTCAGGATATTGATGCGAATGATGAGTTCTTGAATGCTCAGTCAACCAATGATATGTTTGCGAAACTTCATGTTGTGCGAATGAAGAAAGTTGCTTGCCTCTGTAATGAGATGCACTTTATGGAGTTTGTTCTAAACAAAGCAGGAGTACTGCGAGTGCTATCTGTTTATCCTTCTTCTGGCAGCACATGTAGTAATGAGCAGACAATTATAACAGAACATCCGAGAGTTTCACCTGATGCACAAGTCATCTTCATGAATAGAGAATCTGCAAATAAGTAAGCATTCTGATTCTGATATTTCCATGTGTTGTTCCATATGCCCATCAGCCATTGTGTGCTCCTAAACCAAACTTATACTTTTCAATGCTTTCTGGTCTACATTGTGGTGTTGAGATGTAAAGGCACTCCAGGGTCAGGGTGGACACCATCATCAAGTCCTGCCTTGCCTTGCTAGGTAGGTTTGAGTCCTACAAGAATCTGTGCTGTCTCTTATGCTCCATCCTTCCATTCCTCTTTGGCACCACTCTCCAGATCTACAGGCTTTCCTTTCCATCTCTCACTCATGCTTCAACAGCCCAGATCGACTTCTTCTTTCTGTTTCCCTCCATCTCTCAGTTCTTCTTGTGCTCTGCTCTTATTTTGTTCTCTCTTTTTAGCTAGTTACAAACGTAGAACTACTCCTGGGCATTGGCTCTAACCATTACTTGGAGCAAGTCTGATAAGTTCATTTTTTAAAAAAAATAAATAAATTATCTTTTATAACTGTCACTGTACTCTATTGCTTGCTATTTTATTTCATGTCTTTATCCTGGTACTCTGTGACAACCATGCTTGTATACTATATGGACATTTGATAAGTAAACTCATGGTGTATACACTGTCTTATATTGTCTATAAGAAGTAGAACAATGTATTTGTAATTTGTATGAATTCGACAAATGTCTGCTGAGTTTCTTTTTAGAGCTTACAGTATTCAAATTGACCATTCCAACATGTTGAACAAGTATCCGCGCTTCTCAAAATCTTTAGCACCCTGAGGTAGTGAGGGCTGAGAGAAAATATCTAGCAGTGAATTGCACCCAAGAAACTATTTGTTTTCCTTTGAAACTGTTGTTTCATACTTCCATGGGATCCTGTAAGCTCCCCAGTATGTGAGCACGCATGTCTGCTGCTTGTTCCGCCTACTTTGGCTTCTCGGTTTTAAACATATGGTTGCTACTCAAGTCAATAGTCGTACACTTGTATCAAGGGTTTCTATGGCATTCTCCTCTCCTTCCAAGTGTTGCTACCATGCATGATGAGGGGTGGTGTCATCTCCTTGCAAAGCAGGCCTAAAAAAATGCTGCCTCTGTGTGCTTGCAAGTATTGCTGGAGAAGCTTCTACATGGTACCACCTCCACATTTTTACCCATGTTGCTTTTACATGCAACAAGGGCCTCCATCAACAGTGAGAAGGTGGTGTGGATATATTTGCCAGGTGAGATTCCCAATTGACAACTGATAGTTAGCTTCTTAGCTGGAAGCTGAATTTTGTTTGAGGTGAAACTGCAACATGAGTTCAAAGAGCAAGCAAGGGCCGGCTTAGGACAGGTAATGGGAATGGACTGCTGGGGAGTGTCAAACATCTGTTGGTGGGGCAAAGTGATAAGTCAGGAAGCGTGTATCCGCCCCCTTCCCACGGGCACTCTTAAAAGCTGCTCTATTTTTTTGTATGTTCAGCACTATCAAATTTGCCCCTCCCTTAGCTTATCTGGTACTGATTTTTTTTTTGTTCCATCTAACTGAATGCAGTGGTTACATGCACACATCCAGCGTAAACTATGAGTTGGAAACAATAAGATCAGGCACCTGGTTAGATGTTGAACACCCTCGGAAAATTCATCGGTTGGATCTGGATGCCGTGGATCAGCAGAAGCAGCTTGAGAAGGTACTGCTACAAACACAAAAGGAGGGGAAAAAACGCAACGAGGAAGCACAAGCTCGTCATGAAGATACGAAGCGCAGGCTAAAATTCTGCGTTGCAGCTAATGAATACTTCACATCGGCCCTAAAGGTAGCTGACTATTCTAAGTTGACCGTTGTTCAATTTTTATTCAACCCATTAGAGTCCTTATTGCCTGTTGGAAATGCAGTATCTGTCCGAGAAAAGCAACATTCCTATTCCCCCATTTCCTGATTCTTCTTCAGTCTCGTCGTCTTCCCAACCTGTAAGTACTTGCTTACCGGATAACAATAGTATTGATGTTGCATACTTGTCTCACAAAATGTTTGGCAACAAAGGCCATGTCCAGGTCGGCTCTTACAGATCCTGCCGTTCGTAGCGCTGACAAAGTGCAAGAAGATTCTCGGGTAGACCATGACGTCGTGGGTGCTGCCAGTGTTCGTGCCAATTCTCCTGAACCTGAAGATCATCTCTGACGAGTCTTCCAGCTGCTGGCTTCGTGATCCAAGTCTCCTGAAACTGAAGATGTATAATTGTTCGATTTCTTGCAACGCTGGAATCTGTCTGCACTTTTCCTGAATGATGTACGGATTGATATGGACTTAAGCTTAGTACATGCTGTTTTATTATTTCTCAATCGAGATCAACAAATGTATACAACTAGAAAATATATATTACTATTATACTCCACCTACATCCTGAGAGGAAATATGGTCCTGGGGAAACACAGGTGATTGGTTTTCTTTTTCCATTGTAAAGTGCACCAAAGGTCTTTGAACTTATCACGCTAAGTTATCTAGGTCCCTAAGCTTTGAAAATGTATATTTAAATACTAGAACTTGTTAAAGTGTGACTTCATGTTCAAAACTGCCATGTCTTTGAGATCCTATGTGGCGCTCGTGTGGCGCTCATGTCATTCCATGCAGAGAGGAGGTGGCAGTGAAGTAGGATCCTAAGGGCACATGGCGATTTTGGATTGGGATGATACAGTTTAACAAGTTTTGGGACACGGCTCTATATTTGTTAGGATGACACATTTTTAACAAGTTTTAGAACTTGAAACTTCATTTTCGAAGTTTGGGGCCTAGATGGCACAATATTATAAGTTTAGAGACCACTTTTATACTTTACTTTAAGAACTAATTGCATGGATTGCATAGATTGAATTGGCACGACATAGTAATCAACCCGGCGGCATTGATGACTTTAAGAGAGTGGCGGAGGCTGCGTGGGCTATGACGAGATAGTGGCTATTGATGTGTTATATCTAACCACGGTATTTGAGGGAGGGTACAGCTAATACAGAGACTTTTATATTTAGCTTAGGTCCTTAATGTAGGTAATAGCACTACTTTAGTTTATATCATTAATGTATTGATTTGGGATCTATCACGAAGGGAAATCAAGCCTACCAAATAATCTCAATGATTATATAATAATTTGTAGTTAGTTCATATCATTATATGTATTGATCTGGGATCTATAAAATTGAGCAAAGGGGAGATCAAACCTACCAAATAATCTCTTTCCTCCTTGGCTCCTTGCATAAGCTTGGCGTGGTGTGATATATGATCATGACTTATTATTTAGTATCCTTCGTATGATCTCTTGTCCAAGTAGGATCTCAAATAAAATACAAGCAGACAAGGCTCTATTGAATTGGACTACACATGCAAATAAAATTATTTCATCTTAGAGGCACCATTCAGTACAGGAATAAGCGATGTTAACACTGGCAGCGGCTGTGCATGTAGAATGAAAGGGGAGGGGGTGTGGGGGTTAAGGGGGTGATGAACATGTGGGGCCTATTTATTTCTTTTTTTTTAAAAAAAAATATTGATTGGATCACCACGTATAGTTAGCAAATCTCTAAAAATTATACTTAGTATGTACCAAAATATAGCAATCTAGAATTGATCATGCCTAGATTCATATTACGATGTGTCTTATCTCATTTTAGTTACTATATATTTTGGGATGGAGGTTATACCAAATCATGTTAACTTAAAACTACTTTAACTTGAGTCAAAGGTACACTAATAAATTGAATGATTTTTTGGAAGTAAAGGCGACCCAGTCAATCGATCAAACTATCAATCCAAAGTTTGCTGGTCATAGTTCGAGGGTAGAGATGACAATAGGGACCCGATCACTAATTCCCCACGGTGAATTCATACATTAGAAGATGTGGATGTTTGATATTTACCACCCATAGGGAATTTAATGGTGCAAAACTCATCATCATCGGGAACCCGTCCCCGCGGTGACCCAAGTGCATTGTAGCTAGGGGCCTATTGTAGACCTTATGAGTTTTTTCCTATAAAATTGAAGCCTAATAACCACGTATATATAACTTCTAACCCTAGTTAACAACCTTCCCCATCTCCGCCGCCACCCCACCGTTTCTCTTCTTTGCCGACTACTGGCTATGGTTTCGACCTCCTCCATAAGCTCCAATGGCGACAAAGCAAGGTGAGCATATGTGGTGATAGGGATAACCGTGAGGATAAATTCACCGCTTCGATCTCTCCCATAAGCTCCAACAGCGATGAAGCAAGGTGAGCATATGCCGCGCGGGGATGGGGATGGATAGAATGTAGCCCGTTGGTGGGGGCTGGGACTGTAAAATTTTATCACCATGTGAACAACCCCCCCCCCCCCCCCCCCCCCCCCCCCCCGCGCCGCCGGAGGCCGCGGCAAGCGGCGGAGGCGGCGGCAGAATCGCCGCCGGACGCACTATTCTCGCTCCCCCTCGACGTCCTCGACAACATCCTCTCCCGCCTCCACATCACATCTACGAGGTGGTCCGCACCTCCGCGCTCTCCCGCGCGTGGCGCCGCCGCTGGGCGGCGCTCCCCTCCGTCGACCTCGCCCGCAGCCCGGGGATCTCGGAGCCCGACGTCGACGCGATCCTCCTCCGCCGCCCCGCCGCGCTCCGCACCTTCCGCCTCGTCGCGCGCGCGCGCAAGGGCACCTGGTCCGTCGACGCCCTGCACCACTGGCTCCTCTACCTCTCCCGGAGCGGCGTCCAGGCCCTGGACCTCTCGTTCCCGGAGCTCCGCTTCCGGCTCCACCCATGCCTCTTCTCCTGCGGGGAGTTCACCTCGCTCGCCCTCAACTCCTGCCGCCTCCCACCGGCGCCCTCGGGGTTCGCCGGATTCCCCAATATCAAGACCTTACGCCTCGAGGATGTTGACGTCCCGAGGCACGGGGGGAAGGAAGTGGCGGCGCTGATAGCCGCGTCGCCATTGCTCGAGGATTTGGGGCTCTTGGCCGTGAAGCTCATTGGGGATGGCCCTGACGAGGAGTGGGTTATTCGGGCGCCCAATCTGCGTAATCTGACAATGGTGTGTGAAACTGCTTTTGGTGGCCGAGTGGAGGATCTCCCACGACTGGACGAAGGGAGATTGTTTGGTCCCAATTGCGCAAAGTTCTTGGCAGGAATGTCGCAGGTGACCAAGCTCGATTTCTTCTGCAACTGCATGTTGGTAAAGACTCCGATTCATTCCTGCATTGTATATTTGTATCGATTTGTTAATTTTTATCTTGTGATTACCTATGCTCTTTTGATGAAACGATTTGAATATTTGATCAGACGAAACGGGATATATACTTGGTTATGGGGAACTTTTTTTCATGAGAGAGAGAGAGAATCTGATAGATGAGGCAATATTGAGTTAATCAGACGGTTCAGATTCAAATGGGGTGCATAGATTCAGACTTTTAGTTGCAGCAATTTTTAAATACATATAACGCATTGGTACAATTCTCTATTATTTTGCTGTCACAAGAGCAGTATGTCTTAACACTTCAAGTACTTGAAGCATTAGTATAGACATTATTTCCAGAGAACATATGTATCAACACTAAAATTAAGGAATGATAGAAGATAGTTTCAAACCGCTGTTAGATTAATTTTGAAGAAATGATTTTTTTTATACACGTACCTAGAATATTGCGGCTATCTTCTTGGACCTGCAAATCCGCCATTCTCTCCATTAGTTAAACTAGCAGTAATAAATGTATATGTGAACACTATTGTAACTCTTGACTCATACTTTGTTCATGACTCATTGTTTTCAGTCAACTGAAGTTGATGTGCTGGAGAGATTACCGTTCTTGTTTAAGAACCTTAAGAATTTATCCCTGGCTGTGAATTTTTTTTAAAATGTCCCACATGCTAGCGATTTTCTGCCTTTTAGAAGTTCCCCATTTATTGAAGAACTTGATGTTTGGGTAAGGAACCTCACTCAGTTGCTCATTCCTTTTTTGCCATCACTTGTTTCAGCTTTCAAGGTGATAACATGTATGATTTTTCTTGTAGGGATGCACTGAAGGAGCTAAGGAATTTGAAGCAAACGACAAATTCTTGAATGCTCAGTTGACTGATGATATGTTTGTGAAACTTCATGTTGTGCAACTGAAGAATATTGCATGTGTTCGTAATGAAATGCACTTTATGGAGTTTGTTCTTTCTAAAGCAAGACTGCTAAGAAAGCTATATGTTCGTCTTTCATTCTACGCTATATGCAGTAATGAGGAGGCAGTTATTGATATAGCAGAATATCCGAGAACTTCATCTGATGCTGAGATCATCTTCATGGGTAGAGAATCAGAATCTTTATTGAAGTAAGCATTTTGATTCTGAAAGTTTCTTCTCATCTTGCTCCATATATTCATTGATTTATCTATTTTTGAGTGGTTCTAAACTGCTATTTTTTACTGGGTAATTCCTTTTTCTAGACAATTTTGGACATCCGATAAGTACAATATATTCAATTTTCAATGTGTGCCTTAAACAGTGATCTAAGACCAGCATCTATGTGTATGGAATTGAGATGCTATATTTATATCTGTTCACAGCTTGGATCATTTTAACACACTGACCTTGAACAAATATCTCCTTTTTTTTGGAAAATCTCGATGAATATGACGTTGAGTTTCTCCTCTCAGTGAAATGCAACGCCATCATGGATACATCCACTGAGGAATGAGGTGGAGGAGACATGAACAAGCAGTGGATTGAGCAATGACAGTAAGCCATAGACCATAGGAGTCGGCGCCTCGGCGGCGGCTGGACCATAGAGTCTGTGGCACAACTGGAGGAGTTTGAGGTGATGATAAAGCTAGAAGAACAGCTCCACCAGATGAGTCATCTATCATGGATGTCTCACGTCTGTGGTTCATTGCTAAGATAATGGTACTAAACATGGTAGCTTTACTGACCTTAACTTTATATGTCCTACAAGCAAATGATTATTACTGGCTGATGGAAATGCGGCTCTATCTAAAGAATGTGGCATTGACTGTCCTGAGTTTCCAGAGCTAACAGCTCCTCATCAAGTAAGCAATGCTCGATCGATTCTGTATTTCTATCTGACAACTGTAACATGTATTTCCTTGATTCCTACTACTTTTGATGATAATTTTATGTGACAACAATTGCAGCCCATCTTAAATTCAAGTCTTATACAACTTTTGATGTTAAAGGCCATGCTCAGACAAGGAGACATTACTGATCCTGTCAGTAACGGTGTTGGCAATGCACATGTGTATTCTGAAGAGGGCCATATCGTCAACCATGTTGCCAATGTTAATGCTGATTCTCCAGAGGGCCATGTCTGGGATCGGGAGGCGACAGACTCTCATCCCATCGTCCATGGTTCTGTCAGTGCCGTGCAGATCTGGAGCAGACCATGCTTGCTAGTCGTAGGTGCACTCGCTGTCTTTTGTGATTATACTAGTATATTCTAGTAACCTGTATCTTTTATTTCTTCCTGAACCCTGATGTTATTCTGTTTTCTGTCACCCTGGAGTATACTGTATTGCTGATCTACATACTAGTTGCTTCTACTTGGGAGCAATACATATGCTCGGTTTATCGTTTCCTGATTAATGGATTATCTCATTACCCCATGAGTTTGTAATGCGATGCAAATTCTATTGACATAATATACTTCTTGACTGATGGATTACGTGAGTTTCTTGTAAGATATATTTGTGTGAGATATTGTACTCGGAGTCTGGATCTTGCCCCGATGCATCACCAAGTTTCTGCATCAAAGCCATTAAAACCACGGGGAAATGACCAGCCAACGATATGGTGGCGCCAAAGGAGAAGACTGTTCTTTCAGAAATCAGAATATAACTGAACTTAATGGAGTTCCAGTGTGTCCCAGCCAAATCAGAGTACCTGTAGCAATCTTACTTGAGATTTCATATGGAGTAATAATGGCAAAAGCAGGCGTATCCAAGAGAGGTTCATCTCAGGTCAGATCTTAATGTGCGCAGAATTCGCAAGTCAGTAAATGTTCTGATTCTGAAACGATCTAGTGCTCAATCTTTTCCAATGTGCATGTCATAAATATTCATATTCTGTCCTATACAAAGTACAAGCTGCCTCAATCTTAGTTGTTTAAGTGGAAGCTAAGGTTAACTTTGAAGTTTCAAGTGTGTACTTGCTGCATTGAACCATCCAATAGATCAAAACCGTAGAGGATGTCATCTGTTTAGCAGTAATTGTGTGCTTATTTTTTGACAGATGGACCAGGGAGGATGCAGTGTAGAGACGTAGAGTTGTGGCCCTTCTTATCCTTTTATATTTATTATGAACGTCAATGGGTTACCATTTTTATCTGTATAAAGCTAAATAAATCTTATAAATATTTGTGATTAGCACCTAGCATAGTCTTTGTTGGAAAGAATCACTTTATTATATTTAGTACTTTCGACAGTGCTACTAGCTAGCTAGCTAGCTGCTAGAAATGTTTATGGTTAGCAGATGGTATGAATATATTTCTATTTAGTTGGAGGATTGTTGAGTTTGGCACATCATACATTCAGTATGTTGGGCCTAAAACTGGAAAACACCATTTTTGTCTTGACTTTAAACAATGCTAATTTGATCAGAAGCCATAAAGATGAGCACTGAAGCAAATTCTCTTCATTTCACCATGTCTATTCAAGGAAGGAGACAAAAATTGGGTCCCTGTTAGGCTAAAAAAAGACAGTTATGAGAAGTAACCTTGGCTCTTCTGAATTTGCAGCTTCCTGAAGCAGGATGCTTACTATGACATGGTGAGAGATAGAGGGAGACACACTCATCATGCAGCTGCAATATCACAATTAATGTCTGAGAATTCAGCTTGAGGCAGTTTCTACTAGTAGCTCTATTGCAACTGCAAGAATCATATGCCGCCATCAAATCAGTGAGCACTCAGTGAGCAGGTACATATGGAATGATTGATATTGACCAAAGCTCTTCTTTTATTATTATTTTTGCATTGCGATGTGCTTCACAAAATTCATACGCTATTCTTTGATTTCGATACCGTCATTTGTCATTTGCTTAGTATGTTCTACACCAAGCCCACATTGTCAATCTGTCACCTCAAAATGGAGCCTTGTACTGATGATGATGAGCTCACCACGTTGTTATCCTGAACAGAGCCAAACACTAGTAGTTGAGATGTCAGGGCACCAAAAGAACAATTCTGGACTAATCCTCATTCTCATGGGATGATTATTGAACACACATACACAAATAAGTTTCATGGCAAAAGTAGGGAGAAAAAAAGAAAGAAGGGCTAAGTCTACTGAAACTGACATTTCATGAACAATTATTGTGCTCTATCTCAGTTGGACTTTTCATCATATGAGGTCTTTTCCAAGGGAATTATTGCTTGACTCGCTCGATAGGGAGTGATCTCTTCTAGTAAAATTTCCATTCTATGTGTCTCTAGGAAGAATATTTCCATTCTATGTTTCTCTAGGAAGAATAATCCAAAATTACACATACAATCGCAAGCACTGTGCTCTGCATGTGACTTACGTATACAATTATCCAAACTCCTCCATTTCTAAGGATGCCATTGCTGTTCCATTAGTGTATGAACCACTGAACAGTTCCTATATATTCCCTAGGCTTTGTTTGGATAGAGAGGGATCACATCCAATTCCTAAAGATGAGCAGGGACAGTAGTCACAGTTCTATCTCTTCTTCCAATCTGAACAGATAATTGGCACAATCTACTTGCAAACCAAGCTATCACTTCAGGAATATGACATTTTGTTCTATGAAGATATTGCAGCTGCATCTGATATTGCCTCTGCAAGTCCACATCAGAAATTCAGACTGTATGTGATGCGAGCATAATAAATACAAGATCGATGAAACGATCAAGGTCGCGACGCATGGGAAGAGAGAGTACGCACGGGGAATCTGAGAAATCATTGCCGTCTTGGCGATCTGTAACTACATGCCACGGCGACGACGCCATCGGGGAGAATTTTCCTTGGTGTCCATGGAAACGGCAAGAAAAAGGATTTCATTTTCGCAGACGGTACAGTACAAACCGCACTGCGCGACAACACATTTTGCACCAATCAGCGCGTGAGCATGCTGACATGCAAACCAACGACAAAGCCAGGGGGAAATAGAAACATCGATGTGCAATTTTTTCTGCATTTTTGGATAGTAAAAAAATTCTCTTCAGTGTGTGGTTTACGATGAACAGAAGACACCGAGCGAGAAAACACTCAACATTTTTTCCTGTACCAATTTGCGGCATGATTGTTGGAACCTAATACTAGGCTAATTTGATGTGCTATGTGCAGTCCTCAGTAGAATTGAACGGGTGAAATTTCAGGTCAGAATTCAGATACATACCATGTAGCTCACCAAATCCCTGGAGAAAAAATTCCGCTTCAGGTTTGTCCATCCACAAGAGAGGCAGAGAAAGAAAGAACATGAACAAGAGAGAATTTGGCTCCTTCCTGAACATTTTCTCTGAAGGACCCTGGAATTAAATCTTCCCAGGCCCGTGCAGTGCAGACAGACAAATCGAAAAGCGATCGTAAGCCCCAACCGTAATCGGTGCAACAATTATTGCATGCAACAGTGGCGTAACGCTACAAGCTGGCATACGATTCGCTCGCCGTTCCAATCCCGGATTTGATCGAGACAAGTTACAGGGTTTTGATGGTCCCGTCGACCCTGACGTCTTTGCTGCAACTTGAGCCGCTTCTCCGCTAAACGCGAAGACCAGCTTATTTAGCAATTAACATCTCTCTAGTCTTTACTTTTTCATCAGCTACGATACCTTACATTTTTATCTTGTTCTGAACTTCTGAAGACTGAAGCTGTAATCAGGTTCAGGGTTAACCAGCAGTAAATGTTCAAGTTACTGACAAACCAGAAGTTTATTAAGTGTGGTTGAGTACAGATATCTCTCTCTCTCCTTCTTCCTACGTATATTACGTATTCATGGTACATATTCTTTTGCAAGTACTCCTATTACTTCACGTAATCTCTAGTTTTGCTAGGACAGACCATCGACAACTGCACATTAATTAGGGTTCGTCAACATGTGCAATGCTAGTACATATCTGAGCAATAGGCTTTTGATTTCCTGTACTCGTAAATACTAGTACAACTTGTTGCAAAGGAAAAGGAAGTAAGGGCTTTTGATCGACTAGTCCACTGTCCACAACTTCCCTTTCTGAATCTTAATTTTTTTTTCTCTCTCCGTCTCTCTGAATCTCAGTGAGAGGCGAGGTCTCACGGTTTTGCTCATGTGCCCCGGTTTCTCTCCTCCCAGGTCGCATTTCCCCAAACAAAAATTTGTTATCCCTGCATGCTAATCCGAGCAGAGCCATGAGGTAGGCATCCCAAGATTTATAATCCGAAGGAAAACGACACGATCAGCTGCTGCAAGCTGCATATGTAGGAGTACTGTTGATTGTTGAATGAATGATCCTAGCTTTGGCTTGGACCTACCTGCTCGAACGAAAAGAAAAAAAAAACAGAAACAAATTCAGGAGCAGCGGTGTGGTGCAGCCCACAGTCTCACTCACACTCTCACTCTCTCCGCGATTCTGCATGCAAACTGCTACTGATCACTGTAGCTTCAATGGCTGGCTGGCTGGATCGATCGCCATGGCGAAATGAGCCATGGAAAGTTCAGTTTATATCAGGAGGGTGAAGGGGGAGCAGTGGGGCCTGAGCACCATGCCCCCCGAATCAGCCCGCGGCCATGGCAAATCTTGGCGAGAGCAGGAGACGCCATGTGACCGTGTTCCTGCCTATCCGGAAGAGAAGAAAAAAAAAACAGCCGTCTTTTGAAGTGAAAAGCGATCGATGAATGGAAATCGGTTTGCGAATTGGATTGCTTTTTTTTCCCCCTCTCTCTCTCAGTTTCCAGGTGCAATGCATGGATGCGTTAGACCCCTGCCCTGCCCCTAAGGTAGCTAACCATTCGCGCAATAGTGGCAGACAAGCAAACGCTAGATCCGATCATTAACATCAGACTTGCAATCATCCATGGCACACGAAAAAGCAAAAAATGATGGCTTCTTTTTTTTTCCCTTCAGAAATGAATAAATATATGTATACATGTCTACGGATACTGTAGCTTAATGCGTGTGTAGAATTAGAATTTTTTTTCATGCGGAATTTTCATGATTTTGGGCCAATTTCAGTTTGCAGGGAGAGGAGATGCAAAAAGGTAAAAACGTGAGGAGAAATGTGGGAAATTTGAAGCAAAATTCTCAGCTTTGAACGGTTTGTTTTTGTCCTGGAAAGACGTGATGGCTGTTTTGGAGGTCCGCGTGTCCGCTCCATATAAACTCCCAGGACCCAAACTACCACGAGAGAGGCAGAGCAAGCGAGCGAGCTGCTGCACAGTGACATCACGGTTACAGAGAGAGCTTAGCTCTGCTCGGGCTCGGCTCAGCTCAGCTCAGCTGCAGAGAGAGAGAGACAGAGAAACAAGAAACGCAGCGGCGAGCCAAGATGATGCTCGCGTACATGGACCACGCCGCCGCGGCCGCGGAGCCGGACGCCGGCGCCGAGCCGGCGGTGGCCGCGGTCGACGCGGCCGAGTTCGCGGCGGCGATGGACTTCGGCGGCCTGGTGAGCGCCCGCCCCGCCGCCGTCGTCCGCCCGGCGAGCTCGGACGACGTGGCCAGCGCCATCCGCGCGGCGGCGCGCACCGCGCACCTGACCGTGGCCGCCCGCGGAAACGGCCACTCGGTGGCCGGGCAGGCCATGGCCCGCGGCGGCCTCGTCCTCGACATGCGCGCCCTCCCTCGCCGCATGCAGCTCGTCGTCGCCCCGTCCGGCGAGAAGTTCGCCGACGTCCCGGGCGGCGCGCTCTGGGAGGAGGTGCTCCACTGGGCAGTGTCGAAGCACGGCCTCGCCCCCGCCTCCTGGACGGACTACCTCCGCCTCACCGTCGGCGGCACGCTCTCCAACGGCGGCGTGAGCGGGCAATCCTTCCGGTACGGGCCCCAGGTGTCCAACGTCGCCCAGCTCGAGGTGGTGACCGGCGACGGCGAGTGCCATGTCTGCTCCCGCTCCGCCGACCCCGACCTCTTCTTCGCCGTCCTCGGCGGCCTCGGCCAGTTCGGCGTCATCACCCGCGCCCGCATCCCTCTCTCCCCCGCGCCCCAAACGGTAAGCACCACACCACCACCCAATCGGAACGAACGACGGCCCAATCGCCCGGCGGCCGCTGACCGGCGAGAGCTGGCTCTGCAGGTGCGGTGGACGCGGGTGGTGTACGCGAGCTTCGCGGACTACGCGGCGGACGCGGAGTGGCTGGTGACGCGGCCGCCGCACGAGGCGTTCGACTACGTGGAGGGATTCGCGTTCGTGCGGAGCGACGACCCGGTCAACGGCTGGCCAACGGTGCCCATCCCGGACGGCGCTCACTTCGACGCCTCCCTCCTCCCGGCCAACGCCGGCCCGGTGCTCTACTGCCTCGAGGTCGCCCTGTACCAACGCGGCGGCGGCGGAGACGGCGGTGGCGACGACATGGACAAGGTACGTGAGCGAGTAGTAATTCCCACGCGCGGCGGGGGGCATTCCCGTACATGGTGTACTTTTCTGGGCGGATGTCTGCCTCCGTCGTGTATCCCCCCCGCTGGATTCTGTGACGGGTGCGTGCTCTGCTCCTCCCGCGCGCGTGCCGCCAAACCACACACACCCCCTCCCCTGCCCCCACCCACACCCGCCGGTCGCTGCCTCGCTCGCGCCCAAGCCGGATCACGCCTCGATCTCCCGTGAGCCGGGGCGTGCGTTGGGCGTTGGCGTACAATGCGGCTCGCGCTCGCTGCCGCGCCCGTGACGACGCGGATCCCCTGTTTTGTACACGCGCGGGCGCACGCTTTGTCGCGGTGGTGACGCGGGCTGCCGTTTCTCTGTTTCATTTGGGAGGGGGGGGTGTCGTCTCGTGTCGTGCTGATGATGGCGTGTGTGTGTGTACGTGTGGTTGGTTTGCAGAGGGTGGGGGAGATGATGCGGCAGCTCAAGTACGTGCGGGGCCTGGAGTTCGCGGCGGGGGTCGGGTACGTGGACTTCCTCTCGCGCGTGAACCGGGTGGAGGACGAGGCCCGCCGCAACGGGAGCTGGGCCGCGCCGCACCCGTGGCTCAACCTCTTCATCTCCTCACGCGACATCGCCGCCTTCGACCGCGCCGTCCTCAACGGCATGCTCGCCGACGGCGTCGACGGGCCCATGCTCATCTACCCCATGCTCAAGTCCAAGTGAGTACTACTAGTATACTATTTGTTTATCTCCTGGGATGGGTTTTTGTTTAATCGGATAATTAATTAGCCCATTTGGTCCGTACTTATAATACGACGGGGGTTTCTGGTTGTCTTCCATCCCGTTCTGTTTTGGATTTAGCCTTGTCATATATCTGCCGCCATTAGGATTTAGCAGCCACTAACCCCAGGTTGCTATGATTGATGTAAATTCCTTTTTCTTCTTTTTTTTCTCTCTCTCTCTGTCTCAGTTTGCCGCCAATGCACGCACGCACGCACACGAGCTGCTAATTAAAACGCCCCCTAATTAACACGTTTGCGTGTGACAGGTGGGACCCGGCCACGTCGGTGGCGCTGCCGAATGGCGAGATCTTCTACCTGGTGGCGCTGCTCCGATTCTGCCGGCCCTACCCCGGTGGTGGCCCGCCGGTGGACGAGCTGGTGGCGCAGAACAACGCAATCATTGACGCCTGCCGGTCCAACGGCTACGACTACAAGATATACTTCCCGAGCTACCACGCCCAGTCCGACTGGTCGCGCCACTTCGGCGCCAAGTGGAGCCGCTTCGTCGACCGCAAGGCACGCTACGACCCGCTCGCCATCCTCGCCCCCGGCCAGAACATCTTCGCCCGGACCCCCTCCTCCGTCGCCGCCGCCGCCGCCGTGATCGTGTAAGAGACGGATGATCGACGATGGTGATTATGCTGTTTGCTGGGTTAATTCTGGATGATGGCGACGATGAGGATGATGGTGATGATGGGGATGAAGAGGAGGGATCGGGACGAGCACAATGATGATGGTGATGATGATAGGGTCATTGTTAGGTACATTTGGGAGGGGTGCAAAAGAGGGAGGTTTCGGTTCGATGGGATGGACGACGTGTCAAGGGCAGTAGGGCCGGCGGCTGTGGCTCGGCTCTGCAGCAGGAGTTGCAAAAGGGAAAACGAAAGATGTAAACGTTTTCCTGCTTTGATTCTTTTTCTTCTCATTCCCCCTGGTGAGATTGGGACGCCTTTCGACGGTGACACACATCTCGTCTCGTTGTTGGGTTAAATTTTTTGGTTTGGGGGGGGGGGGGGGGGGGGGGGGGTTGTCCATTTTGGAACCAAGCAAACCAACCTGGCCGCCCCGCCCGGCCCCCCCGTCCCTCCAAAATCCACTTGTAATCAATTGTTGTTGCCATCTGTACTACTCTCTCCTCGCTTCCTCGCCGTCCATAGCGCGCCATGCGTAGTACGTATGCTTCGCCGTCTCGACCTCTCGCTTATTCTGTTTCGCCGTAGCTTTCGCCCCCGTCCCACTCACCCCCCACATGGCAACCCCGCCCTCTTCCGGTTGCCGCCGACCGCGACGCCCGCTCGGCTCACCGGCGTGCGTGCGCGCGCGCGCGCGCGATGTGTTCGATCGCCACGTGAGGGCGAGAGCTCGCGCGGTGGCGCGACGAGCCGGGGAAGCGGACACCGCGGCCGCGGACACATCGAACATGACACATCGTTTTCGTTTGTGTGTGTGTGTGTGTTTGTGTGTTTCGCCCCGCGAATTTTTTGTGTGTGGACTAGTGTTGCAGCTGCGGTTACGGCACGATACTATTCCTCTGTCTCTCTCTCTCGCGCGCGCGACAAGATTCCCGCCGGTGTTAGCAACGTCTGCACAGCGACAGCAACGGAGCGGAGGGAAACGTCTCTTTTACAGTTACGTTCGTAAACGTGAATCAGATAACTAAATAAGTCAGTAATAAGAGAAATGAAAAATCAAACGTTGGATTGTGATCGTGTTGAGCCGGGGCGATCGATGGAGCTAGCCAACGAACGAACGACAAAAGGACGGGCCTACAATTGGTACTCCCTCCGTCCTATTATAAGCGCAGCTAAAAATTCCCGTGCCCAATATTTGACCATCCGTCTTATTTGAAAAATTTATGAAAAATTTTTAAAAGTTAAGTTACGCATAAAAGTACTATTCATATTTTATCATCTAACAATAATAAAAATATTAATCATAAAAATATTTCAAATAAGACAGATGGTTAAAGTTGATCACTGAAACTATAACTACGTTTATTATGGCACGGAGGGAGAGTAGTATCTTGTAATTAGGGATAGGATTATGTTTCCTGGCTGTCACGGCCTTGTCTCATACGGGGACAGAGCATACGCTGTCCAGTCGATTGCTGTGGACACGAGAATCCATGTCACTGATCCCACAACTGAACAAAAATTTTCCTGTCGATTGGATGAAGCTGAGCTCGATCGATCCCAGCTTGTCTGCAGCAGCATTCACAGCGATCGCTGTTGTGCTACAGGGCTCTGCTAATGACACTGTCGAGGCCGTTCGATGATCCTAGTCGACCAAGATCAACTCCATGCCTTGGTCCCATACTCTCATGACGCCCACTGATAGTTTTCTTTTCTGTATTGTGAAAATTCAGAGACTTATCCCCTTGCAGCTAGCTAGGAATTAGGTACGTGAAGGTGACTGCTGGATAAATTTAGCTCCATATCAGCTCGAGTTAAGCTAGTATATATATAGCTCTCATCTACACTCGCTGTCTGCGTGCGTTGCAACTGAGAGAGAAAGTTCAGAAGAACCATCAGCCAATCCAAATGCTTTGTTTATGGAGAAGTTGCAACACGAATTGAGCTTTTTAGGTGACAAAGAAAATTAAAGGAGCCGTCGAGATCGATAGCTGGTTGAGATCGGCAAAGAGGATCAAGGATCTGCCGGGAAGATGACACCGGCCGTTTTATATTAGTCCAAGTGGTGACTTTCTGAAAACGCAATCTATCCATCCATCCATCCATGAGTAGTGTCGAAGCTAGCTACCATATCCATCCATCTTTTCGAGCAATTTTTTTTTGTCTTTTGGCAAGCTAAGATAATGAAAAGAAGAGGCTGCCGGCGGCGAGATCTGATCGATCCTAGCTACCGGTGGTCCGGCCACTTGGCCCGGCTCGTACAAAGCTAGCGATGGAGAGCGATCAACGTTGAGCTCGATTTATCGATCGATTGCTCAATTGTTTAATCACTCTCTAAGAAGGAAAAAAACGGCGGCTAGCTAGGAGAAAGAAGGAAGCACGGAATTGTCAAAGAGATTTAACAAGGGGAATGCGTTACTGTCGTAGATATAATTTTTAGTAGAGATAGTGGCTTGACTCGAGAAAACATGTGTCAAGTTTGTTTTTTTGCTCTTTATTCGATTGACTTGAACAACTTTAATTTGTCTTTTCTCAGTGCTATGAAAATCAGCATAGTTAATATTTAGTATGAACCACATCGGGAGTATGGATATATGAATCTGAAAAATCTTAGGTGTACATCGGTATGTATAATTTAGGAGAGAGCCTGACGATGATGGTGAGTCTACGTGCCATCCTAACTCTTTTGAGTTGGCGGGTTCTGTATGAGTTCACAGCTCTGGAAGGTTATTGAAATGGTGTCCTTATCCATGTTTTCTAACTTTATAATTTTGCTCTTATTTTTTAAAACCAAAGCTTGTGTTTATCCCTAGAGAAACGTCCAGGAGTTTTTTTTGGCTAGCTTCATAAAAGAGAACTGAACTTTTATGGTACAATGTACTAGACGACCTGGGTTCGAAGTCTCACTTCTTTTAATTATCTGATATTATGTACTTCCCTAATATTCGTCTTTTTTTTTATTTATCCCTATTCCACCAAGAGAGCTTAATGGCGTAAAAGATCATGTCAAAATATGAGCAAAATCAATGTCAAGCTTGTTTTGCCCACATTCTTCTTATTGATGTGCGAAAATTCAAGTAAAAATAGAGCGAAATTCATGGCAAAAATATTTTATGTCAAAAGATGCCCAATATCACAAAAAGTATTCATATATGTATGAAAATTTAATCCTCAAGTGCATAAGTGTTTTTGACACCATCAAGTCATCTTGACGGAATATGGGAAACACACGCTTTATTTAAAAGAAGAGAGAAAAATCATGAAGTTGAAAAAGATAGGAATAGGATCGCAATTGGAGTTGCAAAGGTAATAATACAATTGCTCCATAGGTTATTGATGTTCGGTTATAAATTGTAAGCTTGTCTTGAAATTTTTATAATATTTATTTGAAATCCACTACAACGCAGATGTGTATTGATTTGTCTTGCCATATATTTGACATGGGGCGTTTAAGTTGTTGTATCTATCTCAACCATTCAATCATGACTAAGCATTCAATTTAGTAAGAAAATATTTTCTTGTTCCGCTAACAAAAGTCATGTACGGTGTTATCTGTGTCACTAATTTTTGTGGACTCACTTATTAAACTACTGCATTCATGTCATTGTGTACTCAAAAAATGTCATTTTCCACTAGTCAACGAGATTGATTGACGTGGCATAAACAATAACATGACATTTATATGTTGAAGGCCAATATAAAAATTTTCCACATATATGTGTGTACCTCGAACTAAATCATGATTTCTCACTTTTCATAGTAATACATTCCAAAACAAACATATCGTGGATTATCAAAGCAATAGTCCATACTATACTGATATTCCCTCCATTCACTTATACAATGTTTGTTACCCCTCCCAGTGTCATTTTGTTTTTCTATGCGAAGTAAATGGATATGTGCTTGTATGCGCATGGGACCGTTTGCATGCAGAGGGCATCACTACATCCCTTCATGCAGGGGCGGAGCTAGAACGAAATTGAGGGGGTTCCACTCACATATTTTAGTCTATTTTGAATTGAGTTTAGCTTTATACGGGTGCCTAAGTTTAAATCGAGGTGTATATATGGTGAAAATTGATAAACTATAGCTGAAAAAATTTCTGAACCGGGTTCCTGAGCACCCCCCTTGATACACCTAGCTCCGCCCCTACCTTCATGCAAGGGATGTAATAATAATACGAAGTGTGTAACATCATACATATACATATAATCATGCAACTTTCACTCATTGAAAAGAGTAAGTCATTCAATAACAGAGAGAGTATCTTGTTACTACGATTTGTTTGAACATGCTTTCACGATTTCCCCACAAAACCTGAGTCATCAGAAACACAACTGAAAACATACTCGATCACATTGAACACACATGCCTGCAAAAAATCCAGCTTGAGAAGTTGCCATCCCAAGCAGGGGCGGATCTACGTACCATGGGGGCATCTCGAGCCCCCACTACTGACGTTGCAACCATAAGAGCCCCCCATGAAACCCCACAAAAATTTTATAGCATGCATTCATTAGGAAAGGGGCTATAGTTTTATATGGTTTATTCAGCCCCCCTATTATTTTTTTCCTGGATCCGCCCGTGATCCCATGCGAAACTCTGCTAAATAAGGATCAAGTTGTTCTTCTTGTTAGAGTACGCAGCCCGGCCCACCTACCATAGACCACCCAGGTCACATTGGGCCTGCTCCACCACAGGCCCAACCGGAGCCACAACTTTAGGTCTTGGGTCTTTTGGATTGTGTAGGTCCAGGACCTAAATTTGTGGCTCCGGTTAGGCCTGTGGTGGAGCAAACCCAATGTAATGATCTGGGTGGCCCATGATTGGTGGGTCGAGCTGCGCACTCTAACACTTCTTGAATCCCCTTTTCGAAACCACCCCCTCCCAGCCCCACCCCCACCCCAAAAAAAAAAAAAAACTAAAAGCTCGCCGCGCCAAATGGCGAGCAGCTATTCACTCGCACGTTGCAATTCTGAAGGGACCATTAACCCATTTTCGACGATCGATCATCAGCCCGTTCAGTCCCAGCAAGCGACGCCCACAACTTTGCGAAATTGATGAGAGAGATATCATCCCGGGGCCGGCGGGTAAACGTGTCACGCAGCCATTCATCGGAGAGTGGAGGCAACTGCGTGTCTGAACTCTGAATGAGCGAGCTAGATAGATAGCCTTCGACAGTGGCAGCGTAACGCTCCTAATAATGCATCCTATCGCATGATGATGATGCTATGATTGTAGTCAATGCAGCCATCGATCGATCGCTGCATGCATCCGGCCTGATCGATCTACTGTCGTATACCTGTCGATGAAACCGATCGCTGGATCGCTGGGAGAAGGCCAGCTCGCGGAACAAACAGGAGGGGAGAGCGAAAGATCTTTTCTTGCTTTTAATTCCGTCCTCACATCCAGCGACTTCTCTTTCCCATATGTTTGCTGGATGGGGAAACTATTCTAATCCCTCGAGGGGATGTTCCCTCGTTTACCTAAAAACTATCTAAACGGTTATGAAAAATTCTGGAAAAATTTAACAACATTCATACAACACATATATACAACTCCACAAAATCTTAAGTCCAAACTCAACTCACACATCGAGATATAAAAAAGACAAATTCAGCATATGAATAGTAGCGTACTGTTTATATCTAAATTTGTCTTTTTTGTTTCTTGATGTGTAGATCGAATTTGAACTTGAATTTTGGTGGATTAGTAGGTATCATTATACTCTACATTGTCAATTTTTTTCAGATTTTTTCATAACTATTTGTATCGAATTTGAAAGAAAAAGATATACGAGGGGATATCCCCTCGAGGGTTTAGAATCCATTCCCTAGTGGATGACCTAATTGAAGCAACGAGTCCCAAGTCTTGCTTCTACTATTGCTCAGCTTCCTTCATTCGATCATGTCTTTGTTATGACCAGAATTGCGTACTTGCGTATCGTCAATTCCTGCAGTCATTGGATTGGCAATTTGGCATGACACTATTTCAGCGATTACTCTTACATGTCACATGACTTTTTTTTTCAAAAATTTCAATAATAAAGTTGCTTTTAAAAAAACATTAATCTGTTTTAAAATCTTTTAGCTAATGCTTATTAATTAATAATACGCCAACTCGTTGCTCCGTTTTGTGTACCATGGTAAAGGGTTCCCAAATCCTAACTCTCAACACCGAACACAATCTACTTTATAACAATATATATTTTTAAGGAGATATGAGGACAAGCATATAATAGAAATGGTTTACATCCTCGACATCTGACGTGAGGCACACAGACAAACTAAACTAGTACTCCTAGCTAGCTAGTAAGAAAAATTTGTTTCTTAAATTTATCTGACTTGCAACATATATATTATGTTGGCGATTTCTAAGATTTTTATTCCCTCTTGTAGCTAGCACAAAGATATGTCGACGAATTTCAACCTGGCAAAAAAATGCAAGTAGTGGGAATATTAGGACCACATAGAGCGCAGGTACGCTTTCACTAGCAGCAGTTCTACCTGCATCAATCAATTATAGTGAACAGTAGTTTGATAATCATGGAAGCATTCAAGCATTGCTTTGGCCCCTACATATGCAGGTTATCCTTCGACCTTGAGAGCTGGTGTTCAGGGACCTGAATACCTGATCATGCCTTACCCATTCAGTTATGTGCTTTTCTCACTCAATTGAAACATTCACTTCATTATGTGGATATTTAATTTGTTTCCTGAGTTTTTTAAACAGATAAAACTGCAAAATAAAATCCAACAATTTACATTTAAAAATAAATCTTTAGCTGGTAACATGCAACCTTGCATAGGGTGCAAGCCGCAAATATAGGGCCATATTAATATTGGAACTACATTAGCGCCCGCCTACAGGAGAACCACCTAGCATTCCAAAACATTACAACACCGCAGTTTCTTCTATGAGCAATAATATTGTCCTATAATGATAGTATGCACTGCATAGACAAAAATACATATTATGCATGACGTAGACAAAATTACTCATAGTTCAACTATCATATTTTTTTAAAAGCATTTAATACTTAATGCCTGTGGATTGTTGCAGTATTTAGCAGAATAAAGTCCAATTGGCTCTTCATGATTTATCATTATCAAAGTGCTAGAGTTCAACACAATGTTTAACATAAAAAAACAAAATAAAGCATTATGCCATGTGCTTATGATTAATTAAGTGTACATAAAAAGTATCAAGATTTGTCATGTGAAAGTGACATTAGTAGATTTTTCATGCACAATGCATGTCATCGTACTCACAAAGGATCTCTTTCTTATGAATATAAATGAGACTAGAAAAATTAATGGTCCAAGGTGTGCATTAGAGACTTTTATTGATGTTCTAAACAGTAAATAAAAGAACCAGCACTACTTCACAAATACCACTAGCTTTTAGCAATGACAATGCAATCATGAATCGTATAGTATGATGACACGAACACACATACTCATCTGGTATATGCTGATCTGGGACTTGTGACAAGACTAAAGCTACCATCACTCACTTCTCATCTGGTAAATTGGCACCAAGTCCTACACTTTGGGGCCAACTGCCTTTTGTGGAGTTGACCTCTGCTCTTGGCATCCAATTCTATCACTTGCTATGTGCTTATTACTAGTTACTACTAGTAAGCAGAAAGTGGGAGTTGTCAAATAAAGAATAATTCCGACAGGAGCAATGTTCTTTGGGGAAATAATGTCATGATTTTTCACGAAAATAAAAACAGCTGATTCTTGCTCTGTGTGTGACAAGACATGGGCTGCTATGGGAATGGAGGCACATTGTCGTGTTTTTCATGTCTCACAAAAAGGGACGTTGAAAGCAAAGATGTGTGGATTTTCCAGACTTATTCTTGTGCCGTCATTCACAATTTATCTTCATCGTTTGGTCTTCAACTTATCCGCTGCAACCAAAATTTAAATTTTAAAAAATAATTTAGATTTGATTTTAACTTTCTTGTCGTAGTTTATATTTTTCAATGTTGCCTTTTAAGACACTCAAAACACATATAATCGGATATCTACTTTACACAAAGTAAAAAAAATACTACTTCAAATTGGATTTTGGTTGAGTAGTATTAGAATGGCTTATGACTATTTTTTTTAAAAAAAAATCCAATGAAAAAGTTATATGTTTGTTTGGACTTAGTTTTATTTTCTGATAACCCGGCACATAAACTCAAACAAGATGGGCCTAGGAGGTACACATGCTGCACGTGTGTAAGTGTGGTGTGTATGCACATTTCCCATGTAACAAGTACTTAAATTATATCATTTCAAATACATTTTTAAAAGCAAAAATTTTAAAAACCACCCTAGAAGTCACGTGAAATTTAACATTTCACCACATAAATCATTTTGTTGTAAATGCCCACCCTCTACTTATTTTTATTTTTTGTAAAAACCACCCCAGTGCATACGTGCTTAACATAATCAGCCTGTTAATACTAATGTAGAGCCACAACAGGCTAAGCTAGCCGAGTCAATTTTGTTCAAGTGCTTACATTAGACTTATTCTTCATGTTTCATTGAATCTTTTATGCATATATAGCGAAATTGAGTGCAACAATGTTGATCAACTCTTATCAGCAATTCTATTTGTGGAATCTCCAAAAGAGTGCCAAGACTACACTACTATAAGTATTTAATTTGGTAATTAAAGACCACGTTGACGGCTTACAATTTATGAAGGGGCAATTGTACATCTGACCCTCTTGAAAGCTAACTACCAATTTGACCACTTTCTAATCAACTTTGCTCATTTGACGCTTCTTTTCAAAAATTGAAAATTCGGTCCGACCCTATTCTGTTAAGGGCATGTAACGATGTTAACTGGAGCACAAAATATCCCTTCTGCCCTTGCTCATTTGACCCTATTGCATGTGGGACCCATCCATCAGTTCTATCTTCTCCTCTCCTCCACTTGCGGTGAAAAGGCGAGGTGATGGTGGCGGGCCGAGGAAGTGCGTGGGCGGGGAAAAGGAGAGGTGATGGCGGCGAGCCGAGGCTGTGAGCGGGCGGAGAGAGGGCAAGGTGGCGCCAGCGAGCGGCAAGAGGGTACGCCGGTGCCAGCGAGAGGGCGAGAGGACGCTGGCAGCTCGCACGCTCATCCCCTGCCGGATCCACCTGCCACAGCCCGAGCACCACCGCCACTCCTTGTCGTCTCCCCTCCCCAGTCGGATCCAGCCGTCCTAGCTCGAGCTCCACCACCACCGCTCCTCCTCGTCGTCGCTGAGCCGTTGTCGCCCCTCCCCCGCTGGATCCAACCGTCCCAGCTCGATCTCCACTGCCGGGCCCGTTGTAACCGCTCCTCCGCGTCATCGTCGAGCCATCGTTGCCCCTCCCCCGTCGGATCCAGCCGTCCCAGCTCAATCTCCACCGCCGAGCCCACCGCCACTGATCCTCCTCGTCGTCGTTGAGATGTCGTCGCCCCTCATCCGCCGGATCCACCGGTCGGAGCCTGAGCTCTACCACCTAGGCCCGCTGTCGCTACTCCTCATCATCGTCATTGAGCAACCATCGACCCTTCCTTCCTTGCAGGATCCACCCGCCGCAGCTCGCACTCTGCCGCGCAGGCCCTGCCACTGCTCCCTTTCTCAGAGCGTCGTCGCCGCTCACTTCCCTCAGGCCTCTGCGCGCCGCTGCCTCACGACCCAGCACAAATTGAATGGATAGGGTTGTACTGCAACAAAGGGTATTTTGGTTACTTTGGTTTGTGTGTGTGTGTGTGTCTCTCTCTCTCTCTATATATATATAGATATATATTTTCCCAAATGAAACTTAACGGTGTAGAACAAATACGGTCATACGGTAGTTTTAATTTTGAAAAATGGGGTCATATGAGCAAACTAGAAAAAGCATGGTCAGAGTAGTAGTTAGAATTCAAAACATGGTAAAATAAGCAATTGTCTTTTTATGGAAAACATATCGATTCGGTTAAGAACATGCATGATAGGGTGTTTTTTGCAACAAATTGAGTAGGGGGTGGGGCATTTGCAACAAAATAACTTATGGGGTCGAATGTCAAATTTCAAGTGACTTCTTGGGATGTTTTTTTAGATGTTTCCTTTTTTGAAAAAGAAAATTGCATCTCAAACAGTAGTTTACCTGCATCAAGAAAATCAGGGTGAGTCTTTAAATTTCAGCCCAACATCGTCATATCAAGCGGGCCAATCGCACGCGTCACTGTTTGCCTGCAAAAAGCCCAAAAAGGTGCAGTTTTCCTAACTTATATCAGGACATTTATCGCGTCTGAAAAAAAAAATCTGAATATCTGATACGCGTCTTCCAGCATGCCTCCTTGTCTGAGGGCACAATTTTTCCTGGCTTGCCATCTCGTGCGCTGCAATACTGCAAGCTGCAAAACTGGGATCAGTCTGAGACATAATTTCACAGATTATTCACAGGTTTGACAGCTCGCAAAGAACAAGCAGACTTGCAGAGCAGAGCAGTGGCAGCTGACTGTGAATGTGTGCATGAGCAATCGATCGAGCAAGCATGAGCACCCAAGTGAGCTCAAAGCCAAAGCTTTCTGCAGCTCTCCGCCGGAAAAAGGTTCAAGATCGAAGCAGCCAAGCTTTCCACCGTATCTCTCGTCCCAGCAAACGTTAGGTTACTCCTTCCAAGGAGATTCGCCATGCGCTCAACTTTGCCACAAACATGCAGCCATGCATGCACGGTGCCAGCCAGCAAAATCTCGCTTTATTCACGACGCCCTTTAAGATGACCAGTGTTCGTCGTCGTAGCAGTAGATTCTGTTCTACATTCAAATTCCTTTTTGTAAAAAAAAAAGAGAACACAAACACACACAAGAGAGAGATTCTGCTGGGTCGCCATGCAGACGACGCACATGCACGCAGGTTAAAATTTTTAGGTACACTCCTGCAGCATGGACGACAGGTCCTAGATATCAGCAGCAGTAAGCTGTTGGATTGATTTGATGCAGTGTTGGTCATAGTTAAATCGGCATGCAGATGCAGGCAATAAAATACGCGCCGAATCCATGTGCCACCGTACGTAGTACAGGGCGAGCCATTGCCAGTTTGCTACTGTCGTCGTCGCCATTGTTCATGCCAGCTTCGACAAGATTTCTCCATTTGCTTTGCATGTGATCGGGGAGATCAGAGCCAAGAAATGCATAGTATGCAAGGAAAAGCTAGCAAAGCAAAAGCTCGTCTGGTTCCTGCATGCCACGCCTGATGGATGCCACGGCCGCTTTGCTTGCTTTTGGGACTACTACTCTTCAGAACAAAACGCTTTTGGGTTTTGAGAGTGCAGAACAAAACCGAGCAGCGATGTCAATAAAGCAAAGATTCCGCGGCAGATCGAGTCCGATATGCAGCCCTGGCCCGGGCCATGCATTGCATTGATCCTACTGCAGTGACTGCTGCATCCTGCTGCTGCTGCTGCTGCTGCTGCAATGGAGTAATAGTAGTACAACTGTACAAGTGTATTGTGGTATGCTCTAGGAGAGGGCCTTTCCCTGGATAACATTGTTATTCCCTGCCACTTATTCAAAGGCCCTCTGGTGATGGCAATATGGCATGGCATGGAATGCAGCGAATATGGTGCTGACAGTGCCTGCTTTGTGCTACTAGCTGCGAAGCCTAGACAGATTTCCTTTTGGGCGTTCAAAGTTGATGTGCTGCTGCATGCTGCATGCTGTGTCGTTGTGGGTGTAGATAGATAGATAGATATATATGTGTGATTCTCAGAAAGATCAAAGCTTTTCCATATCAAAGATGTGCGCTTTTCCCGTCTCCCTATAGCACTCTCCCTCTATCTCTCTCCCCTTCTCGTGATACTGCAAGAGAAATTTAATTTGTCACAGTACACATTGAACTTTCTCTGTTCATTCAGATTCCAGAGTTCAGAATTTACTTTTATGGATTGTTTCTTGGCATGGTTGTGAAGTGATAGTATCAATGCATCGTTGTGAAGTATAGTACTTCACAAGTAGAACCTGATAAATTATCTTTTTCACATTAATAATACTAATGTTTAAGCCATATTTACCTGAACTTGTTTGTAACAACATGCAAGTTGAAGGTGAGGGCCGGGGTTGCTCAGTTGCTGTTTATATGCCACCTTACTCAGTGCAATTTGACACAAAAGACGAGTTTAGTAGTAAAACACTACTCCTACTAGTCCATTGTGTTTGTCTTCATGTGTACGTAGTACCTCAGAGCATCTATCCCTATTATACTTGTGCAAATCTAAGATAAACAAATATGCCTTTTTCTGGGCCAATAGCACATTCTTTTTTCTTTTTCTTCAGAACATCTGCTATGAACCTGGGTCAAATGGGTCAAAGTCAATTGTCAACTCAACACCCTATGCCTTCTTTCACCCACATGGAATATGCAAAAGAAAGGAAAAGATAGATTTGGCTAGAGTCTTTTCATGGCCAGAGCATCTGATTCTTCATGCATGCAACTCAATGCCACATAGTACTTGAATCTATGCGCGCCCACAGCTTGAAGCCCGGAAATGTGACTGGTTTCTCCAACCTAACCAAAAAAAATCTAATAAACAAAAGAATTATTTTTAGCAAGCAAAGGATCTCTTGGTGTGCATCAAAACCAGCATAATTAAGTTGCACATAATACTTTGACTGCTTAATTATGCTCTGAAGACAGATAAAGATTTTAGTTTCCATAAGGATATGGAGTATATATGAGATGCTGCAGGGGAGGCTCAGCTCCAGCCTTGCGCAGGAGTGGTTGAGATGCTGCACATAGACGCAGAAAGAGATACCCCTGCACTGCAAAAGTTGCAGGCAGGTTGCAAAAGAAGGGGAATGTAAACAAGTCCAAACAGAGGAGATCCTCTCCTTAAAAGGAGGGTAACCAGGATTGCTGCAAAAGGAAGAAACCCCTATTGGATTCTCTCCCTCCCTTTGTGTGTGAGTTTGTCTGACGAGGTTCCCCATGCAATTATAGCCCCATGATTTCACTTCCCAACAACGCAGCAACAGTATCCTACTAGTGCTTATTCTTCGCTTTTGTTTATGTTTAGAGTGTGTGTGTGTGGTTTGTTTCATTGTTTGTGTCCAAAAGGTTAGGCTGTTGTTGCTCAAATAACACTTGTCCTGCTCTTGCCACGAGGCGGATCTCAGTCTGGTTTCTTTTCTTTCCTTCTGAACTGTACTGCTCGGCTGCGTACATGCACCCCATGCAACGCACACAAGCTTTAGTTCCCTATCAATAGAAAATGATATCCTACTCCATCTACCATTTGTGTGATTCTTCTTTTCCTATTTTAAATAAAATTTAAATGCTGAGGGTCAGTTTGCTAAGGGCAAGTATTATGGTAGATGTGACTACCACGTCTAAATTTATCCACATCATTCACTCATAAATTAAGAGGCAACCTATACAATATGTCACCTCTAGTACACAAATACCAATGTCTCTTATACTCTCACACCCCTCTTGAAATTTGTGTGGAGGTTGCCTCTTCATTTAGGGGTGGTTCACCATCTCTCTCCTCACTTCTCTCTTCCACCTCATCACTCAATCCAATGTGGCACATTTAGGGTCAGCATATGGAGTATTATAGTACTTGCCCTAAAGTACTAGCTCCTAAATTTATTTTCAGGAGTTGGGTCTAGAGTGGAGTAGTAGAGCAGCCTAAATCAGCTAATCAGCTCCAACTCTCTAGTTCATTTTATGAGAGAGCTTCACCCAGCTCTGCTCCAGCTAGGGGTGAAAACGGTACGAAAACGGACGGAAACCATCTTTATCGTTTTCGTTTTCATATTTTTTTTTCGAAATCGGAAACCCCGAATACGAAAACGGAATCGAATATTATCGAAACCGAAAACGGAGTGAAAACGAACCGGCGCGAATACGGTAACGAAAATTTATCATAACAAAAAACCCCTCAAACTGATAAATCCAATTGAATAAATTATCTATGTTTAAAAGAGTAATGTTGTTGATAAATCCTAATGTAGGACAAAAAATATTCTTATGCAATTTTAGATTTGTATAACAAATATTTTTTTTAAAAAAAAATAACAGCAAAACACCATGGTATTCACTATTTAGTGCTTAGAAAAAGAATTCAGGGTATTTCAGTCACAAAATTTTTGGTAATTCCGAGTTAATTTCCGGAAAGTTTCTGACCGATTCCAAGTTCCGACGGAAACTGCCCTTATCATTTCCGATTCCGTTTCTGAGAAAATATTTCTGAATTCGTTTCCATTTCCAAAAAATTACGACCGACAGATTCCGTTTTCGAAAATAGGTCTGAAATCTGGAAAGTTTCCATACTGTTTTCACCCCTAGCTCCAGCTCCAAGAGAGACAGAGCTAGAGCTAGAGCTAGAGCTGTGCCAAAGAGGCTAAATATAGCTATATATTATGAGACAAAGAGAGACAAGGAGTGCTTATCTCTTTTCCTCAAAAACATTTTTGATGCAAATATTTTAAATAACTTTTATCAAGAAAATATGTTCTAAAAACGTTTAACTCTTAAGATATTTGAGAACATTGCCACCAAGAACCGATCTCCATCATTGTGCGATTTTTCATTTTCTAGATTATCCTTCAGTTTTCAACCTCTCATCTGAATCGGGTGACCTATCACTAATTCTCTTTTGGCCCATGGCATAAACTATTTTCATTTTTCTAAAAAAATATAATTTTCTTATATATGTACATGACTCAAACAATTCTTATCTCCACTATGCATATTTTTTTAATGGAATTCAAAGCAAAATTGACTCTAGGGCCCCCCTAGATTCCTTAAAACAAAATGGAAAAAAAGGGATTGAGAGATAGTGCATGTCATAGTGCCGTTGGGCAACGTAGATTAATAAGATAACCCCCTCTCCCCCATGCATCCTTTGCTAAGATAACCAGGAAAACCCTCCATTGGCTTAGGCAGAATCTTGCAAAGAAGCCTTTGCACAGTCCCGGGGCACCCTCGCCGGAAGATAGCGGGTCGACTTTATCCGGGGGCAAAGGCGAGATCGTATCGTCGCTATAGCTTTTTCTCATCTGCCCGGATTGCATTTCTGCATAAGATTAGCAGGAACGAGATGCCCCTCCGCCGCGCGAGTCCCCGAGTTGATCGGTTTTTTTAGGCGGAAAACGAAAGGGTGGGCGCTGTGTTGATCTGCTCAATTCGCCCGGTTTGGCTTCTTTCCACAGTGGCACGACAACCCATGGAAATCCTGCGCTTTTTTTCTGTAGAATATTTGGCAGTTGTTTATACTAATTGCAGGCTTTCCGTTTCCTAAGCTTATGTTTCAAACCAGACGTGTAGCTACTAGTAGTAGTAATGTATTTTTGGTAGGAGGAACTGGCCGCCGGCCCATGGACTTATCATACATGGGCTGTCAGTAGCCAGTTAGTTAGTTGGCCCAGTATGTGTACTGTAGCACATGAGTGTAAATTGGGAGGAATAAGTATATTTTGCCTCCGTCATCCTCTTGCTCCATATTCACTGGTGGAAAAACCATCTTTACTCCTGGTTGGGAACCTCTTTAATCCCGGTTTTCTAACCGGGAGTAAGGATCCGGGACTAAAGATAGACATCTTTAGTCCCGGTTGAAATAATCGGGACTAAAGATGTATCTTTAGTGGGGATCTTTAACCGGAACTAAAGAGACAATAGCGGGCAGTATAGCTGGTCCCTTTTTCTTTTTTCTTTTTCCTTTTTATTTTCTCCCGAATCAAGTAGGCAAATCCCTAAATCAAACTAACATCCCAAATTCACATCACCAAATCCACATCACAAATCATAAAGTTACTTATACACACAAATCAAAAACATCACAACATCCTAAGAAATTACTCAAATACATCACAGATCCAAACACGAATCACAAAATTATTCAAATACATCACAGATCCAAACAATGAATCACAAATTTGTAACTTCTCAGTCAAATACATCTCAGTGAATCATCACAAATTAAAAAAAAATGTTGCTGCCGCCGCCGGTCGCCACGACCGCCGGCGCAGCCCCGCCGCCCGCTGCCCTCCGCCGGGTGCGGCCCCGTCGGGCGCCTCCCCGCCGCCCACCACGGCCGCCGCTGCTCGCCGCCGCGAGCGGCCCCACCGCCGGCCGGCCCGCCGGATGGGAAGGGGAGGAGGAAGGGGATAAGGGGGAGGAGAGGAGGAAGGGGAGGAGTTGGAGAAGAGGGGATGAGGAAGAGAGTTAGAGAGGATAGATCTGAGGAGAGGGGGTGAGATTCGATCTGTAACTGTGGATGAGAGGATAAGTGATAGGGATTATATACTACGTGTTTAATTTTAGTCCCGGTTCGTATTACCAACCGGGACTAAAGATCATCTTGATCTTTAGTCCCGTTTGGTAATACCAACCGGGACTAAAGTTGTCATTTTTAGTCCCGGTTATTAACACCAACCGGGACTAAAGATCAAAATTTTTATAACCAGGACTAAAAACAATCTTTAGTCCCGATTCTTTTTCGATCCGGGACTATTGTGGATTTTGCCTGACCGATCAAAGATGGTTTCTCCACCAGTGATTGGACCACCTTCACAAAACCGGGTATAATGCCATCCCCTCATTAAGACGGAGGCAAAATCGACTCCTTTAATGGTTTGGAGAGTGGTTTCTACTGTCTTGGCAGGTTGATTGCAGTGGACTCACTGAGTTCGAAGATAGGATCCACATGTCAGCAACTTTCCATTATTACCCTATTATTCCTCACCCTCACTTATGACCTCCCCTCTCTCTCTCTCTTCCCTCGCACACGCTGGTAGCCTTGCCGGGTGTCGTGCTCTCGCACCCGGCTAGCCTCGTGCAGTCGCTTCAACACTTCGGTGTTGCCCATGAACTCACCATCCACAAAAGGCTCAGCAAGATTGGCGGCGAGGATAGCCTGGCCAAGGCCAAGCAGGCTATTGAGTAAATCCCCAATGACGATGGAAGGAGGCCAAGAAGGCATGAGGGCACTCATGACCAGCCTCGAGGAGCACTTGTCGGCTGCCGACGCATGCAAGGGAAGAGGGAAGCATGATGAGCAATCGAGCATGGAGAGTCCGTGCTAGCCGTGCACGCCTACGCGCCCAAGCTCGGCCTTAACCGTCACCACACCATCCGCACTCGTTGAACTCTACCTCGTGCCCAGCATGTCCATGGTGGATGACTACAGTGTGTCCATCAACATTCTCAGTGTGCGCACAGATCGGGGACCATGCGGTAGGCCGGTTGTCCTCAGATCTAGGCAGAGAGCGACCTCGCTGACGGCGAGGAATTGGTGCCGCCGACCATGGCTGAGGGAGAAAGGAGGATATTTTTGGCGTGGTGAAGGGAAACGATTGAAAGGCGAGCGCATGAAAGGGAAGAGGTGGTCTACAGGGCATGGATGGTTGGTGGTGGTACAGATGACAGGGCGACAACGGAGGTTATGGACTTGTGGTTGTGCCGTCGGCTTTAGGGGAGATATGTTCGATGGCTACCACACCATCCGCGACGGGCTCGTTGAGCTCTACTTTGCAAGCGATGTGTCCATTGGTGTTCTCGGCATGCACGCAGATCAGCAACCCCATGGTAGGCACGAGGTTGTGGACTTGCGGTTGTGCTGTTGGCCTTAGGGTACAATGTTTGACCGCCTCCACACCATCCGTGACAGGCTCGTTGAGCACTACCTCGCGCGCAACATGTCCATGGTGGATGACCGTGTGTGCCCATTAACATTCTCGACATGCACGCAGATCTAGGACCTCGCGGTGGGTTGGTTGTCCTCGGATCTAGGCGGAAAGCAACCTCACTGGCAACGAGGAACTGGCGCTGCCTGTGGCAGTTGAGATGGGAGAAAGCAGGAGATTTCGGGCGCAACGAGAGGGGTGTCTGGGGTGAAGGGAAATGGTAGAAGGATCACGAGCATGTAAGGGAGGAGGTGGTCTACAAGGCGTGGACAGCTGACAGTGGCGCGTGGCACGGAGGACTAGTGGTGGTGCAGCGAGGGAGGTTGTGAACTTGTGGAGTTGTGGTTGTACCGCCAGCCTCTGGGGAGAGATGGAAAAGAGAGGAGAGAGGAGGGAAAGATAGTAGAGGCGCTGACATGTGAGTTGTAATTGCTAACTATACAAGTCAATCGCGGTCAAAACTGTCATGTCAGCAAAAACCGCTTACCAAACCACAGAAGGAATCTAATTGCACCGGTTTCAAAGATGATGGAGACGTTATACCCGGTTTTGCGGTTGAGGGAGACGATTCAATCAAAAGCAAGACATGAAGAAGGTAGAATAGACTTATTCCAAATTTGGAAGCCGATCGGACGTTTCCAGCTGATTGGGCCATGAGCAGCAATAAAGCATCTCTTCTTGGACTTCTGGTCTTCCAGATTCGTTATATGGTTGCCAAGGCCCTGGGAGGTTCGTCAGAAGTTTGCTTGTACAGTTTTATTCAGTGTGTACAGCTGAGGACCACTGGTGGAGAAACCCTTTGTAGTCCCGGTTCGTAACCCCCCTTTAGTCCCGGTTTCCAAACCGGGAGTACCAATCCGGGACTAAAGATCGCTATCTTTAGTCCCGGGTGAAATAACCGGGAGTAAAGATCTATCTTTAGTCCCGGTTGGTAACACCAACCGGGACTAAAGATGGCTCAGCCACGTGGCCGGCTGAGCCATCTTTAGTCCCGGTTGGTAACACCAACCGGGACTAAAGATAGATCTGACCTTTTTTTTTTTGCATGGCCCTGTTGCTGCATGGTTTATATATATATATATATATATATATATATATATATATATATATATATATATATATATATATATATATATATATATATATATATATATATATATATATATATATATATATATATAAACCATGCATATATATGTTTCAATACATATATATATATATATATATATTATATTATATGTATATACATGCATAATATATATGTATTTATACATATATATGTTATGCAAATGCATATGTATATAGATATATATATGACCAAAATATATTTACATTATAGAAAATGTGTACACATGCATATAGAAACATATGTAGTCATGTATTAATTACAATCCATTATATGTCCTAGCTAGCTACGATTTCGACGTAGTAGTACTCGCTGCTAGCTCAGAAGCTAAGGACCGGTGAATTGTGTTTCCGTCGTAGTAGAATTCACCCTTGGGATCAAGGATTTCTTCGTTGATGAATCCCATGAGTTGTTCTTGAACCGCCGCGATAAATTCCTTGTGTGTGGTCAGGTTATCCCTCATGCGAATAAACTATATGATTGTATGAAATTGATTAGTAATTAAACAAGAAATCGCTACGTAATGAAATTTGGAATTTATTTGTACGTACATCGAGCTCTCTTGTGGTGATGATTTGGTCTGCAAGGCAGTGGCAATACTCGCACACGTAATAGCCGCACAAGTTAGTTCCCTGCTTTTGCTTTGCGCACTACAAATAAATGACAAACAATGAGAGATCTAATTAATATACACTTGTATGTATTTGAATCGGAGAAATATAAATGTAGAGCATGTGTACTCACAGGAAATTTGAACTTCCGCCTAAGTCTTTCTCTCCATTTGCCGCGGACCAAATGACGGAACCGATACCAAGCCCTACATGGAGTTTAAAGCTATGATTCGTAGTAGCAATTAACATAACAAGATTTTCTTAATTAACAAAGGAACTTATGACGGTACCTGTCTATAAGCTCGAAAACCTTGTCAAACGTAGACTCTTTTTTATCCATTGAGTCATATACGTTGACGGTGCAGGCCTCTAGGTCGAAGAGTAAAAGCACCCAGTGGAATCTGCAATGTGCGTGGGATGCATTACATATGAAACACTTAGCAAGTTCGTACGGGAATGAAATTTGGTATGTAGGAAGACAGTAAAATTAAACTAACTCTGTGTTGTATGGCAACAGTATGAACGTCTTGTAATGCTGCGCCTTCAGGAGATGGACGAGATTGTCCTCTGTTTATTGTGGATATTGGTCGAGCATTGCGACGTTTACTTTCCGAGGGTCGATGAATCCAGTATCGAAAACCCTCCGCCGTCGGGCCCTTTGAATCTCCATTCTACAACGATAAAAGGGAGTATATTATTTTCTATAGTCTACTTATATACAAGGACCTAATTAATTAAAGGAGACGTATAGTAAGAAATCTAACTGAACGATATATTTACAAAATCCAGCAACTCATAATAGAGACGTCGAGGGCGTCCAGCTGGTATAGTTCGTAGATTCCCCTGAAATTGATCCAGAGAATGTCATCTCCTTGCAAGAAGTCCGTGTCCCTGATCCTCGCTCCGATCATCTCTCGACCGGTGGCGCTCATATCCATGTACAGCTGATGGAACTTGTACATTTGTGTGGGTAGGGACTGCAGCAGCTCAGGCTTGACAAGCGGTTTACCGAGTTCGTACATGTATTTCACTTCCGCCTTTTCAATTGGTGCGACTCCTAGCAATTGATCCGTAGTTAGACCGGTGTCAGTAATAAATTGTTCTATCGTCATTTCTTTACCGGTCACCAACGGCTCGATCTCCTGGTTTGGTTGCTCTCCAAGCTGAGGGACTGGTTTGGACTTTCCAGAAGATGCTTTCTTCAGCGTTCGCTCATAGTCCGATAGCTTGATGGCCTCCTTGACAGATGCAGACATACCCCTGAAGAAGTTCCTGACACTAGGGTCTATAGGAATCTTCTTTTCTGGACTTCGAGGCTTGAATTGTCTCTTGACTTCTGATGCAACGTAAGCGTCAAGCTCCTCTTGCGTGCAATCGTACCCCGGGTCCTTGTTCTTGGCGGCGTCAACTTTCGCCTTCTTCGTTGCCCTTGTGTGGGCAGGCGGTGGAGCTGGGGGGCCCTTGACTTTGAAGGTGCCGGAAGAGGAGCTTGCGGGGGAGTAGGTGTAGGAGCACGAGGAGGAGTCGGTGCAGGATCCTGAGGAGGAGTCGATGCTGGAGCCTGAGGTGGAGACGGTGCTGGCGGAGCATGAGGAGGAGACGGTGCAGGATCCTGAGGAGGAGATGGCGGAGCCGGAGGAGATGGTGCACGAGACGCCGCTTGTCACCCAGGGAGGATGATGTACCGCCTGCGCCATAGAATAATGGCATGGCATGTGTCTCGTAGATGCGTCTCACCGTCTCCTCCAGGGTAATCCAGCTCGAGGTCCTCGTACGCGCCTTCGACCAACTCAACTTCGACCTTCGAGTATCCTGCTGGAATCGGCCTGCAGTGGTAAGTACCTGAAGGGTCCGTTGGGATGGCCATGCCCGATGCCACCTTCATGTTGTGAGAGATTATTTATTAGTAATCAACATATATAAGCAGCAACTAGTGGAATGGCTAAATCTTACCTTTATTGATAAGTTCTTGAAAGGAATATGCAGCTCACATGGTGTCCGCTGAGTGATGTCATCAACGGGACAGGTCGATTCGTCCTGTGTTTGCATGGCGTCCATGCTCTGTGATCCTACCTGCCCCGTTGAGGCGCAGCTGCTACGGTTTCCTGACGGGCTCACCATTGTAGGAGAAATGGTCGGCTGGGGATCATGGGACCGATGTGCGGCCATGCGTTCATCAACCTTCCTTGCCACCTCCTCTTGCATGTTGAGTTCGTAGCTCGATACCCGGAACTCTAGGTCTGCAATCTTCGCCTCGGTATCTCTCTTGCTCCTCATCCGACTCCTGTACGTGTGGATGTCCTCCTTGAAACCAATCTTCTAAGGAATCACCCCTTTCCCTCGTGTTCGTCCTGGATGCTCTGGAGTCTGCAGGGCGAGTGTCAGCTCGTCCCTATCTCTGTTTGGTCGGAACGTGCCCTGAGAGGAGGCTTCCACTGCATCTGTTAGTCGTCGCACAGCCTCTCGTATCTGATCGCCGAAGACCAGTGAGCCATCAGCTGGGTTGAGCGTTCCACCGTGAGCATAGTACCAGAACTTCGATCGTTCCGGCCAATTGGCTGTTGCCGGTTCGATACCCCTCTCAATCAAGCTAGCCTCCATCTGCTCCCACTTCGGCATTGCGACGCTATAGCCTCCTGACCCCAAGTGGTGATGGTACTTCTTCTTGGCGGCATTTTCTTTGTTTCTTTCCATCATCGCCTGCCCTTGTTCACCTGTCTTATATGCAACGAACTCGTCCCAATGATCCCTTAGCTTTGGGAATGTGTCGAAGTTCGGTGTCTGCCCCTTCAGTATATACTTCTGGTACAGATCTCCCTTGAAGCTCTGAAACTGTTCTGCCATTTTCTTCAGAGTCCACCTTTTCACTTTGTCCTCTGTACCCGCAGGAAGGGTGAATGTCTCGAGCATTGTGGTCCACAGCATCTCTTTCTCCGAATCTGGGACAAAGCTCTCATGATCTCCGCGTGCCCTTGTTCTTCGCCAGTACACCGTACTGACAGGCACGTTATCCCGCACAACCCAACCACTGTGACGTACATAGTTCTTGGCGACTTCGGCCGGGGCACTAGGACGTCCATCTTCTTCCACTTCCGTTATGATGTGCTGACCCTCAAGCTTCTTCGCTGCACCTCGTTGCCCGCGTGCCCTCTTCTGTCCAACGGAGGGTTGACTACCACTAGCCTCCTCCTCCTGGTTCCCCTCCACATCCCTTTCCACGTGCCCCTGCTGGTTCCCCTCCGCATCCCTCTCCACGTTCCCTTCCTCGTTCAAGTACTGGTTTGGATCCTCGTTCCCCTCTTCTTCATTCCAGTACTGGCTGCTTCCCTCCGCGATTGTATCGTACAATATCTATTCCTCATCGCGGTCAGCCATCTGTTGATACAAGAAACATCTGCTAAGTCACGAGACATTTATGTTTTAACAATCTAAGTCATGTATGCTAAGTGTAAATGTCGTACATTAGAACCCTACACAACCTTACGTGCTAAGTCTAATTACAAATCGTGATATAAGCTAAGTCTAGGTGACGTATATTATACAACCCTAGCTAGTAAATAATTATATACTAAGTCTAATTACAAATAAAATAATCTTATATTAAAACTCAAATAATATTACATGCTAAGACTAAAATAGTCATGTATATGCTAAGTGTTTCGTGCGTATATGCTAAGTCTAATTAAGACTACAATAGTCAATTGCTACTTGTCGCACCAATTCCGTAGTCAATAATTACATACTAAGTCTAATTACAAATAAAGTAATCTTATATTAAAACTCAAATAATATTACATGCTAAGACTAAAATAGTCATGTATGCTAAGTGTTTCGTGCGTATATGCTAAGTCTAATTAAGACTACAATAGTCAATTGCTAGGAGTCGCACCAATTCCGTAGTCAATAATGTCATACTAAGTCTAATTTGCAATAAAATAATCTTATATTAAAACTCAAATAATATTAGAACACTACACAATCTTATATGATAAGTCTAATTACAGGTCTAATAATCTTAATTAATTGCATTACAAATATAACAATCATTTATATTATTACGTCACTTGCCTGCTCTAATTCCTTCTAGGGCTAGCTCTTCCACTCAGGCTTGACGGACGACTCCGACAACACGTCTTTTCTGCAAGATACAAAAAGATGTATTAGGATAAATGCGAAGTAACATATATATATATATATATATATATATATATATATATATATATATATATATATATATATTGCATTTCACGTTAACGTTCGTCCTCGTTCGTTCGCTCGTTCTCATTCACGTTCGTTCGCTTGTTCTCATTCACGTTCGTTCCCTCGTTCTCGCTTGTCTTCGTTCGATCGTTCTCGTTCTCGCTCTCGTTCGTTCGATCGTTCTCGTTCTCGTTCACGTTCTCGCGGCAACGTACGTTGACGTGTTCGTTCTCGCTCTCGTTCGTTCGATCGTTCTCGTTCTCGTTCACGTTCTCGCGGCAACGTACGTTGACGTGTTCGTTCTCGCTCTCGTTCGTTCGATCGTTCTCGTTCTCGTTCATGTTCTCGCGGCAACGTACGTTGACGTGTTCGTTCTCGCTCTCGTTCGTTCGATCGTTCTCGTTCTCGTTCGTTAACGGCGGTGTGGCGGCATCGGGGCGGCGGTTGGCGCGGCGGCGTGGCGGCGGCGGCGGCGGCGTGGCGACGGCGGCGGCGGCGTGGCGTTGGCATGAGGCGGCGGCGTTGCGCGGCGGCGAAGGCGGCGGCGTGGCGCGTCGTCGTCGTGGCGCGTCGTCGTCGTGGCGCGACGTCTCGTGGCGGGCGGCGCGACGGAGAGAGATCGAGATCGAAGAGATCGAGATGCATGAAGGGAGATCTGGCGGCGGCGGCTCTCACCCCAGAGATGCGGCGGCAGCGGAGAAGGCGGAGGCGGCGGCGAGGACGAAGAGCTCGAGACGACGGCGAGATACGGCGGCGTCGGCGCGGGGATTTGCCCTAGGCAGTGGCGGTGAAGGAGAGAGGCCGAGAGAGATCGATCGGCCGAAAACGTCTAAGTGTTGGTGAAGAAGACGAGGGCGCACCGGGAATATATATACCCCCGGATCTTTACTCCCGATTGTTGAAAACAACCGGGACTAAAGATATCTTTAGTCCCGGTTGTTGAGAACAACCGGGAGTAAAGAAAAGATCTTTACTCCCGGTTGTTGAGAACAACCGGGACTAAAGATATCTTTAGTCCCGGTTGTTTTCATCAACCGGGAGTAAATATCTTTTCCCGCTATTTCAAAATTCTTTTTAAACCCGGTTAGGGTTAAGAACCGGGACTAAAGATTATAGCACTACATATGATTTTCGCTTACATATGTGTTTATAAAATAGAAGTTAATGCATTAACATTATTTAAAGTACAAAGATTAATGACAATTACTTTGAAAAATTATTTTTGTCTGTAATAAATTAAGTGGATAAATCGTCCGAGTATATATAATTAATAAAAATTCCAATAATCATATATACTTAGCATATATATGAATGATATTATTATATTGGTAAAAACTCTAATTAAGATATGTATGTACATACTGCATGATTTAAAATTAATAAAAATTGTAATCATCATATGTACTTAGCGTAGGAATTATATTAAATTAAATGCTAAAAATTCTAATTAACATATGTAAATGCCACATGCATGATTTAAACCTTTTAAAAATTCGAATAGTCATATATAAGTAGCATATGAAAGATAGTAAATTAAATTGTGAAAAACTCTAATATATGAATGATAGTTTTAAAAATATATTAAATTTAATACTTTTAAAAATTCTCCAGTCAATTATAATTAGCATATGAATGATAGTAAATTAAATGTTAAAAACTCTAATTAACATATGAAATTGCCACTTGCGTGATTTAAATCTTTTAAAAATCCTCTAGTCAATTATAATTAGCATATGAATGCTAGTAAATTAAATGTTAAAAACTCTAATTAACATACATATGAAATTGCCACCTGTGTGATTTAAAACTTTTAAAAATTGTAAGTATCACATATAACTAGCATATACATGATTTAAACTTGTTGAAACCTCTAATAATCGTGCGTAATTAACATATGCCATACATCAATTGATTTATATGGATAATCAATACATCCAAAATAGTTTACATCATGTACACAATAATTACGGCACGTACTTTCTCCTCACTATTGTTCCCTCCTTGTGATCGCTGCGTGAGTAAGGGGTGTCTTCATTTGATAGGAGGATGCTAGGGTCAATCGTCACCGTGAAAGGGGGTTGCCCATCCAACTGATCGTAATCCTCGTCAGTCTTGTCCTCAACTCCGACGATTTTTCTTTTGCCTGGGAGAACCACTTGACGCTTAGGCTCATCAGGCCCTCTGCCCTTCTTTCCTTTGCTAGACATGTCCTTCACGAAAAAGACTTGCGTTACATCATTGGCAAGGACAAAAGGTTCGTCCGAGTATCCAACCTTGTTAAGGTCAACAGTTGTCATCCCACTGTCATCAATCATTACGCCTCCACCAGTCAACCTAACCCATTGGCACCGGAACAGAGGAACCTTGAGAGGACCATAGTCAAGTTCCCATATGTCCTCGATGGCACCGTAATACGTGGCAGTTGTTCCATCGTGTCCCATGGCATCGACACGAACAGCGCTGTTTTGGTTCGTGCTCTTCATGTCTTGGGCTCTCGTGTAGAATGTGTACCCATTGATCTCATATCCCTGGAATGTCGCGATCGACCCAGACGGTCCCCTTGCCAGGAAGGCAAGTTGTTGGTTGATCGACTCGTTACCCATGAGATGTTGTCGTAGCCACGCGGGGAAAGTATCAATGTGATGCCGTGTAATCCATGCATCGGACTTACCGATGTTCCTGGCGCGAACTAGAGCCAAGTGCTCGTCGATGTAAGGAGCTACCAATGAAGAGTGTTGCAGAACAGTGAAATGGGCTTTACGGAATAAATTGTTGTCTACCGTCGTTATTGGTTTCCTTCCGAGAGTTCCCTTTCCCCGTAGTCTCCCTTCATGGCGTGATTCAGGTACCCCGATTGGGCGAAGGTCTTCGATAAATTCTACGCAAAATTCGATGACCTCCTCTGTTCCATAACCCTTGGCGATGCTTGCCTCTGCACGAGCACGGTTACGAACATACTTCTTCAGAACGCCCATGTACCTCTCGAAAGGAAACATGTTGTGTAGGTACATAGGCCCGAGAATACGGATTTCTTTCACAAGGTGACAAAGCAGATGCGTCATTATATTGAAAAATGAAGGTGGAAATATCAACTCAAAACTGACGAGACATTGCACCACTTCATTCTGAAGGGCTTCTAATCTATCCGGATCGATGACCTTCTGCGAAATTGCGTTCATGAATGCACATAGCTTTGTTATTGTTGCCCGGACATTGTCTGGAAGGATACCCCTTATTACAACTGGTAGCAGTTGTGTCATCGACACGTGACAGTCATGAGACTTTAGGTTTGTGAACTTCTTCTCCTTCGTGCTTATTATTCGCTTGATATTCGTGGAGTATCCAGACGGTACCTTTATGCTCTCCAAGCATTCAAACATACTTTCCTTCTCTGCCTTGCTAAGAGTGTAGCTAGCTGGACTCAAGTAATGGCTTCCTTTCTCCTTTGGTTCCGGGTGAAGGTCGCCGCGTTGTTCCATATGCTTCAGATCATTACGTGCTTCCAGTGTATCTTTCGACTTTCCGTATACACCTAGGAAGCCAAGAAGGTTTACGCAAAGGTTCTTAGTGAGGTGCATCACGTCGATTGCGTGGCGTACGTCCAAGAATTCCCAATATGGTAACTCCCAAAATATAGATTTCTTTTTCCACATCGCCGCGTGACCATCTTCGCTCTCTATATGCTGGCTTCCAGGCCCCTTTCCGAACACTACTTTAAGATCTTTAACCATAGCAAACACTGTTTTCCCGCTGCGATGTTTAGGCTTCGTACGGTGGTCGGCCTTATGTTCGAAGTGCTTGCCTTTCTTCCGTACCGGGTGGTTTGCTGCAAGGAATCGACGATGACCCATGTATACAACCTTCCTACAGTGCTTAAGATACGTACTTTCTGTTTCATCCATACAGTGAGTGCAAGCCTTGTACCCCTTGTTGGACTGTCCGGATAGGTTGCTAAGTGCAGGCCAATCGTTGATGGTTACGAACAGCAGCGCTCGTAGGTTAAACTCCTCCTGTTTGTCCTCGTCCCACACGGGGACACCTTCCTTCTTCCACAACTGTTTAAGATCTTCGACCAGTGGTCTTAGGTACACGTCGATGTCGTTACCAGGTTGCTTGGGGCCTTGAATAATAATCGGCATCATTATGTACTTCCTCTTCATGCATAGCCAGGGGGGGAGGTTGTAGATACACATCGTAACGGGCCAAGTGCTATGGCCGCTGCTCATCTCTCCAAAAGGATTCATGCCATCCGTACTCAAACCAAACCGTATGTTTCGTGCGTCCTTTCCAAATTCTTTAAATTTTCTGTCGATGTTTCGCCACTGCGAACCATCGACGGGGTGTCTCAGCATCCCGTCCTGTTGACGCTCTTCAGCGTGCCATCGCAACATTCTAGCATTCCCCTTGTTCCTGAACAAACGCCTTAGCCGTGGTATTATAGGGAAATACCACATCACCTTAGCAGGAATTCTCTTCTTTGTTAGCTGCCAGTCAACTTCTCCTGGATCGTCCCGTCTAATCTTGTATCATAGTGCTTTGCAAACAGGGCATGCTTCTAGGTTCTCATACTCCTCACCGCGATATAGGATACAATCGTTCGGACATGCGTGAATCTTATGAACTTCCAGTCCTAACGGGCTGTCGGTGACATGGGACCGGGGGTATCTTGACTAGAGGTTTGGGGCAGCTGCAGTCACCCACGTGGCCTGACCCCCTCGGGGGGGGGGGGGGGTCGGGCCCGAGGGTGATGTGGCCGCCCCTCCCTCTGTCTTCCCGAGGGGTTAGGCCGCTCCCGTTTCGGCCCCGAGGGCTGGGGCGCCCCGACCCCTTGTGGGTTTGGCGCCACGTGTGTGGGTTAGGTGAGCACAGCGGCGCTCACCTAACCGCGTTTATTGCGGATTGGACGAGCGCCCCACGCCGCATTTAATGCAGCGCAGCACACTCGTTCGGTCCGTGACAGGTCACAGTGTGTGACCGGTCACAGACCGGTCAGATCGCGGGTTAGGTGGCAACGGGAATATATGACACACGCCTCGCCCCGTCCCGTCGAAATGATGAGAGCCTCCAGGCACTCGTCCCTAGCCGGAGCCGGCGTGGGAACTCCTGGAGTTGGCACGTCAGCCCCGGCCAGATACATTCCAGGCTTCATCGCAACCATTGCAAGGAAGTCATTGTATGAAGAAGGGCAGACGTGTAGCATGCTGAACTGACACGTGGTGGACAAGAATGACCGGTCTGTGACTGGTCTGACGCCGGTTGCGTCATCGGCAGACAACCGTGCTCCCACGATGCATCTGCCTCCGGTGGAGTGGAGGTAGGTCTGACCCATCTCGTCGGATGGTCATTTGGAAAGCAGCCATGGCAAATCTCCGCCCATTAATGAGGGAGTAACAGGGAGATCCCCGGTGTCAGGCGAGAGACGGCGCTGAGCCTCACTCAAGGACAAGTTGTGATTTAGCTTCCAGGCGAAGGTGCAAGCCAAGTTTTGGTCAAGAGAGGGTAGGTCCCCACCCAGAAGAAAAGTAGGTAGAAGTGGTGCATGTAGTATCCCCTTGAGATATAAAAGGAGGACCTTGCCCACCAAAGAGAAAGGAAAAAAAGAAAAAAAAGGAGGCGAGAGGGGTTCTGGAGCCTGAACTCTCTGGCTCTCCGGCTCTCTGTAAATCCTTCACACACAGATCCACCAGAACACAGGAGTAGGGTATTACGCTTCTCAGCGGCCCGAACCTGTCTACATCGCCCGTGTCTCGTGCACTTGCTCTCTCGCGAACATTCTCCAGATCGATCGAGGGCGAAGAACCTCACTTAGCGCCCCCGGCCGAACCGGCAAAGGGGGGCCTGCGCGGTCTCCCGGTGAGGAGCCCCACGCTCCGTCATCTGGCGCGCCAGGTAGGGGGCGCGTGTGTTTTTCTAAGCCATCGTCCTCTTTCGTGTGCGCCAAGCTTCTCCCGCTCAGCCCAATGGCCGAACGGGCAGTGGCGCACAATCTCTCTCCGAGCGCTAGCGGTGAAGACGGGGAGCAGAACCCGCGCCGTCGAGCTCGTACTCCACTGTCCCCCTCTCGCCGAAGTCTTGGGTGGGAGGAGGCGCTCGAGGAGGTCGAAAGATCCGTGACTTCGCCGCACGCGAGCGATGGAGAAGGACGGCGAGACGGGGAGCGTCGTCTCCTCGTCTACGGAGATGGCAGCACGCCCCAGGGCGCGCTCCAGGCTGCGGGCGCACTCCTACGTCACCCGCCCGTCATCCCTGATCCAGAGACTCCAACCCGACGTTGGCTAGATGACGTGGCCAATTTGGTCATGACGGCGCAGCAGCGCCTAGGCGCCGGTTAGCGGTCCTCCGCCACCAAGGCCACAGGCGTTGCTACTGCTGGCTCCGTGTCGTCGAGGCGGAGGGCGCGGCGAGCGGCGGCCGCTACCCGCCGTTCGTCCGCCATTCCCTCGTCAACGCCTCCAACCCAAGAAGATGTGCGTAGGGGGCCAGATGCCCGCTTCAATATCGAGCGCCGGCGCAATGATCGCCGTGCTGCCCACGCATCGGAGGGCGCTTCCTCGTCCGGAGCGCCACTTCAGTCCGGGCACGGGGCCAGCCCCCCGTGTCCCCGGTTGGCGGTGCCGGCTATCGAGCCTTTGTGGCGAGCCTTCGGAACGTCCGTTGGCCCCCAAGGTTCCAGCCCACCATCACCGAAAAATACGACGGAAGCGTCAACCCCGCCGAGTTTCTCCAGATCTACACGACTGGGATCGAGGCCGCCGGGGGTGACGACAGGGTCATGGCGAATTTCTTCCCCATGGCCCTGAAAGGACAGGCGCGGGGTTGGCTAATGAACTTGCCACCCGCGTCGGTCCACTCTTGGGAGGATTTGTGCCAGCAGTTCACCATGAACTTCCAGGGCACATATCCGCGCCCAGGTGAAGAAGCGGACTTGCACGCGGTACAGCGAGGGGACGATGAGTTTCTTCGCTCGTACATTCAGCGGTTTTGTCAAGTCCGCAACACCATACCGTGCATCCCTGCACACGCGGTGATCTACGCGTTCAGGGGGGGCGTGCGACACAACCGCATGCTCGAGAAGATCGCCTCCAAGGAGCCCCAGACCACCACGGAGCTTTTTCAGCTCGCGGACCGTGTGGCTCGCAAGGAGGAGGCCTGGACCTGGAACTCCTCCGGTTCCGGTGTGGCAGCTTCGGCCGCCCCCGGATCCGCCGCTCGGTCAGGGCGACGGGACAGGAGGAGGAAGAAGAGGTCGGCCCATTCCGACGACGAGGGTCACGTCCTCGCCGTCGAGGGCGCTTTGCGGGCCACCCGAAAGGGGAGGCCTGCGAGCGACAAAAAGAAGGAGGCCGGCGCTCCCAGCAGGGAGCGCCCGACCGGCAAGTGGTGCACCGTGCACAACACCTCCCTCCACGACCTCGCGGACTGCCGCGCGGTCAAAAGTTTGGCTGAGCGGACGAGGAAGTGGGAGGAGGAGAGGAGGCAGAAGCGCCGTGAGGGCAATACCCCGGCGGCTCCCGCCGGCAACCGGCGAGGTGAGGCCAAGCAGAAGGCCCCCGCCGAGGACATCAACGATGGCGACGATGACCTAGGGTTCCAGGAGCCTGAGGCCACTGTCGCCACCGTTGATGGGGGAGCGTGTGCTCACGCTTCTCGCCGGAGCCTCAAGGCCATGAAGCGAGAGCTTCTGGCCGTGGCCCCTACCCATGAGGCGACGCGGCGGGCGCGGTGGTCGGAGGTTGCCCTCACCTTCGACCAGACCGACCACCCACTGTGCGTTGCCCGGGGAGGACAGATCGCGATGGTGGTTTCCCCCACCGTTTGCAATGTGAAGTTGGGGCGTGTCCTCGTTGACGGGGGTGCAGCCCTCAACATCCTTTCCCCCGCTGCCTTTGACGCCATCAAGGCCCCGGGGATGGTGCTCCGGCCGTCCCAGCCGATCATCGGTGTGACGCCGGGGCACACTTGGCCGCTAGGCTATATCGACCTCCCGGTCACCTTCGGTGGTTCCGCCAACTTCCGCACGGAGCGGGTGAACTTCGATGTGGCGGACCTCAGTCTGCCCTACAACGCGGTCCTGGGGAGGCCCACGTTGGTGAAGTTCATGGTGGCGGTCCACTACGCCTATCTCCAGATGAAGATGCCGGGCCCCGGTGGCCCCATCACCGTCCATGGCGACCTCAAAGTCGCGCTTGCTTGCATGGAGCAGCGCCCGGACCACCTCGCCGCGGCATCCAAGCCCACGGGTGGCGACGAGACGCTCAGCACCTCCGTCCCAGCCGCCCCGAGGCAGCAGATGATCACGTGCGACGAGGTCCCGATCAAGCAGGTTGCCCTGGGCGACGGCCCGTCCAAGACCACACGAATCGGTGGTCTTCTGGACGACAAATAGGAAGACGCGCTCGTCTCCTTCCTGCGAGCAAACGCCGACGTCTTCGCCTGGAGACCGGCGGACATGCCCGGGGTCCCCAGGGAGGTTATTGAGCACCGTCTCGCCGTACGGCCGGGCGCAAGGCCGGTCCGGCAAAAAGTGCGGCGGCAGGCCCCGGAACGTCAAGCCTTCATCCGCGAGGAGGTGGCGCGACTTCTGGAGGCCGGATTCATCCGAGAGGTCATCCATCCGGAGTGGCTGGCGAACCCGGTCGTCGTTCCCAAGGCGAACGGCAAGCTTCGGATGTGCATCGACTACACCGACCTTAACAAGGCATGTCCTAAGGACCCTTACCCCCTGCCACGCATAGATCAGATTGTCGACTCCACCGCGGGGTGCGACCTTTTGTGTTTTCTAGATGCATACTCTGGTTATCATCAGATTCGCATGGCTATGGAGGATGAGGAAAAAACTGCATTCATTACCCCCATAGGAACTTATTGTTATACGACAATGCCTTTCGGGTTAAAGAATGCAGGTCCTACTTTTCAACGTACTACTCGAATTTCTTTGGGTAGCCAAATAGGACGTAATGTTGAGGCCTATGTTGATGACTTGGTTGTGAAAACACGCAACCAGGAGACCTTACTCTCGGATCTAGCGGAAACTTTCGAAAGTCTCCGCACCGCCCGCATAAAGCTGAACCCCGACAAGTGCGTGTTCGGCGTGCCTGCGGGCAAGCTTCTCGGGTTCTTGATCTCTGCCCGAGGCATTGAGGCCAACCCCGAGAAGATACGAGCTATAGAGCGAATGCGCCCCCCCAGCAAGCTTAGGGATGTGCAATGCGTCACTGGCTGTATGGCCGCCCTAAGTCGGTTCATATCGAGGCTAGGAGAGAAGGCGCTACCCCTATTTAAGCTCCTCAAACGCTCCGGGCCGTTTATCTGGATGGAGGAGGCTGAACGGGCCCTCACTCAGTTGAAGGCGTACCTCAGTTCTCCCCCAGTCCTGGTCGCCCCAGAGCCAGATGAGCCGTTGCTACTCTACCTGGCGGCAACTCCGCAGGTGGTCAGCGCGGCGTTGGTCGTGGAGCGCGACGAGGACGACCCTCGCTCCGCGCATCCCCACCCTGTGTCGACTCGACTCGGGAGAGAGCAGGGAGGAGAGGCCCCCGAGCCGAACGGTGGCCCGAGGCCCCCAACGACCGGAACTGGCCCTCTGCCCGCTTGTCCGACGGTGCCAGGCGCCCCCGACCCCCAGGATGGCCCCGGGGCCACTGCGGGAAGGCCGCGCCTGTCGCCCTCTGACCCCGAGGTCGTCGGCACAGAAGCCGAGTGCGCCCCGCGCGGCCTCTCGGACGAAGAGCACCCTGTATCGACTCGACCCGGGAGAGAGCAGGGAGGAGAGGCCCCCGAGCCGAACGGCGGCCCGAGGCCCCCGACGACCGGAGCTGGCCCTCTGCCCGCTTGTCCGACGGTGCCAGGAGCCCCCGACCCCCAGGATGGCCCCGGGGCCACTGCGGGAAGGCCGCGCCTGTCGCCTTCCGACCCCGAGGTCGTCGACACAGAAGCCGAGTGCGCCCCGCGCGGCCTCTCGGACGAAAAGCGCCCTGGAGATGCGGCCCCTGGCGAAGAGGATCGGCCCCGACAAAAGGTGCAGCGGCCCGTCTACTTTGTTAGTGAGGCCCTCCGGGACGCCAAGACCCGATACCCTCAGGCCCAGAAGATGCTTTACGCTATTCTGATGGCTTCGAGGAAGTTGCGCCATTATTTCCAGGCGCATCGGGTCACGGTGGTTACGTCCTACCCCCTCGGCCAAATCTTGCATAACCGAGAGGGTACTGGACGGGTGGTGAAATGGGCAATCGAACTCTCTGAGTTCGATTTGCACTTTGAACCACGCCACGCGATCAAGAGCCAGGCCCTCGCCGACTTTGTGGCAGAGTGGATACCGGCTCCCGAGCCCGTCTCCATCCCCGAGGCCAGCTCGGGCCCTTCGTAGCTGCCTCACACCGCCTATTGGGTGATGCAGTTCGACGGCTCCCTGTCTCTTCAGGGCGCCGGTGTGGGGGTCACGTTGACCTCGCCGAGCGGAGATGTCCTTAAATACCTGGTCCGCCTCGACTTTCGGGCAACCAACAATATGGCAGAGTACGAGGGACTCTTTGCGGGACTCAGAGTGGCGGCTGGACTGGGGATCCGCCGCCTCCTGGTGTTAGGCGACTCTCAGTTGGTCGTTAATCAGGTCTCCAAGGAGTACCAGTGCTCTGACCCGCAGATGGATGCTTACGTGCGCCAGGTGCGGCGTATGGAGCGCCATTTTGACGGGATAGAGCTTCGGCACGTGCCCAGACGGGATAACGCGGTCGCCGACGAACTCTCAAGGCTCGCTTCCTCGCGAGCCCAGACCCCACCGGGCGCCTTTGAAGAAAGGCTTGCCCAGCCGTCGGCGCGACCCGACCCCCTAGGGGAGACGGACGCGCCTGAATGGCCCCCGAGGCCCGTCGGAGTCCAGGCCTCGGGACCCGAGGGGGGCGCTCCCAGCTCCCTTAGATTGATTGCTTGGATCGCTGAGATCCAGGCGTACCTCGCAGATAAGACTCTACCCGAGGACCGCGAAGGGAGTGAACGCGTCCAGCGCATCTCCAAGCGCTACGTGCTGGTGGAAGGGACCCTCTATCGGCACGCGGCTAACGGAGTCCTCCTGAAGTGCATTCCTCGGGAACAAGGCGTCGAGCTTCTTGCCGATATCCATGAAGGCGAGTACAGAGCCCACTCTGCCTCACGCACCTTGGTTGGCAAGGCCTTTCGCCAGGGTTTCTATTGGCCGACGGCTCTCAACGATGCGGTCAACCTGGTCCGGCGGTGCAGGGCGTGCCAGTTCCACGCCAAGCAAACCCATCAGCCGGCCCAGGCCCTGCAGACCATACCTCTTTCATGGCCATTTGCTGTCTGGGGGCTCGATATCCTGGGTCCGTTTAGACGGGCCCCGGGCGGGTTTGAGTATTTGTATGTCGCTATCGACAAGTTCACTAAGTGGCCCGAGGCTTATCCGGTCATCAAGATCGATAAGCACTCCGCACTTAAATTCATCAGGGGTATCACTGCTCGGTTTGGGGTGCCTAACCGTATCATTACGGATAACGGCACCCAGTTCACTAGTGAGCTCTTCGGTGACTACTGCGAAGACATGGGCATTAAGCTCTGCTTCGCCTCTCCCGCCCACCCTAGAAGCAATGGCCAAGTGGAGCGCGCCAACGCAGAAATCCTCAAGGGCCTCAAAACCAAGACCTTCAACATCCTCAAGAAGCACGGCGACTCGTGGATCGAGGAGCTGCCAGCGGTGCTCTGGGCGAACCGAACCACGCCAGGCCGAGCAACCGGGGAAACGCCTTTCTTCCTCGTCTACGGCGCGGAGGCGGTTCTCCCATCCGAGCTCACCCTGAGGTCCCCTCGGGCCACCATGTACTGCGAGGCTGATCAAGATCAGCTTCGCAGAGATGACCTCGACTACTTGGAAGAACGAAGGCGGCGCGCGGCCCTTCGAGCCGCGCGCTACCAGCAGAGCCTGCGGCGCTACCATCAGCGTCACGTCCGGGCCCGATCACTCTGCGTCGACAACCTCGTCCTACGCCGTGTCCAAACGCGTGCTGGACTGAGCAAGCTCTCACCAATGTGGGAGGGTCCGTATCGAGTGATCGGCGTCCCTCGGCCGGGCTCCGTTCGGCTGGCCACGGGCGACGGCACAGAGCTGCCTAACCCGTGGAACATCGAACACCTTCGTCGCTTCTACCCCTAGTGGGGGTCGGGTGTCAGGTCTCGGGCTCGGGCCAACCCCGCACCCCCCTCGGGCGTGCAGGGTTGGCCGGGGGCTACCACATATGCATATACTTATCTTTTTTCTCTTCCGTATTTCAATAAAAGCTTTTTCGATTTCCTAAGGACTGTGTCTGTGCCATTGTTTCCTTTTGAAGAGTTTTGGCTTGAATTAGCACGCTCGTGCTCGACCCTGCCCTCGGTGGCCCGGGCCGGCGGAAATCGCCAAACGGGGCCCAGAACCGAGCCGTGCCCCGGGGCGTGGTGAACTCCGGGGGGGAATCGGCAAAGGCCCACAATCGGGTCCCCATAACCCTCTGTCACCGCGCTCCCGGCCTGGCCAGTCTCGACACGTGCATCTCCCAGGCACTAGCCCCGACCCGCGCCGTTTGAGGCTGGGACCTGGGCACGAGCCCTTGTTCAAGCCAAGACACAGAAGGACCGCGGCACAGACCATCCTCGTCTCATATACACAACAAATAAAATTGACACAGAAATTTCTTCTTTATTTGATTGCAGATTAAATTAGTTTATACAAGAAGGGGGCCCGAAGGCCTCGGAAGAAGAAAGAAAAACTATTTAAGATTGGCGGGGGCCTGGGGGCTCACTTCGAGGCTCCCGGGTCGCCGGCCTCGTGGTCGCTGTCGTCCACAGCACCGTCGCCGCCCTCCTCGTCGGAGTCGAGGGCAAACGCGAGCCGAGGGGCCGTACCCTCGAAGCTGTGGACGATGTGGTCGGCGGCGTCCCGGACCTGCGCGCGCGCGTCGTCCTCGGTTCCGGGAGGGAACTCGTCCAGCGCTGCCCACGGGGAGAAGTCCGGGTCCCTGGCCTGGTAGCTTGCCAGTACAAGCTCCACTGCCCCCCGGGCGAGGTCTCTCGAGGATGACTTGATCGTGTCCTCGAGGTCCTCGGGGAGCCGCTGGAGAGTCCCGGCCATCTCTGAGAGGCGCTGGGCGAGGCCCCCCTGGTTGGCGGCGTACTTTGCGGTCCGCTCGCCCCAGAGGCCCGCTTGCCGCCCGGCGCGGTCTAGACGGGAGACGGCGTCCCGAAGCATGCCGGGCCCTACCTCGCCCGCCAAGCGGAGGGCCTCGACCTCCCCGGCCGATGAGTCTAGCGCGCCCTGCAGATCGGCGATGGTGTGTTCGGCAGCTGCGAGGCAGGCGGCTAGATCGCCGTCGCCCGCGGCGGCCCCGCCGCTGCGCGCCCTCGCGTCCAGCTCCTTCGCCCGCGCCTCGAGCTCAGCGGCCCGCTGATCCAGTGCGGCCCTCTCGGCGCGGGCGCCTTCAGATTACGGCGCGCCTGCTCCTCCCGCGCTGCCTCGCGGAGGGACAGGCTGTCCGCCAGCCGCTGCGCCGCGGCCTCGGCCTCCTCGAGAGATAGCTCCCGCTCGGTGAGCGCATCCTCGCGGAGGCGGAGTGCGGACTCCTCTTCGGCGCAGGCGGCCTCGTGCGCCGCCAGCGTTGCCTCCCGGATAGCGACGGCGGTCTCGCGGTCCGCCAGGTCCCTCTCCCTCGCGCGGGCGCGCTCTTCCAGCGCCGTGGCGCGAGCCTCCAGGGCCACTTCGCGCCGCCGGGACGCCGCCTCGTTCTCCGTCGCCCGCCATTCCCGAGCAGTGGCGGCGTGACTCCCCGGGCGGCGTCGAGTTTCTTCTCTAGCTCCGCCACCCGGCTCCCGTATTGAAGGCGGAGATCGTCCCGCGCCTCGTTGAGCACGACGGTGGCGATGAGGGCAGTCTCCCGCTCCTCCTCCACCTCCCTGGCGATCTCCGCCAGCTCCCTCCGACGGGCCTCGAGCTCTGAGGCGTGCCGGCGGTATGCCTTGCGGCCCGCCTCCACCATGGCCTCCACCGAGCGTCGCCCCTCTTCGACGCGCGCCCACGCCGCGTCGAGCTCCGCCCGCTCTGCTTGCAGGACCTCCATCTGGGCACCTAACCCGTCCAGCACCGTCGTGTTCACGGCGGCCAGGGCCTGCAAGAGGGGCTCTGTGTTCAGTGGAGCGGCGGAAGGCAGAGGGGAGAGCCGCCTCGGTGTGGGCGCTGTGCGGCTCGGCCCGCCAATCGACGTGCCGGACTCAGGGGCGTCCCCCGAGGCTGGCTCGTCCCGAACGTCGCCCGAAGGGTCGGGTCCGAGCGGTGCGCCCGCGGCCTCGTCGTGGGTGGCCTCGGAAGTCGTCGTCGCCTCGGGCGGAGTCGGGTCGGGGGCTTGGCAGGCCGCCTGGCGTGCGCGCGTCGCCTCTGCCTCCCGGGCTGACTTCCCGGCCCGGTGGAGACTGGCCTCCTCCCGAGTGGCCTCCTCAACCTGGCGAACCCGGACGGCTTCCTGGGCAGCCTCCTCAGCTTCCCGGAGGTGGTCCGCGGCTTCTCGCCGGACAGCTTCCCGCCTCCGGGCCTCCGCGGTCGCTGTCTCCTCGGCCTCAGACCGGTCGGACTTGGAATGGCGAGGGGGGCGCGACGGAATCTCGCTGAAAGCGGAAGAAAAACCAGAAGACAAAAAGAAACGGGTAAGTGAAAACTCGCCTTGGGAGAATGAATACGGCCGCAGTGGGCGCGGGGACGAACCTGCGTGGAGGTCGGCTAAACGACCACCTTGGGGGGGAGATGAGGTTTCCCCGGCATGGTTCGGTCCCCCCCATCTTGCGGAGCCGCTTCTTTTTTCGCTCCCCCTCGGGCTGCGACGTCGGCACAGCACCCTCCGGGCGCCTGCTGCTGGCACGCACCGCCCCGCCCCCTCGGGGAGGAGATGGGGAGGGGGTATCCTCCTGTTTCCTCTTCCCCCGGGCGTCGGCAGGGCGGCTGCCCCCCGGGCCCCCGTCACGGGGCCCAGAAGCACGACCCCCTCCCGGGGTAGATTGTTCCCCCCTGCGGCTCCCGCCCGCGCCATCGTGGCCTCGAGGAGCCCGCTCCCCTGACGCCCCGACCGCCTGCATGATGGTCAGGATGTTGGCGCGCTCTGGATCGCTGCAGAGGGGGAGGACACCTTGGGGGATGAGGGATGCCTCCACGGAGCTGAGATTCAGCACCCGTTGGACCACCATCTTGAAATCCTCAGGGGCCCAGTCCCATCTGCCCCCCTGGTGGGTCCTCATGTAGTCCTCGGACCCGGTGTACTCCCAGGCGCCCCGGGCGCGCCGCTGGAGTGGCGCGATCCGGCGACGAAGGTAGTCGCCGAACACCATGGCCCCCGTGAGCCCCTGGGATCGCAGACCCGCCAGGCGGTCAAGAACGGCGTCGTAGCCATCTCCCAGATCTACCGGCGCCCGCCAGCTGGAGGCCTGCGCCGGGGGCTGGCTCGGAAGTCGGAGGCGCGCTTCGTCGGCGAGAGGGGTGTAGAACCAGTCGCTCTTCCAGTCGTCCCACTTCTTGCGAAGGACGCAGGGAATGTAGCGGTTCAGCACCGGCCCCCGCGGCTGGAAGTAGCAGCCACCGACCACCGACGGTGGCGACACCGGCTGTACGGTGAAGAACCACCGGAACAGCCGGAGAGATGGGCGCACCCCGATGAACATCTCGCATAGGTGCGCGAAGATAGCCAACGTCATTACCGCGTTGGGGGTGAGGTGCGCCATCTGGAGATCATAAAGCTCCAGAACATCCATGAAGAAAGAAGAGAATAGCGGGACCAGCCCTGCCATTGCGAAAGAGAGGAAGAAGACGGACCGCCCCGGGTAATGCGGCGCCGGGCGTCCCTCGCCCAGCGCGACCACCTCCCGGCCGGTGGCAGATTCCGGCATGAATCGGCGCGGCAGCCCGGCCTGCCTCTCGCTCACGATGCGGGAAGGCGGCAGCACGCTACCCTCGAGCGGTGCGGAGCCCCGTGCCATGACGCCGGCGGAGGAGGAGCTTGAGAGCGAGCGAGTATGGCAAGGGTAGGGCGCCAGAAACGGAGAGTCAGAGCACAAGTGGCAAAGGCAAAGGGAAGAGTGACGAGAGGAAGGAAACAAGTCCCTTCCTTGATGTCTTAGTACCCTTGCCAACGCTATGCCCGGCTCCTCGATCTCCGCGCCCACTACCTCGCCCCCTCGTCTCTCGCGCCCACGCCTCCACTAATCCCGCTCGCCCGTTTGCGGCGCACGAGGCGGATGTGCGGCCGTGGCAGTCGAGATGGGACATATCGTGCGCGCGTTAACTACGCTCGCCGACCGATGCACCGTCATCACATCTCCAGACGAAACGAACCGGCTCGTCCCGGTTCGCGCGCTACTTAAGTAATGTAGTGGTCTTGAAGGAAGCCGCTCATTATTGTCGGTCGGTTTTTTCCTTGACGATGTGCGCGATTTGCGACCGCTGGGTTTCTGCCGCCTGTGGAGACCGGCCCCACCTGTCACCAGGTCTAAGGAGTGGCGTCATGCCCGAGCGCTTTGTAGACCCCCGATTTTGGAAATCGGAAATCTTCTGTGTTTATCCGTACCAATCCCTGGATCAGTAGTTGGTACACACATACATAGTTGGATCACAACATATCACGAATGAACTTAGGCTAAAAGAGTTAAATACTTACATTAGGGCCAGGTAGGCCAACAACTATCAGAGAACAACAGCGGAAGACAAAATAATATAAGGGCCCGGTTAACATGCCACAGGCAGTCGACTGGGGAACGAGACCTAGAACAAGACCGCACTCCGATCATCTTGTGGGATACGCAAGCGTACCGACAAGGGCTTCTCTTCAACACTCTCCTAAAAGATATATAAATAGCAAGGGTGAGTACCAACCGTACTCAGCAAGCCACCACAACAACAATGCATATGATAGCGGGTATTTCAAGGAATGGCTTCAGGTTCTTTTGCATAAAGCTAATTTTACAATTCTTTTCACAAGCCTAAAACCTAGCATAGACTGATCAAATTTTAGTACCAGTGTTCACTTTAAACAACGACGGTTCTGTCCACCATCCATTGTGATCCCAAGGATAGCTTCCCGCCATTGAATCGTCATGGTTTTCTGAGGATGTCCACCTTCCCTCCTCTCGGGATGTGGCTCCATCAGCATAAAATTCATCATGCAATATCCCATCCCACACAAGTTAAGAATTTAGAGTCTAGCCAAGTGTAATACATGTCCCGGTGCTCAATAACCGCGAGCACGGCTATTCGAATAGATTTGGTTTACTCACACTGCAGTGGATGTACACTTTACCCGCACTCCGCGACTGCCCAACACATGAGCCTCGTCCCAACACATGAGACGCGTCACGGCAAAGCTTTTTGATAACCTCGCATTGGCAGTACCCGCTCCATGAACTTAAATCCTCATGCACTCTAGGCGTCCATGTTTCTAGCAGTGAGAGGAGTTCTGGCGCTCCCGGGAAAGAGAAGTCTCACACGCATATTAAATTATGGTTCAAGTTAAGTTCTCTCTCTCACACACTCATGGCAGTCCTACCAATGGCGACACCGATGTAGGGCACGCCTCTCGGCCCTACCTCAACGGCTGTCCCATTGTAGCGCACCTGCCTCACTCAGGGGTGAACCATCTATGCAGGGATACTGCCTCCGCTCGGCTATCTAATCCGCTAGGTCTATACCCATTCGAGAAGTACGGTTGTACGGGGGTCGTTTCATGCTTAACTTCATGGCTCGGTCCTTAATTGACCGGGGACGGTACTAGCCTTTTCCAGATACCACCCAAATCCTCCGTCCGCCCCAGTCGAAAACAGTTGTTTAATTTTATTTCTCCTTTCACAAATCATGTCATCAACATCATGGCAATGTGGCGCTCATGTCTCCACATGCCGCATCTCAATTACCTTCCCAAAGGTAATTGCCCAAGCATATAGCATTTGATAAATATGAGTATGCATGATTCTAGAATAGCATTTCTAAGCAATTGTCATAATTGACTAGGGACTCGTACGTAATCATGGGTACAAGGATTTTAAGGGTAAACAATAATCAAGGCATGGCATAATCACAAGTAGGATGTTCCTCATTGCATGCAATTTTATTTGTAAACAAAACAATTTCGCAATTAGGATCAACATGTTCAAGGAATAGTGATGACTTGCCTGCTCAGGATAATCCCTATTCTCGATATAATCTTGATCAACCTTCACCTCCTGGAAGTTGCAGACGTTGCCTCACGACTAACCGATACACAAAGTCTATAATACGCGAGAAAAACCAATATTCAAGCAACAATCAAATATGCACAACAAAATATATTTGCTGAGGTCGAACCTAAGATTGCTCATATTATTCGTGCTTGCTAATGGACTCTAATCAAGCTAAGAGCTAGGGTTTCTTAGTCTTTCTGTTGTCATGGTGGTGCAGTCTAGCTAATGGCTAAGGAAGGATTATGGTTACACATGCATCTATCTAAATAGGACGGTTATTTACTAGAGGTTCTGTTGTTAGATGGATTTAGGATCAATCAAATAGTTATAGTGAATCATTTGTATTATTATTTTATTGATGGAAGCTTTACTTTAATTATGAACATATTTTACTTGTCACAATAAATTATAAAAGGTTAATAATTATCCATGCTTTGTATGTTAGAGTTGTTCAGGTTAATCATATTATGGGTACAGATTATCCCATCACATAATTTTACAATGAATAATCCTAATTTACAGTTGAACTATAATTATAATTATATGAGGTCAAGATTTATAACTAGTATTTATCTAATATACATGCTTGTCATACTCTCCCTCTTAACTTAATTTATGCAACACGCAAATTAATACTATACCGTACCACTATAATGGGATGTATAGTATATGTGTAAGCAATAATATCTTATTATTGGATCATATATTTGAGTAGTTGCTTTTTACTGTAAGCTATACAATACATGTTAAAGATGATTATGCTACTGTACAATATCCATTTTTATTCATTGGCACACTATTTAGGTTAACTATTATCTAATCATTTGATATTAATTAATTTATAATTATAAATATATTTTGTTAAATAGTGAATTATATATCATTGGAAAGCTTATGAATTTAGATGTATTTAGGTTCAAGTTTCACTTAAATCCGAGTAAAAGTCGAATGCGAAAGTCGATTCCTTTTTATTAACTTTACTATCTGCGAACTACGGCAAACCCAATTTCGATTTAAACTATTTTGCGGGTATAAATATTTTGTTGTCATAAGTTTTTAATTTACTCATCCCGAGCATTATATCCATATAACAGGTTAGAAATTTCTATTACGAGCTAAATATCGGACGAAATCTTAGAAATATTATACAATTTAATTTAGTCTATGACTAAACGATTAAATATAATACACGGCTAAGATTCCTAGTAATTGAATCCGAATTTCTACCATGAACCGATGACTTATAGAGATTATCAAAAATAATCTATAATAATCTATAAGAATTCATCTAATTGTTTGGTTATTAATTATATCTAAATTACTACCAATTTTAATCTAATCTGATCAAGAAACATATATTTATAATTAACTCGGAATTTCGATCGAAATACCATTACGCTCGAGGAATTTCCAAAAATAATCTATTATTAACCCCGACCATTTTTATTTCCTAAATCCTCCTAATTTCTCCCCCAATTTCCCTTCTATTTTCTCCTTTCCTTCTTTTTCTCTCTTTTCTCTCCCTCTCTTTCTTTTCTTTTCTTTTCTCTTTTCCCTTTTCCTTTCTTTTTCTTTCTCTCCCTTTTTCCTTTCTTCTCTCTTTCTCTCTCTATCGGCCTCTCTTTTCCTCTTCCTTTCTTTCTCTCCTCTCTCCCGGCTCTATCTCCCTCTCTCGGCTCTATCTCCCTCTCTCGGCTCTCTCCCACCCGAGCGGCGGCGGCGATGGACGTGAGGGAGAAGGAGGGCGGCTCACCGGCGGCGGCAGCGGCGACGACGGCGGCGGCGACGGTGGCGCACGGCGGCGCAGGAGCGGCGGCACGGCGGCACGGGAACGGCGGCGCAGGAACGGCGGCGCGGCGGCACGGGAACGGCGGCGCGGCGGCACGGGAACGGCGGCGCGGCGGCACGAGAACGGCGGCGCAGTGGAGAGGGGAGAGGGGAGAGGAAGGGTGAGATGGGGTGGGGGAGAATGGAGAGAGGGGGGTGTATTTGTAGAGAGGGGAGGAGCGGCGGGGCTCGGGGCGGCTTGGTGTGACGGCGATGGCGACGCGACGATGACGCGGCGCGGCAGCGGCGCGGGACGCGAGGTGGCGACGCGATGGGCGAGCGGCGCGCGGGTCGCGGGGCGCGAGACGGCGCGCGGGGCGCGAGGCGACGGGACGGGGCGGCAGCGGCGACACGACGGGCGCGCGGCGATGGGATGGGCGGGCGGCAGCGGCGCGGGGCGCAAGGTGCGATGGCGACGGACGAGCGGCGACGAGACGGTGCGCGGCGCGATGGGACGGCGATGCGGCGGCGACGGGCGACATTGGCGCGAGACGACGGCGACCCGCGGCGATGGCGACAGCGTGGCAGCGGCGGCGCGAGGCGCGAGGCAGCGGCACGGGGCTCGAGGCGGCGGCACGGGGCGCGAGGCCGACGGCGACGATGGCGACGGCGGCACGGCGGGCGAGCGGTGCAAGGTGGCGACGCGCGGCTCGGGACGGCTAGGGCAGAGGTGGGAGAGAAGGGGAAAGGTTAGGGACCAAATCGAACACCTTGCGGGCAATGAATAGTGCACTTTCCTATTATTCCCGATTTTAGGTTATTTTCAATATAAATTTGATTTCATAATTTCTAAATCTTGTATAAATGAAGTTTATCCCATATTTGTGTTATCCTAACTAAAATTCTCCTTAATTTGATATCACTCTTATTCTATCGCAATTAAATTTAATTGATCCAAATATGGTCGCGATAATATTTTATTTATTACTACCCATACCTAATCTTTTATTTTTAATTTATATTTATTTTACCAATTTATTTTTAAGGTTTATTAAAGATTCTATAATTTTCTAATGAGACCGTTATTAACATAATAGCACATTAGCTCAATTTATCTATATGTTAGTTTATTTTATATGGAGGGGTTTAATATATCAAATTTCAATCCCTAAATGCAATTAGGAACTTGGTGCAAAATCGATCTACATATCGAATTAAATACTCCCGTAATTCTATTATATATACAGAGAGCTCAGTTCATTTGAATGATCATCATTTCATGTGTACTCGTATTATGGCACCCACCTATATTATTCAAATATTTTAATATTTGATAAAATAGGTTAATAATAACTTTTATTTTATTTGATTTTAATATCTTGCACATAATTATTCGTAGGATTAAATATATTCTCATAAATCATATCTATTGCTTAAATGTAGTTCTTTTCTTTACCTTCTTGGTGATCATTTATGGTTTGGCAAGCAATAGGAATCATAACAACCAGCATGATGCAAAAGTTTTAAAAAGTTTGAAATTTTAGTGATTTTTATTGTTGGGAATTTTCAGGATGTTACACGCTTCCCTCGTGGGGGGGGGGGGGGGGGGCGATCGCCCTGGCGTAACGCCGGGGGCTACTGTCGGTGACATGGGACCGGGGGTATCTTGACTAGAGGTTTGGGGCAGCTGCAGTCACCCACGTGGCCTGACCCCCTCGGGGGGGGGGGGGGTCGGGCCCGAGGGTGATGTGGCCGCCCCTCCCTCTGTCTTCCCGAGGGGTCGGGCCGCTCCCGTTTCGGCCCCGAGGGCTGGGGCGCCCCGACCCCCTGTGGGTTTGGCGCCACGTGTGTGGGTTAGGTGAGCACAGCGGCGCTCACCTAACCGCGTTTATTGTGGGTTGGACGAGCGCCCCATGCCGCATTTAATGCAGCGCAGCACACTCGTTCGGTCCGTGACAGGTCACAGTGTGTGACCGGTCACAGACCGGTCAGATCGCGGGTTAGGTGGCAACAGGCGGCCTGACACACGCCTCGCCCCGTCCCGTCGGAAAGATGAGAGCTTCCAGGCACTCGTCCCTAGCCGGAGCCGGCGTGGGAACTCCTGGAGTTGGCACGTCAGCCCCGGCCAGATACATTCCAGGCTTCAACGTAACCATTGCAAGGAAGTCATTGTATGAAGAAGGGCAGACGTGTAGCATGCTGAACTGACACGTGGTGGACAAGAATGACCGGTCTGTGACTGGTCTGACGCCGGTCGCGTCATCGGCAGACAACCGTGCTCCCACGATGCATCTGCCTCCGGTGGAGTGGAGGTAGGTATGACCCATCTCGTCGGATGGTCATTTGGAAAGCAGCCATGGCAAATCTCCGCCCATTAATGAGGGAGTAACAGGGAGATCCCCGGTGTCAGGCGAGAGACGGCGCTGAGCCTCACTCAAGGACAAGTTGTGATTTAGCTTCCAGGCGAAGGTGCAAGCCAAGTTTTGGTCAAGAGAGGGTAGGTCCCCACCCAGAAGAAAAGTAGGTAGAAGTGGTGCATGTAGTATCCCCTTGAGATATAAAAGGAGGACCTTGCCCACCAAAGAGAAAGGAAAAAAAGAAAAAAAAGGAGGCGAGAGGGGTTCTGGAGCCTGAACTCTCTGGCTCTCCGGCTCTCTGTAAATCCTTCACACACAGATCCACCAGAACACAGGAGTAGGGTATTACGCTTCTCAGCGGCCCGAACCTGTCTACATCGCCCGTGTCTCGTGCACTTGCTCTCTCGCGAACATTCTCCAGATCGATCGAGGGCGAAGAATCTCACTTAGCGCCCCCGGCCGAACCGGCAAAGGGGGGCCTGCGCGGTCTCCCGGTGAGGAGCCCCACGCTCCGTCACGGGTAGACTATCTTCTTAGCCTCGTACGTTGTCTCGGGCAATTTGTTTCCCCCCGGAAGAATGTTCTTGACGAGTTTCAATAAATCGCCAAATGCCTTGTCACTAACCCCATTTTTTGCCTTCCATTGCAACAACTCCAGAGTGGTATCCAACTTTTTGTGCCCCTGCTCGCAACCTGGGTACAACGAAGTTCTGTGGTCCTCCAACATCTTGTCCAATTTATGGGCCTCCTTTTCACTTTCGCAGTCCTCCCTGGCGTCCTGCAACATCTGACCAAGATCATCCGCAACGTCGTTACCATCAGCAGCTATTTCCTCCTCGCCCGTTTGATTTCCTTCAAATCCAACATACTGAGCAAAGTCCGGAATATTGTCGTCTTCCACTTCATCTTCTTCCATTTCAACACCTTGCTCTCCGTGGGATGTCCAACAATTATAGCTTGGCATGAACCCCGACTCAAACAAGTGGAAATGAATAGTCCTGGATGCAGAATACTCCTTCTGATTCTTACACTTATTGCATGGACAACAAATAAAACCCCTTTGCCTGTTAGCTTCGGCCACTCTCAAAAAATAGTGCACGCCGTCAATAAACTCTTTGGACCGCCGGTCAGCGTACATCCATTGCCGATCCATCTACATGAGTCAAAAAAACCGTACACAAATAATTATTCTTACAATAATGACAGTCATACAATAATTATAAGATATCTTTATTCATACAAAAATCATAAAATATTACACCAAATAATTCTTAAAAACTATTTGTAAAGTTTTAAACTAATTTTAATGTGTTTTACTTCTTTTAATTTTCATTTTAGTTTGTTTTCTATTATTTAAGATTAACTTTCACTAGAGTTTTCCTTCTCAACTATTTTATAAAACCTTGTTTAGCAAATGAACTAAATTTCTATATATTCTTTCTTCCCCCACACACATTTTCTCTCTCATCAACTTACAACTAAATTTTGGAGACAAAAAAAGTGTGCAAAACATAGGTGCAAATGTAGTATAACAAAAAAAACATTGGAGGATGAAGTTGCAAACCTTTTAGGCACCTCCGATTTGTATGTAATCACCAAAATAAATTCAATAGAAATTTTGGCATGACCTCTCCTCTTTTTTGAAGAAATTTTGAAGCTTGCTCGGGCAGCTGGAGGAGGAAGAAGACATATATATAGGGGTGGGACTTTAGTCCCGGTTGGTAGCACCAATCGGGGCTAAAGATCACCGGGATCTTTAGTCCCGGTTGGTAATACCAACCGGGACTAAAGTTACAATCTTTAGTCCCGGTTGGTGTTACCAACCGGGACTAAAGATCCCGGGGGGGCCTGACAGGCCCTGACAGCATTCGAACCGGGACTAAAGATGATCTTTAGTCCCGGTTGGTAACACAAACCGGGACTAAAGATCAAATATGCCTGTTACCCTTTTGAACCGGGACTAAAGATCATCTTTAGCCCCGGTTTTTATTGCATCCGGGACTATTGTGGAAATCGGCCGACCGACGAAAGATGGTTTCTCCACCAGTGGACACACGGGACCACTCACGTGTACACCCTGCAAAATACTAGAATTTTGAACACAAAATCTAAATCGAGAGCGCTCTCGATTTAGTCATAACGAGCGACGCTAGTCATTGTCCAGATACGATCAATCATTGTCCAGATATGTGTCTTAAAGAATCTTACTTTACTATAGTACTAATTGATCAAACAAGTAGAAAAAATATTCCTACCATCTATGCTTCAAATACAATTTTCTCTTAAACTACTCATCCGATCTACGATCCGATTACACCGTTGTGTTCATAACAATTAAATCTTTATAACAAGATCTCACATGATTATATTTTAATAAAAAATCACAAATTACTTTTATAATATATCCAAATTACATTTAGATTTTACTAAGTTACTTCTTAAACATACAAAAGTAAATTCAATAAAGTTTTAAAGTAATTAACATATATTATAGAACTTACTTTCTTTTTGTTATAAGTTACTTCTATAGTATATGTAAATTACTTTTAGGCTTTATTGAATTACTTTTATACGTCTAAGAAGTAACTCAGTGAAATCTAAAAGTAATTTAGATATATTAAAAAATAATTTATATTTTTTCATCAAAATATAATCATGTGAGATCTGTTATAAAGATTTAATTGTTACGAACACAACGGTGTAATCGGATCGTAGATCGGATGAGCAGTTTTAGAGAAAATTGTATTTGAAGTATATGTGGATAGTGTCTGTCATATATGAAGTGAGACAAACCAGCTACTACAGCTACTACTAGCTGTGTAGTCACATACAATTTTGAAGGTTCATTAGAAGCTTGCTTGTACAGCTAAGAGTTACAGGAAGGAAATTAATGGAATTATGTTCTTTCCGACAGTTTCACCACTAGAGAAGGACTGGAAATGACTTCGGCAATCCAACCAAGTCTGGCACCTCTCTTCACGCAATGTCAACTATGCATCGTGTACTGACTACTGAGATTTTCCTTTTGTCTTAGGAAAAAAACAAGTCTACTCCGAATCATCATCAACTCAGCAAATGCAACGCCACTATCATCAAGCACCGATTATCCGGACGATTAAACAGAGAAACGGCCAATTAATACCCAATACCGTGTTAATTAACATGGTGGTTTGCTCGCCGAATCTGCATAAACGGCCGATTAAGCGCAACTTTATCAACCGTTCTCCACAACAAAAGAGTTCTGGTGAAGCTGGCGCCATCATCAAACTAAATACTCCTGCGCGCGGCTGGCGTACGTGCCGCGTCCGGTGGCATTGGCCATCGGATACCCGGCCGCCAGGGCCGCCACCCTGATGCGCGCGTATCCAATCTCGTTGCCGTGGGCGATCGGCAACTACGCCTGGACGCTAGCGCCCCGCGCTGCGGAAACCGCGGAGAGACCTGCAGCGCGCGTGGGGCTCAGTGCGCGCGCGCGCACGGGACGCCAACGTACGCCACGGGCGCGTCGCGTCTGGTTTTTAGCTGTCACGGCTAGCGATCGTGTGTCGCGCTGCGGTTCGGTTCTCGCGCGCCTGCACGCATATGCGTCCGGGGGGGTTTCTCACTCCGGCCCATGCAATGCAACGCGTGCATGTGATGGAGGCGCCGCGCGCGAGCGCTGGGCTGGACCAGACGCCGATGCGTGCCCTTGTCACTACGCCGGATGGAGAGGGAGAGGCTAGCTTGGCTCCAAGCTGCGTATGTGGATTAGTGGATATTCTGCATATGTGGATTAATTAGTGGATATTCCTTCCACGACTTGATGATCGATTCCGGCGCCCGATGCATATTGATTGGTATGGCATTGGCGGCAAGACAGTAATATTACTTTTTGTATAATAGACACGTTGTTAACTTTTAAAATAATGTTTTATTATTTCTCTTGTTTAAAAAGTTAGTATAAAAATACTATATTAAGTATACTTAGTTTCTTTAATAGTACAACATGTCTCAATAAAATAAATTATATTTGTATATTATTTTTAATAGCACGAATAGTAAACGGTGCTACATAAAAGTCAACGACATCATTTATTAAAAAACAAAAAGAACATATATACTCCTTTTAAAAGTCTCTAGTGGTTGTGGCAGTGAATCTATCACCCCATTTTTGTTTTTGCAGTTTTTACAAATTGCCCCAATATATTGCAATAATGTGGAATACTGTTAACGCTGAAATTTGGTAAGCCTATAAGAGAATTATCACATCGCTAATAGTCGGATTCCTGCTATATTCCGTTAAGGAAATTGATCTATTAAAGGAAGCTTATGCAGAAGTGACCAAGAAAAATACGGCATGACAAGTTATCTATGAATTAGGAATAGTTTGTTAGTTTCCTTTTATCTTTAGGAAAGTGTGTTTAGTGTCCTATAAGGACTTTATGTTTTCCTTTTATCTTTAGGAAAGTTTCTTTCTTGTCCTACAAGGACTAGTATCTCCCCATGGGTATAAATATGTACACCCGGGGTCATTGTAATGAATCTCTCAATCAATACAACTACTCTCGGCGCATCGCCACCTCTTTACCGAGGTTTTTACTTATCATCCGGCAAAATTTAGCACCTGGCGCGGGGCTGCATCGGTTCAGTTCGATCTCCGGCGAAGGGGTAAGTCCTACGTTCCGCCGGCCCTGGTGAATCTATCGGCTACGTTAGTGTTGTTCAAGGCTGCATCGCTTCGATCTCTTGGATCACTCTGGTTTGGTTGATATATTTGCCTACCTGATATCTCAATTCTATCTCTAATTGCATTGTGTTTAGAGACGCATCGGTTTAGTTTCGACTGTCTCGGTTAGGTCCGATCTTCTGTCTTAGCTGATATATCTCTACAATCACAATGTTGTTCTAAATAGATTTGTTATATCCATCACATTAGACAGATCTATCGACTCATCGAGTATTAGATTACCATATACAATCTCGTGCTGCATCGGTTAGGTTCGACCTGCTAAATTGTTGTTGCTAATATAAACCTTGTTTAGCCGATAGGTTCATGCTAATGTTTTATCGGGGTGCTAGCCGATAAGTTATATGGACGTTGCATCAGCTTATTAGGATTACATATACATATAAGTTGGATTTAGCCGATGACAACAAAGGTTTCATCGATCTATCTAATCTTGTGGATTTTATGACATTGGACCTTCAGCCGATGTATACTTTAACCTTCGGATGAATACTTGTTCTATTATATCAAATTGTTAGCCGATTGGTTTCTACTGGACTATATTGTTGCTTTCTTGCATTATCATCAGCCGATTGCCTTTATATCATTATCTACATTGGACATATAGCCGATTGCTCAACAGCCTATCACTATCGGCTAGAATTAGTCTATCGGCTCGTCAGCCAATCGGCTCATTGATATGCTATTTGTATATCTTGTTAGTTGCAGGGTCAAACTGATTGGCATGCCCGTATCTCATCAACCTTTGGTCCTACACTGGAGCTAAGCAGATCTCCTAGGCCAGTGTGTGTTTTTCGCGTCAACAAATGCTCGAACATATACTCCCTCCGTCCCATAATATAAGGGATTTTGAGTTTTTGCTTGCACTGGTTGACCACTCGTCTTATTCAAAAAAAAAATGTGCAAATATAAAAAACGACAAGTTGTGCTTAAAGTACTTTGGATAATAAAGTAAGTCACAAAAAAATAAATAATAATTCCATACTTTTTGATCTCTTGGAATTCCATACTAATTCTAGCCGATGACAAAAATAAATAATTCCATACGTTCCGCCGGCCCTGGTGAATCTATCGGCTACGTTAGTGTTGTTCAAGGCTGCATCGCTTCGATCTCTTGGATCACTCTGGTTTGGTTGATATATTTGCCTACCTGATATCTCAATTCTATCTCTAATTGCATTGTGTTTAGAGACGCATCGGTTTAGTTTCGACTGTCTCTGTTAGGTCCGATCTTCTGTCTTAGCTGATATATCTCTACAATCACAATGTTGTTCTAAATAGATTTGTTATATCCATCACATTAGACAGATCTATCGACTCATCAAGTATTAGATTACCATATACAATCTCGTGCTGCATCGGTTAGGTTCGACCTGCTAAATTGTTGTTGCTAATATAAACCTTGTTTAGCCGATAGGTTCATGCTAATGTTTTATCGGGGTGCTAGCCGATAAGTTATCTGGACGTTGCATCAGCTTATTAGGATTACATATACATATAAGTTGGATTTAGCCGATGACAACAAAGGTTTCATCGATCTATCTAATCTTGTGGATTTTATGACATTGGACCTTCAGCCGATGTATACTTTAACCTTCGGATGAATACTTGTTCTATTATATCAAATTGTTAGCCGATTGGTTTCTACTGGACTATATTGTTGCTTTCTTGCATTATCATCAGCCGATTGCCTTTATATCATTATCTACATTGGACATATAGCCGATTGCTCAACAGCCTATCACTATCGGCTAGAATTAGTCTATCGGCTCGTCAGCCAATCGGCTCATTGATCTGCTATTTGTATATCTTGTTAGTTGCAGGGTCAAACTGATTGGCATGCCCGTATCTCATCAACCTTTGGTCCTGCACTGGAGCTAAGCAGATCTCCTAGGCCAGTGTGTGTTTTTCGCGTCAACAAATGCTCGAACATATACTCCCTCCATCCCATAATATAAGGGATTTTGAGTTTTTGCTTGCACTGGTTGACCACTCGTCTTATTCAAAAAAAAAAGTGCAAATATAAAAAATGACAAGTTGTGCTTAAAGTACTTTGGATAATAAAGTAAGTCACAAAAAAATAAATAATAATTCCATACTTTTTTGAATAAGACGAGTGGTCAAACAGTGCAAACAAAAACTCAAACTCTCTTATATTATGGGACGGAGGGAGTATTAGATAAGCAAACAAGTGATTCTCACTACTATAGAAAATGCTATGGGTGCCGGTTGGGAAACCCCCATAGCCGGCACCTATTGGTCGGCACCTATGAAGATAAGTTTTAGCTGCCAGTTTAGAAACCAGCACCTATAATATCCAACGAATCAAAAAAAAAATCCGGCTCGACATCAAAGCCGCTCCCCATCATCCCTCGTAGCATCAACAACATCCCTCATCTCAAGAACACATTCATCATCCAAACAACATAGAGACCTGAGATTCAAGAACATCAAAGAACAAATCTTGAATTATCCAAGAGGGAGGAAGGGAAAGAAGCACAAACGGACGCGTCAGAGGCCACCCGCCGACCGGCCGCTCGCCTCCCTCCGCGCCACCGTGGGGAGTTCACCGTCGCACGCCGCTGTGGGGAGTCTGTGCCCCTCGATGTGGCCACCCATCGACCGACCTCCACGCGCCGCCGTAGGGAGGCCGCCCGCCATCCTCCGCGCCCCGTCGTAGGGAGACAGCCCGCCGACCTCCGTGCGCCACCGTGGGGAGGCCGCCCGCCGACCGGCCGCCCCTGAGCCCCTCGACGTGGCCACTCGCCGTCCTCTGCGCGCCACCGAAGGGAGGCCACCCGCCGACCTCCACGCTCCACCGTGGGGAGGCCGCCCGCCGACCAGCCGCCCCTGAGCCCCTCAACGCGGCTGCTCACAATCCTCCGCGCGCCGCCGTAGGGAGGCCGCCCACCGACCTCCGCGCGCCACCGTGGGGAGGCCGCCCGACGACCGGCCACTCCCTAAGCCCCTCGACACGGACGCTCGCCGTCCTCCGCGCTCCGCCATGGGGAGGCCGCCAGCCGTCCTCCGCGCACCACCTGCCAACTGGCCGCCCGCCGTGAGCAACCGTTGGGAGGGATCCAAATATAGAAAAGAAGATAATGGGGGAGAGAAAAGGATGGGAGAGAAAAGGACGGGAGAGAGATGAAAAGAGGATGGGAGAGAAAAGGAAGCGATGCACACTTAAAATCGGTGGGTAGATATTTTCGTCGGTGGAGCCACATCCGATTGGCTCAGCTCGTTGTATAGGTGTTGGTTCTGTTAAAAAACCAACACCTATACTATAGCTATAGGTGTCGTTTTTTTTTATAGAACCGGCTATAGGTGTCTTTTTTTTTTATAGAACCGACACATATATTATAGGTGTCGGTTCTATTAAAAAACCGGCACCTATAGTAGTGGTACCGGTTTTTCTTTAGAACCGACACCTATTAGCTTAAAGGTGTCGGTTTTATATCATTTTCATCGTCCGGAGATGGGAAAAGGTATATAGGTGCCGATTTTAAATGAACTGGCACCTATGAGGCCGGTCTATAGGAGGGTTTTTTTAGTAGTGACTAACATATATTTGATAAAAGATATATTTTTCTATGACATATTATAATATTATTTTTCTTCTGTCCATAGCAAAGCGTAGGTATTTTGCCAGTATTGGATAAAGTATGCGGCAGCAGTGGTGTGTAGTATAGGGATGCATATACGTGGAAGTGGATCTTATATGTGTTATTAGATTACCCTGTGGTTTACTACACATGAAGAAACAAAATAATAAATTGAATGTATTTTCATAGTTTGATTCATTTTTTATTATGGTACATGGATCAAATTTAACTTCCATTACTTAAAAAGATCAATTTAACTTATATTACTTAAAAAAATCGATTTTAACTTGAGATGTAATAAACACTTAGAGAGACGAAGACCAGCAGCATCCTGGTCCCGCTAAATTGTTATTGAAGCATAGTACTTACATATACACATAATATTTTTTACCCACGACTCCACCACAACACCACTCGTACTTTCTCAATGTATGAATTGTTTTTATAGTACATCTATTTGAAGAATATGCGTGAAAGAAAACATAACCCTCGCGGGGGCAAATTAAATTTTCACATATGTGTACAATGTACTAGATGCTGGAGGCAGCTGGTAGATTGAGACAGCAGTGGAATGCCCTATCTCTGGTACATATCAAGCCTTGGCTGCTTGGCATGCATATATGTATGCTCCTTTCGAGTGAGGATGCTATGAGATCTGCCCATGCATATATCCTTTCCTTTTTGGTTCGGAAGAAAAGGATAGGAGGATGAATTCCAGCCATGTTGCAAGGTGCACAGATATGCCACTTGTGACTTGATTGCATATATATCTCCTCTTCCTTCTCCTCCACATCCTTTCACTAACGCAGAAAGCATTGGCTTCATTAATTTTCCTCTCACATTCCCATCCCCATCTCCCGGAGAGCTGCTAGCTAGTGCATTTGCATGGATCGGTTACTTTTTATATAATAGAAATGGCTTATATCTTTGGCCTCTCTACCGTTATTAGGTACAAAACCATGCATGGACCTGAAGAGATAACCACTAATTTTGCTTTCGTTTTGCTCAATTAGAGAAAGGGTAGCTGCCAACACCTGCATTTCGGGAAACAACAAACCATTGTCTTCAACAACCAACTAGGACATTTGGTGCCAACACACATCATGCCCTGGTAGCCACACGCAGAATGCAGGACGAACAGACAAATATACAGCTCTATGCTTCCCAAACCTGATTGGTCATGACAGAGAATATATAAGATAAAAACAAAATCAGGACATTGTTGTGTAGTTGTTATCAGACCTGATCAGGGCCAAACAGTTACTCTCGTCGATGATCATTCTGTTAATATTTTAGCAGAGTGGCTCTCAATGCAAATCTTCAAAAAGATGATTAAAAGGTAATGGTCAAAGTATGTGCACTCGAATAAAACTGCTAAAATATTTATGATCAGCAGAAATATGTGCTGCATACATATATATAAAGTGTGTGACGCTATATATACATGAAAATTATCACTTTTTAAGTATATGTGAGCCTATTGTTTTCAGGACTCAACTGTTCCATCAGCATAAGATCTTTCTAAGATTAGGAAGAAAGAGACCCACCAACCACCATACAACAGCTTCTAATTTCGAATGGATGACACATGGCATGCTTGATAAGTGTGTTTTCTTCACAAATATCTTTGCCGGTATATATTGCTCAAATAATTTATCTAAGCTATTTGTTAGCTTTATACTATATACTGTAATACTTAATTCATATGTACAGGTAATTATTTACGATCTTCTTCGTTATTTAAAATGGGGTTAGACTTAGTTGTTTGTTTACCAAACATGTCTAATAAATTAAGTTTAGATAAAAAAACAAGTTGTTTTTCCCTTTTTCTAATTGAATGTTTAGCGGCTCTTTTTTTACAAATCTTGAAAATAGTTATTATTGGTAATAAATATGTTTTATTTGAACCATCAAGCTAGCCCTCTCTCAAATTGGTTTTGGGCTGCAGTTGGTCTATGTCGATTTATCCCAGAACCCATTATTCTGTGACAAAACCCCCAAACTATGGTTTAACTTTCTTGCACTCATGCCACGAAACCTAGCCTTTTGTGAAATTTATACTTAAACAGTTGTTAAGTTAGCCTCTTATTTGATCATGTAGCACTAACACAAAACACAACCTACGTAACAAAATGGTGTTCCTCGTATATAGAAGTGGTTTTTCACCCATTAAGGTTGAGGTGTCCCCTCATATTCCTTTACCTCTTAAATATAATAAGAGTAGTTCTGATTTTTTTTTAAAAAAAGGAAACACTGGCAATATATATTGACATCTACCATGCACCGAATTGAAAAAAAGGGTATAAAATTGAGCTATAAAGTTAAAAAAAAAGAAGACAAATACAGTTGTGTTTTAAGGTTGAATTTCAACTGGTATTAGATACATATTAATTGTACCAAGTCCATCGATATTTTTATCTCTTCATAAATCATAACTGTTTTGTTTTTCGGAAGTGTGGGGAGGGGGAGTAATGCCTAAGTTAACCTTATTAATTTAATTATCTCCAACATTAGCACAAATATTATGGAAATGTAATTTGGTATTCAAAGTTTCAAACAATTACTCACTTTCTAGAGCTCGTGTATGTCTTATCGGAAAACTCATTGTGATCTGATACGATTAATCACCCTTTATTTTTCAAAATTTAATAAAGGTTTTATTTTTAGACTTTTATAATTATTTGAAACTAATAGAAAGTGGCATCAATCAAGTTTTTTTTCTCATTCTATCTCAGAGTATCCATTCATTCGATACTCATTCTCTTTCAGTTGGACTTTCTGAAATTGAGGAATTCAAGCTTTTTCTAGCTGCTCAATGGTCCATTAATTTGTGCAATTCTTTTGAATTTCAAGCTAATGGTAAGATCCTTTTGTCTTCAATTATCTAAGAAAAAAAGTCCATATACCCCTTAAATTTTGACTGAAAATTTATATAGCACCCTAAACTTTCAAACCGGATATTTAACCCCATAAACTTTTCAATACCTTTTATATAATCCCTAATTAACGTGGTTTTGCATAGTTTTCTTTTATCTAGTTTGTACATAATTTGGAAGAGTTTGATCACGTGACATACACATTTCACATATATTTAAATCTTCACTTAAATATTTATTTTTTACTATTTCTTAGCTCCTACTTGCAAACAACTATCAACATAATAATAGTATGATATCACTGTACAGTAAACTGTTGATATGTAAATATATTATATTAGTTATTCAAAGTGACATGTTTTAGCTTTCAAATATGCAAAACCATCATCCAAAATCATCTTAGGGGATAATATGAATGGTAATCTAAGTTTACGACTTTTACAGGGACGTCCCCTGCATGGAAATTTTGTTGCTGGTACGAAGAAATTGATCGAACGCCGGGCCATTTTCACCGGATAGGTTTGGTCTGTTGTAAAGTACAGCTAGCCGCGGGTCCCTATCCATGCCATCGTAAAAATGCCCATCTTGTCTGGGCTTTCCCAAATAATGCAGAAATCCCAGACCTTTTCTTCATCATAGCCCGTCCTCTTCATGGACCACGGTGTACAGCTTGCTTAAAGCTTGTCCATTGCCGGCCTCCTCCCGCTAAACCCTAGCCATCCGCATGCATGCACGTGAACTACTCGATCCACCGCCGCATGCACCACCAGATTCAACCCCATGTTGCTACAAACATGTAAGACTAAATTCAACTTCTACAGGTTAGCAATAAAAAACAAATTAAACTGAAAATAGTTATCGCACATTCGCATATATATTTGTTATTTTTGTTACAACTGGTAGAAGTTGAATTTAAATTTTTATATTTGTGGAGTGATATATTTCATATTAATCTATATTACTATTTTTTAATTTTTTTATAATTATTTAGGTCTCATGCACAAAACAAGAGGATATTACCTCGAAGGATGAAATAACTTTCCCCGTTACACTGTCCAATCCGTTTATTTACACGAGAACGTACGTACGCGCGCTCGATCTCGCGTCTCCTCCCGGCCTATATAAACCCCAGTGGCGTTGCACTGAGCCCTAGCTCAAACACTGTGTACTACGCAACACACACATAGGCACAGTTAGTGCACGTACATCTTGCTGAATTTGCTTGAGCTCGTACGTGCGTAGTGTGGTAGCCATGGCCAAGGCAGTGATGATGCTCCCCGTCCTCCTCTCCTTCCTCCTGCTGCCATTCTCGTCCATGGCGCTGACGCAGGATTTCTGCGTCGCCGACCTGACCTGCAGCGACACGCCGGCGGGGTACCCGTGCAAGGCCAGCGTCGGCGCCGGCGACTTCGCCTACCACGGCCTCGCGGCGGCGGGCAACACCAGCAACCTCATCAAGGCCGCCGTGACGCCGGCCTTCGTCGGCCAGTTCCCCGGCGTGAACGGGCTCGGTATCTCCGCGGCGAGGCTGGACATCGCCGTCGGCGGCGTCGTGCCGCTCCACACCCACCCGGCCGCCTCCGAGCTCCTGTTCGTCACCCAGGGCACCGTCGCCGCCGGGTTCATCACCTCCTCCTCCAACACCGTCTACACCAGGACGCTGTACGCCGGCGACATCATGGTGTTCCCCCAGGGCCTCCTGCACTACCAGTACAACGCCGGCCAGTCGGCGGCGGTGGCGCTCGTCGCCTTCAGCGGCCCCAACCCCGGCCTCCAGATCACCGACTACGCCCTCTTCGCCAACAACCTGCCGTCCGCCATCGTCGAGAAGGTCACCTTCTTGGACGACGCGCAGGTGAAGAAGCTCAAGTCCGTCCTCGGCGGTAGCGGTTAAGTTCGTCGTACGTCTCTCTCCGGTCGAGTTGGTCGCCGCCGCCGCCGTCGTCGTCGTCGTGGTGGTCACTCCGTGTGATTGATTAATTTGCATGCATGCACTTCTGTCATGGGAATGTGTCTGATTTCTTTTTTCATGTTATGCTTAATTTGTTCATGTCAATTTCTTTCAGATTAATTAAGTGGTGGTTCAAATAATCTCTAGGTGTGTCACTGTAATTTGTTGGAACGAAAGACTAAACTGTGCATCGATCCAATTGGTCATTTTTTTTTGTCAGTTCAAAGCTTCGTTTGGCATGCAGTTGTGTCTTGTGTGTACTGCAGTGGATTCTCTGTTTTTGGCCTTCTTTGCAAACGGGACTGTTGCATTCCAAGTATGGAATGCATAGAGGAATGTTTTCCACCCCAGGAAACATAAGACTAATGCATCAAATTAACTAACTTAATTCGGTCTGAATTGAAATATAGGTATTTCATCTGTTCTTGTTCCTGGTGTGTTCTAATTGGACGATTGATAGATTACGGACATAAGAAAATTGCTAATGGATGAATTAAATATTATAAAGCTGATAAATAACTTAGAAAAATATTAGGTAATGTTAATGTACAAAGTTTTTTTTAAGAAATTATACTTTTGGAGAAGTGGCACGATCGAATAATATAAACCTTCGTTACCTATTTCAATGCCGCAACATAATTCAAACCATCTTGAGTTTGACAAATATTTTTAAAAAATGGAAAGAACACTAGGCAATATTTTAGCCCCAAAATATTTTTCCCGAATTAAGTGCAAAGATAACACAACACAGCCTCAGCTAATAAGTGTGGTGCAATTTGGATTTTCGTAGTCTAAGAACTGAATGTACAGGCAAGATTAGTAGTTCAGTGCACATCCTGCAATTAATATGGGATGGGAGAACAGTGGTAGTACTCCAGTAGTCCAGTGGGCACGGAACCTTGGCTCAAGTGCAAGTGCTCAACAAGGCAGAAGCAAGCAACAGGGGAGGGCAAATTGCAGATAGGAACGGCGCCACTGCAAAAGCTAACTGCAACTTATGGCCAGGAAGGCCATATCCGTTTTGTTCCTTATCCCTGCTCGGCTGCTCCAGCTAAACGAGTCCATCAGACAACACAACCACGTACCGATAGAAGATATTTGACGAGGAAATGCTATATCTTGCATTCTTGCTAGCTGCTAGCTTTGCTCATGCATGCATGCTCCATCTGAAGTGTGATTCAGAATTTTCGATTGATTTCATTACAGGTCATAGTGCTTGCATGAGCTCCAACAGTTCATTTTTCATTGATAAATGATAACGAAAAACCACGTAGAGTGTCTTGGTAGTTTCGGCTGGTTAACCTATCTTAAGATTTTTAACACAGTTAAAGCATCCGCAGCAGCTCCTCTATCCGGGCATCCATCATGTGTGTGGCGTATGGAGGTGAAAAATTGTGCTCCAGCAGAATCTCCATCACACACGTCATTTTTAGAGGTCCTCCAAACCGAGCCCTTCACAAGCCAAAAATGACAGTTCTCTCTCCTCACGCCATCCACAACTACCAACCTCGCGCCACCATATGGACTGAATACCGTGGGAGAGAGGAGGTGCATACCGGATTTGGAGGTGGAGATCGCCGGAGTATAGGCGGAGAGGCAGCGGATCTAGCAGTGAGGTCGTAGCCGTCCCCGCCGCTCGGGGTCTCCGCCCGCGCCGCCCCTTCGCCCAGCCGCTCGGGTCTCCGCCTACGCCGCCACTCTCTCCGTCCGCGGCGCCCCTTCGCCTGGCCGCCGCTCCTCCGCCTGCGCCGCGCCGCTGCTCTCGCTGCTCGGCCCTCATCCTCCCCATCCTCTCGACTGTAGAACGGATATACTAGTGAGGAAGATTTTTTTTTTAATGTGGTGAGAGGTGAGGCATGTGAGCAGTGGTAGTTGAAAAATATAGTAAAACAGGGGCGGGTCCAAGATTTTGAGATTGGGTATTTGAAATGGAAAGGGGGTAAAAAACAAATTTTACAACACGAGCACAATATTTGGTATCTATGATCAACAATGTGGTATTTTAGGACCGCTTATTGAATTAAAACTTGTGACAAGGTTTTTAGCAATTTCCTTGATTTATTGTGATATACTTTGTAAAAAACATATGCAGTACAATCTACCAACCAAGTATATATCGATTATCATCATGCCATCACAACACGGTTAATGTACAAATTAGGCAACCATGCAAATTGGGTTCGGATTTGAGGGAGCCAACCTGCTAGGCTTTTTTGTTGGGCTTCTTTTGATCAATAACGTTTATTTTCTTTATTTCTCTGCATACATATGAAATATGAATTTTTTTGTCTAAAAATCTTGGGTATTCATTTGAATACCCTTGAATTGAGCTGGGCCCGCCCATGTAGTAAAATATAGGATGTTGGTATATGGAGGATGTAATATGAATGATCTGCTGAAGTGAAAAATAATATGGAATAGGAATGTTTTTTATGACCATCTAAATGGGAGTATGGAGGATGAAATTTAGATGAGCTGCTGCCTACTGGGGATGCTCTTACACGGATGACCTTGAGGTTTAATGGTCTCTTTGATATATACGCTCTATATATGGCTCTTTCTTTAATGAGTAAATTACACTAGCGGTCCTTAAACTTGTAACGAGGTTTCACTTAGATCCACGAACTTGTAAAAGGAGTCTCGAGATCCCTAAACTTAGTTTAATGTATCATCCCGATCCAAAGCCTCGTTCCACCGTGGTCTTGCCTACGTGGCATGCCACGTGGACGATGACATGGATTTTTTTTTATTTTTTCTACTTTCTTCCTTCTTTTTTTTCTCCTTCTGCCACTGGCCCACCTGTCAGTGGGCCTCTCTGACCTCACCTTCCCTTCTTTCCTCTATCCTCTCTCTCTCCGGCCAGTTGAGCGGGACATACGGCCGGCGACCGAAGCGGTGACGGCCGGGGTGGCCGGCGAGAAAGGAGCAGCGCGTGGGCGCCAGCCGACAGCAGGAGAGGAGCGGCACATGTGCACGGGCGGCGGCTGGAGAGGAGAGGAGCGGCGTGTGTGCGCGGCCGATGGCCGGCGAGAAAGGAGCGGCGCGCGGGAGCCGGCCGACGGGGGGACGCGCGTGCACGGGCGGCGACCGGAGAAGAGAGGAGCGGTGCGCACGCGGGGGAGGCGTCACCGACCACGCCCGAGAGGAGAGGTCGCCGACCATGGCCACGTGTGTGGGGGGAGGCGTTGGCCATAGAGCGCGCGAGCTCGACGGCGTTGATGAAGCCGTTGCCGCCGGCGGCCTCCCCGCCCCATTGCCTGGCGCTGTTTTTGCCACCGACCTGCTTTGCCGGCCGGCCGGCCGCCCCCACTCCAACCCGCCCGTCGCCTGCTTCGGTCGTCGGCCGCCTGTCCCGCTCAACCGGCCGAAGAGAGAGAGGAGGGGAAAGTGAGGTCAGAGAGAAGAGGATAGTAGTGATGCCCTGACCCATAGGTCCTACACAATTTTTTTTCATTTCTTTTGTTATTGTAATGCCATATCAGATAATGAAGACTAAGTTAACTCGACACGGTGATGTCTAGCGAAAACCAACTTCAAAACCACCAAAAGAAGTTGTTTTGCACCCGTTTTAGTAGTTGGTAATTAAGATATAGGGTATTGTGGTTGAGTGATACGAAATAGATTGGACCAATATTATTCCTAATACAAAGGAGTTGGCATTGTGCAACCCAGTGACAATCCGCCCCCATTATGTTCAGGCCCAACACAGACAATTCAGGCGAGCCCAATGGGATCACCACCCTAATGATGGCCCAACTTGTGAGCCCCCTTGCCTTTCTCAGCCTTCCACCCTCCAACCCAATCACCAATGGCTCCGCTCCGAAAATCCCCTCAGATTACAGTCGGCCGGTGCCGCTACCGCCGCGGCGACTCGCCGGCTGGAGCGGGCCCCGTGCATCCGCCGTAAAAATGACGAACGCATCAACCACGAAGGGGGAAGATAGCACCTGGAGAAAAAAATCTCTTCATCTTCATTGGCCGGCGTGTGATCGTCGTCATACACTCGTACCCGTCTTGCAAAGTTGCCAATCGTCAAGGCCTCGCACGGACGCGCGCTTCCCTGCACACGCAACCAGCAAAGCGTCGTCAACTTCCCGCACGTTGCTCTGCTCGTACACCACACCTCCACACCTACACGCGCGCGCGCGCATGCATGCGCACGCCCCGTCCTTCCCGTGTATAAATAGCCCAACAATACACCACTGTTCAGTCATCTCATCACCTAGCTACAGTAGTAATCCACCATGTCGTCGACGCCGCTGCTCCCGGTTCTCCTCTCCACCATGATCCTCCTCTCCGCCGTCTCCACCACCACCACCGCGCTGACGCAGGACTTCTGCGTCGCCAACCTGCCCCTCGGCGCCGACACGCCGTCGGGCTACCAGTGCAGGCCGGCGGCGACGGTCACCGCCGCGGACTTCTACAGCGGCGCCCTGGCCAGGCCGGGGATCCTCATCAGGCCCTTCAACACCAGCCTCGCCTCGGCGTTCGTGCAGCAGTACCCCGCCGTGAACGGCCTCGGCATCTCCGCCTCCCGCGTCGACATCCTCCCCGGCGGCGTCGTGCCGCTGCACACCCATCCGGCCGGCTCCGAGCTCCTCTACGTCCTGGACGGCGCCTTGGTCGCCGGCTTCATCTCCTCCAGCGACAACAAGGTGTACTACAAGGAGGTGAGCAAGGGCGGGATGTTCGTGTTCCCGCAGGGCCTGCTCCACTTCCAGTACAACACCGGCGACACGACGGCGGTGGCGTTCGCGGCGTACAGCAGCTCGAACCCCGGCCTGCAGATCCTCGACTACGCGCTCTTCGCCAACAACCTGCCGACTTCCTACGTGGTGAAGGGGACATTCTTGGCCGAGGCCGAGGTGAGGAGGCTCAAGTCCAAGTTCGGTGGCAGCGGCTAGCTAACTCGATCGTCTAGCAAATTAATAGCCATATTATATACTCGATCGGCAGCCGGCAGGGTTTGGTCGATCGTGGTGTCTGGTGTGAGAATAATTTCCAGTAGTTTGGAGTCAAATCATGAATGGTGTCCTCCATTTTAATCTCCTTTGGAATGTCCCAACGACAATGCTCCCTCCGTTTTTAAGTACTCATAACTGGACACCATCTTATATTATATTAATTTAAACTTCAATCAGTTGTTTTTTCTTTTTAAAAAATGATATAAGTACTTGCAAAGATAACAAGTTATCAATGATGTTGTATACCTAAACAAGCGAGTGGTATCTAATAAACTATCATCTCGTTATTTACATATCATCCAAATGGTTATAGAAATATAAAAAAATCAATAAGATAGATTAATATGTGATAAATCACTCTATAAATATACAAGTTAAAACACACGGAAGTAGATATTTACTATCGGAAATGTGAAGTGAATATTTACTATCGGAAAGTGGATATTTATCCGTGAACACCTCCTCTATTTTTTTAATATTTCCGACCAATTTAGGAGAGAAAACACATGAAATGACTAGGATACCTCGGTGTCTACCTAGTTCATATGGACCTGGTTAGGTTCAACCCTGTACAACACAAGTACACAACTGATCCCCATCGCACACATCTAAGGATACTGGAAGACAGTCACTTCCCGCATGGTGGCGACAACTAGCTTTGCCTACATGAGATAGATCCATGAAGATGACACGCTTCGAGATGGAGGCAAAGCCGCGTGGGCGTAGTGGTAAGTCGTGCCTCTTCGTGCGCATTCAATACTTTGTATGCGTATCCAGAGAGTAGCACTTCGTTAGAGGTTGCTAGGGCGTAACTTACATATGACTAAGTAGAAAGGTGATAGTGTAATTGGTAGCGCTACTAGGGCGTGAAGGTGAGGTCCTAGGTTCAGTTCCCATGCTTTGAGTGTGCTTGTCTTTTATTTTCTCTCTGGCCCACGAATCTCAAAACGCATATGATGGCCCAAAATTCGAAAGTTCTCCCACTTGTTCTCTGGTGCACAAATCTCAAAGTGCATCTAAGAGCAAGTATAATAGTAGGCTATAAGTCGGCTAAATGCTGAGGTGGAGGAGAGAAGAGAGGAGAGAGAGGAGAAGCAGGCTGTAAACTTACAGCCGGCTTAGACACAAGAACCAAGAAACTCTGTAAGAGAGACAAGTGGGCCATGTATTAATTGTAAAGAGCTAACTATTACTCTCTCCATCTACTTTTGATAGTCGTATTTCATCTTGGCACACAGACCAAGGATAAGTAATTCTACTTATCATCCATTTAAACATACTACTAGTCATTTCTCTTAAACAAGCGATTCATTAATATTTACATTTCTCGATACCCATGTAGTCAATCTTGTGTGGAAGAATGGAGAGTCATGCATTAAATCCGAGAAAGTCATTAAGAGGATAAGTTGTTGAATTGAAATATGCCTTAAAAAATAAACTTTTTAGATTTAGAAATATGACCATCAAAAATAGATGGAGGGAGTATATGGGTAGGCTGAGAGAATTTGAAAGTTCTCCCACTCTTTTTATTTTTCGACAGTGTTTCCCCAAAACTTCACTTTTACGGTGTCCCTATAGCTAAAATCACAAGCCGTTGTCCACTTCCAAATATTGACTTTTCGACAATGTATGTCTTCTTTAAAAAAGCTAAAATCACCAAGTTAGAGTGTCCTGTGTAATAAATTTTAACTTTCAGTTAAAGTACTTCATCAATTCGCACTCTCTCTCCGGGTGCTAAACTATTCCATAGCGTACATACGTAGGTATCACGGCCTCTAATAAACGATGAGGAATTTTGACGGCTACATTATTGTACGCATATAAAAAATCATCAGGCGTGACAGTTACATGATCTATAAAGAAGCATTTTTTTTCCATCTACTCCTACGTGGGTACTGCACGAAGAGCACGGATAGACCCATGCTATAGCTAGCCGCTTAGAGCAAGTTTAATAGTATAGTCCATTACTAGCTCCAAATCATCTATAGCCAATGTAATAGTTAATTTATACAATAGTGCTTACTATACTATTAATACCTGGTCCCACCTATCATACACACATTATATCTTATAGTTCGTGCTGCAGCTGGCTACAGATCTGTAGCCCGCTGCTCTTCTCTCTTTTTCTTTATCTCTTTAAAATATGTTTATTACTGGATTATAGCCTACTATTGTACCTGCGTGCTTCGATTCTTCACGCTACAAGTACAATTCAGAAATAAATACTGGGAAACAGCAAGGTTAGCTTTAATAATTAGAGCACGTTTTCCACCAGCTCCTATCTGATCACCCTCCTGAAGTGTCATGATGCAGACTAGGCGAGGGTGTCTGAATTTTCCTTTAATCTTCAGAAGTTCAGACATCAGAGTAATTCCTTGTGCATCGTAGTTTAAATTTGTCGACATAAAAGAATAGATAATGCAAATATGGGAGAGGTGAATTTGAGATTGGGTTTTGTGAGCTTGTGATTCGAAATTAGATTTGAGAACGGTGTGACAAATACGATTACAACCATATTCACGTTGCAATCTTGACCATATGAAGCCTGCTTGGTTGACTTTTCCCATCAAAATAACAGTTACTAACTGGTACGATGCATAAATCTGCTAGACAACTGATATGAAACATTATGCAATACACATATAGATACAATCTGTGCTGATGACCCAAGGTTTACATAGGCTAGAGTAGCTACTGAATCAGCAATGGATCATATCAGATTTGGTGAAAGAATAAATTACCGTCAAATTAGGTCCCAAAAATAAGCTAAATCACCTCACCGTTGCCCTTTATTTTCCTTACAATACACAATCGTATCCTTGATTTACTTATCCCGCAGTACATTTACATCCGCGACTTAGGCTGTCCGAGGAACGGATAGTCCGTGTAACCCACGACAGGATCGGGCGTGTAGAATGTCTTACGCACGTACTTGTTCAGCCCGGCGTTCAGCCTGAACCGCTCGACCAGGTCCGGGTTTGATATGAAGAGCCGCCCGTACGACACCAGGTCGGCATCGCCGCTCTCCACTGCTTCCAACCCAAGCTCCCGCGTGTAGCCGCCACTGCACATGAATGTGCCCTGGTACGTGCCCCGGAGGGTGCGCATCAGGCGGCTCTCCTCCTCGGCACTGCCATGCTGCCCAGACTCGGTCTGCCCGTAGGCGGTGTACCGTGGCTGCGTGACGTGGAGGTAGGCGAGCCGCCCTGACTGCTGCTGGAGAGCATTCAGCCGCTCAACAACGGCCATGCCGAGCTTAATGGGGTCTGAATCATAGGCGTCAAGGTGATCAATGGCTGGTGATATCCTCACCGCGACTCGGTCTGCTCCAATGGCAGAAACCACAGCCCTAGTTACCTCAAGTAGGAACCGGCAGCGGTTGGAAAGTGAGCCACCATACTCGTCAGTGCGGTCATTGATTCCATCCTTTAGGAATTGATCAATGATATAGCCATGAGCACCATGGATCTCAATGCCATCAAAACCTGTACATGTGATTCATCTCCATATCAGAAAATCGGTGAGATTTCCGATGGCCCATGGTTGGACTGATTGCAAATTTATGTGTTGCATCTTTACCTGCTTCAATGGCATTAATGGCGGCTTGACGATATTGTTCGACAATTTCAGGTATTTCCGATGCTGCCAGGCGCCTAGGTTTAGGATACTTGCCATAGGAGCCATCAGGCATCAGTATTCTCCATCTTGCTGATATTGGCTTATCAGTTGAGGATATTGGTGCAGCACCGTTTGGCTGGTATACTGAAAGGTGAAAAGGCATTGGTCAACATTTGAAGTGAATTTGTTATTAAAAAAAAAGCTTGAAGTGAAGACTAACACATTTGAATCAGTGCATATTATTAATCATATGAACTCTGATAAAGAAAAATAAGTACAACTACTGGATGTCCCTAGTAACAAGTAACAACATGAACAGAGCATAGGTACAGACATAGAGTTGCAATTAGGCCATAATTTGTTGAAGAAGGAAATGAAAAGGGAAATAACATATTTCATCTATCTCATTACACAATACAGTGTGACTGTTTTTGGTAGTGCTTTTTTTTTTTTGATCAAGGGCTACATGGCCCCCATTTCCATTACCAGAAATGAAATTCAAATTACATAAAAGGAAGAAGAGGTTAAAAGAACAAAATACAGCAAGAGAGAGGGATAGGCATAGAGGGTCTGGGACAAACAAGGTGAACACAGGCAATTACTGAAACAGACCACCCCTCATTCCTATCCATGATCACTGAGCCCAGCCAAAAAAAACTACCTAGGTTTTTGGTATTGCATTGACTAAGCATAATTTAATTCAACCTTTCTTCCCTTACCCTTTGAGAAGAAATGAATCTCGAGAAAAACAGGGAACAGAGTTACTCCAGATTCAGACAAAAATACACCCTTTTTCCACATGACAAAGCATCCCTCCATTGATTTATATAAGGCAGGATTTTCAGAAATAGTCAAATTACAAGTGCATTATTGTGTATAGTTATACCAAGAGAATCGTATTTCAAATGCTTTCACAGTACGCGTTTTATAGCTGTAAAGGATACAGTCTATCAGAAATCAATGGTCAAAGATCTATCTTGAAGACTTTTTGAAATTAAAATACACCTTATAAAAATCAAAGGAGACAGTACTAAAATTACCAAGGCACAGGACAATGATATATAGCTAGTACAACTTTTGGTAATTTAATTTAGTGGAACTGCTTTATCATTCTAACATACTATGAAGCTATGAACATACCTTGGTGAGAAGCTCTGCCTACATGCCATAACTGGCAGAAAAAGATGCCTCCCTTGGCATGAACAGCATCCACCACCTTCTTCCATGCATCAGTCTGCTCTTGATTGTATATCCCAGGGACATGAGGAAACCTTCAATAACAACATTCGCTACTTAATATGCATATTCTGAGTTATGACATGACAGTACAGAAGTGACATAAACTTGCAACAAGTTCATCAGTACCGGGTATCAGAAGACTGTCTACATAACTCCAAACATATAGAGCGTGACAATATATCATAGACAGTGAGGGATATCTTATTTTACTTTTCAGGAATGTGTCTAGGATATGTCTTAAGTTTGCAGCGGCGGACACTAACATTACTTGTGAACTCAGTGCATCTCTCCCAAATTTACTTACAATTTTGATCTCACTATCTAAGACCATAAGGCCATTCATCATAGCATCCTATGTAGCATGCTCCAACAACTCCTCTTGAGACAGGGTTAAGAGGAGGAATCTAATTTGGCATTTTGTACTGCCCATCCAAAATATTGTGTGAAAGATAAACCCATGTCAAAAATACAAACAGCTTAATACTCTTTTGTGTTGGCCATAACCGCCACCCACTAATAAAAAAAATAAGAATATTCCAACCCCACTTGATGAAAACTTAACACTACCCTGCCAAATATCCAGTACCAAATCATCCTAAAAAGACAATTTTGTTCTGATGCCACTCCTGCCAGATTTAGCAGTAAACTTTTCTTTAGATAATATTAGCAGCAATAAAACTAGTCGAGCGCAGGAGCATCAAAGCATGTGCCAACAGATCGTGAAAGCGCGGAAAGGGGAGGAGGGCGAAGCGACGAGATTACCCCGGGCCAGCGGGCGAGACGACGGTGCCCTCGGAGATGAGCAGGCCACCCTGGGTGGTCCGCTGCGCGTAGTACTCCGCCAGCGCCGGGCCGGGCACCCCGCCGATCGCCCTGCACCGCGTCATCGGCGCCAGCACCACCCTGCCACCACGTCCACGCACACCACACCCCGTAAACGTAAGCAAAAGAAGACCTCGAAAATCCCGAGCGCAGCGAGACCAGACCACGGGGGCGGGGGGCGGCGAGCGGCTCACCGGTGGTTGAGGCGGAAGCGGGGCATCTGGTACGGCGAGAAGAGCGGCGCCTGCTTCTGCCGCTGCTGATCCGGCGGCGGCCGATCCATCTCTCCCGCTGCTGGATCGCGAGGAGGAAGGGGAAAGCGTGGGGTGGTGGTTGTCACTGTGGAAGACGGGGAAAATGGCGAGTTGGGGAGAGGGCGGAGGAGGGGAACAGGTGAGCGAAATGGGAAAAAATAATTAGGCGAGGAAAGGGAATAGGGGGGAGGAAAGATGCGCGCAACTGCGGAGAGGTGGGAGGTGTGGGGCCCGCGCACGCACTAGGTTGGCACGGTCGTCTTCGCGCGAGGCTTGATTTCGGCATGTGGGACTCGTGCATTCGTGTGCTGGTGAGTCCGGCGGTGGACGGAGGCAGTCTCCAAGATGAGGATACCACACTAACCACGGTCGTGGGGACGAGCTTGTGCAGGAGGCGAGCGGGGGTTGAGCCTAGCTTGATTACTATAGTTATCATCATCAGCGCTCGGTGACCGCCGTCACATATTTATCACCGTACACCCATTATCATTGTCTCTTCACTGTCTGGCTAGATCTGACTTGGATTCAGTCGCCACGTTCACATATCCATCACATCACCGTACGTCCGTTATCGTTGTCTCTCCACTGTTCGGCTATATTTGGCTTGGATTCGGTTGCTACGGGTTCTTTGTCACTAGATCTGATCGACTGCCACCGCCATCGATTCCCCCCTTTGCTATACTTTTTCCTCTCAACCTCACCAACTGCCACCGCCTCCATCTCCACCTCTTCCTCGACCCCTGCCCCCAATTGAATTCGCCATCCTCGCTATTCTTCGTGTGGCCGCCTTGGATGGATCCACCATCCTCGCCGCTACCCCTTTAGCCCCGGTAACACGGAACTCCTTGCCACCAAATCCAACCACCATTCTTACCGTTGCACTTGCAGACGGACAACAGCGAGCAGCGGGGCATTGAATGGTTCATATGTACCATAATCTCTCGCGCAACATATTAGGCTAGCTTGCAAACAGATAAAATTATTTTTAAAAAGATAATCGATGAAATCTTTACAATAAATGTTGTACACGTGGGTAGGCTTACATGTGTGAATGCATCCTAGAGGCAACATTTACTCACTGCCAATAATGGACATGTTATCTATACTCGCACCATCAACTCTCATGTATATATTCCCCACTTCACATCACCAACCCTACACTCCATTGCCATTGTCGCCGCAACAGCGTCCATCTTTTCATCATGTATTCACCACCTCATTGACACTTGTCTCGCTCGTGATTCGCCTTCCCCACATCATCTTCCTCCACGAGCCACTACTCTGCTTACAACGTCATCTCCTACCGCTACAACAAAGCAACAATTAGTCCAATTATCTAGTTAGAGAAGAGCAATTCTATCTCACCTTCTTCATCATCGTTAAGCACTAGAGCCAATCGGAAAATAAATCTCAGAGTGCCCAAGAATATGGAGCCTCAGATATCCCCAAGGTAAGAAATTTTACCAACCACTCCTTATAAATAAGCCTTATTTGTGTATGGACTATTTGGGATTTGGGAGTGCCATTGGTTCATAGTGGCCTCAAGAGGTCGTGACCGTATGTACGTCTAGTCACCACTAGTCTCCTTGACTCAAAGCTAGGTTCTTTTCAAAGGTTCCCCTAGTACGTAAAACGAAATGATGGATCAGCACGTGAACGATTAAATACTCACTATGTTTCATATTATAAGTCGTCTTGTCTTTTTTTCTAGTTTTTTTAAATAAATAATTAAGTTTATAGAAAATATAGTAATATTTTCAATACAAAACAAAAATATAATATATTAAATGATAGTTTTAATTATACTAATTTGGTGCCATATATGTTGCTATATTTATTTTATAAATTTGGTTAAATTTAAGAAAGTTTGACTAAAAATAGTCAAAATGACTTATAGTATAAAACAAACGGAGTATTAGCTTAAAAAACTTAAAAACATGGATGAATATGATTTTTGAAGCAACTTTTATATTGATTTTTTTTTGAAAAAGTTGAGAGTGAAGGATGTCTGGTTTTTGTGGTTTATGGGGTAATTTGTACTATCGCTATAGTTTAGAGGTGTAATTCGGAGTTTTTCCTTTCTTTAATCTACTTTCCCAACTCCACCTCCCTCGTTTTCCTCGTGTGGCTGCCGAAACTACTAAATAGTGTTTTCTTTAAAACGTGCGTGTGGAAAAGGATAGAGTAGAAGTTAGGAAAAGGTATAAGGTTGTGTTCTTTAATGGAAAAAGTCTAAATTACCCCATGCATACAGTTGCAATACAAATTATCCCCTTAATCACGAAACCAGACATCTTTCACCCTCAATTTTTTATACTGGATGAATTACCCCCCTTGACTCGCTCTTGAGTGGTTTTAGTTCTACGTGATGCATAAAAACACTTTAAAAGCGAGAGGCCCTCATGCCAGATATGTTTTTTTATTCTTTTTTAAAAGGTTTAAACCCATAAATCAAAATGGGCCTCACTGCTTTTTGATTTTTTTATTGACTGGACTAACACGTGTACACCACATAGGACCAAAACCTTACAGAGCGAGTCAGGGGGTAATTCGTTCGATATGAAAAACTGAGGGAAAGGATGTCTGGTTTTGTGGATTAAGTGTAATTCTTATGGTTTATAGGGTAATTTGTATTTTCACTATAGTTTAGGCGTAGAATTCGGAGTTTTTCCTTCCTTTCTTTAATGTACTTTCCCAACTCTATCTTTCTCGTTTGTTTTTTCTTCCTTTCTTTAATCTACTTTCTCAACTCTATCTTTCTCGTTTTTCTCTGATGGCTTTTTAAGCTGTTAAATGTTGTTTTTCAAAAAATATCTATAAAAATATTGTTTTAAAAAAATCATATTAACTATTTTTAAGCACTCTACTTTTTACTCCTACCTAGTGTGTACGTGCTTCGTGATCCGTCGCCGTGTCGGATTATCACAGCGGCGGAAACCGCGTTTACCGAATCCGACTCTAACTTCACTTCCACTTGTCCGCGTCGATATACTTCGTCCAGGGCGCCACCTCCCGACACCGACTGCCTCGTCGCGGGCGAACCTACGCGCCGGCGCGACTCATCAGCCGCCGGCGGGTCGCGGGACAGCACAGCGATGGCCGTGGGCGTCCTCGACGCGCCGCTTCCGCCGCCGATCTGCCGGCCGGCGTCCTGCCACGCCGCTTCATCCCCTCCGTCGCTTCCGTCTGGTGCCACCGCCGCCACGTCGCCGCCGGCGCTCTCCATGGACGAGTTCAACGAGAAGTTCTTCGAAGAGTACGGCTGCGACCTCACCGAGCTGCTCTTCACCGAGGAGGAAGTCCGGGTTCTGATGCTCGAGTACGAAGCCGAGAAGGCGCACCTGCTCTCCCATGGCGAGGTGAAGGAGACGGCGCCCGCCGAGCAGGTGCCCGATGCACCGCGCCCCAGCAAAAAGGCGCGCGGCGAGAATGGCAAGGCGGCAGCGGCCGAGAATGTGGAGGTCCAGACGCCGCCGCCACCACTTGTCGCCGATGCACCGCGCCACAGCAAGAAGAGGAAGGCGCCACCGCCGCCGTCACCTCCCCGAGAAGAGGAGGCCGAGGACGCGGTGTTCCAGACTACGCCGCCGCCGTCGCACAAGAAGGTGGCGGAGCGCATCCTGAACCGGCGGTTCTTCCCGCCGGACCCGTCGCACGGGGGCACGATCCTGTGGTGCCTGTGCCGGGAGCTCCTCCCGCGTGGCGGCCCCCGCTGCGCGCTGCACCAGAAGGCGCCGTTCCGGTCGTGGATGTCGGAGCAGGGCTACGTCGAGGAAGCCGGCGGCGCGGGCGGCTGGGCTCTGGTGCCCAAGCTGTCCGCGGAATGCGGGCGCAGCCTGTTCCAGCGGTACGCGCGGTGGCGCCGCCGCGCGTGGATGCCGACCCGCTTCTTCCTGGAGACCACCCAGCCGCCGACCAGGACGTGATTGCGCTGCGGGAGGACGACAGCTTTGATGCTCGCAGGGCGCCGACATGGCCGACATTGGCACTGCTCCTCCGAGATCGATGCCAAGTTGCCTACAACCATGGGCTGTGTTAGTCTGAACTCTGAAGTGTGGAGATGGAAAGGAACATGCAAATATGCATTTATATATGCTCGAGAGACAAAATGAATTGTACTTGTGGTGACATTCCATTTTGCTTAGTATCACTAGTCACAAAATCAAAGCAAAATTTGATATGCTGAGAGATATATTTAGTCTGTAACATCACAATTTGATGATGTATACTCCGGAAATTAATCATGTTTGGCATGAATTAGTCACTAGACTTGTAAAAATGTCACACATGGTTACTAAGAAATGTTACTACATTAGATTCCTGCGTTGCTTTTTTTAGACCAAGTGATTAATTAGCTGCTGCTACGTGTAGTTCTCAACAAATACTATAGTTGATTTGCCATAAAGCAGGCAATGCAAAAGTAAAAGTGCAGTGATCGAAGGTCCTCTAAGTCTCTAACAGTCTAACTAGCAAGAGGCAACCTGATGATTGATGAACATAATAGCACAGCAACTTACATAGGACAGCCATATCAAATGACGAAGAGGGTTTTGAAGCTTTATTGCTCCAGTGTTAGCCTGAACCTGTGCAATTGTGCAGGGCCACCTCGTGAACACGGGCGGCATAACACTACTGTTTCATCCCCTCGAAATTCTCTGTTCAACCGCATTTCAGATATAGTTTAGCACAATGCTCAGTTTATATTAGGAGTGGTAACAGAGATGACAAGAACGGGTGATCTGTACGGTGAAGGTTGAAGAAAAAGATTGAGTTGTACGTGGCGTGCCACTAAGACGTTGTTGAATGTTGATTGGTGACAAACTTTGGTCATGACTGCAACTCCTGTAAGATAAAATAAAAGAGATATTATCCTTTTCTTTTGTTTTTTTTTACGGAGGGAGTATTATCTTGAGTTCACATGGCATGATGTATAGCATTTTATTTCTAGTTGTGACTTGAGTTCACATATGATCTTCTATTTCTAGTTGTGTAATATACGGCTTGGCTCATAACAACTACGACTTTGCGGAAATTCAGACAATTCTTCTGCAAACTGTACACTGGCGGAACTGAGTATCTACCAGTGCAGTTTCGCCAGACCACTGCAGATTGTGATTTGGGAGAAAACAAAAGGAATTACATGCATTTTTCTGTTTGGGATCTCCGGCTTTTAACAATTCAAAACAACAACAAACACAATCCGACGCGGCGACGCCCATCTCGCCAAAATTAACTAACACAGATCACAAGGCCCATCGATGGACCAAAAATTCACACCGATCACTCACATTCTGAAGAAGGAGTGAAGGAAGGAGATCTACTCAATGCCTTTAGGAAACTCACCGGGAAGAAGTTGGTGGCCGAGGGTCACCAAGTAGCGGAGGAATTGGTGCATTTAGGGCATGTTTGGTTGCTACCCTGAGCAACCTGCCTAAGTATTTTCCATGCCTGAGGGCTGCCTGAGCTTGCTTGCAGAAAGTACCTGTCCAGGCATGACACAAATTTAAGGAGGTGTTTGGTTGAAGCCCTGAGAACATGCCTGAGTGGACATAAGGGTCAGGCAGTGTTTGGCTTATATTCTGCCTGAGCATACACTCACCGTATACTATGTAGATGGTGAGAGTACCCTCTACCAAGATTTTGCCAAACAATTGTCAAACGATCTTCCATTTCCTAATGATAAAAGCATCACATATTGTTAAACATGCAAATGGCAACAGGGAAATAGTGAATATATTTAACATCAAGTTTCAGCCATCATACAGATCAGTTCTAGCCAGTAATGCCACGAGTTAAACAAGACAAAAGAAAAGGGCCACAAAGCTAGGGTTATCAACTTGTCCAAAAGTTAGAAAGCAACACTACTAGCAGATTAGCATGTCATAGCATGCATCATCATAGTATCTATGTTAATATTTAGCAATTGTCTAAACACATATATAGTGCGGCAATTGCATGACCAAAAGGGTGCAGCAAAATATAGACCCTCATCAACCACGATTAGCTTTTGCAACCAATATGCACCTATAGCTCACTAGAGGCCTGTATCATCACCAGATAAGAACTTGTAAACCCAACGTTCAAGATATTCTTGACCCATGCTAATAAGAAAACTGCGATGAGCTTGAAATTCTGGCTTGCAAAGGTGTAGTCCAACTCTCATCTTATCTTCAGGTTCTAAGGCAATCTTCTTGAGCATGTCCCATAGAGGGGCATTTGGATCTTGAGGGGCTGCAGTCTGTATTGGTTTGGCAAGGTTATCTTTGATTCCAACCAAGGTACTAGTGATCAGCACATCAATATCATCATCATCATGCAATCCAGATGATGACTTTGCCTTAAGCTTACCCTTATCATTATGTGATTGAGGCAAGGTCTTTGGCTTCCCACACTTTTTGAAACTCTTCTTGTTTGGCTTCAGACCACTGGTATGAGAAGATGAAACTTGACTAGTTGCTGCATTAAGGGCTGCAGTTGCTGCATTAAGGGCTGCCACCTCCTTGCAATCATCACTGTCTGCCTCTAATTTGTCCGAGTCTTCCCCTTGTGGATATTTTGTTTCAGCATAGGTTGACATATCATTGAAAGTATCAAGTTCATCAGCTTCATCATCAAAATCAGCAACACTTGAAGGATCTTCCATAAACGCTCCATCAGCCGAGGAACCACTAAACAACTCTTGCAGCTTATCGAAGAACTGAATAGGCTTTGAAAGAATTCCACGGTCATTAATCTGCCAAGAAAAAGTCATCAATAATAGAAAATCTATTTAACAAATATATCATGTATTCAAAACAACAAGAGATTACCGATAGGCTATCCAAGGTAGATTGGGAGAGAGACAACATTTTGTTTGTCTCATCCCAGCCACCACTACTCTCATTTAGATGGCGAGCTACAAGTGCCCAAGTCTCTTTATGGTGCCTATAGTGTCGTTGAACCTGATCAACATTGTAAGTACTGCCATACTTTGCATTAATAGCTGATGTGCAAGCAGTGTGATGCATCTTCTTGATCACTCCCTTTGGTGGCAACTCTAACTTCTTTTCAATGTAACAGTCAAGAAGAAATTCAGAGAATGCTGGTGGCCAATTTATGGGTTTTGACCTCACACCTGATCCCCCAACTCCTTTGCGTGCCTTACTTTTTCCCTTGCCATGTTTGTTGCTTCCTCCTATATCCATGTTATGAACTACAAAGCAATGCACAGTAGGTAATAATGGCATCCAACAAAAAAACATAAAGTAGAAAATGCTATAATATGAAGAGCTGAAAGAAGAATTCATTAGAAATAGCTAACAGTCATAGAACAATATCCATGCCATACAACACCACTGTTAATGTTCCTCCCACATAATATTAGCTAGATTTTCTCGAAATTCTATCCACTGTTGGTGCTCCTCGCCATAATCTGTCGCTACTCTAGCTGATCTAGGTAGCTTACTATACCAACGAGCTTCATCATATATGATGTTATCAGGACCATTATCAAGGATCCAATTATGCAGTACACAACACGCTATTACTATCTTCACTTGGACTTTATATGGAAAGAAAGGCTTGCTAGCAAGAACTTTGAAACGGTTTTTTAAGGTTCCAAATGCTCTCTCAACAGATGTGCGAAGGGAGGAATGTCGAAGATTGAATAATTCTTGAGGTGTTTCTGGTGATTTCCCGCCTTCGTACTCTTTCAGGTGGTATCGAACACCCCTAAATGGTGGTAGTATACCAGGTCTTGCTGCATACCCTGCATCAGCTAAATAGTATTTGCCTACAACAGAAGATGAATGGTTTTATTGCCTTGTCACAAAATATTGTGCACCTGAAAATACTAAAGCTTCATGCACACCTTCAGGTATTTGAATTCCACTTGATCTTCTAAGAGCAGCCTTGAGAACCACTGAGTCATGTGCGGAACCCTCCCATCCAACAAGAACATAGGTAAACCTCAAATCAAAGTCAACCGCAGCAAGAACATTCTGAGTTGGATAGGACTTGCGACCTCTAAACCTGTTAACTATATTCTCTGGGACAAATGCAGGGATGTGTGTGCCATCCAATGCCCCGATGCAATCCTAAGTTAGAAGAAATTATTACTATACAAACATAAAGTGGTTACATTAATTAGAATGTTGAATAAGTATATTTCACGTGAGATACCTCAAAATATGGGTAGAATCTACCAGGATTACTAACTATCTTTGAATGGGTCTCTATTGACCTAATTTGTATCATATCTTTAGCAAGACAACATAAAGCTTTCAACACCTCATTGAAGTACCGGCTCACTGTCTCACTGGATCTTATGACATAGAATCCAATCACACGATTTCTTAAATTGTGGCCAACTGTGTGCAGGAACATAGCTAATTGTTCTTCCACTGAGACATGGATTGTGTCACATAGTAGGCCATTATCACGTAATTTGGAGGCAAGTTTCCAGAACACTTCTTTCCTCATCCGAAGCTGACTGATGCAAGTTGTATCACTCCCATTGTACAAATCATCTAATCTTGTTTTCCTGACCAAATCTCTATCCACCAATGGACCATACTTCCTTGGATGTCGTCTATTTCTTATACGACATCGCCAGTGAATAATTGCCAACACAACAGCTAAAACACCCAAAGTTCTAGTTCGTTGATGGACAATATACTGATGAGTAGAATCTAGATCCATCTGAGCATCACACGACAAAGGAAAAAAAAAGAAACTAGTGAAAAAAAGCACACATTTTGACATAGTTTTACTTCTAATAGGCATACTCTCTACGGATCCTTGAATAACAAAGCAGCAAGAGAGGGGAAAAGTAAAAAAAAAACTGCGATTGTGTTCTCACCTTGCTGCAGAAAATCGTGGCAAAGATTGTGGGGGCTTGGCAATCTGACGCGCACAGAGGAAAGGAGAGAGTTAGAAATTTTGATTCCCTTCAGATCTGGACAAAGTACTCTTCTTTTTCTACTTACCTGCTAGCTCTCACGGTCAGAGCTATGCTCTAACAGATCACCAAATGCAGGACTTTTACTGGAAAAAGAAACAACTGGCCACCAGATCTGCAAGTTCCTTGGTCACCGCTGCTGGAGCCATGGAAGAATCGATGGGAACTGGTCTCCGCAAGAACCCTAGGCTAGCAGTGAGGAGGAGGAAGAAGTGGTCTCGTTTTCACTACTGTATAGAAGAGCGGTGATTTTACTCAGGCAGGTGGAGCGAAATGCTCAGGCCACCCATTTTGTACGCCTGACTCAGGCGAGTACACTCAGGCAAGATTTATCAGGCTAGAATCCTCAGGGTAGCAACCAAACAGATGCCAGGCGAGTTACAGGCATGACCTTAGGCCAGGCTTATTTGCTCAGGGTAGCAACCAAACAGGCCCTTAGTCGCCGTGCCCGAAGGAGATGGTTAGTACTCGAAGAATTGAACCGCCGGAGATGGACATGGCCCTGGTCGCCTGCGGCCATGGTTGGGATGGCGCGTCAGATGCTGCATGCTCTGTGCAGCGAAGGATGTGGGTCGGGGGTGTTTCCTCTCGAGGAGGCGGGTACGGCCGCCGGCGGCCGGAGCCACGATTTGTCGAGGTTTTGGGGAGGTGGGAGAGGAGGATAGGCTCACCGTTCGATTAGGTATAAGCGGCTAAGATCACATCTGGCACGAACAGTGCGGTAGGTAAATTTCCTGATGTGCCCTTTATAATTGTCACTCTTCAAAATATATTGGCTGTGATTGGAACACCTCTCCATCGTATTCCATACGCACACTTTTTAGACTGTTAAACGGTACGTTATTTTGCAAAAAAAATTTTATACGAAAGTTGTTTAAAAAAATCATATTGATCCATTTTTTTTAAAAAAATTAGCTAATACTTTATTAATCACACACTAATGGACCGCTTCGTTTTTCGTGTTTACAGTGCATGTTGGGAACATGCTATTCCGAATACACCTTGGACCTCTACCGAACCTCTGTGCCTTTTGGGCAGGCGGTTCAGATTAATCATCAACAGTTCAGATCCGGGAGATATTTAACTATTTATCACTTTTAGATGTGACATTTAACGATTTAATTTTTAGTGCTGGTGTGGAGATATTTAACTATTTACCATTTTTAAATGTGGCTATTAACTATTTGATATTGGACTCATATGTCGTAGGTAAATAAGCACACATGTGTTATGACAATATATTTTTTGTGTGTGTCATCCTTGGGTGGTAAATATGGGTCGTAAATAGTTAAACGCCTAATAAGTGGCAAAATAGATTGTTTTTCCATGGTTCTTTTTTAATGTAAGAACTTTACAGAAATTTCACATAATTTAATTAAATTCTGACAAAATCTCTATAAATTCTTCCATTTTGAAGAAGATTAAGAGAGGTGACATGACAGCGTCCGTTCGTTGGTCATTTAATTGTCTCACTAGCGCTGCCCCCTCATACTGTACTGACAAACTGATAATACTCCATTAGCATGCACGGTTCAGGTAGTACTCCTAGTTTATTACCACTGTCGTCGGTGACATTGGTTAGGTTATCAATTTGTCAATCATCACGGACAAATTAAATCCTCGTCGGAGGCCCGCGTTTGTTCGGATATCGCAGTCCGTAAAACCGTAAACATGACAAAAAGAACACATTATTGCTGCCATGTGATGTGCAGATGTGCTAAGCTTGTTATTGCAAAATCACGGCAGATATAGGCGTCGTTTGATTTTGCAGTGTTTGCGTTCTTAATTTAAGAACCTGCACATGGCATGCACCTACCATTTGGTCCTTTTTTAAATTTCAGTGTGCTTAATTTCACAGCCTCATAGGTAACGGCAAATAGATTGCAAAAGGTATCAAATTGCTACTACAGGAGTAGGATAACAGATTTGACTAGCTGATGCAAACTTACCCCAGAAAAGAATACTTCCTTTCGCTTATTTAATTTTAATCTGCACAAGTACTTACGGGTTACGGCTCCATGCAGATAACATGGGTAATAAAGTCTGTAAATTCTAACCCCTCTTGAATGTGTAAACGAAGAGTAAAAATGCCTCATGAAAATCTCACTTACCATATTATGCGACTAGCTGTGTGATACCATCATCTCTCTTTTTTTTTTAATAAGAACGTACATATATAAAGCTAGTAGCGTCATTGAACGTTCGGTGAAGACACGTCGGTACGTCACATCATAAAGTGCACTTAATTAATCAAATTAAATACAAACCGCAGATCATTACAAGTGAGATCGCACCGACGATTGAGGGAACCAGGGCAAGGTAATTTAAGTTATTCAATTCAATGAAATATCTTAAAAGACTAATGATACACTTAGTTTTATTGACTTTCTGGTAGCGGTGAAAATGGCTTGAAGTTTTCTAATGGTATCTGCTACATTGCAGTTTTGTATCGACTGCTTTATTTAGATTCTGAATTATTTGAAAATGGAATGGAAATGCTATTTTTTTAACTTCTTGGAAAATTCTGGATAAACACGATACAAAACAATATATCACAGACAACCCATTAAAAGACACCGTATATTTATGATAACCCATCAAAATAAAAAAAAACAGTATACACCACAACCCATCAAGGAAAAAAGTTGTAACCATAATATTTCCAGTTGATGCTAAAATATTATTACAAGGTATTTAAATTAGTTGCTTATTATTTTGAATTTTCACTAATAAATGCATATGACGTTAATTTATAATGTGAACATGACCTTGACTAATAATCTTGTGTGCCTAGTGATAGGTTGATTTCGAGGTTTTATTCTAATAATTCTGTTTGCAATATTTCCTAATGTTTTAATAGTATCAATATCATTTTTGTTTCCAACTCTACCATTACAGTTCATTTCTAAGAAAAAATGGTAACGTGATAGTTTGAGCATTTCTCCAACAATTTTCATCCTAGTAGTAGAAGGTGTAGTTTTTGCGGGATTAAGTCTTCCATCGTTTGGTTATTGACTTGTACTCGAGTTTTGAGACCTTATTCTAGGGTAATTTTTTAGTCAAAATATATTTTTCAGTCTTTAGTTTTACACATAACTAGCTGGGTGGCCCGCGCAATTGCGTGGCTAGCACCTAAATAAAATCATATATTTTTTAGGATGATTTTACTTAAATTTTATTAAATAGCTATCTCGTCGTCTTAAGACTTTGAAAGACCACATCTTATCATCCCCGTATTTCTAATTATATAGTTTTTAAAAGTCAAACCAGCTATTACCCCTTACTTCTGTCATATCCTTCTTTATTTGCTTGCTTGATCTACCATTATTTCTATTCATTCTCCTTTAAACCTTTAAAAATCAGATCTTATAGTTTTTATAATTTCTAGAAGTCCCGTCAAACGCTGTTATTATACTCCTCTACAGGCCGTCAACTGTCTTTTCTCTATATTGTCATTGGGACTTTAAAAATCGAACATAATTATCGTTTGGGTTCATTTTTTACTTTCTAAAGTCCCACTAAACCGTCAGCGGCTTTGCCATTGTTTTCCTTTATGGCACACCCACTGCCTCCCTTCTTTATCGTCATTGAGATTTTAAAATTGAACATGATTATCATTGTGTTTTTTTTTTACTTTTTAGAAGTTCCAAACCTTTAAAAACTGGACCTCGTAGTTTTTAGAGTTTATAGTCTTGTTGGTTTCATTTTTATAATTTTTAGAATTCCTGTTAAACGATGTCACTATACTCCTCTACGGCTCATCCGCCGCCTACTCTTTATTGTCATTGGGATTCTAAAAATCGAACATAACTATCGTTGGAATTCATTTTTTATTTTCTAGAAGTCCCGCCAAAACTGTCAGCGGCTTTGCCATTGTTTTCCTTTATGGTACGCCCGCTGCCTCCCTTCTTTATCGTCATTGAGATTTTAAAATTGAACATGACTATCATTGTGTTTTTTTTACTTTTTAGAAGTTCCAAACCTTTAAAAATTGGACCTCATAGTTTTTAGAGTTTATAGTCTTGTTGTTTTCATTTTTTATAATTTTTAGAAGTTCCATTAAACGATGTCACTATACTCCTCTATGGCTCATCCGCCGCCTACTCTTTATTGTCATTGGGATTCTAAAAATCGAACATAACTATCGTTGGAATTCATTTTTTATTTTCTAGAAGTCTCGCCAACCGTCGGCGGCTCTCCTATACATCCCGCCCGCTGCTTCTCCTTTTTATTATCATTGAGATTTTAAAAATCGAATATGATTAGCATTGGTTTTTTTTTACTTTCTAGAAGTCCCGGCAACCGCCTTGATCGATTGCTTCACGGCCTACCTGTCGTCCTTCATTTCAATCGTTATTAGGATTCTATTTGGTGTTTTATTAACAGTTTTTATATGTCGTATCAACCGCCACCACTCTACTTCTTTATAGGCATGTTACTTAATTAATCTCGCCATGTGTTTTAGATGGTATTTTCTTTCAATAGTTTTGATTTTTTATCACCAATTTTAGTTATTTATAAATGGTATTCCAAGTATTTTTCTTTTTTTAATTTTAGAATTTATTTTATTTTTCGTATTGTGTTCTTTTGATATTTTTATTTTTTATTTTCAATTTCAGTTGTTTCAAAATTGTATTTCTACTTTAACTCTCTTTTTAATTTGCCTAATTTCGGATTTTATTTTGTTTTTTCTTTCGAATTTTAATTAATCTACTATTAGGTTGTTATATGCACTATTATTTTCAACACTGCTTATATTTAATTTCGAATTTAAGTTAATTTTAAATTGTATTCCTTCTTGAACTCTTTTTTTCGTTTTTTTTCTAATTTTTGATTTTTTAAATTTTTCATTCGAATTTTAATTAATCTTGTATTGGATTCTTATATGGACTCTTATTTTAATATTTCTTATTTTTAATTCCGAATTTCAGTTATTTTTAAATTGTATTCCTACTCGAACTCCTCGTTTTCCTTTTTCTAATTTCGAAATTTATTTTATTTTTATTCCGAACTTTAATTAATCACGTATTGGGTTCCTATATGGACTCCTCTTTCAATATTGCATATTTTTAATTCCGAATTTCAGCTATTTTTGATTGTATTTCTATTTGGACTCTTCTTTTCTTTTTCTCCGATTAATGTGGAAATTTCTAGCCTCCACAGCGAACGTGATTATGTATTTTTGGCTTGCTAATTTTTGGCTTGGTTATGTATTTATTGGCATGACAATACTGATACAATTCGGAAACGGCAGAGTTTGATTAGGATTGTTTTGTCTTTCAATGTTTCTAAAAGTAGTTTGAACACACGTATTCCCAAAATATCGTCCATTTCCAATATGATTATGTTTTTCTTTTCTTTCTTCTTTTTTTTGTTTTTGACCTATTGTACATTCCGTTTCCAGATTAGGTTTTCCTTTTTTTGTTTGTTTCTTTTTCTTTTGTTTTAGACAGATTGTCCGATTCCGTTTCCAGTAGTATGATTAGGTTTTCCTCTTTTTTTTTACCGATTGTCCGATTCGAGTTTCTTAATTTGTCTTTTTTTTTCTTCAGTTTTTAACTAATCCTAATCTAGTTCTATTTTTCTATTTTTTTATTTTTTGATTAATATGAGAATTTATAGGACATGAGAGCGAACGTGAAGGCTCTTTTTTCTATTACTTTAAAGGTATAATAATAGATTATTGTTTTTTGCTTCCTTTATTTTTATTATCCTTGTCAGCTGTAGCCCATCGAATTTCAACGGTTTCACTTACCTGCATGTCCCACGTGATTGTTCTTTCTGTTCCTTTTTTTATGGGATTGTTCTTTCTGCTTGAGGAAATTGAAGGCTGCCTTCTAACTGAAAATAGTCGGCGGGGGTATTATTGGAAATACACTCATCCACGCCAACGGCAACGACGCCTCACACCGTCACACGGAACGGAAGCCGCACACACTCACTAGCGAGCACGAGAGAGAGAGAGAAAAAGGCTTTAAAGAAAGCGAGCTCGCAGCAGATCGACCGGGAGAGATCACAAGCTGAGAGCTCTGAGCTCACCTCACCCAAGCTCCAAATCCTTCCTCTCCTCTCGCCGACACGCACGCCCACCCAGCTTCATCGGATCCGGCACGCGGCGACAATGGCGGCGACGACGACGATCCCCGCGCGGCCGCTGCTGGCCGCCGTGCTGGCGGCGCTCCTCCTCTCCGCCGCCTCGGCCGCCGACAGCAAAAGTACCGTCTCTCTGACTTTCTCTCTCTAGAGTAATCTCTGTAAATTTACTGAATTCTGCTGCTCTTGTCGCTGCATTTCCGAGCGCTCTGCCCGCGCATGCTCCGATTCGGGAATGGGGCTTTGCCGTTTTAGCGCGCTGTGGCGGTTGGATCTGGGTCTGGGGCCTGCTGGTAGCTTAGCTTAAGCCCGAATTGGGATCTTGGGGGGAATTGGGGGTGAGGGTCAAGGGTGGACTCTGCGCCATTTGGGGCAATTGGCCAGTTGGGGTCATGGAGAAGTGGAGATCGCTGTGGAAGAAGCAGCATCCAGTGATGCGTGTCTCTGTTTGGCATGTAGGGAAAAGCTGCATAGTGTGCATAGTTGGTTGATCTCTTCATCGAGTGAGCAAATGGTCCACTAAACTGAAGTCTGCATTTGCAAACTGTTCATCAAGGTTTTGAGAGGAAGACGTTATGAGAGCAGTAGTTGAGGCAGTGTAAGTTGTAAGGCTCTTTTTTTTTTCTGAAATAAGTCGTAATGCTTGCTAAAAAAAGGGCTGGTTCTTTTTTTTTTTTGGGGGGGGGGGTGGGGGGTGGGGGGGGTGTCATGAGATGTCCTCGAGTAGTAGATCTTTTCTGGAAAAATGGATGCAAAGATCTTCTCAAAATTTTTTGACATCATGATAGAATCTGATAACGTAAAGTGGTGCATGTGCCATTCATCTATGCACCACAAAACATTTTAAATTGAAATAATGAAACATTAATCGATTGGTGTGGCAGCAAAAAACAAAATGGTTTTCACATTGTACCTTATATTTTATCATATGTTACTAGTTATGCTTAAAATTTTGATATGAATTAGCATACATCTTACTAATTACAGATGTTATTGCAAGTAACACCAGTTAATTGTAAAACACTATTACTCAATACACACACTGTTGCTAATAATGAATGCTGGTATTATAACATCTTTAATAAACAAAATTCCCAAAAGTAAGCACATTAAGTTTGATACTAGCATGCTCAACTTTCACATTGGTTGCTGCTTTCTCCATTGAAAAATGTCTGGACTACTGATCATTGCTGATGGAAATTTGCTGTACTTCCCTCCACATTTACTGTAGGCTTATTAATAAGAGTTTAAAATTTTAAGTTAGCATGCATTTGTTGGTTCCAGTGTTGTGATTTTTTGCTTGTAATCAAATGGCCACCCAATCACAGCCTAATGCATTTGTGTACCAATTCCACCTCTTAACTGATCTCCTTTCCAGATAACCCTGCCGACCAGCTTGTGGCATTGATCAACAGCAACCGCACTGCCAGCAAGGCATCTACTCTTGATGATAACCAAGGCCTAGGATGCATTGCTCTGCAGTACATTAAAGCATACGAGGGTCAGTGCAACCAAGTCGGTGAAAGCAAGAAGCCTCCGGAGACCAGCTTCGCTGAAACATTTGCCCCAAATTGTGGCGTCCAAGCTGCAACACTCACCAAGATCACCGGGAGGCTTCTGGCTTGCCAGTCTAACTATGCGACCCCAGACCAGGCGTTCAACTTCCTGGTTAATGATGCGAAGAGCATTCAGGTACTGCACAGCAAGAACCACACGGAGGTGGGAGCAGCTGTCAGTGGCACTTCTGGCGGCGGGCCGTACTTCTGGTGTGTCTTGTTCAGCAGCGGGAAGCCAACCACCAGCTTCAAGGTAGATGGTGGAGTGCCCAAGTCTGTCCGTCCAGGATGCTTCAGTGGCAACAACGACGATTGCATGGGTGCCAATGCTGCAGTTTCGATCGGTGCAGGTACATGGAGACTGGTGGCTGCACTACTTTTCTCCGCGGCTTGTGTTTTCGCTTTGTGAGTTTGAGTAGAAATGTGTTGTTGCACCATTCTTTTGCTCGTCTTGGACCTGGTTTGGAATTTTGCTTCTGAAAACCAGTAGAACACTCTTGTTGCTGCCGCACTGTTCTTTTCCTTTCTTAGCAGCTGAACTCTGTCAGGATTAAAGAGCATTGTTTTCTGCACTTATAGATGATGAATTACCTGTGCAGGCTGTTCATCTGTTGTATTTATAGTATTTATCTATTCAAATGTACTCTTTGGAAAATAATTGTGATTGTAAGATCCTTTTGATCACTCGTCTATTCCCATCGGATGCGCTTTCTGCAGCAAGTGCCCTGTTGTATCTTTTTTTTTATAATAGAAATGAATTACATCTCCGGTTTTTATCATAAGACACACATTTATAAGTTTGTTAAAAAAAAGGTAAAGATAAAAATAAATCAAAATGGGAAATGGAGTGCCTGTTGTATCGGTACAGAACTTGCCATTGATTGAAAGAGAATTAACTGAGAATGTTATTCCGAATGAGATCCCTTGGACATTTCATAGGGAAAATATGGGAATGGTAAAGTAAACATTTGCTCCATGAATATTTTAAGCCTAATTGCTCCATAATTTGACAATGTGGTGCTACATTAAACATTTGCTAATGACAGATTAATTAGGCTTAATAAATTCGTCTCGTGGTTTACTGACGGATTTTGTAATTAGTTTTTTATCAGTGTCCAAACACCCCATACGACACCCTATATAATATCCGATGCGACAAGCCAAAACTTTACACCCCTGAATCTACCTGTTTAGTTCCTACGCAAAAACTTTTCATCCTGTCACATCGAATGTTTGGACATATACATGGAGTATTAGATATAGACAAAATAAAAAATAATTACACATATTGTGTGTAAATTGCGAGACGGATCTTTTAAGCCTAATTGCTTCATGATTTAACAATGTAGTGCTACAGTAAACATTTGCTAATGATGAATTAATCAGGCTTAATAAATTCGTCTCGCAATTTACATGTGAAATCTGTAATTTGTTTTATTATTAATATATGTTTAATACTTGAAATGTGTGTCCGTACATCCTGAGACACGCATAAACTTTTCAACGCTAGATCTAAATACAGCCTAAACACCCCCTGAATGCACAAATGCACGATGCACAACCCTCCCGGTCTCTCCCTGTCACAGCAAAAGCACTGTAGCAACACGCCAACAAACGAAGCACGAACCCAGCCTAGGCACAACCATTCCGATCCCCGATAACGGACACGAACAAAGTCCCAGTTACTCTAGACCCACCCTATACACCGGAACCAAGACACCGCACGAATCTCAAAGCGAAACGACGGCGCGGGCGCACGGTGCACCGGGCTCACCTCACCTTGGGCCCGCCCCCACGTCCGCCGCCTCGGGCCTCGAACCCGCCTCAGCCCGCAGCCATCCACGACCCAAACCCAACCCACCACCATCGCCTGCCTCCGCGCTCTCCCCCTCGCCCGCGCGGGAAAACCATAAAAAACTGCGCCGCCGCCCAAACCGCCTCCTCCTCCTTCCCCCGCAAGCCTCTCCCCCTTCCCCCCCCCTCTCTCCCGCCGCCCTCGCGCTCCTCCATCGCCGATGCCTCGCCTCCGCTCGGGCGCGGACACCGCGAGTGCATCCGCGGGGGTCACACTTCCACCGTCGCCGTCGCCGCCGCCGCCGACGGAGATGGCGGGCGGGTCGTCGGCGGGGACTCCGTGGCCGTCCCCGTCCACCGCCCTCACCCTCGGCCTCGGCCTCGGCCCCCCCGCCGCCGACGGATCCCTCAAGTCCCCCGGCCTGGCGCCGCCGCCTCGCCGCAGCCTGCGCCTCGCCTCCGGGGCGGTGGCATCCGGCGTCGCGAGCCCGACCACTACCCCGGCGTCGTCCGCTCCTGCTGCGGGGGCCGATGGCGCTTCCTCCGGCTCTGGTTCCGCGTCGTCCGGGAGGAGGAAGGGGAGGGCACAAGCGATTCCTGCCCCCGTTGCTTCTCCGACCAGCGCTGGTGAGTTTGGGGGCGGCGGCGAAGTTAGGGTTTGGGGCGGCGGTAATCGTAGTGGTGAAGCGGCATTCATAAGCTTGCAATCGGGGTCTAGGGTTGCGAAACGGTCGATGGAGCTTGGTGTTCAAATGGGTGGGGAGATGGGTCTCGGATCGAATGGAGGTGGCGGGGCTGGAGGCCAGGTGCATGATGAAATGCCACACCGGAATGTGGATAGTTCGGGGAAGCGTCGTAAGATAGGGATGGAGATCCCATACGTCTCTGATTCAGAGAGTGACAATGATGATGACTGCATACTTCCAGGGGAGGATGGCAGTAGGATGCCGGTACAGTTATGCGCTGCTTCTGATTTGATTGAACTGAATCTGTTCACCATGAGCATGGGCAGGACAGATGAAGGGAGAATGGGTGATTCTGTGAAGACAGGTAAAAAGAAAGCTAGTGGAGTTACTATTCGAGAAAATGACATCCCCATTGACGAGCATGTGCACGGACAGAGTTCGGCAATTGGTGAGAGTATTGAGCTATTAGCATCTCCTATGCGAAGTGCATTAGGCGAAAACCATGCAGGTATGTATTCCACAGAAGAGGAGAGAAGGCAGAAGGCTAGGTATGATGTTAAAGGCAAAGGGAAGCTGTATTTGGGGAACGATGATTCTGGTGCTGGTACCGGGATTGGTAAGTTTAGTCCCGATAGTAAAGGAAAGGCTAAGATGGTTGTGGAAGAGAGTTCATTGTCTGTTAGCTCAGGTGCGGATCAAATGGATTTGAACTCAGTGATTTCTGAAGAGGTGCAGAGTTTCCCAGCAGATCATTGGGAACCACGTCGGAGAGAAAGGGCAAGACAGAGAGCTATTGAAATGGCTCCTAGGTTTGCATTCTTCAAAGCAGATGAAGATGGACATAGTGATGATGGTGATGATGATGATGACAATGCAGAAGAGTTGGAACCGGTTCCTGATCCTCAGGACTGGCCAGGTCCATTTTCAACTGCAATGAGGATCATTACTGACAGAGAAGCTAAACTGAGAGCTCGGGAGTTGAATTCTTCCAACTTGAACAAGTCTGCTAATAAGGTCATTTCGTGGATACCTTCCAAAGATAGGAAATCTCCACTGCGATCTGCTCCATCGCTTACTAGCTTGTGCTTGCAAACTCTTTCAAATAATGCTGAAGCTATCGAATCACTTGCTGGCATTCCAGATGAGCTAAAAAATAGACTCTTATCTAGTCTATGCCATTCTAGAAAGATGAATGTCCATCTTCTTGGTGAACTCATGTGTGATAATCCTGTGACAGTGCAACTCAGTGAGTGTTCATGGTTGAGTGAGGATGACTTTGAGACCATTTTTGGGAAATGCAGGACAGAAATCTTGCAGGTAATATTTTTTTTACTCTTTATAGCTAAATGCCGTGCGCTGATATGAATTAAAAACGAATTACATGTTGTAATTTTTGTAAAAAAATTGTGAGCTATTTCATTGAACACACCCTTAATATTTTTGTTACAGGGAGCACATGACAATTTTACATTCTAATAGTAAAGTTATCATTTATCCTACATATATATGTGAAAATTTTGTTACCATAGATTATTCCGTGATTAACTAGAATTTTAGAGGTTGAATAAGATATTAAAACATGTAGAAGCACCATTTCGTCCATGTGCCATGTCTCGATTTGTCGTTGAAAAACAAGTTGTTAAATTTGTCGGTTTTAGATTATGACCATAACAGTGTTTGGGTCTTAGGGTTGATCACTGATATTTTGTTAACTTTGCGGCCTTCTTATTTAAGTCACCTATTGAGGACTCATTTTCCCTCCCTTTTGCTCTTACTGAAGGTTTTGCAGCTTGACTTATCTGGGCGATGCATGCCTGACTACATGTTGCCTGCTACCTTAGCAAAGGTTCCTAACAGCATGCCATTATTGAAAAAAATATCTCTGAAGGGAAATTACCGTCTTTCTGATAGTGGGTTAGACACAATAATCTCTGCAGCCCCTTCTCTGAGTTCGCTAAATTTGTGCGAGTGTTCTCTTCTCACTTCAACTGGAATCGAGAATCTTGCTAACAAGTTGAGTTTAGTCCTTACGGAACTATATATTGATGACTGCTTAAACGTGGATGCCATGATGATTCTTCCTTCCTTACAAAAGATTAAGCATTTAGAGGTTTTATCAATGTCTGGCATACAATCTGTCAGCAATAAGTTTGTCAATGAGCTTATTCCTGTACACGGTTCAAATCTGAAGGAGTTGGCATTTGCTGGTTGCTTGTAAGTCTTCATGGCATTCTACTTAATTATGAGGAATATCTTCTTTATTGTATTATTACTTTATCAGCACTAGTTTTAGGTTACAACTTTCATCTCCCAAACTACACCATGAATCAGGTGCATACAAAACAAATTTTCCATATAAAGCATAAGTCCAGAGCTGATTCTAATGTAACTAGAAGGTCTACAATAGAGAAACAACAGTAATAAGACAATTATTTACCTCAATATCAGTACATGACAGCTGTCCTATGTGTTAATACAGCACCAATTTCCATCAGTAAAGGGGCTAGGGAAATGCTTATCCATCAATATAGGGCCAGCATTTTAAATGTGGATCTGTAACTTTTTATCTGATGAGAGTCCTGACCAAAATGAAACTATAACATGATATTGCAGGCTGCCAATAGCTTTGGTACCTTCTTGAAAGCCTTTTGACATCAATCCCTTAAATATTTATTTAATAATTGTATTCACTGGGGCACTGGCCTTATTGTTGTTATTTAAGTGTCACATTTGAGAGCATATTGTTAATAAGTTATTCTCTATATACTATAGGCCCTGTTTGTCACAATCATCTGATACCATAAATGTTTATACTCATAATATGACATATTATGCAGGTATAGATACATGATTTAGGGTGTAATTCTGACTACCTACGTTTGTGTCATCTATATGTAGGCAACTGACATCATCTTCCATTAAGACTATTGCGGGGAACTGCCCACAATTATCTTCATTGGACCTTCGCAACCTGAATAGATTGCGGGATTCAGCAATGAGACATCTTCGCAATGGTTGCCGGCTTATAAAAAAAATAAAGCTCCAAAGGAATACATTCAGGTATTTCTCTTCTGATGCTGTTTGGAGTGTTTTTATTCTTTAGCAGGATAATTTTGTTAGTATGTACATCCATGGCTTTATTTTTTTTAGATAATGATCATTGAATGAGTTTTATCTTTTCGACTAGTGTTCTACTTATCATCTTTTCAATAAGAATTTATTTCTTGGTATAGGGTGTCTTTTCAGTTTCTCTATGTAAAAAAAGGTTTTTAACCTTGTGAAAAGAAGCTGAATTTATCTCCCTTATTTTGCACACAATTACATATCCTGATTATACTGCTTGTGAAAGGAACCCACACTTTCCTTTGTTGGCTGGGACTGGGAGTCTAGCTGTCTAGGACAACCTGCTTGTTGGGTTGCTTCTGACCATACTCCCCAATTATGATGTTCATGTATCTGTTTGTTTTTACCTTGTAATTCCTTTTCTTTCTGTTACCAATTTTCAAATGAATTTCTCCTCTGTACTGTAAAGTCCTATAGCCTTATACGCTTTTCTGCCTGATTTTACTTACAGTTTGAGACAATTAATAACATAGTTGATGTGATGCGGATTACTTCATTCTTAATTATAATGCTGTCAAGATTCTATGTCCTACTGTAAACTCATTATTTATTGGAAATTCTGGTAGGATGTGATATTTGTAATCATGGTATTGGGGTCATTGTGTTTTGTTTGTTAGAATTGAGCTGCTACTTTTTTTTCTTTTGTAGATTAAGGAAACATTGAAATTACTATCTTGTCACAAAAAGTTGTTTTGTACTTTTCAAAGTCAACAATAGATAACTTTGACGGTTTGACCACCTATTTCTTTTGCATAAATAAAAAAAGTTTTACAGGTATAATATTATGAAAACTTTTGTTAACACAAACTTAGCCACTTCATTTCCATATGCCCATAACCTGCATTGTAAACAATAATTATGGCAAAAGTTAACTTGTTGACTGCACACATGCTAAAACAACATTCTTTTCTGATTGGAGGGAGTATAGAATACAAAGTTCAGTCTCAAAGAATCTCCTTGGTTTTTAGACCAGCAGGAATGGATCCCTCCTTAGCAATCTATAGTTCTATACAAGAGATGGTCAAAATCATATGGTAATATCCACATGTTTTTACAATTCCATAGTATTTGCCGTGTCAGCCTAACATATCAACACAGGTCAACACTGATGGATATTTTGGACCTTTATTTCATTTTAGCGTGACTCTTCATTAATACTTGGTACTCTTTTGTATTGATGAAGATGACACATGATTTTTGTGTAATGAGGTCGTGCAAAGTTGTTTCTGAGCTGTAATCATGTTGATTGTAATTGCAGTGATGAAGCTGTGTATCGGTTCTTGGAACAGTCTGGAGGATACCTAACTGAGTTATGCCTGAACAATGTTGAGAAGGTACTCTGCCCATTGTTCCATTTCTCTGCTTGGATGTGTGTGTGCCTGTCTCTGCGTTGTGTTGATTGGAATTAGGACATTGTATGGGTTCTTTTCATGCATTTCTTGGGATATGATGGTATACTTGAATTGACTCATTGAATTGCTGTACTGCAAAACTAATTGCTGAGTCACTGATGTTTAACTGCTGATGTATAATCATTTATTCCCTGGCTGTTAGCACATAATTGTTGACTTCTAATTTCTTATTTATTCATTTTAAATACTGTTGCGGCGTTGCCCTTGCCTCCATTTCCTATGCATTTGTTTGCTTCATGTAAACCTGTACCATTGGGTAGTTTTTCCTGCTTTCTTGGACTGTTGTATGATGCCTTATAAGTCTTGCACATATATATCTTATGCTTATAATAATATCTACTGCTTTTACTTTAGGCTGGAAATCTTACTGCTTATGCAATTGCTCGCAACTGTTCAACGCACTTGGAGGTTCTGGATCTTTCCTTTTGCCGTGAACTGACCAATGAAGCGTTGGGGCTGATTGTCGACAGCTGCTCATCATTGAGAATTCTCAAGCTATTTGGGTGTACCCAGGTATGATAACTTATTCACATATTAAGTACTAGGGCGTTAGTATATTCTTGAAACAAAATGTCAGGCGCTCTGCCTATTCAATGAAGTAGAGAGCAGAAAAACAGTAGTTTTTTTAGAAGAACAAGAGCAAGCAGAAACTACTGCTGTACTTGTACTAGTACCACACGCTATAGTGGCTGCTCATTGAGCCCATCTAGTGGATAGCCAAATACGCTACCTCTCTTAGATTCAAACCTTGCTGGATGAAATAACCTACTTGGGGTCCACTTTTGTGGTTCGTTTGGAGAAGTCCTATTGCACTCCTTTGCGTCATAATGTTTTTCTGCTATCCTTTAGTCTTGTGCATACCTACCAGGATTTTTCTTTCCTGGGCCACTACTAGGATGTTAGTATAAAGGCTCAGTTTTTTTTTGGTTCATGTTCTATGCTCGATCTTCTACTGCCAGCAGTTATGCAGAAAGAAACAAACCTCACTTAGGAGCTCGTATGGTTCATAGTTGACTAGGTAGTGTCATGAGCCATCAATTTCACATTTATTTTTATCTAACTTGATCTGTTCATGTTGCTTTCCAGATCACAGATGTTTTCCTGAAAGGCCACTCAAATTCGCTGGTTACAATTGTTGGGATAGAAGGGAATATACTGAAGCAAACGGGGAGTCTTTAGTTCCCATGATAACCTACATTAAACTAGCCATTCAGCTTAGTCATGATGTCGAAGCCCCTGAAGGTGGCTGTAGCTTCTGGCAGGGAATATTTTTGCAAGCCTACCCTGCTCTCTGCTGATATCAATTAGATGATCCTATAGAGGATTAGCATTCGAGTGTTTAACATTCGTTCATGTTATGAAAAATCCAACGTTACATTACCAAAGTACCAAACTATTGAAAGAAAGTGAACTGTATCATTTTGGTCACATTGCTTTTCAAATTCTACATGCTCTTGCAAGAGGTTGATGACCGATCAGCCCGTTAGCAAAACGAATCACCGAGTGTCAGGTGCAGCATGAAGCCGTTTTCTGGAGATGTTTTGCGTGGTAGAGGCCAGTATTCTGTTCCTGTAACGCATCGTAATTCGCGGATGCACCTGAGTAAAAGCTGTTGCCTTGTGTGCTACTGTTTCCACAAGCCTACCAACTCTTTGCCTGTTGCTTTTTATTATAAAGCGGCTTTTCTCCGTTGCTCTGCAACGTAAGCCAAAAAATGGAGCTCTTACGTTTTGAGCCAGCGCTTAATATTGTCCTCACATGCAGCACACACGTTTGGCACGATGTTATTCTCCTCTCCCCAACTTTTGACCATCGTCCTGTTTTCCTTCATTCTCCCTAGACGGAAAAATGTTCTCTAAGCAACAAATTCCAATGTCGCAGATAGTACGATGTTGTGATGGTATGAAAAAAACACGACCATTTTGTTGGCATTCCTCCGCTACGCCGTGCGCCATCATCGACAGTGCACTGCACACGCCGTGACGTGTGGGCGCTGCTGCACCCGCAGCGAGCCTTGCTCGCCATCCGTGCGATGCGCGCGTGAGCCCAACGTTCAAGGATACATTGGCTGGGGTGAGAGTTGGCTCGCGACAAACCGTGACTAGCTTTCTATCTCTGGCTGGCTACCTCACTTCTGCTTTTGTCCATTTGCACTTAGCTGCAGCGTGCAATGCGAGAGGCGTAGTACGTCGTCGGTTTCCTCTGCATGGTCGCACGCACCGGATGGATGCTCGATCGAAGTGGAGACCACTTCTTTTTTTGATATTTTTCAGATGCTATATGTTCTTATCCTCCCTGCTGTTGCAATTAGGGACGTCAGTTTCTTTGGAGTTTGGCGACTTGGAGGTTCATGTGGGTGCAAAGGGAGAGGGAGGTGAAAAATTTGAAGCGAAATAAGCCAAATCTATTTTTTTCAACCTTTTTTTTTTTGGTATGGCTGGTAGGTGTGCAGTGCCATGAGAGATATGGATGGAGATATTTGGATATGGAACTGTAAAACTTGAAAATGACTAAACTATTTTTTTACTCGTGTTCAGCAAAACTTGGGAAGGACTGAACTACTAGTGGTGCATTTCCTATCCTCTTGTAGAGGAAATTTTAATTTTATTAGTATTAACACGAAAATCAAGTAACTGTTCCTGAGGGAGGCATGCACAATGTGACTAATCACTAGGGATGGCAATCGGGCGCGACGGGCACGGGTAGTGCCTACCCATACCCATGCCCGTGAGATTATTTGTGCCCGTGGGTATACCCATTACTACATGACGGGTAAGGATGGTTGCCCATGCCCATTGCCCACGGGTGTCTTATTCCCGGAGGCGTGCCCGTTTACCCGCCACAACAAAAGCAGTGGAACAAAAAGTCTACAAGCTACTAAGTTCGAATCGAACTTAAAACATCAAATATTCTCCGCCTCGGTGTCGTGTCTCTCCTCTGGCAGCGATAGAGTAAGAGGAGAGAAATAATAAGGGAAATAAAAGGGAAACCATAGAAAACAAAGAACGTGGCTTATGTATTCTAGTGGATTTTGCTCCTAGCCTACATGTAAGTTAGATTTCGCGGGTAAACGGGCAAAGCGGGCATGGGTAGTGATTACCTATACCCATGCCCATTTACCCATCGGGCATAGCTTTTGACCCAATAAGATACCCATGGGTATAAAATGGAGAACAAACCCAACCTTAATAGGGTTTTTACCCGCGGGTAAACGGGCAAACGGGCACAATTGCCATCCCTACTAATCACTGGTGGAGAAACCCTTTGTAGTCCCGGTTTGTAACCCCCTTTAGTCCCGGTTTTCAAACCGGGAGTACAAATCCGGGACTAAAGATCGCTATCTTTAGTCCCGGGTGAAATAACCAGGACTAAAGATCGATCTTTAGTCCCGGTTGGTAACACCAACCGGGACTAAAGATGCCTCAGCCGGACCTTTTTTTTTTTTGCATGGCCCTGTTGCTGCATGGTTTATATATATATATATATAAACCATGCATATATATATATATATATATATATATATATATATATATATATATATATATATATATATATATATATATATATATATATATATATATATATATATATATATATATATATATATATATATATATGACCAAAATATATTTACATTATAGAAAATGTGTACACATGCATATAGAAACATATGTAGTCATGTATTAATTACAATCCATTATATTTCCTAGCTAGCTACGATTTCGACGTAGTAGTAGTACTCGCTGCTAGCTCAGAAGCTAAGGACCAGTGAATTGTGTTTCCGTCGTAGTAGAATTCACCCTTGGGATCAAGGATTTCTTCGTTGATGAATCCCATGAGTTGTTCTTGAACCGCCGCGATAAATTCCTTGTGTGTGGTCAGGTTATCCCTCGTGCGAATAAACTATATGAATGTATGAAATTGATTAGTAATTAAACAAGAAATCGTTACGTAATGAAATTTTGAATTTATTTGTACGTACATCGAGCTCTCTTGTGGTGATGATTTGGTCTGCAAGGCAGTGGCAATACTCGCACACGTAATAGCCGCACAAGTTAGTTCCCTGCTTTTGCTTTGCGCACTACAAATAAATGACAAACAACGAGAGATCTAATTAATATACACTTGTATGTATTTGAATCGGAGAAATATAAATGTAGAGCATGTGTACTCATAGGAAATTTGAACTTCCGCCTAAGTCTTTCTCTCCATTTGCCGCGGACCAAATGACGGAACCGATACCAAGCCCTACATGGAGTTTAAAGCTATGATTCGTAGTAGCAATTAACATAACAAGATTTTCTTAATTAACAGAGGAACTTATGACGGTACCTGTCTATAAGCTCGAGACGACGGCGAGATATGGCGGCGTCGGCGCGGGGATTTGCCCTAGGCAGTGACGGCGAAGGAGAGAGGCCGAGAGAGATCGATCGGCCGAAAACGTTAATTGTTGGTGGAGAAGACGAGGGCGCGCATCGGGAATATATATAGCCCTCGATCTTTAGTCCCGGTTGATGAGAACAACCGGGAGTAAAGATATCTTTACTCCCGGTTGTTGAGAACAACCGGGACTAAAGAAAAGATCTTTACTCCCGGTTGTTCTCAACAACCGGGACTAAAGATATCTTTAGTGCCGGTTGTTCTCATCAACCGGGAGTAAAGATCTTTTCCCGCTATTTCCAAATTCTTTTTAAACCCGGTTAGGGTTAAGAACCGGGACTAAAGATTATAGCACTGCATATTATTTTTGCTTACATATGTGTTTCTAAAATAGAAGTTAATGCATTAACATTATTTAAAGTACAAATATTAATGACAATTACTTCGAAAAATTATTTTTGTCTATAATAAATTAAGTGGATAAATCGTAATAAGCAAATATATGACTTAAAATGAATAAAAATTCCAATAATCATATATACTTAGCATATGAATGATATTATTAAATTGGTAAAAACTCTAATTAAGATATGTATGTACATACTGCATGATTTAAAATTAATAAAAATTGTAATCATCATATGTACTTAGCGTAGGAATTATATTAAATTAAATGTTAAAAACTCTAATTAACATATGTAAATGCCACATGCATGATTTAAACCTTTTAAAAATTCGAATAGTCATATATAAGTAGCATATGAAAGATAGTAAATTAAATTGTGAAAAACTCTAATTAACATCTGTAAATGCCACATGAATAATTTAATACTTTTAAAAATTTTCTAGTCAATTATAATTAGCATATGAATGATATTCAATTAAATGTAGCATATGAATGATAGTAAATTATGCCATACATCAATTGATTTATATGGATAATCAATACATCCAAAATAGTTTACATCATGTACACAATAATTACGGCATTACATCGGCGGTGACGGTTGACCGCACGTACTTTCTCCTCACTATTGTTCCCTCCTTGTGATCGCTGCGTGAGTAAGGGGTGTCTTCATTTGATAGGAGGATGCTAGGGTCAATCGTCACCGTGAAAGGGGGTTGCCCATCCAACTGATCGTAATCCTCGTCAGTCTTGTCCTCAACTCCGATGATTTTTCTTTTGCCTGGGAGAACCACTTGACGCTTAGGCTCGTCAGACCCTCTGCCCTTCTTTCCTTTGCTAGACATGTCCTTCACGAAAAAGACTTGCGTTACATCATTGGCAAAGACAAAAGGTTCGTCCGAGTATCCAACCTTGTTAAGGTCAACAGTTGTCATACCACTGTCATCAATCATTACGCCTCCACCAGTCAACCTAACCCATTGGCACCGGAACAGAGGAACCTTGAGAGGACCATAGTCAAGTTCCCATATATCCTCGATGGCACCGTAATACATGGCAGTTGTTCCATCGTGTCCCATGGCATCGACACGAACAACGCTGTTTTGGTTCGTGCTCTTCATGTCTTGGGCTCTCGTGTAGAATGTGTACCCATTGATCTCATATCCCTGGAATGTCGCAATCGACCCAGACGGTCACCTCGCCAGGAAGGCAAGTTGTTGGTTGATCGACTCGTTACCCATGAGATGTTGTCGTAGCCACGTGGGGAAAGTATCAATGTGATGCCGTGTAATCCATGCATCGGACTTACCGATGTTCCTGGCGCGAACTAGAGCCAAGTGCTCCTCGATGTAAGGAGCTACCAATGAAGAGTGTTGCAGAACAGTGAAATGGGCTTTACGGAATAAATTGTTGTCTACCATCATTATTGCTTTCCTTCCGAGAGTTCCCTTTCCCCGTAGTCTCCCTTCATGGCGTGATTCAGGTACCCCGATTGGGCGAAGGTCTTCGATAAATTCTACGCAAAATTCGATGACCTCCTCTGTTCCATAACCCTTGGCGATGCTTGCCTCTGGACGAGCATGGTTATGAACATACTTCTTCAGAACGCCCATGTACCTCTCGAAAGGAAACATGTTGTGTAGGTACACAGGCCCGAGAATAAGGATCTCTTTCACAAGGTGACAAAGCAGATGCGTCATTATATTGAAAAATGAAGGTGGAAATATCAACTCAAAACTGACGAGACATTGCACCACTTCATTCTGAAGGGCTTCTAATCTATCCGGATCGATGACCTTCTGCGAAATTGCGTTCATGAATGCACATAGCTTTGTTATTGTTGCCCGGACATTGTCTGGAAGGATACCCCTTATTACAACTGGTACCAGTTGTGTCATCAACACGTGACAGTCATGAGACTTTAGGTTTGTGAACTTCTTCTCCTTCGTGCTTATTATTCGCTTGATATTCGTGGAGTATCCAGACGGTACCTTTATGCTCTCCAAGCATTCAAACATACTTCCCTTCTCTGCCTTGCTAAGAGTGTAGCTGGCTGGACTCAAGTAATGGCTTCCTTTCTCCTTTGGTTCCGGGTGAAGGTCGCCGCGTTGTTCCATATGCTTCAGATCATTACGTGCTTCTAGTGTATCTTTCGACTTTCCGTATACACCTAGGAAGCCAAGAAGGTTTACGCAAAGGTTCTTAGTGAGGTGCATCACGTCGATTGCGTGGCGTATGTCCAAGAATTCCCAATATGGTAACTCCCAAAATATAGAGTTCTTTTTCCACATCGTCGCGTGACCATCTTCGCTCTCTATAGGCTGGCTTCCAGGCCCCTTTCCGAACACTACTTTAAGATCTTTAACCATAGCAAACACTGTTTTCCCGCTGCGATATTTAGGCTTCGTACGGTGGTGGGCCTTATGTTCGAAGTGCTTGCCTTTCTTCCGTACCGGGTGGTTTGCTGCAAGGAATCGACGATGACCCATCTATACAACCTTCCTACAGTGCTTAAGATACGTACTTTCTGTTTCATCCATACAGTGAGTGCAAGCCTTGTACCCCTTGTTGGACTGTCCGAATAGGTTGCTAAGTGCAGGCCAATCGTTGATGGTTACGAACAGCAGCGCTCGTAGGTTAAACTCCTCCTGTTTGTCCTCGTCCCACACGGGGACACCTTCCTTCTTCCACAACTGTTTAAGATCTTCGACCAGTGGTCTTAGGTACACATCGATGTCGTTACCAGGTTGCTTGGGGCCTTGAATAATAATCGGCATCATTATGTACTTCCTCTTCATGCATAGCCAGGGGGGGAGGTTGTAGATACACATCGTAACGGGCCAAGTGCTATGGCCGCTGCTCATCTCTCCAAAAGGATTCATGCCATCCGTACTCAAACCAAACCGTACGTTTCGTGTGTCCTTTCCAAATTCTTTAAATTTTCTGTCGATGTTTCGCCACTGCGAACCATCGGCGGGGTGTCTCAGCATCCTGTCCTGTTGACGCTCTTCAGCGTGCCATCGCAACATTCTAGCATTCCCCTTGTTCCTGAACAAACGCCTTAGCCGTGGTATTATAGGGAAATACCACATTACCTTAGCAGGTATTCTCTTCTTTGTTAGCTGCCCGTCAACTTCTTCTGGATCGTCTCGTCTAATCTTGTATCGTAGTGCTTTGCAAAAAGGGCATGCTTTTAGGTTCTCATACTCCTCACCGTGATATAGGATACAATCGTTCGGACATGCGTGAATCTTATGAACTTCCAGTCCTAACGGGCAGACTATCTTCTTAGCCTCGTACGTTGTCTCGGGCAATTTGTTTCCCCCCGGAAGAATGTTCTTGACGGGTTTCAATAAATCGCCAAATGCCTTGTCACTAACCCCATTTTTTGCCTTCCATTGCAAGAACTCCAGAGTGGTATCTAACTTTTTGTGCCCCTGCTCACAACCTGGGTACAACGAAGTTCTGTGGTTCTCCAACATCTTGTCCAATTTATGGGCCTCCTTTTCACTTTCGCAGTCCTCCCTGGCATCCTGCAACATCTGACCAAGATCATCCGCAACGTCGTTACCATCAGCAGCTATTTCCTCCTCGCCCGTTTGATTTTCTTCAAATCCAACATACTGAGCAAAGTCCGGAATATTGTCGTCTTCCACTTCATCTTCTTCCATTTCAACACCTTGCTCTCCGTGGGATGTCCAACAATTATAGCTTGGCATGAACCCCGACTCAAACAAGTGGAAATGAATAGTCCTGGATGCAGAATACTCCTTCTGATTCTTACACTTATTGCATGGACAACAAATAAAACCCCTTTACCTGTTAGCTTCGGCCACTCTCAAAAAATAGTGCACACCGTCAATAAACTCCTTAGACCGCCGGTCAGCGTACATCCATTGCCGATCCATCTATATGAGTCAAAAAAAAACCGTACATAAATAATTATTCTTACAATAATGACAGTCATACAATAATTATAAGATATCTTTATTCATACAAAAATCATAAAATATTACACCAAATAATTCTTAAAAACTATTTGTAAAGTTTTAAACTAATTTTAATGTGTTTTACTTCTTTTAATTTTCATTTTAGTTTTTTTTTCTATTATTTAAGATTAACTTTCACTAGAGTTTTCCTTCTCAACTATTTTATAAAACCTTATTTAGCAAATGAACTAAATTTCTATATATTCTTTCTTCCCCACACACATTTTCTCTCTCATCAACTTACAACTAAATTTTGGAGACAAAAAAGTGTGCAAAAACATAGGTGCAAATGTAGTATGACAAAAAAAAAACATTGGAGGATGAAGTTGCAAACCTTTTAGGCACCTCCGATTTGTATGTAATCACCAAAATAAATTCAATAAAAATTTTGGCATGACCTCCCCTCTTTTTTGAAGAAATTTTGAAGCTTGCTCGGGCAGCTGGAGGAGGAAGAAGACATATATATATATATATAGGGGTGGGACTTTAGTCTCGGTTGGTAGCACCAACCGGGGCTAAAGATCACCAGGATCTTTAGCCCCGGTTGGTAATACTAACCGGGACTAAAGTTACGATCTTTAGTCCCGGTTGGTACCAACCGGGACTAAAGATCCCGGGGGGCCTGACATGCCCTGACAGCATTCGAACCGGGACTAAAGATCAAATATGCCCGTTACCCTTTTGAACCGGGACTAAAGATCATCTTTAGCCCCGGTTTTTATTGCATCCGGGACTATTGTGGAAATCGGCCGACCGACGAAAGATGGTTTCTCCACCAGTGAATGGAATTAGTGTGTCCTAATTTTACACTGTTAATCCCAATATTTGTGTTCATAAAGTTGGCTTTGTGGCTTCACATATTAGAGTGCACCACATTGCGTGGACACGAATAAGTAATTTGCAGCCCTTAAATTTACTTGGATAACATCAAATTTGACTAGTAATAAACATGCACGGAGGATGACGGTATTAATAATTGAAGTGTCCGTGTTATTGTAACTGTCGCATGATGACCGTTAGATGGAAGTAATGCCAATATAGCCGTTCTTTGTCGGCTTCCGACAAACATTCTATTAGCAATATCACTTGAATATTTCTTCATTGTCTATATTATCCATGTACTATGATGGAGTTAACGACCATATATATGTACGATAGGAGGTTAAAAATACAATCATATATAACAAAGGAACTCAAAAACACAAATATTACATTTCCACACACAAACCATAATTTTATATGTCTAACAAAATAACAAATATGTTTTTTTAAAAAAATAGGAATCCTAGTATATCCTTCCATATATATCTGCTACCTACTTCCACACCCTTATCCATTAACGAGAACTCTTCTATACATACATGACAACGAAGTACTCCACCCTGTTGCTATTACCTCGGGGCATGACGACCATCGATGGATCGACGATATAACCCACGTCTCCACCGACGCCGAGCCGATCCGATCAACTGAAGAAGGCGTCGACATACCACATCACTTCATCGATGACTGGGCTTGCGAGACGACATCATCAGGACAAGAGACGCTCACTACTGGAGAATCAATCTTTTGCTGGGTCAGCTTAAAACCACAATACTCCCGTTCCGTATTGAAACTGGGATTAAAAATCATCTTTTGTCTTGGTTGAAAAAGCCCATCGCACTTTTACGATCTTTAGTCGCGGTTGGTGTTATCAACCGGGACTAAAGATGATTTTTAGTCCCGGTTCATAAATCGTCCCGCCCTACCAACCGGAATTAAATTTCAACGCGAGTATATAATCCCTAGCCCTTATCCTCTCCTTCTCGTGCGCAAACAATTTCTCCTACCTTTCCTTCTCTCTCTCCTCTCTTTCCTCCTTATCCTTTTCTCTCTTATCTTGAGCGAGCGGCACGCATGCATTTGCCGAGAGGAGCGGCAGCGGTGGCCTGCGCGGGAGCGAGCGGCGGTGGCCCCACGCGGCGGTGGCCTGCGCGCAGGAGCAGGCGGCGGCCCCGCGCGACGACGGCGCGGCGGTGGAGGCAGCGGGCGCTGGGAGGAGGCGGCGCGGATGGGAGGCGACCGGCGGCGGCGGGCAATCTGGAGGCGACGACTTTGTGATGATTCTGAGATGATATTGGGGATAATTTTGTGATGTAAATTTGTGGGTGATTTTTAGATGTTTTTTTTGAATTTGTGGATGATTTTTAAATGCTTATATAAAGTTGCAAATGAATCTGTGACGTCAATTTGTCAAGGATTTTGTTTGTGTGGATGATTTCGTTGTTGAGTTCGGTGCGAAATCAATATGAAAGTAGCAAAAAACAATAAAAGAAAAAAAGAAAGAGAAAGAGAAAGCTTCACATGGCGCTTTTATTTTTACTCCCGGTTGGTGACTCTAATCGAGACTAAAGATGACGATCTTTAGTCCCGGATTCTTCCTTCCCGTTTACAACCCGGGACTAAAAAGGGTTGCGAACCGGGAGAGATGTGGGGTTCTCTATCACATCCATGAATATATATATGGGCTGCACACATATACAAACATGCATGGAGCAGTCCAAGTCAGTCAAATAATATGAACAAAAAGCAACCACTTCTCTTCGCACAAAGAGAGTTCAAACGTCTCCATGGAAGAGATAGAGATCAGAGAAAATATATGGATGCCTATTTTATTATCAATGTATTGTACAATGAGTGCGTGGTAACATTTTGTTTAGAGGAGTGTAGTATACATGATTGTGTATTATCATTATACAGAGTTTTAAATCATACTGTTAGGAAAACTATATGACTTTCTATCAGATAACTAATTAAGTTTTACTCTGGCTTATTTTTGATTTATTTCTTTTGATATCAGAAGATGCCAACCCAACCAGGACACTGCAGCACATTACTAGCCACTTACAGATGCCAACTCTATTCCATAGTCGTTTGACTGCTAGCTTTGTTGTTTTTATAGTGGGGAGTCCTTTTTCTCTAGAGGTATTTTACCATCCTTGAGGTGAGGAGCCTCCCCGCCCCCTTATCATTAAAAATAAATAAATTAAAAAAATCAATTTTATTTTGTAGTTACTGTTAATATTTTGATGTTTCCTCTTTATTTTTGTTTTCTTGCATACATACCAGAGAGTATATTGCTAGCAATCTTGGATGCTTATCTGTTCCTCCGATGCAATGCTATATTTAGGCTATAGCATGCAGCGCTACATCTATCATCGATTGGATTCGACTTTAGCCAGCCTGTATATACTCCTTTAGGCTGGTGCTACATACCGAAATGCATATACTCCCTTCATTTTGAATAGTTGTGACTTGTGAGTGTTAGTGCTATTTTAATTTTGATCATAAATCACTTTTAAAGTATAATATTTTGATGAGTAAAATTTACATGTGACATATATAATTTGATTACATGGTATAATCTTTTTTTTGAGAAATTACATGGTATAATCTTATGTAACATCCTCAAATTTTAAACTAAAATTTGACTGCATCATGCTGGCTTTTAATTAAATTTGTTTGGTTCAAAAATCTATTTCTTGTTTATTTAACAAAATTGGTTCAAGTATTATTAGAACCCTTCCAATTTATTCCCTTTATTCTAAACCCTAGTGAATTTGAGCAAATTCTCTCAAATTCAAACCATAGATTATTTTCTTAGTTCACCCTAATGTTAGTAAGGATTTGCCATACTTTAAACCCTAGTGAAACCCTTCCAAACTCCTAGTTTGAATTCAAATCTTTTCTAGGGAAATATTCAAAATTCCTGAAATCTACTGTTCATTGCACTCAAGGTGCTCGACAGAATGCCCAGCCCAGCTAGAGCAGCCCAACTCCAACCCAATCTTATGCAAAGTTTAGAATTGGTCCTAGGGGACCACATCCCACTCAAAACCGTGGTTCTCTTTACCTCTTCCTCCCTTTCACGCGCGCCGACCAGCAGCCGACTTTGCCGCGCGCCGAGCCGCCGCGCGTCGGTCTCGGGATCGATCGCGCGTGCCCAACCGCCTTGGCGCGCTGCCGCCCGTCCAACGCCTTCAACCCACCGTTGCCGCACCAATCTCGACGACGACAAAGCCGGGACGACGACCGCCGCACGAAATCACTGCTCGACGCCGTGCGCTCCCGTCCAAGCCGCCGCCGAGTGCGATTTCGTTTCTACCCGGGATGAATCGCGCCAATTCTTGCCGCACGGTTAGATTGAAGATAGACGGTGGTATCCCCTCCCTCAATTCAAACCATTCACCCCCATGCCGGCTGTTTTCACCCTCGCCGCTGCCGCGCGTCGTGCTCGGATTGGCGCCAACACGTCGCCAGCCGATTCCAACCGCGGTCAAGTCAATCCTTCGCCGGTAAGTATTCGAACGTGGCCTCCCGCCACTCAAATTGATCTTGCCCGCCCTCTCTCAGCCTCTGCCGCCCTAACCATATCCAAAGCTCGAGCTCATCCATGGCGATGACGGTGCCCGAGCTCATCCGCTCCTCCTAGCCCTATAAATAGGACCCCAATCCCTTCCCTGTCCATCATCGATCATCCATGACCATAGCCCCTCAACCCCGAAGCTCTGCTTCATCAATCCGTCTCACCAACCACCCTCGCCCGTCGGTCGAACACCTTGTGCGCGATCGACTTCACCCTTCTCCATCCATCCTCCGCCCTAAATACCTCATAGAACACCTTATATCAGCCATGTTCTAGCATACTAAGCCCTAACCAAAGCTCTGCGTCGAGTTTTACCTCACCGCATCAAGCCGAGCATCGCCGCCCCCGCGCTGCTCTGTTCTTCACCGCCGCGAAGTTTTTCCGGCCGCAATCCGTCGTTTCAACCGATCTCGGTGAGTTCTTCCGTTTCAACCATCTACATACTACCTAGATTCTATTTTAGCAATCCCTTTGCACTAACACACCACCCTCTGAGCTGCCGACGTGAGCACGACCGTCGCCTATGGAGGTGCTCGTCGGCAACTATTCTCCGCACCTTGCCAAAGGTCGGCAAGCTGTCGGAATCCCTCTAAATACCTCGTAGATGCTCTAGAACCCCTCCCCTAGCCATGTCTAACCCTTATCATTTTGATCGCTATCTCGGCCTAACCGTGCCACCGCCGCCCTAGCCGCTAAGCCGTCCACGCACCAAATTAACTCCTCCGCCGCCGCTCGCCGTCGCCGGAGATCCCTAGCTCCCTCCCCTCCTCGGCCGCAACTACTTTTATCCTCTAGCGCCGCCGCAATCCTAAACCCTAGCGCCGCTGGCCCGATTTGGGGAACGGCCGGAGGTTGAAGAAGAGAAGAGAGAGAGAGACTGACAGGTGGGACCCGCTCACAGTGCCATTTCTCTTTTATTCAATTTTCAAACTTTAGAAGCCCATATCTTTTAAAATATAGATCCAATTCCAGTGAAACTTGGACCAATATTCTTCTAAAATCATTCTCTATCTTTTGGACCCCTTTTTGTTATTTTTTTTGCATTTTATCTTATTTTCCCTATTTTCTTATTTTTAAATTTTATTTAAAACTTCTTGTTGAATTTGGATTTTATATGTCTAACCCTAGGTCTTGAGGATTCCTATGACACTCTAAATAATATTAATCAATCTCAGGACATCGAGCAAGGCAAGTTACCATATACCTGTTGATCATTTAAACCTATATTTTACAAATTATTTATTTATAGCCTTCTATTCAATATTCTATTTTCTATGCATAAATCAATCATAGAAACCCAGACAATTTAGTATTGCTTATTTTGCTTACAATCTGGTTAAAATATCCTATACTTAGATTGGGACGATACGTAAGATTTGGATGATTTCCGGGTGGCTAGTATTGTCTCAATCGATATAAGATTTACCAGGTACTTATGTCGAACGAACGAGTACGACCGCAGTTTCTAGAATGGGGACATACCTAGTTATTAGGTTAATTGGCAATATGGCACCTCTGTATAGTGGTTCTTATTTTTAAGTCCTCGCGCAGGAGGCAACTATAGCCGCGAAGGGCAATTTCTACCATTACCATGTACAGGTAATTGGTTTATTGAGCTCAATTATAATTATGGTTATATTTCTAAACCCTGATCGAGATGACGTGGTGTCATACGATCAGTTCCCCTTAAATACCTCGGGAACGCCAGAACTCCTCTTGCTGCTGTTAATATTACGTTCAGAGCATATGAGGATACAAGTTCATGGAACAGGTGCCACAATTGTTAATGACTTAATACTGGGCCATGACTAAAGCCGATAATTATCAGCAAGTCGTGGACTGCGGGTAAAGCGTACATCTACTGCAGTAGAATATCTTTGAAACTATTCGAATTGAGTACCGGGACTCATATGGTACCCTGGTTAGAAACTTAAAGTTTATATGTTTATAAATCTTGCTATAATTCTTCCAGATTGTCCAATATTGCTTTTTTTTTTGCAAAGAACCCCATTATATGTCAATGCATATTATATTTCCGAGATAACTTGCTGAGTATTGTGAATACTCATCCTTGCTCTTATAACCCCCTTTTTCAGATTTGGGTCAAGAGGACCCTTATGACTATTACTACGAAGACCTCGATAATTTAGAAAATCCCTAAAGGTTATACCTCACTAGTCAGAATGTATAGAAACTTCCGCTGTGTATTAATCAGTTAGAAGAGTACCTATTATTGTAAAACCCTTGATATTGTAAGACTTTAACGTATGCAATGAAGAACCAGTTATATTGTATGTATCAATTTTTACTGATCCAGGGATTGATACATTAATCTCAGTCGGATCCAAGTTGTTAGTTTTGGGTCTCGACATCTTAACTAGTTTTAAATCTAGTATAAAAAAAACTAGTTGTAAATCTGTCGTTAGAATAGTACTCCCTCCGTTTCACAATGTAAGTCATTTTAGCATTTCCCATATTCATATTTATGTTAATGAATCTAGATAGATATAATGTAAGTCTATATCTATCTAGATTTATTAACATAAATATGAATGTGGGAAATGCTAGAATGACTTACATTGTGAAACGGAGGAAGTAGTCAATTAAGTTTGGATGTGATCGAATAATGTCTAGTGACAATTATTTTATACTAATGTAGTGACTATAAGTTATATTTTGGACTGGGAATGAATTATTGCCAAAAATTTATGCTATTGCTCCATGAATCATGATAATTAATTATGCCCTCTCATAGCAATAGCATAACTAATGTCTTAGACACATTTTATGGTCTTACACACGTTGAACATTTTTACCGTAAAATTTGATATCTCACTAGAGAATACCAAAAAAATCACTCTTTCAATACTACATATGTATCAAAATATAACAACTTTTAACAATGAAATTGAAAAGTACTTGTACCTCAAGCTTATAGCCAAATGATATATTTTTAGATGGAGGTAGTATGCATTTTTACTTGCATAATCATCTTAATTATTAGATTCGTGCATACATATACTTATCTACCATAACATGCCTAATTTTTTTGCTGCTGATGACGTAGGAATTCTGCGCGAAGCACAAGAAGGACATGGCCGACGAGCACCCCGTCATCTCGTCAGACTCCATGTTCCTCAAAGCCATCCTTCCGACGCTCAATGTCTCACCGTGCAACCCCCTAACCATCACCGGCGGCGCCGGTTCAAGCACTGTCACCGCGGCGGCCTTCGCTGGCGGAAGCTCTTCACCTGCACCACTTCAAGTTCTGGTTTTCCAGCAGCAATCCACTGGCAACGGCAACGTGGAAATTAGCTTCAACAGCAATGCTTCGCCTATGGCCATGTAGGCGCCAGCCGATAATTCTATGATATCCTTCAACAACATCACTGCTGCACCGGTGGCCAATGCGGTGATCTCCTTCAACAACTTTGCTCAGTCGACAGCCGGGCAAGCGTCGGCGACGATGGGACATCATTTGTCAGGTGGTGTCCAGCAGCTGGATGCTCCCTAGCAGAAGGGGCCTTCTCCTACCAAGGCCCTTTGCCACCTTCCATGCGCAACCACATCAACCTGCTTCTAACGGCCTTGCCACTGCAGATTGGGATAGCCATGGACAAAGGCAAGGCTCCTTTGATCGAGCTTCCATACGGTATACCCATGGATGACTTCCTCGTCGGACAAACTGCATATGGCGGTGCCGGACCATCCATCGAAGCCCCTGACGCCACCGCCGCTGCGTACCCCTACATAGATGCATTGAACAATAACGTTGCAGCTGGCTCTCTCATGGCGTCACCAATGGAGCCAACGTTCAGCATCACCGAGCCAACCGTGTTGACCCAGGGTGAGGGATCAGAGACGAATGCGGTAGCAACAACACGTAACAACGCCGCACCATTAATGGTACCTGATCAAGTTACTGCTGATGCTGCAATGGATGCTGAAGAAGACATCATGTTTTCACTGGAGTCTCTCCTTGGGCTGGACTACGACATGCTGCCTATGGAAGACAGCAGCGCCGCCGAAGCCGCTGCCGCTGATGATTCAGCTGGCATGGACATTGGCTGGGACCTCGACCTGCATGATATCTTGGTGGAGAATGCCAATGACTTCGTGTTCCTGGACAGCATTGCCGGGAGCGAGTAGTCGGTAGTCATTTCATAGCAAATAAATTAGCTCTAGTTAAGTTAGAGATTAGAGAGAGGGGATGTGAACTCTCTATGATAAAACAACTTTAGTCTTGTTGCAAGTACTCTGAACATCGATGATTTTTCCTCCAACTGAGCAATCACTAATTTTGTGTTATGGTCACACATATATCGATGGAGGTAAAAAATACTACAATTGTTTCAGCAGACACAAATGATCTTTTTATATTAAATGTGTCCTTCACATATCCTACCCTCCCTACACAACACACACAACCCTAATACAGGGAAACAACTAAATGTGTTCCTCACGTATCCTACCATCCCCACACAACAGACACAACCCCAATACAAGGAAACAGCTATGAATGACTATGAGCTTAGGCCTAGTACTGCTTACTATAGCTACTATTATATATACGTGATTATGAACTCCTACACAAAATATGTTAATTACTATCACAATAATTTTCATAATCAATACTAATTTAAAGAAAAATATACTAACTATTTATCCCTAACTAGCACTAATCTTGAAATGATAATCACTATCTAACATAAATATGGTAATTATCACTATTTGATTACCACGATCAATGTAAGCGAAGGTGGGTGAGCTTGTTCGAACAAAATCCAACAGCTATCTTGGCAAGGGGATCCCTTCCCATTCTCATCCACTTTTCTTTACACACCACTGACATTTGAACTCTCATTCTCTCTTTCTATCCTCTGTTTTTGAGCAAAGGCTCCCTTTCTCTAAAGGGAAGATGACCTTGCCAAGATAGCTGTTGGATTTTGTTTCAACAGAGCTCATCCGATCAATTTTGTTGGATCCACCTATCCAATATTTCTTGAGAAAATTCCTAGGGTAGCTGCATGTCCCTATCCATCTCTTGCCCATGAATCAAACACTGAAAATCCTAATGGCAGGCGACGGATCCACTCGTCCCGATACAGAATTGATGAAGGGGTTTTTAAATTTGAGCAGGAAGTGACATTGGTAATTTCAGGCTAAAATGTACAACGAAGGACATGCGTCCCCTCTCCCACCGTAGATTTGACCCTCAAATGTGTGGCAGTGCATAACATTAGTTTTCTCTCCAAATAATAAAAAAAAATTGTTACTAACATCACTCATTGCACTAGTAATCGTCACCCTGGCTTGCCGGTATTCAAATAGAGCGCTTACTCCCCTTAATTCTAATCACTTCATGTCAGTGAAAAATTGAGCTGTAAGCGGTGTGTGTCATGCACATATGTGTGGCAATGGAGGATGAGACAATCTTCTCCTTCTTCCCTGATGGCCTCTGTCTCATGATTCTAGATGACGACATGAAGGTCATCAAAACCGCAACATCGGCAACGTTGTTCGAACTCCACTATCCATGTAGATTTTGGACGATTTTTGGTGTCCTGCGTGCAATATACATCAGTAGATTGTGTGTACAACACGCAGATATCTGGACGGGTATGGGTCCTTGATGAAATATTTTTGTTTGTGTAATCTTTCAATTTTTGTGGGATTTCTTGTGAATGAAAGTTTTATTGTTTGTATATAGGTGTTTTTTTGTAGGATTTGTTTGGAATAAGGAACTTTTGTGGTTCTTTCAACTTCTTTGATACCATCTTGTTTCTAAATGTTTTGGTCGCTTGATTTGAGATGCAAAATGTGTGTAGTACATTTTCTGATTTTCAGCAAGGTGTTTTGTTTTACTTTTGTATGTGGGTCGGCTATAGTCTACGGGTAAAGGGGCAGTCAGTGACTCATTGCATGTTATAAAAACTTTCTTTTTTAATGAAACTGAAGATAATGTGTCCCTTGCATATCATCTACTCAACCACCTCCCCCTACGAACACACAATGCGATGTTTTTCAGCAGAATGAAATGGTTCAAAAAGAACCAAACCGTGAGTTTTCAACATAGTGGAGTGGATTGGTTGCATTCGTTTCAAAAAATCCCTCAGTGACTCACGTGGTGAACATCTGTGCATTAAATGTCAATATTGGTTCATGTAGGTGTGATATTTTTTATCGGAACAAAATATTTTAAGAAGCACAAAAACATGTGTTTTGGAAAAGTCTCTCCATGACTCGCATGGCTAACATTTGTGCATTGGATGCCGATATTAGCCCACGTGGGTATGATTTTTTTCATTGGAACAAAATATTTCAAATAGCACCAAAACATGATTTTTGAATATATTGGAGTGGATTGGGTTCGTTCGTTTGAAAAATCTTTCCATGACTTGCGTGGAGCAAAGTTCGGAAATTAATGCTCGGGCTTAGATTGATGTGATATTTTTCACCGAAATGAAATATTTCAGAAAACAACACAATAGATTCTTATCGGTCTGCTCTTCTTCTTTCATGTAAATGCTATTGTGCTTTAACTATATCTGTAGCGATGGACCCGTTATGATCGTGTCTCACCAAGATATTTGTATATATTTCTTATTTTCCTGATATTGTAGAATAACCCCATATTTAGGGTGTTGTATAAACTAATGTATAAAAGGACTAAAATACTCCCAAGATAATGTTGTACATATATAGCAAATCAAGAGAAAGATGTGATTTCCGTTTACATATGAATACAATGAGCCCTCCTAGGACAAGAGGGGAGGGGTCTCCCCATTCCATCCACCTCTCTGAGCCTTCATCCTCTTCCTCTCATCTCCTCACAGGACCAAGCTTGGGCTGCCTCCCATTGGAGGGATGCCCTTGCCATGCATGTTGGATTTTGTTCCAACACCTGATTAATATGAGAATTTCTAGAGTCCATAGCAACATTTTATTATTTTAAATTTTAATGATTTTTCAGTTTATCATTTGGGGATTTATTTTATATTTATTCGGATTGTAATTAATCTCATGTTGGGTTCTATGATAAAATTGCATTTAAATATTTTTTATTTTTAATTAATTTTCTATGCATGCATGTCGCCGTTAAGGACATCACCCTGATCTAGTGATCTTCCACCCCCGTGCGTGCTTTGAGTCATAGCTCGGTCTGCCGCTCGATCCTATTGCGGAGCTCGATCTGGCACCATCGAAGTTTGATTCGCTGCCGTCGGCACCCCTTCCTTGCCACTGGAGCTCCATGGTCCGTCCTCACCACTACAGCTCTCCTGTCATTGTCAAGCTCAGTCTACACATCGGAGCTCAATCTACCATCAGTCGGGAGGGGATGGGAGGGTACACGAGGAGGTGGCACCGGCGAAGATGGGAGGGGGAAGAGGACCAAAAGCAGTTGAATGCGCGATGGGGGAGAAAGAGAATGGGACGAGGGGGTTCCGTCGATAAGCAAGGGTACTCTATATGTAATTTTTTTTATCTTGATAAAGAGTCTAAATATAAAAGTTGAGTTGATTTGTTAATATACAATATGAAAATGACTAACATACAAGGAATCGAGGCCTGAGACGAAATAGAGGCACAAGTTCCGCTCCGCCGTTCGCCATCGTTGATGGTCGGGTTAATTTCTGTCGGGCTCGGCACACCGTACGTGACGCGTGGTCGCGCGCGCGCTTCACCCGCACCTGCGGGGGCGCCCGGCGCAACGCTCGAGGAGGATACACGGTTGGATGAAGACTTGGTGAGTTGGCATGCGACAGTAACCGTGACGCTAGCTATCTCTTGCTACCTGATCACTTCTTGTCCATTTGCACTTAGGTGCAGCGTGCAACGTTGGTTTCCTCTGCATAGTAGCACGCACGATCGACGTGGGGAGTGGGGACTACTTTTTATTATTTTTTAAGTTGCTTTTGTTCTTTCCTCCCTATTGCTGCAATGGACGTCAGTTTCGAATGGGTGCAAAGTTTTTAAAGTATACGGGCGTATATTTGAAGTATTAAATGTAGACTAATAACGAAACAAATTATAGATTCTGTCTGTAAACCGCGAGACGAATTTATTAAGTCTAATTAATCCATCATTAACAAATATTTACTGTAGCATCATATTATCAAATCATAGTGTAACTAGACTCGAAAGATTCGTCTCGCAATTTACATGCAAACCGTGTAATTGATTTTTTTCCATATTTAATGCACCACGCATGTGTCCAAACATTTGATATGATGTTTTTGGCTAAAATTTTTTAGAATCTAAACAAGGCCTAAGGTAAAAAATATTTTTCCGGGAACCATCGTTATAGTAGCTGGTAGTTGCCTACATGAAATAGGGGTGGAGATATTTCGATATATATGGACCTGCATGCAAAACATAGAAACATAGAAATGATTAAACTACTCTTGTTCAACAAGACTTAGGAATGATTAATAAACCACTATTGTTTTTTATTTAGTACTCCCTCCATACTGGTAAAATATAACGTTTAGGACAACATTTAGCATACTAAGGGGTGATTAATTAGGGGGTATTTTTCTATATCTGTCCCTATTAAATACAGTTGTGCGTAGCATTCCATTTGAGAAGCAAACTTAACTCAAGCGGCTAGTGCGGTGAGGCTGGAGTCCTTGGGATGATTTTGCATGGGAAACGAGGTGAGCAGGCGTGCTGCGGATTAATTGTGGAAGCTTGGCTATTGAATAGACAAGAGCAATCCCGTCCACAAGGCCTAGCTACGGTTCATAACGTCGTTTAAATCGCAAACGAGGTTAGGGGCTAGAACGAAGTTTTTTTCTATATTGAGAGAGTACGTGCTGTATTTCCTATCATCGTTTTAGATGATATTTTTAAAGTTTTATATTAGTATGAAAGTTAAGTAAATGTTGTTGAGTATGCATATGTGGCTAATGGAGCTAGCGTGCCATAATTTTGTACGGTTCATCTCAATATTTGTGTTCATAAAGATGGCTTCATGTATAATACTAATTGTAGGAATAAGCACGCACTCGAGAGTAATTTGTGTGGACATGAATAAGTAATTTGCGGGCCCATACAAATTTACTTTAGATGACAAGATAAATTAATGGTAGTAATAATTGATATCAGGCTGACGTTGTAGAAATGACCGCAACGAAGAGAAAGGGAGATGGTATGGTTGATGACATAAAATTTTAGTAATAGAAAATAAATGGAGTATGATGACAATAGTGATAGAAACGCCTGTAGCGATAGTAACGGTCAAAAGGATGACGATTGGATATGAGTGCTGATTGGCCGATCTTTGTCAGCGAGGAATATTCTGGTACCGACATTTCAAGATTCTTTTCCAATGTGTATTATCTATATGTCATGATAGAGTTAACGACCATATATATGGCGGCGGGAAGGTTAAAAGTACCATTATTACTTTAAGAGAGCTGAAAAACACATATATTCCCACGAAACAAACTATAATTTCCATATTCTAACACAAGGAAAGGAAATATTTTTTAATTAATTGGAAGCTGAGAGTCTATCCTCTCATATCTGCTAGTACCAATTTTCACACCCCTATCCATTAACACACTTCAATACATGACTACAGTAAGCTTTCTCCGGTGCACTGCAAACGTAAGCGAGAAATGGAGCTTTTACGCCTGACCCAGCTCTTAGCCTCTTAATTATTGTCCTCACATGGACACGTTTGGCAGATGATGTTCCCATCTCCCCAAATTTTCACCAGGCCTGTTTTCCTCCGTTCTCCTAGACCGATGATTAATGTCCTAAGCAAAATTCCAATTTGGCAGATATACGATGTTGTGATGCAAGATAGTATTAAAAAGCACGACCATTTTGTTGGCGTTCCTCCGCTACGCCGTGCGTGCGCCATCGTCGATGGCCCGACGAATGCACGCCGTGATGTGTGGGCGCGGCACCCACGCAGCCGGTACTCGCTCGCCTTGCGCGCGCGCGGCCGCCCAAAGTTCGAGGCCTTCGAGGATATACACTGGCAGGTGCGTTGGCGCTCGACAGTGTGACTATAGCTTTCTATCTCTGGCTGGCGACCTCACTTCTCCTTTGTCCATTTGCACTTAGCTGCAGCGTGCGATGCGAGAAGAGGCGTACGTCGGTTTCCTCTACATGGTCTCAGGCACCGGATGGATGATCGACATGGGGGCCACTTTCTTTCTTTTTTTTAAAAAATATATTTTTCAGATGCTATGTTCTTATCCTTCATGTTGTTGTATTTGGGATGTTAGCAGTTTCATTGGACACTGGCGACATGGACTAGGTGGGTGAAAAATTTGAAGCGAAACAAGCGTTAAACTATTTCTATAGTTAGTAGGTGTGCAACGAGAGAGGGATGGAGATATTTCGATATGGAAATGCAAAACTTGGGAAAGGACTATACTACTTTTGCGCTCTTGTTGAACAAAGGACTAAACAAATCTTGTTTTCCATTGCAAGTGTATCGAAAATCAAGTAGGTGTTCTTGAGTGAGCGTGCACAATGTAATTAACGGAATTAGTACTACTACCGAATTGATTTTTCTGAATGAGATCCCTTTAGGTTGCAGGCAGACCATAACTACTACCACATGCAAAAGCCACTTCCCCGAATCGGTTCAAGGGCTGCATGCGAAAATATATTCACTCTGCTACTTCTCCCCTCTTCTCCCACTTCCTCTTGATCCAGGCCGGCCACCTGCTCGGGCTGGTGGCGATGACGGCGGGCTCGGGCAACGACAGGAGTGGTAGTGCCAGCGTCGACGCAGGCTGCGATGAGCTCGGGTATGGCCGCGGACTCTGCCTCGGACCACACGGATCCCGCCGTATCTCCTCACTATCTTCCTCGGCTTCCTCTCTCCTTACGGCCAATGGGCACGGGATCCGCCGATGCTAGCGAAAGAGTGGGAGCCGCAGAGCACAAAACCCGAGCCAGATCCATTGGCTGCGGGGCTTGCTCGGGGCGGATGCAGTAGCAGCGGGAAGCAGTGGATCCGGCCGAGGTGGATCCAGCGGCGACAGGCTCAGGAGCCAAGGGTGTCGATGAGGGCTGTGATGACTGACGAGCTCGGCTGCGGATCCCGCCTTCTCTCCTATATCTCTCTCTCTCCCCTGGCCTTGGCATATCCTCTCCTGACGGCTGGTGGGCATGGGATCCGCTGGCGGCGGAGGCTTAGGGGCCGGCGAGGTGGAGTGCGACGACGACCGAGTGGTGGCAAATTTGGCTTGGGTTTTGATTTTGACAATTTTTTCGACCAAAATTATTTTCGCATGCAGTCGGTATAGGTGACCGCATGAAGAAATTCCGTCTTCACATACGGTTGCGCTGGTCGCATGCGAAAATATTGATTTTCACAGATACCTGGATGCAGGTGGCTACTTTGCCCATATGCAAAAATAGGTTTTGGCCGTCTACAGAAACAATTGTTTACTGGTGTAGTATGCCATTAATTTGCATTGTTAATTCATCCCAGTATTTGTGTTTATAAAGTTGGGCTTGTGGATTCACATATTCGAATGCACCACATTGCATGGACACGAATTAGTAATTTGTGGGCTCTAATAAATTTACTTGGATTACAAGATAATTAAGTGAAAAGGAGAAAGGGTATGTCGTTGTGACTTTAATTTTCTTTAAAGGATCTATGACTTTAAATTTAATTAGTAGTAAAACATGCACAGAGGATGGCGACAAGTGAAGCGTCCGTGCTATCATAACGGTCACAGGACAACGGTTAGATGGAAGTAATACATATATGGCTGTTCTTCGTCGGCTTCCAAGAAACATTCTAATAGCACTATCACTTGAAGATTCTTTCAATGTCTATATATATTATCCATGCGCTATGATGAGTCAATGACCGTATACATATATGGCGGCGAAAGGTTAAAATACAATTATATATAAATAGTGGAACTGAAAAACACAAATATTTCAACAGTAAACTATATTTTTATATATCTAATAAAATAAAAAATAAATAGCAAGTCTGAGTATATATCCATATCTGCTACCTACTTCCACACCCTTATCCATTAATAACACTCTTCTATACATGACTATGAAGTACTCCACCCCGTTGTTATTACCCCGGGGCATGACGACCATCGATGGATCAATATAACCCTTGTCTCCACCGACTGATCCGAGCCGATTCGATCGACATTGAAGAAAGTGTCGACATACCCCGCATCACTTCATCGCTGACTGCGCTTGCGACGACATCATCAAGATGACTAGATGATCAACGCTCGAGAGTTTAGCTACATTTGTTCATGTATATATCCATGCATCTATGGCTGCACATATATACAAGCATGCATATAGAACAGTCCAAGTCAGTCAAAGATCATATATATTTATATACGAACAAAAAGCAACCACTTCTCGTCACACAAGAGAGTTCAAACGTCTTCACGGAAGAGATAGAGATCAGAGAAAATGGATGCCTATTTGTTTTCTCAAAGTATTATTGTACAATGAGTAATGTGCGGTATCATTTTGTTTAGAGGAGTGTAGTACAATTTACCATTGGCGTAGATTTTTAACCGGGATGTTCATGCGTATATGATGCACATATACACTTTTTTGAATAAAAAGGCCACAAGAACGTATAATAACGTGTATAAGTGCAAAATTGAGGGGCTTTCAACTTTGTGCAGGAAGTGACAGTCGTAATTTCCGGCTAAAAATGCATATAGAAGGACACGTTTCACCTTTCACACCGGCTCAAATGTGGCAGTGAAACTTCAGTTTTCTCCACAAAAATAATAAATTAAGGAAAAAAATCGTCACTACACGTCACTCATCCCCATCTCCCAGGCTTGTCCGGCCTATAAATGCAGCCTCCCTCCCCTCTATTCTCTAATCACTCAAAACACTCATCAATGAAATCTGATCAGCGGTAGCTTTTTTTTTTTCTTTCTGAAGGAACAAAAGTGAGCAATAGCTAGCGGTACATCTCTCTCTGTGGCAATGGATCAAGCGAGGATCTCGTTCTTCCCGGATGGTCTCCGTGTGATGATCATCGACGACGACGCAAAGGCCGTCAGAAGGGCAACGGCGACGTTGTCCCAACTGCAGTACGCAGGTAGATTAATTTGGATGATTTTCTGTATGAGATTTTTTTTTAATCTTGTTTGTGTAATGTTTCTTCTTGCCGGGATTCTTGTTTGTTCAATCTGTGTATTTTTACGGGGATTTCTTGAGGATGAAACTCTTTTGCTGTTTTCTGTAGGATTATTTTCAAGATCGACGAAATTTTTGGTTCTCTCGGTGTCTACGATACTGTATCTCTTGCTTCTAAATGCTTTTATTCCCTGATTTGAGATGAACAAAACATGTACTAGTATATTGTCTGATTTTTATGTACGTGGGTCAAGTATAGTCTGGGAATAAATTAAGTGGCAGTCAGTAACTCATCTTTATCAATTCCTAAATAAAACTGACCATGTTGTTTGATGTTTTGCCATGGTGATTCTTTGTATATTTTTTGTTTGAACCACTGGTTTTAGCCCTCTTTTATACAAACCATGGATGTATGTTCTTGCTTGTTTCAACTAAATTCAAATTAGTCGGTTGCGCACTTTTGCTTCGCGCCATAATAGTTTTTTTTTTAATAAAAGCTTGCTGTTTATGTATGAAGAATTTTGTTGTAGTATTGCACCTGATACTTCACTATTGTTTGAGTTTGCTCAATTAGTACACACCTATTGAGATTTCTCCCCCTCACTTTTCATAAAAAAAGAGGAAAAAAAGAACAGTTTTTGGAAGAATGTCTCCCACTAGCTTTTGAGTTGTAGTCATAACATGCATGAAACTGCTTACACAGTCAATTATTTAAAGCTGTAAAATGTCTTTTCCCACATAAAACAAAACAAAACTCTTACTGCATTTACTCCTTGTCTTTTCCAGTGGTGGCGACGCACTCCACCGCAAGCGCTGGTCTGCGTGCCCTCTCCGGCGACAACGTGGTAGAAATCCAAGCCATCCTCTGCGATGTCCACAAGGTGGTCTCCTCCGGCTTCGACTTCCGCCGCGTCGTCGAGTCCGAGCTTCGCATCCCCGTCATCTACCGTAAGCACTTACCATTCTCTCCCTCGAATGATCGACTATAAACTATACATGAGGTTTTCTCTCATCCGTGAAGCAATATATATCTCTTGATATTTGAGATGTACTTTTTCATGAACGAATTTAAAAAAGTAATGCTAAAAGTTAGAATGGAGTTGAAAACTTATCTTTGTAAATAGTCTTGAATTTTTATTTCATTTTTAAGGTATAAGTGTATGAGTTAGTTGGGAGGTAGATACCTCCACCCTGAAGGAGGTATATACCTCATAACTAATACTATGTGGTATTTATCTATATACTTCCAAGACTCAGAAATGCCTAGACATTATCAATTATAAATTTATCTTCTAGTCAGTTTAATCAATTCAATTTTTTTATCACTAAAACACAATAGGGAAGTATGTACCTTTTAAAGGATGGAATTAAGAAAAACCTCGTATATACATATATACACATATGTAATCTTTCGTTTGATCGTTGATGCTTGCGTACGTGCACGTGTGTCATGCAGTTCTGTCGAAGATGGAGGAGGAGGACATGGTCGCCGGCGAGGACGCGGAGTTCCTGAACCACCTCCTGCTGACGGCGACCTACATCGTCAGGAAGCCGCTCAACCCCACCGTGATGGCCCGGCTGTGGAGGGTGGTGGCATGGCGCATGTACTGCCTGGAAGAAAGGATTCAGGCCAATGTCGCTGCCAATGCTGGCGCTGGTGGCGAAGACGACGACGACGACGACGACGTAGTTATCGTCGAGGAGCCCCAAGTGCACTTCAAGGTGGTGAGAAGAACGTCCGGTGGCAGCAGGAAGAGGCAGCTGACAATCAACGTCGTCGACGACGGCAACCGCGGCAGCGGCAGCGGCGGCGGCGGCGGCGGCGGCGCAGGTTCTTACCCCCAGAAACACCACTTACACTTGCATGCATGCAATATATACTGATCTGAAATTGATACAGTAGCTTCCTGCATACATGGTCCGTGTGACGTGTAGTGTAGGAGAAAAGAATCCGATGCAATTAATTCTTTTTGTTTTTTCTTTACTTTCAACTTTGAAACAGTATTTTATAGACGTGAAATTGCAAAAAAATATGAAAAAAAAGTAGTATAAACAGATTGTGCATTATCATTTTTAAATCATACTGTTAGGGAAAGTTTCTATCAAATAACTAACTAATACTCCCTTTGTTTTTTAATATATGACGCCGTTGATTTTTTCTTACATGTTTGACCATTCGTCTTACTCAAAAATTTTATGCAAATGTATAAGATATAAATCACATTTAAAGTAGTATGAGTGATAAAACAACTCATAACAAAATAAATTATAATTACGTAAATTTTTTGAATAAGACGAATGGTCAAACATGTGAGAAAAAATCAACGGCGTCATCTATTAAAAAACGGAGGTAGTATAGTTTTTCTCCGGCTTATTTTTGATTTATTTCCTTTGGTAACAACAGATGCCAACCCAACCAGGATACTGCAGCACATCACTAGCAACTTACAGGTGCCAACTCTCTTCCATAGTCGTTTAATTTGACTGCTAGCTTTGCTGTTTTCACTACCTTAATTTCAAAAGCATCAATTTTATTTTGTAGTTTACTGTTAATATTTGGATGTTTCCTCTTTATTTTTGTTTTCTTGCATACGTACTAGTATACAGTATGTTGCTAGCAATCTTGGATGCTTATCTGGCCCTCCGATGCGATGCTATCTTTAGGCTATAGCATGTAGCGCTGCATCTTCGATAGGATTCTTGTTGTAGAGTCCTTCAGGCTGCTTCTACATTCCAAAATGCATATAATCCTTTCATTTTAAATAGTTGTGACTTGAGTGTTAGTGCTATTTTAATTTTGATCCTTAATCACTTTCAAAGTATAATATTTTGATGAATGAAATTTATACGCGGCATATATAATTTGATTACATGGTACAATTTTTTTTTATAAATTACATGGTATAATCTTAACTAGATGTAGTTAAATCTAGTATAAAAAACTAGTTGCAAATCTGTCGTTAAAATAGTAGTCAAATTAAGTGTGGATATGAATAACATGTAGTGACAATTATTTTATACTAATGTAGTGACTATAAGTTATATTTTGGACTGGGAATGAATTGTTACCAAAAAAATTATGCTACTGAATATATCATGATAATTAATTAAGCCCTCTTATTGCAATAGCATAATTAATGTTTTAGACAAATTATATGGTTTTAGAGATGCTGAACATTTTTATCATAAAATTTGATACCTCACTAGCGAGTACCACAAAACCGCTCTTTAAAATACTACATCTGTTCCAAAATATAATAAATTTTAACAATAAAACTGCAAAGTTCTTTGTACCTCAAACTTATAGCCAAATGATATATTTTTGAATGGAGGTAGTATGTATTTTCTCTGTACAATCATAGATGCGTGCATACATATACTACTTATGTACATGACATGCCTGAATTTCTTGCTGCTGGTGCCGTAGGAATTCCGCACGAAGCACCAGAAGAAGGACATGGCCATCGAGCGTCCCCTCATCTCGTCGGACTCCATGTTCCTCAAAGCCATCCTCCCGACGCTCAAAATCTCACCATGCAACCCCCTGACCCTCACTGGCGGCATCGGTTCAAGCAGTGTCGCCGCGGAGGCCTTCGCTGGCGGCAGCTCTTCAGCTGCACCACTTCAAATTCCAGTTTTCCAGCAGCAATCCACCGGCAATGGCAACACGGTGATTAGCTTCAGCAACAATGCTTCACCGATGGCCATGCGTGCGCCAACCGACAATACTATGATATCGTTCAACAATGTCTCTGCTGCGCCGGTCGCCAATGCGGTGATCTCCTTCAGCAACATTTCTAGGTCTGCTGCCATGCAGGCACCAGCGGCAAGGGGGCAACATCTGTCCGGTGATGTCCAGCAGCTGGATTTTCCCCAGCAGAAGCTGTACTTTGGGCCCTTCTCCTACCAAGGGCCTCCGCCACCTTCCATGCACAACCACATCAACCTACTCCCGCCGACGTCCTCCCCTGTGACCTGCTCCATGGACAAAGGCAAGGTTCCTATTATCGAGCTCCCATATGGGATGCCTGTGGATGACTTCCTCGTCAGTCAAACCACATATGGCGGTGCCGGACCATCCATCGGAGCCACTGACGCTGCTGCCGCTGCGTACCCTTACACAGATGCACCGAGCAATAACGTTGCAACTGGCTGTCTCATGGTGCCACCAATGGGGCCAGCATTCAGTATCACTGAGCCAACTGTGGTGGCCCAAGGTGAGGGCACCGGCACCGGTGTCGACGCCGGCACATCAGAGAAGAACGCGATAGTAGAAGCACCAAACAACCCCGCGCCATTAATGGTACTGGATCAGGTTGCTGCTGATGCTGCAATGGATGTTCAAGAAGACATCATGTTCTCTTTGGAATCTCTTCTGGGGCCGGACTATGACCTGCTACCTATGGAAGACGTTAGTGCTCCGGACACCGCTGCAGCCGGTGATGCAGCTGGTGGCTCACTGGACGGAGAGGAAGGCGGCATGGACATTGGTTGGGATCTCGACCTGGATGACATCCTGGTGGAGAACGTTAATGACTTCGCGTTCCTGGACAACCTTGCCGGGAGCGAGTAGTCAGTAGTCATCTCATCGCAAATATATTATCTCAAGTTAATTAAGCTAGAGATTAGAGAGAGGGGATGTGTGCTCAGTATGATAAAACAACTTTTAGTCTTTGTTGCAAGTACTCTAAACATTGATGATTTTTCCTCCGTTATCATGCCAGGAATGTGAACTTTTAAAACTCCAAATTCCTATATTGCAGATATGATATTATGATGCAAGATACTGGAGTATTATTTTGAGACATAGTAAGTATTTTGTTGCATTCCTGCGCTCCGGCGTCGTCGCGGACTAGGTGCCTCGCGTGGCTGCATGCCATGCACGCCGCTGGCCGATCGAAGTGGTTGTTTCGGTCGCATCTTCCTCTCGTACCCCGCGCCTCCTCACCTCACACTCTGCCTATTTTCCAACAAATGAAGGCTCACACTAGTGCTCTGAGTGCAAGGATTTCTGGTCACAAATAAGTATTTTGCGATCTTGAATAAGTTCACAGGGGTAACAGAGTGAGAAATAAGATATACTCTTCATCTATGAATACAAGGGTTCCTAGTCTTTTCTATTCATCCACAAATAAAATGGATTTTAGAGTACTTTTCCGCTCCAACTAACTACTTTATTATTTATTGCTCACTGATAGTTGAATTGTTATGCGTGATTATTTCCAACCGAGTAAACTTAAATGGGATGAAAGTACGTCCAGGCTCCATAAGTTGGTTTTGGCTAATTAGGTATGAAGGACCAACGAAAGGGCATGTAGCATAGTGGTTACAGTGACCTGAGTAGTATCCCAAGGTTCTAGGTTCAAATCTCGAGAAAATTGTGATTTTGCTATCGCAAAAGGATAGATTCGCTGGAATACTATCCCTTCAAAGTGATTCATTAAAATGCTATCCTAAACTAAGGGGTGTTCACTGAAATGCTATTTTGGGTCTTTTTGGTTGCTAGAAATGATTTAGCTCTATTTTCATTTTTGTTCTGACCAAAATACCCTTGCCTCATATAGGTTTTTACCAGATGGAATCGATCGAATCGATCTCATCCCGTCGGCATCGGCGCTGACTGAGGAGGAGCGACATCGGCAGCGGCGACATCGTCGCGCCTCCGCATCGGGTCCGGCTCCGGCGCCGGTGCCGGCCCCCGCCACTCCCTGACCTGCTCCTCTCCTTCCTCCTGCCCCAGTCCACTCGCGTCGCCGCCTCAGTAATGACCTCGGCAGGTGTCGGCGAAGAGCGTGGTGACCTCGACGATGGCGGCCGCGGAGGTGTTGGCGTTGGCGGCGGCGCAGGTGGGGAGGAGCGCGCCGAGCCTCGCGGTGTTGACAGGGAAGACGAGGAGGAGCGGGTCGCGGAGCAAGTGGCAGAAGCACCCCTCCCCGCCGCTGCTGCTGGGGGAGACACCGCGGAGGAAGGCCGCGCAGCAGGCCTCCGTGGGCGCGGGCGCCGGCCGCGCCCGCGGAGCCACCACCGCGACGTGCGACAGGCACGGCGCCACCGACACGATGGCCGCTGCGCACGGCGTCGCCGGCGGCACCTCCGAGAACGCCCCCGCCGCCGACGCTGACGCCGCCGCCGCGACCACGACACCACCCAGAGCTGTGCCGACACCACCCCGGCGCCAGGAAGACGGGGACGTGCGCCACCACCATTGCCGCCATGTTCGTCCGCTCGCGCCGCTGGGTCGCCGCGGCTGTCGCCGAAACGTCGGGGTGCTCGCTAGGTCGACGCCGGCCTCCCCGCCACGCCTGCTGCGCCCTCCCCACGCCCGTCGGCGGCGGCTGGCCACTGCCGCTCCCGAGAGAGAGGGGAAAAGAGAGATGAGTATGACAGGTGGGGCCCGCATAAGGGGTATTTTGGTCAGAACAAAAATGAAAATAGAGCTAAATCATTTCTAGCAACCAAAAAGACCCAAAATAGCATTTCAATGAACACCCCTTAGTCTAGGATAGCATTTTAGTGAATCACTTTGAAGGGATAGTATTCCAGCGAATCCATCCTTTTGCGATAGCAAAATCACAATTTTCTCTCAAATCTCCTATGGAGCGAATTTCAGATTGGGTTGTTTGCGGGGCTAAGTTCCCTATTTTAATGGACGTATATATATCCGGTTGGATGTAGAGGCCGGGTAAAAATACCCTTCTCTAAAAAAAAAGGTATGAAGGACCAGGCTGTCTTGTTCGTGACCCTGGTTAAGTGTTTCATTGGTAGCGGTTATAAACAGCTAGTTGGGGGATGTTGGTGGTCATTAAATTCCATTTTGACCCCATGCTCCCCCCCCCCCCCCAGCCCCAAAAAAAATACTTTTGGTAATAAAGTGGGTATAGTAGAAGATCAAAAGCATCAATTTCTTTTAGACTAATCCAGTTGCACAAGTTTTGGCGTCTCTTTTGATGGTCATTAAGTACCAATTTCGACCACCAACTAGCACAATGAATAAAGGGAAAACTAGCATTTCTTACACGTTTATCAATAATAAATAATGTAGTTGTATTAGGATTGGATAACTAATGTGGATGTAGGAATTATACACCAAAGTGAAGGAGAAATGAAGCCGGCATGCAAAGAAACATACCTCCGGCGAATCATGTGCAAGCACATGGATTGAAGGACCCACATGCTAAGCCAAACCGACCTAAAGTGGAATCAAACTATCGTGCATCGCCTTAGGAACTCACAAGTCCGCCGCTGGTGAAAGGCGGTGGAGAAAGGTGGTGCTAGGGGCTGAACTGCCATAGCCGCCTCTCATCTCCACCCTCCACGTGGTGATCCCTGGTTGGCTCCTGATGGCGGTTGTGGGAGTTACCGACTTCAATAACCATCATAAGCCACCTATAAATAGAGCTTACTCCCTCATTTGTAACACATACCTCAAGGAGCAATTCCCTATCCCACTTTGTATTCTCTATAGTTTCTAGTAGGAATAAAACTTAGGAGTTTTGGTCCTATAGTCTTCTCGGAGTTCTGGGTATGTCTCTAGTACTTTACTCTTCTTGTAAGACTATATTTGAATTAATAGAATTACCTTTTTTATTTATTTATGTTCATGGTTTATATATTTCTTTATTGAGTATATGTTCTATGAGTAGTATATACTTTGTATATCTGCTTCATCCTAGGCTAGTCGATCCATGCTATGGTAACAATCCAATAACCTTTATAGGTTGCTCTAGCTCCAACTTGTTCATCCTTAGGGTGAGTCCCGAGGGAGTTAGTGATATTATTTACTGGTATAAGCATGGTGCTTAGGCTAGATAAATGTCGTTAGATATGGTTGTGCACCACGGAAAGTGAGATAGGTGGCAAGTGTTAACAGCCTTGTTCGTCCCTTGTATTCCTCCACGTTCGGGTATGACGTAAGAGTGCGTAAATGCCATAACCACGCTGGCAGACCAGCAGGGAGTGGTCTCTCGGTAGTACCTGGGTGCCTGGAACTAAGTCCTATGTTGTAAACATGTGTACGTTAAGTGTATACTAGATATGATTAGTATAGAAGTACATATGAATTATAGGTTCCTAATGCTAATTTCCTATTAGATATTCTTTTAGAGGTGAATCTCCTGTGTGTCCACTACCTTATCAATTATTATCCTAACCCATGTTTAGACTATGGTGAATTAATTATAAGTTGATTAAGGAGACATAAAAGAAATCATATCTTTATACCATCACCTTCCTTGTGAAAATATAAATACAATACCCTTGGGAATACTCATGGGTAAAATGCTATAACGGTATCCGTGTGCTTGCAGATTTATCTGTGAATGTAAGAAATATTAGCAGTCTCCTCAGTATTTGTGAATGTAAGAAATACTAGCAGTCTCCTCAGTATTTTGCAAGTGTCAGTCAAAATAAGTTAGAAATGCACGAGTTCTCGAGGAACCACAACTGACTAGTCCAGAGTGCCTAGGCCGACCAAGCAATTGGTGTTACATTAGGACAGCTCGCCCCGAACTGTTGGGCTGGAGACCAGGAAGCTAGGAGGGCTAGGCCAGGCCGGCCACCCTAGCCTGACCGATGCAAGAAGCAAGGTCAGTAGGCTGGCCTCACCCACTCAGCCTGAAGGCCAATCGACATACTACCCTACTTACACTTTTGTCATCGCTTCGTGTATGAGAGTTAATCTGGGAGTGATATGGTTGGAGGGACAAACCCTTATAAGTTGGTTTCACTCTTGCTAAACTAGCAATGTGGTACTAAATATGTACATACAACTCTCATGGGCCACATAGGTCATATCCTAATTGGGCCAAGATGTCACAGTTTTATCTCACAAGGACGTTTTCATTCTCTCTGTGTTGGTCGTATTGTCCAGACCATGACAGGACTCTCCAACTAGTTCTAATTAAGATGCAAAGTTTTTATAATTTAGGAAATGTCTATTCATCCCCTAGGCAACATCAAAATCCTCAAGGTCCCTTTAGGGGCATCATAGTAATTTAACCTTAACATTAAACTTTGCTAAACAACCTAGAATCCCTTATATTTGTGGACTAAGGGAGTAATCGAAGTCAGACTGATAGGTTTAGGGCATTATGGTTGATTTCATAAATATTTAGTAATAGGAAACATGATGAAGGATATCGACCTTAATTAATGATTGGATGTTGGTTCGATTGTAACGAGTGTAATTAATGGTCAAAGATGATGGTTGGGATAGGAATAACACCAATGTATAGTCTTAGCCAGTATGCATGAGACACATTCTAACATCGAATGTCTTTCAAGATTCTTTATTTTGCCAGGTTATCTACCGGCCACGATTGGATCAATGGCCACACATATGGCGGCAAAGGTAAAAAAATAATACAATTGTTTCAGCAAACACAAATGATCTTACATATTAAAAATAAAATGTTCATTTTTTTACATGAAACCGAAGATGTTGTGTCCTTCACATATCATCTAGTAGACCGTCTACCCTACCCACACAACACATACACAATCCCTATACAGTTAAACAACTATAAATTAAATGACTACGAACTCAATCCTAGTGTCTACTGGTATTACATACACATGGATATAAACCCCAATACAAAATATGTTAGTTACCACTATTAGTTATCACTATACTTTAATAATAAATACTAATTTACAACAAAACATACTAACTATCTCTAATTAGCACTAGTCTTGAAATGATAATCACTAATTAACAATAAAACATGTTAATTATCACTGTTTAGTTACCAACGATCTATGTTAGACAAGATGGATGAACACAACAACCAATTTTACCGGATTCACTCCTCCAACATCTTTTGAGAATATTCCTATGGTGGCTGCCTCCATCCATGTCTCGTCCACTAGCCAAATAATGAAAACCACTACCTTTGAAAATCGATTTTCATAGGAAGGTCTTGGCCGAACAACCCTCGTTCATTTGTCATAGGCGGGTCCCTTTTAGCCTACCTATAAAAATAAAAGGGTATCTATTTTTTAAGTATTGATATCACTCCATGAATTAACATGCAAATTGATATTTGAAAAAAGAAAGGAAAAAGTACGAATTTCCCCCTGAACAATCGCAGTTGACCGAATTACCCCCCTGAACCCAAAAACCAGGCATTGATTACTTTAAACTCTTAATACCAGACGAATTACCCTCCCCCCCCCTCCTCAACACTGTTTTGAGTGGTTTTGACTTGAGTTTGCACACATGACGCTAATGTGACAATCCAGTAAAAGAACTCCATGGACCCACCAGTCACACCTCTCCCTCCCCGGTCATTCTCTCTCTCTGCCCCCGGTAGCACTCTCTCTCGTGCGACTCAGGCAGGCAGCTGCGGAAGCGGAGGCAAACCAGGCTGTCGGCGGCGGAGGCGGAGCTTGCTTGGGTGGCGAGCGGTGAGGCAGAGCTCGCCCGGGTGGCCGGTGGTGAAGGCGGAGGAAGACTGGGCGACTGGCGATGGAGTCGGAGGCCGACTAGGCGCCAACAAAGTTCTCTCTTTGTGCTGTTGGCGATTGAGGCGAGCGGCTGCGGGCGCGACTAGGTGGATGCGGCTGACGGCAAGCGCGAGCGGGAGGGGGACCCGATCGACGCCGAGCGACGAGGAGGGGGCGCGGCTGGGAGTGCACTCTAGGCAGCGACGGGAGCGGTGGGGAGGAAACTTTGGTCGGCGGCGAGCAGCCTGCCTCACCGGAGCTATGTCGTGAGCCATATCCCACCTCGCCGAAGCCAGAAGAGGGGCGGCAAGAGGTGGAGACATGCGCTGTTGGGTTCCACCTCCTCTTTCTCCTCTTCCCCTCTTCCCCCCCCCCTCTCTCTCTGGCATCGTCTATGGCGTGTGGGGGTGGGCAGCGTCGCGGGACGCGGAGGCAAGAGCGGTGAACTCCGGGAGGGAGCCAGAGTGGTGGGTGGCGCTGTGTTGCCGCCCAGTCGGCCTCTAGCTGCGTCACCGGCCACCCGGTCTACCTCCGTCTCCCCGGCCGCTTGCCTGAGCGCGTGCACGGGAGAGAGAGTGCGACCGTGGAGAGAGAGAGAGACTGGGGAGGGAGAGGTATGACAGGTGGGCCCAGGGAGTTTTTTCGACTGGATTACCACGTTGGCACCTCGTGTGCAAGCTCAAGACAAAACCACTCAAAACAATATCGATGGTGTAATTCGTCCGGTATTAAAAGTTTAGGGTGAGCAATGTCTAGTTTCGGGTTCAAGGGTTGATTCGTACTTTTTCTAAAAAATATATAACTTGTAGAAGTTGGATACGAACTTACAAGTTTGTTGAGCGATATATCTATATTAATCTTCTTGTTATTTTTTAAAATTATTTTTATGATTATTTAGATGAAAACATCTTTATGAGAAAATGGATGTCTATTTTATTTGTTTCCCTCGAAGTATAGTACAATGAGTTTGAGATATTTTTTTAAGGAGAGTGTAGTACAATTTACCGTTGGCATACGGTGCCATTTATCTGGGCTGTTCATGTGAATATCATTCACATAAACACTTTAGAGAAGGCCGCACAAGAACCTTTAACGTATAAGTGCAGAATTGAGGAAGGGGCTTTCAACTTTGAGCAGGAAGTGATACTGATAATTTCCGGCTAAAATGTACAGTAGGACTCGCTTTACCTCTCCCACGGTAGATCTGATACTCATTTTTATTCACAAAATAATAATAAAAATATTTGTTACTAATGTCACTCATTGTGGCAATATTACGGGTGTAAGTGGCTAACGCGCACGGGTTAGCCACTTACACCATTAGGCAGTAAAACCCATCCCCCTGGCTTAGCCGGCCTACAAACAGAGGGTTCACTCACCTCAAATCTAATCACTCTCGTCAGTGAAAACTGAGCAGTAAACCGTTTGTGTTGTCTAAAACTCTGAGCTTGTGTTAGGTGTGAGTGTGATGTTGCATATTTACTAGTGTGTACGCGTGTTCACCATGTTATACAAAAAAGAAAGAAAATCTCTTTAGTAATTAATGGAGGATGAGATGATCTTGTTCTTCCCCGATGGCCTTCATGTGATGATTATCGACGACGACGCAAAGGCCGTCAGAAGGGCAACGGCGATGTTGTCCGAACTCCACTACGCTGGTAGATTAATTTTGGATGATATTTGGTGGCCTCCATGCACTATAGATCGGTAGATTGTGTCTACAACGTGTAGAGATGCGTTCAGGTACTTGTGTCCTGGATAAAATATTTTTGTTTGTGTGATCTGTCGGTTTTCATGGGCATTTCTTGAGAATGAAAAATGTACTGTTCTTATATGTGTGCTTTCTATATGATTTGTTTACAAGAAAGAACTTTTTGGTTGTCTTGACTTCTTTGATATATATTATATTTCTTCTAAATGTTTTGATCCCTAATTTGAGATGTAAAATTTGTGTAGGACATTTTCTGATTTTCAGCAAGGTGTTTTGCTCCCCTTTTATATGTGGGTTGGCTATAGTCTAGGAGTAAAGTGGCAATCAGTAACACATTACACACACACACACACATATATATATATATATATATATATATATATATATATATATATAGATATATATATATATATATATATGAAAATGCTTCTGTACTCCCAGCTGTACTCCCAGGAGTACGTACTCCCTCTCCCATCCACCGTTCATCGCCCCACCAGGACAATCGTCCCCCCACTCCCGCTACCGGGTCTAACTATGGGAGTATCGGACCCGTTTTAAACAAAAAAAAAAAACAATCCCATGAAATCCGTAGGGACCCTATTATCTTTGAGTAATCAAATTCCCCCGGTCATTTCGTGATAGATTAACGGCCAGAGATCCCAGCTCGTGCGGCGCGGTGCCCGTCGTCCACCAGACACGCACCCGACGGCCGGTGAGATACTCCGAGGTTGCATCATCCTTCCTTCCTTCGATCGCTCTTGAATCGGCAACACTCGGCTGCGGCATCCTATACGAGTGGCATCGCGGCCTACGACGGCGACCATAGTTGAGGCCCGACTGGGCTAACATGGTGGCACCGTGCGCGCGAGTTCATTGACATATATCCTAGCAGGTTAATCGATTCTTGTTCCGCATCTGTCTTCTGCATGAATATCTTGATCTCATTGCCAGGTATTATAGTGCTAATTATCAGGTCACCAAGGGAGGGTGCGATCTACGTACTCTACCGGCGATTGGGAGAGGCTAGGTGCCCTAGGTGGCCGGGCACGATCCAGCAACGACTCGGAGGCGGCAGCGCGATTTATCGGCAACCCGATCGATGGTGCGATCCATCGGCGTACATGGCACCACCATCAGAGAAACAAGGCGGCGACAGAAGTGCCCAAGGTAACGCCGGCGACGAAAACCGGCGCCTGATCCTCTCGACAGTTCAGCCGGCCGTTCAGGTGACCCGATCCACAAGAAACGATTTGGGGTTTCTTTTTTCTCGAGCTGAGGTCTGCACTCGATCTATGCGATTTCATCTGTCATAGTTCATCCTCTATTGTCTACTTATCATGAGTTCCTGGGTGCTATGTTAACGAATTTCATTTGTCATCATTGTTCATCCTCCTCTAATAGTCCAGGTATCGTGAGTTCCTGACTGCTATGTAACAAGAAGATTACAGTATATATATTACTTGAAAGAAATTAGCCATTGATTGACTGATCTACACTGGCCTGGGTATATTCATTTCTATGGTCTCAGTTTTTCATGTCCAATATTTTCTTTTCTGGCATTATGATAAGTACATAACCACATACTACTCGATGAAAGTAAAGCATCATATATATCAGTATATACACCTCCTGGATGTATATACTGCTTCTCTGGAATGAGTATGTAATAATTCTTTTTTAAATCTATGGCTATATACTGCTTATCATCTCGCGGAGTTGCATCGAGTAGTATATACTTCTTCCTGGAGGAAATCAGTATATATATACTCATTCTGGCAGGGAAGACATCAGTATATACTGATTCTAAGAAGAAATCAGTATATACCGATTCATACTGATTCTAAGAAGAAATCAGTATATACCGATTCTAAGAAGAAATCTGCAGTATATACCGATCCTAAGAAGAAATCAGTATATCCTAACACTTCAACAGGTTTCGAATGGATAGAGGTATATACTACTTCAAAGAGCAATACAGTATGTGTGCTTCGCTGCCTGCGCATTGTAAATTTTCGATATTATGCTCGTCCAAGCAGAGAGCAGTATATATTGGATTCGTAAACCAAAGAAAAAAAAAAGAAAGTATAAACTCCAACCTAGGATCTAGTACGTAGTACCAGATTTTTTTTTAAAAAAAAACAACAATACATACCATTACTATTTCAAAAGAAGTATGTACGTACTTAATTACACACAAAAACTAGTAATAAACTACAACTATACGCAAAGAAAAATGTATGTACCATTGCTATAAAAAAACTAGTAATAAACTACAACTATACACAAAGAAAAATGTATGTACCACTGCTATAAAAAAAAATATATACACTGCTACCACACAGAACTAGTATATAAACTGCTGCTGAACCCTAAAAAAAGAGTATATATATACTGCTACCTATATATACTGTTGCTTACTAAAAACAGTACATACTTCCACGTAGAAATGACAGTATATACTTATCTATGAAAAAGTAGCATATGCATCACACTAAGGCTAAAATATATTGCACGTACGTTGGTTGGATTGTCGCTCACAATTCAAATTTACTTACAAGTTATCAGTATATACTTACTCAAAAAAGATATCAGTATATACTTCCTCCAAGGAAAGATCAGTACATACTCATTCCAAGAGGAGATCAGTATATACTTCTACTTACTCAAAAAATATATCAGTATGTACTTCCTCCAAGGAAAGAGCAGTACATACTCATTCCAATAGATCGGTATACTGACATTAATAAATAAGGTTATATACTGGTATTAAATAATAAAAAGTATGCACTCCTACTAAATAAAAAGTAGTATATATATACCGTACTACTTCCAAACAAAGTTGTTTATGTACTGTTACAACTATATAAAAGGTACTCCAGTATATATACGGCAACTACTACTACGTAAACTAGTATATATACAGCTACGCATTGCTTTTTTTTTTACGGGGAAAAAGTTCTGATACTGTTCATTCTGAATTCTCAGTATATACTGTTAATTTGTGAATCTAATCAGTGACATATACTACTTTTTAAACAGTACGTACACCGAGGAAAAAAAAGTATATACTCAACCATATCAAAATTTGAACCTGATGTATGTGGTTATGTACCGGGCTGACTGCATGCATGCAGAATTCAAAAAACAAAAACAGAAGCGAATGGTAATTTATATTTCTCTTTTAATCTAATTATTTATTATCAACTAATGGATATCCACTAAGAAGAGGGAGTATATACACCTGGAAGTACATCCTATATATATATATATATATATATATATATATATATATATATATATATGTGTGTGTGTGTGTGTGTGTGTGTGTGTGTGTGTTCTTTTTTAATCACATTGAAGATAATGTGTTTGTCGCGTATCCTACCTGCCCACCCCACCGCACACACAACTTCTATGCATGGGAACGACTATAAATAACTATGAACTCAATTATACTATCTACTAATATTACATACACGAGAGGGTGATTTCAATAAGTGTTCAGTGAGGCCAAGATATATTTTCCGCTAGCTTTCATCTCATTAAACATTGCGCATTAGGAAGTACGCACTTGCTATTACATGTGTAGTACCATAGTCATGTGCATCTTTTATGTAATAAAAAAATATCTATGAACTTCACACCATCCCGTGGAACATACAATATATAATTTCTTTATTACTGTGAGCTCAGTTAATTTTGAAAGCTCACCGTATTAAAATATCTTTTTTTTCACGAATGCGTAAAAAAATTACACACCGTATTAAAATATCAGTTACCTACAGTCCGTAAAAATAGTTTTTCAAAAGCTCGGTTAGTTTTCTTGTTGATATTGAATGTTCTCAACCGGGAAGCAGTCGTGCACAATAAGGACCACTAGGGATTAGGGAAGAAGTTCACTTTGAGCTCGATCGTATCATGGCTGGAACTAAGAGCAAGTATAATAGTGAGCTATAAGCCTACTATAAGCTTAGGTGGAGAAGAGAGGTAGTGAAAAATTAAGGATGTTGGCTCTCATGCAAGAGCTAGCTTATCACAAGCTCCAAGACAAATGTATTAAATGTATAAGTGAGAGATAGAGAGATGAGAAGAAAATTGTAGCCAACCTTATAGCTAATCTATTATATATGTTGACTTTAAGATGGGCTAATAGTAGGAAGTGGGCTCTATTATTATCCTTACTCTAAGGAAAAGAATTAAGGCATCGTGTGATTCGCGGATGCACCTGAGTAAAAGCTGTTGGCTTTTGTGTTAACTCAGCCCATAAGAGCAAGTTTAATAGTATAGGCAACTGCCAGCTTCAAATCATCTATAACCAATTTAATAGCTAATTCATACAATAGTTAGCTATAAACATATACTACATAATTAATATTTGGTCACACCTATCATACACACATGTATCTTGGAATTCGTGCTGCAGCTGGCAACAAATCTATAGCTCGCTGCTCCTCCCTCTCCTCTTTTATCTCATCGAAATGTATCTATAGCTGATTTATAGCCTGCTATTGTACCTGCTCTAAGGTCAGCCCAATAACTAGGATGGTGTCTATAGCATTATAAGCTGCCACCTAGAATGAAAGATGATGTGCTAAGTGAATAAATGAGGAAAAAGAAGGAAAACAAGTCTTGTATGAGATTTGGTTTCTACATAATATCCAAAACATCATGTGATATAAATAGCATTAAATTTAAGAATGAAAACAATGCTATTTGCATTGAAATAGTATTCTCTAGTACTAGTTTCATGATGTGGAGTTTATGTAAACTATATATAGTGTCTTGGGTTGGAACTGGCCTAAAGACACAACTATATCAAACCAATGTGAAAAAAGATAATATAATATTTTCCCTTGCTATAGTCAATCCTTGAACTCAAAATCTCTTTAGCAAATCATTTTTATCTTCAATGCACTAACCAACTTAACTTCCTATCATTACTAGTATGTTTATATCTTTGTTACTTATATTTAATCATTTAGTATACATTATCATTTTAAAAAATGTCTCTACAGAGTTTAAAATTAAATACCTTTACATATTAGGCATATTTTAAAGTGCCAAAATAATACCTTTACAAGATAAAATTTAACAAAATATACTGAAAATGTCTCTAAAGTGTCTAGAGTAAAAATTTTCTACGAAATTTTTAAAGTGTCTCTAAAAAGTATATCTACACTATAAAATTTATGATTTTAGGGCAATTTAATTATAAAATGTCTCTACATGATGCTTTTGCTGTAGTGTGCATGACTGAATCGACATCCGTACATATGATGGTTGGGAGGTTAAAAATACTATGATGTATTAATTATGGAGTAAAAAAATTCAGAAAAACTATTTTTTATATTCTAACATAAGGAAATGGAATGTTCTTTTAATACTAACCGGAGTATATCCTTCCATATCTGCTACCTACTTCCACAGCCCTATCCGTTAATTAACACGCTCTATACACGGCTAACTATGATCGATGGCCGCGCTTGCGCGACGACATCATCAAGAGTTCAAGACCGTAGAGACGCTCGAGTGTCCCTATATTTGTACATGTATATCCATGCATATATGGGCTGCACACAAGCGAGCATGCATAGAACAGTCCAAGTCAGTCAAAGATATGAGGACTTTCCAAGCATGCATGCATATAGATCAGTCTCTCAGAGGCAACACAAGAAAAGTTCAAGAGATCGAGGGCAAACGTCTCTATGGAAGTATAGTACAATGAGTGTGCAGTACCATTTTGTTAAGGTACAGCGTAGTACAATTTACCATTGGCACAGGGAATGATTTTAACCTTATATTAACACTTCAGAAAAGGAGCAAGCATGCATAATTAACTATAAGTGCACGCAGAACTGATCAGAAAGGTTTCTTTTTTCCAACTTTGAGCAGGAAATTAAGGGCTAAAATGCACAGCTCTAATGACATATTCCCTTACTCACACACCGAAACAACAGGTTAATTTCACCCAACTTTTAATCGTCAAAGGGCAACGTCAGTTTCTTCCCCAAAAATAATGAAGGAAAAAACAAATGATGACACTACACGTCATTCCTTGTGCCTATCTCTCCAACCCGCCCCCCCCCCCCCCAAGGCCCCATCTTTGCCGGCCTACAAATGCAGACGTTCTTCCCTTCAGTTTCACTTCAATTCATCTGTGAACAAGCTAAGTGAGTGCACGTAGTTGTTGTACATCGATCTCTTTGTCCATGGAGGATCAGCTCTCCTTCTTCCCTGGTGGCCTCCGTGTCATGCCCGTGGATGGTGACACGAAGAACACGAGAACTGCAACCAAAACGCTTTCTACCTTGCACTACTCATGTACATTTGATTTTCTAGCTTGTTTGGATGATTTCTGTTGGTCTCTGTGCACTACAGATCCGATATTTCGCTTGTGTGATTCTTTTTTCTTATCGGATTCTTGTGTTGTGTAATCCGTGGATTCTTGTGGGGATTCTTGAGAAAATATTGGTGTTTGTTATATGTGTTTTCTATAGGATTTGTTTACAAGATGAACTTTTTTGTTCACTCGGCATCTCTTTGATATATCTTGCTTCTAGCAAATGTTTTGATCCTGGGTGGGTATAAAGAGGCAGTGAGTAAACTCATCATTGGTCACTTCCATAAAATTGACCAACCTGTTTGATGTTCTTGCTGTGTTGATTCTGCATATGGTTTTGTTCAAAATAACTACTTGAAACACTGATCTTATAGCCTTTCTCCATGGATGCATGTTCTTCCTTGTTTCAACTGAAATTCAAATTAGTCGGTTGCGCGCTCTTGCTTTGTGCCAAATTAAATATTCTTTTAAGAAAACATGTTATTTCTATGAAGGATTTTTTATACTGTAGTGCAATTGCACTTATACTTCACTCATTTCTCATTTTACTCAGTTATATATAGACACTCCTATTGTCTATTGAGATCTCTCCCTCTCCCCTTCTTAAAAAAAATTCCTCTTTTGGGATGCATGTCTCCCTAACTTTTGTGTTACAAACTTATAGTCATAAAATTTTCTAAAAATATTTAACAGTGTGTATAATATATGGTTATATATAATAATATATGATTTTACTTAAAGTCATTTATATCATATATAATAAGTAGTAACATAGTAATTTAAAACTGTAAAACTGACTTCTCCCACATAAGACAAAACAAAACAAAACTCTTAACTGCATTTACTCCTTGTCTTTTCTAGTGGTGGCAACGCACACCACCGCAAGCGCTGGCCTGTGCACCCTCTCCAGCGACAACATGACAGACGTCCAAACTGTCCTCTGCGATGTCAAAAAGGTGGTCTCCTCCGGCTTCGACTTTCGCCGTGTCGTCGAGACCGAACACCACATCCCCGTCATCTACCGTAAGCTAGCTAGCTAAGCTTGTGCTCAGATGTTACTCCTCGTCGTCGTCGCGTCTATCAATCAATCCACATCATCCACATATACGTGTCATACAGTATTGTCGACGACGGAACCAGAGCAGATGGTTGCCGGTGAGGACACGGAGTTCCTGAACCACCTCTTGCTGAAGGCGACCTATATCGTCAGGAAGCCACTCGACCAGGCCACAATGGCCCAATTGTGGAGAGTGGTTGCATGGCGTAGGTGCTGCCTAGAAGAAAGGATTCCTCGTGACTCCATGGACGACATAGCTGCCCATGCCGGTGTTGTTGGCAAAGACGGCAATGACAACGATGTCATCATCATTGAGGAGCCGCAAGTGCACTTCAAGGTGGTGAGGTCCCGTGGCAGCCGGAAGAGGCAGCTGACCATCAATGTTGACAGTGGCAGCAGCGACGGTGCAGGTTCTTCTGAACACCAAAAACATTGCGTTATATTGACACCACGCGCACCCGAAGCAAAACTCGGTGCAATATGTTGATATTATTACTTGCATGCATGCCATATAAAACCCTATCTTATTTTGCCTAGTATGAAAACAGTCGTTACCAAAATTTAATTTTAAATTTTTTTAGCGAAATTTATTTTTAGTATTGGCTTTTAAATATGCTGTATGGCTTATTATCAGCATATGGTCCACCGATATGGACCATAGCAGTAGGAGCTAGCGAAGGATGCAATATTTTTTTTAATTACTTTCAACTTTCAATCACTACTTTACTACGTGAAATACTTGCATAAAAATATGAGAATAAAATAGTAAATAGATTATGCACTATCATTGTACAGAGTTTCAAATCATTGTGGCATGCTAAACTTTGTTTCAGATTCCTACTAGTTCTTCTCCTACTTTTTTTTGATTATTTCCTTTGGTATCAACAGATGCCAACCCAAGACAGAAGCTAGAGCACAAGAAAGACGCGAAAGGGCCGCTGGGGCAGCATGTTGCTAGCCACTTGCAGGTCGTTTGACTGTGCTAGCTGTTTTCACTACATTAATTTGATTTGAAAAGCAATAATTTTAATTTGTAGTAACTGCACTTATTTCATATTTGGATGTTTTCGCTTTATTGTTCTTCCATGCATACATAATGGAGTAATATTTCTACCAACCTTGGATGCTTATCTGTCTGTGACACGATGCTATCTTTAAGCTATAACATGCATGGAATTCAATACTCGTGCAGTGTCATGCTACATTCCAAAATACAAATACTCCCTTGGCTTTGAATAGTTCTGAGTGTTGGTTAGTCCTATTTTAATTTAGATCACTAACAACGTTTAAAGTATCGTATTTTGATGAACCAAACATATATTTTGATAACACATGGTATAATTGTAGCTAGTAATAAATCTGTTGGTAAAACACTAGTGAAATTAAGTTTAGAATGAATAGTATCGAGTGACAAAACTTTTAAAGAAGCTATACGTTCTTTTTTTTTTTTGGATTGGGAATGCTGTATTTCCAAAAGTTTATGCTCTTTATTAATTATTATGATACACCCATATTTCTTCCCTCACATAGTAACTAGATAAAAACATAAAAAAATTGGGAAAAATTTAATTTTACGATCCTTTGGGAGATACATAATTCTCTAATGTAAGTTACGTATGTGCTGATATGTATCAAATAGAAAGTATATAAGTACCTCTCGATAGATTGTAAAGTTACTCAGAATTTGACATGTTTATTTTTCTCTGAATAATTTTATTACATACGTGAATATGTATATATTTGAGCCAAAATTAACGTGCCTTAATTTCCTGCTGCCACAGCCGCAGGAATACTGCACGAAGCAACAGAAGGACCTTGATGAGCGCCGTCTCCTCTCATTGGACTCCTTGTTCCTCAAAGCCATCCTTTCGACGCTCAATGTCTCGCTGTGCAACCCTCTGATCCTCACCGGTGGCGCCGGGCCAAGCTAGCTGCATCCCCACGACCACCATCGCTGGCGGCAGTACTGCAGCACCATTTCCAGTTTCGGTTTTCCAGCAGCAACAGCAACAACCTGCTGGCACTGCGGTGATCTCCTTCAGCAACACGACCGTGCAGGCACCCACCGGCAATGCGGTTATCTCCTTCAGCAACGCTGCTTCGCCGGCGGCCACCGGCAACGCGGTTATATCCTTCGACAACGTTGCTGCGTCGGCAGCCATGCAGGCTCCAGTGATGGGACAGTGGCTGTCCGGTGGTGTCCAGCCGGATGCTCCCCAGCAGAGGTTGTACATGGGGCCCTTCTCCTACCAAGGCCCTCCACCACCACCTAGCTACTATGCGTAACCACATCAACATAGTCCCGGCGGCCTTCACGCCTCAGGACGGGATGACAATGAATAAAGACAAGGCTCCTATGATCGAGCTTCCATTTGGGCTACCCGTGGATGACTTCCTCGTTGGACAAACCGCATATGGCAGTGCCGGACCATCCATAGGAGCCCCTGACGACAACGACGATGACGCCGCCATGTACGCCTACACAAGCGCACTGAACAACAATGCAGCTGTTGGTTCTCTCATGGTGCCACCAATTGAGTCAACATTCACCATCATCGATCCAATCGTTGGGACCAAGGGTGAGGGATCTGTCCCTGTTGTCGTTGTGTCAGAGGATCAGAATAATGCGGTGGCAGCAATTGAAGCAACAGCACCTAACAACGCAGAACTATTCATGATGCCTGAACAGGTTGCTGTTGATGCTCCGGTTGATGTTGAAGAAGGCATCATGTTCTCTCTGGAATCGCTCTTGGGGTTGGACGAGGACATGATACCTATGGAAGACGCTGGCGGTGAGGCAACTGACGACTCACTGAACATAAAGGAAGGTGGCATGGAGATCGGCTGGGACCTGGACCTGGACTACATCCTTATGAACAACACCAATGAATTTGCCTTCCTGGATGACATGGCCTGGATCGAGTAGTCCGTGGTCATCATATGGCAAATAAATTAGCTCTAGTTAAGCTAATTAGAGAGAGGGGATGTGAACTCCCCATGACAAACCAGCTTTTAATCTTGTTGCAAGTACTCTTTACATGGATGATTCTCCCTTCATTCTCGTGGAAGAAATGTTTACCTTAATACAGTATTTCCTTTGCCAATTAAATTTCTATGTTGCAGACATGATTCCTTTACCAAATGTTACTGGAATACTATAAACTATTTTATGTCATTCATCCGCTCCGCCGCCATGGCCTGCTAAGTGCCTCACGTGGCGGCACGCCCCACGATGTTCGAGGATGGTTGTTCACTTGTTTGGTGGCTTGCACACCCGAGAACCTATAAACTCTCTCTCTCTCTCTCTCTCTCTCTCTCTCTCTCTCTCTCTCTCTCGCTTCCTGATATTTGTTGACAACTTTTTTTGTCATGCCAATGCCACCGAATGTGATTTGCGGTATACCTAAAGCTTTGCGTTGATATGGAGTTGTCAACCACCTTGACCTTGAGAAAAACTCTGGTCAAGATGGTTTTAGTGTTGCCAATTTAGATACATAGGAATAAACATATGTCTCATGACAAAAACGTTAGGTTTTGGGATAAACCTACAAAGAGAACTCACACTCTCACAGCGAGGACGGATGGCTTATAGTGCAAACCGATGAAGATGGACGAAACTAGGCAAAATGTAGATGCGATATTGAAAAAATGATTCAATTGGATAATTGCGTTGAAACTAGATTGGTGCCTTAATTGAATCAGCCATGGTCCTTACAAAGGGGTTGGTCTTGCCTCCTATAGGATCCCCTCCATGTCCTACTCAGGGTAAAACAGATTAGAACTCGAAAACCTCAGCCCAAGCAAGGAAACCCGAGATTCGATAAAATTGGACTTGGAGTCGGACTCAGCCAGTCTGACCAGCCACATGCCAACGGTTAGACAAGCCCACACCACCGGTCTGATCGGCTCTATGGCAGTGGTCAGACTGGCCCTATGAAGGAATTCGAGTTCTTTCCAAATTCGACCATATTTTCCTATTTTCGCTTTAGGTCCTAAATTTAGGTGTTAGCACATGTCCCCTCCCCCTACCTTTTTGGCTATCTTGAGAGCCTAAAAGCTTGAAACATGGGTCTAAGGGTGATAATTCAATTATTGGCCATATCACCTCCTAAGCATCTCCCCAAATACTTGTAAGTATTTTTTTTCAAATATTTCCCATTAATTATTGTCTGAAATCGTTCCCCTTGCAAAGTTTCAAGAAAGTATGTATTCCCTCAAACGATTCCATATAACCGGTAAGGATCCCCCCAACAAGGTGACCACCTACCGAATTCTCTAGATACCGAGTCTAAAGGTAAAATCGTCTTCCAAAATAAGTCTCCAACTTCAAATGATTTTGCTTTCACTCTCTTATTATTGGCTTTGGCTATCTTCTGCTTATTCTTCTCTATCTTCCAAAGCCTTTAATCATTTATCGGTCACATCATCAAGATTTTATCCCATTAATATATTATACTCTTTGACCAATAAATCATCATGCTTGATGTATCTAAGAGAGCCAAGATTCACCTCAACCAGTAAAAACGGCTTCGTATCCATAGACTAACTCAAAAGTAGTAACCTTGATCGCATCATGTTTAGATATTCTATGACATCATATTGCTTCGGAGAGCACCTCATGCCATATTTTTTTGATGTTCCTTAATATTTTTTTCTTAACTAATTTTATTAAAACCTTATTACTAGACTCGGCATGTCCATTAGCATGAGCGTAGTAAGGAGAACTCAACAATTTCATACCATAAGATTCGACAAAGCCTTTCACCTCTTTAGACATGAAAGAAGAGCATGATCCATAGTTAAAGTTTGATGAATACTAACTCTATGAATAATGTGCTTCAAGATAAAATATATACAGATAGTCTTCTACAACTTCGACCTTAAAACATAGGATTTTCTGAAATTTACTCAATTTATATTCATAGTTTATGGGTTCACATATTGCTCTCACACTTAATACTTCGAATGCACCTAATTTTTTTTGTCATAAATAAGTAATTGCAGGCTTGAGTAAGTTTACATAGGTATAATAAGGTGAGAAACAATCCATCCACAGATATTAGGGATTTTAGGATGCTCCATTTATCCACAAATAAAATGAATGTTGGAATACTATTTTCCAAATCCATTCAATGCAATGAATGTTAGTCTTCTTTGTTAATTCTGGTTAATTTGGTAATTTTCATTTCAGTTAACTGATGGTGACAACCAAATTAATTTCGGTTAGTGAAAAAGGCTGACCAGATTTCTAACGAAAAAAAATTGGTTTCAGTCTTGGTTAATTTTGTTCGGTTTTTCAAACTCGGTCACGTTTCCTTCTTCAGATCATGGTATATATACATATATATATATATATATATATATATATATATATATATATATATATATATATATATATATATATATATATATATATATATATATATATATATATATATATATATATATATATATATATATATATATATATATATGTAGACATTTTTTCACCGTATCGGTTTACTATGAGTGGGAACATGGGGTGTTTCAGTTGATTGATGTTGCTTGTCAAGACATCAGCACATCCTAATACTCCGAATGCACATATTTTTTTTGTCATAAATAAGTAATTGCAGGCTTGAATAAGTTTACATAGGTATAATAAGGTGAGAAACAATCCATCCACAGATATTAGGGATTTTAGGATGCTCCATTTATCCACAAATAAAATGAATGTTGGAATACTATTTTCCAAATCCATTCAATGCAATGAATGTTAGGCTTCTTTCTTAATTCTGGTTAATTTGGTAATTTTCATTTCAGTTAACCGATGGTGACAACCAAATTAATTTCGGTTAGTGAAAAAGGCTGACCAGATTTCTAACGAAAAAAAATTGGTTTCAGTCTTGGTTAATTTTGTTCGGTTTTTCAGACTCGGTCACGTTTCCTTCTTCAGATCATGGTATATATATATATATATATATATATATATATGTAGACATTTTTTCTCCGTATCGGTTTACTATGAGTGGGAACATGGGATGTTTCAGTTGATTGATATTGCTTGTCAAGACATCAGCACATTCCTCAGGCTAGTTTTAAATTCCTAGCCATTTTCTATTACATCAAAGAAGCACATGCATACATACCACTACGCACGTATACTACACGCACACAAGAGTGAGTGCAACTCCTAAGTCCTAATCCAAGCTTAACGAGATGGAGGCCAGTGGAAAATATATTCTTACCTCACAGAACTCATATTGAAAGCACACTCACATGTACACAATATTCGCAGGCATTAGGATTTAGTTCATAGTCATTTATAGCCATTTCCATGTATAGGGGTACAGTTCTATCTGCGCATGCGGTGAGGGGTAGGGTGTGTGTGCGGGGGTAGTAGGGTGGGCGAGCGGGCTAGTATATTGGAGGATATGTGAAAGACCCATTATCTTGGTTTTATGTAAAAAAGAACATTTTCTTTCTAAAATGTAAAGATCATTTGTATCCGATGAAACAATCGTATATTTGTTTTTACCTCCACCACTATATATATGGCCATTGATCCTATTATGACAAGTGGATAATGCAGTCAAAGAAAGAATCTCGAAAGACATATGTTGTTAGAATGTGTCCCTTGTATACCGATAAAGATTATCCATTGGTGTTACTCCTATCCCAACAATCATCTTTGACTCTTACACTAGTTATGATTGAGCGGACATCCAATCAGGTAGTAATGTTGCAATCCTTCACCCTATTTCCTATTACTAAATACGATACGTCATCAACCACAATGCCTTCTACCCATCAATCTAACACCGATTACTCCCTATGTCCATAATTATAATGGATCATTCTATGTTCTTTAGCAGAGTTTAAGGTCCACACTTGCTTCCACACCACGGCATAGGTCCTTTGGTGCCAAGCCCCATGCTTGCCAAGATGAGTCTTGTCAATCCTTTGCCGCATCTTGCCATATTTAATCACTCATTGACTTGGATCACAATATGTATGTGGTTTCTCCAACGATGAAGTCATCCACAGGCTACCCCAAAGGGAGCTTGATCATAGAAGCATTGTCTTTCTCTCCATGGCTAGCCTAACATGCGGAGGGAAGACTACCGGGAATATGTTTATGTCGTTGTGCATGGCATGTGGCAGAAGGCCTTGGTAGGATAAGGGCCTGAGATAGAGCTTTTGCTGGGGAGCATCTAGCTAGACACCACCGGAGAGTTGTTGCCCCATCACCAAGGCCAACACCGTTGCCGGCAGCAATGTTGTTGAATGACATCACCATTTTGTCGGCGAGTGCCTGCACAGCCATCAACGTTGTATGCAATTTCTCCGACAAGGAATTCATCCACGGGCTTCCCAAATGGGAGCTCGATCATAGGAGCATAGCATTGCCTTTCTCCATGGCTATCCTAACCTACAGCAACCGTCAGGAGCATGTTGATGTGGTTACGCATAGTAGGTGGCAGAGAGCCTTGGTAGGAGAAGGGCCAAAGATACCACCTGGAAGCATCCAACTAGACACCACAAGAGAGTTGTTGCCCCATCACCAGAGCCTGCACAGTCACTAGCAGCAACATCGTTGAAGGACATCATTGTATTGCTGATGGGCACTTGCAAGGCACAATGTTTCTTTAACCACATTAATATTCCATTAATTGTTTGATCAGAATTAGCCAAAACCGACACAAGGGACTAGATGCACTTTTAGTCACGGTGAGTCTACTTGATTGGGAATGATCAGACATATTTCGAGCAAATATGAACGAAAGGGTAGCCACTAGTCATCACAAGAGATAGTTGAAAATATCCATATTGAAGAGAGAAAGAGGGAGAAAGTTGCTAGTACCATGAGTGTACTACTTTTTTTGAATTGTGTACAGTACATTTTTCCATGGGCACATAATGGCTTTTTTACATGGTTCCAAGTGTGCATCATGTATATGTAACATACACTTTTAAAAGCAGCATGCATGCATAAAGTATAGCTATAGAACTAAGCAAGTTTATCAACTTTGTGCAGAAATGCCACTCGTAATTTCTTGGCTAAAATGAACAATTGGAAGAACACATATCACGTGCTCACACCGTAACATAGGTTAGCCAACCTTTGATCCTCAAATGTGGCAACGCCAGTTTACTCCAAAAAAAAAAGAAAAAAAATATTGGCACAACACATCACCCATACTGGACCTTCCTCACTACCTTCTCCTTGGTCAGTGACTTCGGTCCCCTCTTCTAATCACTTCATCAGTGAACAAGTGAGTAGTAACACCGTGTGTAGACTTGTGTGAGAATGGAGGAACAGATGTTCTCCTTCTATTCATTGATGCCTCCATGTCATGCTTGTTGACAATGACACAAAGGCCGTGAGAAGAGAACGGTTCGAACCACTCATCAATGAAAAGAGAGTAGTGCATAGCTAGCAATGTGTGATTGTGTACATCTCTATTGGTTGTGGCGGTGGAAGAAGAGATGCTCTCCTTCTATTCCCTGGTGGCCTCCATGTCATGCTTGTTGATGAGACATAAATGCCATGAGAAGAGAGTGGTTCTAATCACTCATCAGTGAAAAGAGAGTAGTACATAGCTAGCAGTGTGTGATTGTGTACATCTCTATTGGTTGAGGCAATGGAGGAAGAGATGATGTCATTCTTCCCTGGTGGCCTCCGTGTAATGCTTGTTGATGATGACACGAATGCCATGAGAACACATCGGTTATAATCACTCATTAGTGAAAAGAGAGTAGTATATAGCTAGCAGTGTGTGATTGTGTACATCTCTATTGGCTATGGCAATGAAGGAAGAGATGATGATGTTCTTCCCTAGTGGCCTCCGTGTCATGCTTGTCGATGATGACATGAAGACCGTGAGAAGAGAGCGGTCTAATCACTCATCGGTGAAAAGAGAGTAGTACATAGCTAGCAGTGTGTGATTGTGTAAATCTCTATTGGTTGTGGCAATGGAAAAGGAGATGTTGTCATTCTTCCCTGATGGCCTCCATGTAATTCTTGTTGATGATGGCAAGAAGGCCATGAGAACCGCAACCGCGACGTTGTCCACCCTACACTACCTAGGTATATTTGCTTTTGCTAGCTTTTTTTCTATGTGTCTTTTGATTCAGCAAGTTTAGTTTTTGTGCACTATATGTCTGTAGATTATGTGTGTACAATATGCAAACATGTTGTGAGGTTATATGTGTTATGTGTAGGATTGGTTTTTCTCATTTTTCTTCTTGATTTGACAATGTTTTGGGAAACAAAGTTTTGCCGTTTGTGCATATATTTGTGCTCTTGATTATTATGTTTGCAGCTCTCGGCGTCTGATATGATTTTTCTTCTAAATGTGTTGAGCCCTTATTTGAGATGCAAAAATGTCAAGTACACTTTCTGATTTTTCAACAATTGTCATTGTCTATGTGGGTCGAACACTGCATACCTATTCTTTTAACATGATGTTTGATGTCCTTTCTATGATGATTCCACATGTTTTTGTTTGGAATAACTAAATGAGATGTCCTTTATTTGGTCGCAACATAAAACGGACCATTTTTCTTCAAATCCTTGTACAATGCAATCGTGAACTTCAATGTAAGAATCTGTAAGAAGATTGTAAGAAGATTTTATAGGAGTTAAAGGTACCAATAAAAATCAAAGTCTTTACGTGGTTCCTTAAAGAGAAAATTCTAACTAAAGATAACCTGACAAGGAGAAAATTGAGGGTAACAAACAATCTTGTTTTCTAATTCACAAGAGCATCCTTTCTTTGACTGGACTGTCATGTTGCACGCTTTGCTTGGATATGTGTCATTTTTTCTTTAATATTTTCCCTCCATGTAATGTAAAATTTATTTTTGGTAACTTGCGAAGAGAAGTGCCTAGATTTTAAAAATATATATATATATGGAACTAGTGCTTTATGTTGATCAATTTGGTGTTGCCATAATGATGTAGTTTTTTGACAATAAAAAATATCTAACAGTTTATGGTCATGTGTTCCAACTAATTCAACTCTTGATCTATGATGCTATCACAGGAATAACATGATACTGCACACAATGGTGTTACACACATGGAACTGGTAACCATGAATCTTTTATTCTATTTTGGATTGCGTGGTACCTACAAAATTTTGTGCTAGAATTTGCGTGATTTTACAAATGTTATTTTAGTTTATTTTTTATTAACAGAAGTTGGGGTTTTGCTCCATCACCTTATTCAGTTCTTCTTATTTTTTTACTCCTAAAACCTTTTAGCTATGTGCTCATTGGCAGAGGACGGAGATGTAAACCATTTCGACCTATTATCTAAATAAAATCTGATCAATTATTTAAACAACCGGTCTCACTTTTTCTTTCTTAGAAACCATCCTCTTCCTTGGTTCAACCGTTTGACTGAGATTCAAACAGTTAAATATCTCTTCGCTTTGTGCCAAAATACTTTTTAAATCCCCTCAAAAAGAATGTTTTTCAAAAAAAAACTTGATATTTATCAACAAATAATTTATTGCAATATTTTACTTTGTAATTATGCACCGGTTGTCCTAAGCTAAGTATATATGCACGGCTATTTAAATCTCGCCCCTCCCTTAAGAACTCATCTATGAATGCATGCTATCCAAATATATAATTATAAAATTAAAATCTTTAGCCCTTAAACTTTGCTCAAAGTCTACCTTTTACCTTGAACTACAAAGCAGGTTTTTCTTACGCCTTTGACTTTCAAAACTGGACAAAATATATGTGTACATATATTTTTAATGGTTTTGTTTGAAACGGATGGGGTTCTCTTGACAGCTTGAAATATAATTTATAAGGAAAAGTTTTTTTTATTCTTACACATTTAAAAGTTAACGTTGAAAAATAAACTACGATGAAAAAGAATTCAAAATCAGCTTTAAAACTAAATTTTAAATTTTAGCAACGGCTGGCTGGTAAGTAAGTCGATGACCTAGCATGGCTAATAAAATAGGTTAGACTAGAGATATAGATGAGAGGTGAACTCTCTCATATAAATTAGTTCCTGTTGACATGAATTTTCTGTTTTATTACATATGTAAATATTTTAAAAATAAAACAAATACCATAGAACAAGTTGTCTAGAAATCATAATTCTTTTTAGAAATGGACCAGAATAAAGTTTTATTTTTAAGAAATTGTATTTTAGAAGCACGGAGATAAATAATCTACGGCAGTAATCCCACAAATCTATACTAGTTTAAAAGGATCTAGTAGTGGTGACAGTGAATCTGCCAACCCCAACTACTTTTATTGTAAATTTTACAAATCACCCCCTGAACTTATGTACTATATTACTTTAAAAGGCTCTAGTGAGGCTTTAGTGGTTGTTTTAGTGAATACGTCATCACAACTACTTTCATCGTAAATTTTGAGTAACTCCTAAACTTCGTTATATTAAAAACCAATCAATCTAAATGTATAGCGGCATATAGAATTAAACAACGGGTAAAACATTTCACGAAAAATACATTTCATTCTGGCAAAGCATAGGTATTTAGCTAGTAAGATAAAAAGAACGTGGTGTTGCATGCTACTCTAGACGAGGATGTATTCCCTTCATCCCAAATTAATATTAATTTAACCTATTACGTACGGGGTGACACATATTCTAATACTACGAATCTGTACAACACTACGATATGTCATCTCATACTAGGTTAATTTATATTGGGAGGAGTATACGTTATGTTGAATAATTGAACTAATGTTTATGTTGCCTTGATCTATGTTGTGGACTAAACCCTAAACCTTAAACTCATGTCTAAAGCATGCCATCTCCAGGGTTATCCTTGGTCTAGTTTCTCTTATCAGTTAAAATTTGAGACAACCCGAGCATATGCTTAGCACTTCCTATTTTAGGATGAATGTATTTATCTTTTTTGGATCACGGTATAACCTTTGTATTTTAACAATAAATAGTACATATCATTCAAATCACTTTAGCTATTTTGTGAAGAGAATAATATACCAATTATTATTTTTGAAGTAAGATAATATATCAATTTTATAGTCTCTTACTCTCTTTTGCCTCATTTATCATCTAAATGTATAAGAACGCAAAATTTCTGTTAAACATGCATGTACCAACCGTAGACTAAATATGATATACATAGCAGATGAAGCAATTCGATTCGGCAGCATGCAACCTTGTAAAATTATAATATGAAATATAATCATGTTTAGTGGATATATATTAAGATTTGAGATGAAAGACTGTAGTATCCCTTGTGAGTGGGAGGGTGGTTGATGCGATAAGTAGTACTATTTTAGTAATGCTTATAATGTGTATAAATTCTGAATCCTAAAAATGCTTATATTTGAGCTAGCTGTGCGATTGTGCAGCATGCAAACATGTACTGTTGTTTAATTTTTGTTCCGTGCGCATGCACTACATCGGTCCTAGCTACCTCAAAGTATGAAAACTGAATAGGACATAAATTCAAGCGTCTGATCTCAGACATACCAAATGAAGCCATCCAACCGTATGTTGCTTACATACTCCTCGTTTCAAAATAACTGACATAGATTAAAGGGTGGTTGGGAAGAAATTTAAATGAGGTGATTGAAGGGAAAAATAGTATTCTAGGATTGCTTTTTTGAGACAAGATTTAAATGTTACAATAATTGTTTTGGGACAGAGAGGTAGTCCATGAATAGATGGCCAAGATTTTTTTTTTCTTTTTCCTGATTTAATCTGAGTATTTCTTTCTTTTTCGATCAATATGGGAATTTCTAGATTTTTTTTTCCTTCACTAGATTAATGTGAGGATTTTTAGGAGAGCCTTAGTATATATAATGCTATTGAAGAGTCCAATAGTTCCTACATTTTCAAATTAGAGTTAGTTTGGTCCCATAAAAACAAACGTTGCATCTATTTTCTTATTACTAAGCACTGAAAAGTGCAAATTCTTCCTTCAATTCATATCAATGAGTTCATTGAAAACCATTCAAGACTCAAGCATCAAATTAGATATTAAGTTAGTCTAGTATAAATCAATGTGATCATCTGCACTGTAAGTTTGTTAACCGCAAAAATCAATGTACATTATCCAAATTACTCATGTTGTGTAGATTCTACAGGCTGCACTGAACTTACTGGTTTCGTAGCGGCCCAGAGGGTCCATGTTCCTAACCAAAAGAGCAACACCATAAAGATACAGTCAGCGGGTCCAGAAGAATGTATAATATAAGGTACTAGAGGATTTAGTTAATTTACAAATGTTAATTTGCATGATACAGACATACACCTTAGGGCTTAGGCCATCGATATCAGTATGTAGTATGCTAATTTACATACAACACAGTAGCCCCAATCATCTTGCAGGCACAGACAACACCATCAAACTCCCCCCTTATTTATTCACAATACAGAAAGACACTAGCAGCCCCAGTAAAACATCAAGAATACTACGCTACTCTGTCGTTTTCTGATCTTTGAGACGACATGAGGATCTTGGCCTATGCAGACGGCGCAAATCCATCATTGAAAATGACCTCACAGGCACAGATGATGTTTTAGGATCACAGGATCCTAATTGTAGTGCTGGAGCATTATAAACCGCAGAATTTTCATCATTAGCAAGCGACGGAGGAGAATGAAGCTGCTCAGTGAGCTCGGTTTCTTCGATGCTGATACTACTGCTGCTCCTGGAACTGCTACTAGCCAAGGTCACCAAAGAGTTTCTGCTCAGACTGGCAAGCCTCTTAGGGGGTCCAGTTTCATAAACTTCTGCTGCTGTCTCCTGTGAAGTTTCATACATGATGCTGTATGCAAGGAGATTCTTCCGTTTTCTCGAATATGCGCTCTCTGCCTTCGCGATGTCCTTTGCAGAGCCACAAGATGAAACAGCTTCCTTGAGACACGCGAAAGATTTTGATTTTCCATTGTAGAATTTGGAGATGCTACGTCTGTTCATGAAAACATGTGGATCTTAGAGAGGTGAAATATAGAAAAATGTCATATCATGTCTGCAGTGTGAACATCCACACTGCAAAAGCTAATAAAATGATGATTGAACCAATAAGTGCCATCACTATAGCCCACATAAAGCTAATATTAGTTATAACCAAACAATTAAAAATGGATAGAATGAAACAACCAAAAGATGCTTAAGGACATTCTACTTGTATGATTGTATCAGGAAAACAGCATGATAACAAAACATCACTGCATATAAAGAATTAAAACACTACGATAAACATCACAACTTCTGTACCCAGGGGAGCAAAGGAGTTGCTTGTACAACCTTTGTCCATGCTTGTTAAAAAATTGCACTTATATACTTCACTGTAGTGATGATACTGGCACCAATGGGTCCTCAATTAGACAATAATTGATGTTTTGTACCTGTTAATCCACTGCAGTCCTTCTCATTTGAAAGTTGCTTCATAACACTGGTCACTACCACATGAAGCAGGTCCTTTTCAGTTAATGAATAATTCAACCAAATATGCCATGATTGTTTGACAGCATGCATTTCTCCATGCTAGAAATTCCTCTAGCTTTACATATCTTAAAGAAGATATACTAGCTTAATTAATTTCGATGGTATGCATTTTAAATTGAAAATTTTGGTGGATAAAGTGATCTTAATTAACGGTAAACTTTGAGACTTTTGACAAGGTTTAAGTAAAAAGTTTAAGTTTCACTAGAACTTTCAACAGCTACCAACTCCTACAAAAAAAATATATATCACAATCACAATCGTCTCTTCTTGAATCATGCATGAAAAGGAAGAGCACTCAACAACCACATGAATTTAACACAAAACGAACTGATTTTCCATTCGACATCGACTTGTCTTTACTTATCCAGAAAAAACATTTCTGTTCACCCTATACTGTAGAGTCAAGCTAATGCTCTGTTAGGTCCGGAGATGAAGCATATAACACAAACACCTCACCAGCACTCCAGCACCAGCAAAAGTTGGCATTTTGACCAACACACAACCTATAACAGCATAATCTGTATGATATCGTGGACAGACTAATTAAAAGCTACTCAATTCTAAATCTAATGGCATAATATATCCAGTAAACTAACATCACCTCAAATTCGATTTCGTCTCTGTGAATTAACAACACAATCAGTGCCCGAAAATAGTCCTCAAACAATACAGGTAGTCCACGGTACATATCATCTCAACAAAATGAAACTCACGATTCAAACTGTTATCCCCTTAAATTGCAACAAATTAACCTGCCCAGATCGTAACTTCCTTGCAATTTCAACACAAATGAGCACCCAATAGATATCAAGAACACCCCCAAAATAACCTATTTCAATTTTTCCTTCAATCCCAAATCACAACAGCAGAAAAAAAAAAAACCCGGCAAGAACTCAACTCACCGGATGGGAAGCGCCTCCTCCAATGCCTCCAACCCCGCGAGGCCCCCTCCTCCCCCGACGAACGCGCTCTGCACCTCCTCCCCCTCCTCCTCCTCCTTCCCCGGCGGCGAGCACTCGTCGCTGTCCTTCCCAATCGAGGACGAGCTGCACGCCGCCGGCATCGCCGCCTCGCGGGCCGCGGCGCGGCCGACGTCCACCGGCATCCGTCCGTCCGACCCGAAGCCGACGGCCCTGATCGCGGTCGGGACACCCCGGATCACCGCACACAACCGCGCACAGATTTGGAGAGAGCGAGAGGCGAGAGAGAGGAGAGATTGTGTAATGGCTTTCTGATTTATATTAGTTTTGATTTTTAAGTTTATTGTTAGTGATGGTGATATGTAACTGATATGGATTATCGTTTATTGCTTTTTTTTCCTGTGCCTAGTCACACAATCTTACGGTAAGTTTACTACGTGATATATACTCTGTGCTAAGTAAATGGCGAGGTTGAGAATTTACAATCTAAGGTGTTTGTTTGGGGGATTGGAAACCCCTTTCATGGCACAAATAATGGAGCGACGAATTATTGTATGATTGTATTAGTTAAAAAACTTAAAATATATAAATTGATATGATTTTTGAATGTAACTCGTATTGCAAAATATGCCGTAGAAGTTGATTAAATGTAAGTAAAGAATGCAGTGTAAGATGTTTTAGTGACCGATTTAGAATTAACACTCTTTTGCCATGTGTAATTGGAGTTTGTTTTGACAAACAGAAAAAAGAATCACACAATAAACAACCCAGGGGCGGAATCCATGGAGCTCTGGGTATTTTCAGGAATAAAAAAAAATTCCAGTTGTTTCTCAACATTAGGCTTCTTTAATTAGTAGCTAAATGTCCGTGATTTGCTACTAATAAAAAATATATTAATGCATTACCCATCCTTTTACATATCAATCTAGTTTTTTTTAAGAAGTTTAGGGATAACTTATAAAATTTACAATGAGAGTAGGCGGGGTAGCAGATTAACTGTCACCACCACTACTTTTTTTAATAGGGATATAGATTTTGTAGTGTACTCAAATTCTTTAGATTTCTATAATATGAATTATTTCTACTGAATTTATGTCAGTATTGCAACTAGATGTGTATTATCCTTAACAATTTTATTTTGTATGAAACGGTTATTTATAAGTGTGAATACCAAACCGTGAATTTCTGCATCAGCCTACTGAAACAACCCTATTAATCTCTATTTACTTGTTTGCTTAAACATTTCTGTGACATTTTAAAATAAGGGACAAATGAAATCATGCACATTGTTTCTACTCTAAATTGATTGCCAAACAATGTTCATTCTTCACATGCTTTGGTCAATTTTTCAACTGAATTCTCAGGCCATTCAGATCTTGGTTGAGGTTAAATTCCAGGGTATCTTTACCCACCACACAAACAAATCAGACATATCTTGTTTTCCTATGAGGAACCAGACAGCATGGAACAGATGAATAATCCTCTGAACTTTGATCAGTTTTGGTGCCTATTTTCCAGTGATGGTTATCTTATCCTGCGACGTGTGCAATAGCACTTTCTTGTAAGCTTCCACAGTCATTCCGGCCTTTTTCTTGCTAAAAATTGGCTGATTTGGACGTGACACCATTGGTCTTGAGCTCTTGGCAGTGCTTGCTTGTTGAGATGAAACTGCAGGGAAAATGTTGTGTCCAACTGTCTCCTCCTCAAGTAAGACACGTCACGTTAGTGTTAACCTGATCCCCTAGTGTATCTTTTAATCTTTTCCTGTTCTTCTTTTCCACAGTTAACTCCTACCCCAGTCTTGGTTTAGCACAGCCTAACTCTCTGAAGTCTGATCTGCCAGTTTGGTGCCTGCCTCCTAGTTACTGTCAAGATTCACAATTTCACATCCTTTTTTTTCTATGAAACAGATTCACATCCAGTTATAACTGGATTTTTGACATTTTAGACTTTTTAAAACATATTTTACAAACAGACCACTAAAAAACTTATTTCAGATATGGATCTATCTCTCGGCACCAAACAACTAGCGCCGACACCATACCTCAACACCAGTCATTTTGACGCTCACCTAAGAACAACTCCTTTTGCTTCAAACTCTACTGATTTGCTATCAAATTTTGAAAAGAAAACTAACCAATAAAATCAATGTATCCTAATTCATTTTAGCCCGTATTGTATTGTGTCAAATTTTGAAGAAAAAATATAGGGAAATTGAATTGTGGCACATGATTGTAATTTGTTTTTGTCCAAGATTTCACAGCAAATCAATAGGATTTAGTTATAAGGAGGAAAGGATGCACATTCTCCTCCATATCAAGATTTTATAGACAAAAATATATTAGAGATAATGAATTAAGATATATTATTATCAATTCTTCCAAAAATTTGACAGCAAATTAATTGGACTTGCAGGTCTAGATGGGAGAGGTTGGCACCGAATTCATCGACGCTGAATTCACTGGCGCCATCAGACCCTCAGCGCCGGAGTATTTAGCCCTGAGATATCCCATCTCGGCACCAACATATCACTGCTGAGGTAGGGTCCATATGTAAGATGTGTTTTATGGGTCTATTTGTATATTATTTTTTAAAATGACTACATTATTAAAAATCTAGCTAGTTATAACATGTGTTTGTTGTGCTTTTCAGTTAGAAAATGAGTCTTTCTATATATTTTATTGAAAAAAATTTAATTACAAAAATTTGACAGAAGCAAATATAATACAATTATAGTGTAATTATATTATAACTTGCATGTAACTACGATACAACTTATATGTAATGTTCCTAAATCTCGCAGTAACATGCTATTTCCACGAAGCGGACCTCTCGAAGCGGACCTCTCGGAATAGAATCTCCTCACATGTAAGCATGTTGTGATTTTTTCTTCCTTGCTAATATGAATTTTAAAACAAATTTAACAGTTCAAAATTATATTAAAGTACACTATAATAATATTATATTTATATTTGATAAATTTTTAAGAGAAATTTGTTGAGATGTATATAACAAAATCGTTAGAAAGTTTTGGTAGTGTGACTTCTTTATTGCCTTTTATTTAAGGACTAGCTAAAGGCTCGTGTGTTGCAACAGAAATTATTAGAGATAAAAGCAAAAGCAAAAAAGAATTATAAGTTTATAACATAGTTAGTTGATTAGGCATATAATGCTATGTTCAAAGCAAAAAGCACGTGTAGGGACCTTATTGACAATGAAGTGCATCGATCTGTCCGGTGCGAACTCGGCGAGTTCTGGCACCACCCGGTCGCAACCTCCGAGTCATGGCATCGTGGTCGCGCCTGTATTTTCTATTATCTGGTTTTGATGCTTCTTAATCCAAAAATACATATTTTATTTATTAGTATTTTATAATAAACTACGCATATTTTAAATGTTATGTAAAGGGATTATCGTTGTATGATGCTAAATTAAATTATTGATCAAAACCTGAGCCAACATGTTAATACTCATTGGTTAGATGCATTCGTATAGTTCCCTAGTGTTTGCTACATGCGGATGAATTAATTTCTTCCTTCGTGACAAAAGGAAGTACGAAGTATGTCTTAGACGCAGAGATTTCGCTTGGCATGGCTCCTGTGGTCCGGACCATTGTGGACCATACACCTCGCATGGCCCATTGTCCATCTGTAGAGGCCCGAAACCGAAACGGGACACTAGGACATAGATGGGCCGAATTCGTAGACGAAAGAGCTGGGCTAAAAATTCTTGGAAAAAGTACACGCAAGGTCCCTCAATTTGTTACCCACATACAAAATCGTCCCCCAACCACAAAACCGGATATCCGGCGTCCCCCAACTTATAAAACCGATCACAATAGTTCCTTCAGCGATTTTGACCATGGTTTTATCCCACATGGCGGCTGACTCAGCGTGGGACCCACGTAGGCCCCACATGTCATGGAGACCATGTCAGCACCCTCTCTCTTTCTCTGTTTCTCTCCTTCCTTTCGCTCTCTGCTCTCGCACAGGCGGCGGCGCGCGCGGCCAGAGGGTGGTGTGGCTGGCGACGGCAGCTCCCGGGTGGCGGCGCGCGGGCTTAGGGCAGCGCGAGCTCGCCGGCCTCCCCGTCCCCCTCGTGCGGTCGGCATTGGCGGCGCGCGGCTACAGCCATCATCACCGATGCGGAGAGGAGGGCCGATGCGGCGGCGACGGCGTCACTGACGCGGTGGGGAAGAGGGTCGGCGTTCTTAGGTGCTTACTCGAGAGTCGAGATAGCTCGTGACTTGGTGAAGCTTGGACGACGACGGCGACCTCGGGATCGGCTTGGCGACGGCGGATGGCGTCAGCTTCACGGCGGCGGCCCACTCCGATCGATGCGCTGCTAAAAGAAGATGTCCAGGGGCTTAGCAATGTCCCCAGGAAGGTGTATTCGCGAGGAATCGAGTTCTAGCTCACCAAGGAAAGAGAAATCAACGGCGAGGACTAGCAGCCGGAGAGGAGGAAGATGGCGTCGATCTCGCGGCTGGAGACTCCTCAGCTTCGCGTGCTAAGGCTTCTGAACCGTGGTGATGTGGCGACGACGCTGGTCAAGTGGCTCGGCAGGATTCGCACTGTGCGTCGAGAACGTGGCTCGTGTGGCGACAACGCTGGCGGAGGCCGGGAGCGTGACCCGAGGCCGCCTTCGCTCCACTCTGCTTCGCCGGCCGCCGCGCGCTCGCCCGCTTGCCGCCACCGCTCCACTCCGCTTCGCCGGCCGCCGCGCTCGCACGCCGCCTCCGCTTCGCCGGCCGCTGCGCTCGCACGACGGCATCGCCAACGCTGCATGCATGATTAATTAGTTAGTTAGCTAAGGCTTTGTGCTATGCTAGTACGTGCATGTGTTGCATGAGCTAGTGGAGCAAGTCTATCGGTTGGTTAGCTTTGTGCATGCAGCTGGTAGTGGATCGAGTGGAGCATGGATGTGTGGCACGACCTCCGCTGCCAGCTCCAAGCCAAGGAGAAGCTCGCGCCGTCGCAAGCAAGTGCCGAAACTCACGCCACCACCCCTCCAAGCACAGACGAAACTCACTGCCGAAACTCGCCGGGCACCTCCTCTAGCTCATGCATGCGGCGGGGCGGCGGCCGGAGATCGAACTCATCGCCATCGTCATCGCGAGGCGGCGGTGAAGGCGAGGCTCTACTTGTTCGCGGCTGCGCAAGTTGACCAGGGAGCCGTCGCACGTGTGGCTCTAGCTCCGCCGCCCCGGTCTCCCGCCGCTCCGCCCCACCAAACGGCAGCCACATCGGCGGCGCCGTCGTCTTCAATCTCCCCTTCCTCTGCCGCCTCACCCCGACGACGACCGCCGCGCTCCTCCTCGCGCGACGGCAGCCATTGGCGGCGCCGCCCGTCCCATCGGCCCTCCTGTCCGCGCTGCTCCTTCCCCGTCAGCCGCCGGCCACGCCGGCCCTCCTCCACGCCGCGTCGAAGACGCTGCCGCCATCCACGCCCAGAGGAAAAAGGAGAGAGGAAGGGAGAGAAGAGGGGAAAAATAGAAAGGGTGGTGACCAAGCTTATCAGTATCCCGATTCGTATCCTAGTATCTTACAATACTACGATGCTACCAAGCCGAAACGATACCGATCCCACCTAGTATCCTAATTTTCATAGTATCTCGATTCTACTATTCATTACTACATGATCCTACACGATCCTACGAAATCTTAGGTGGTATCCCGATTCGACGATCCCTACGATACTACAAAATATTATTTAAGAAAACATGGTTTGAAAATAATGTGAATAAATATGCTCAAATTTATATAAAAATCAGTTAAATATATCAAACCAACGTGGTTTCTTTTGATAAATGTCTCTATTTGTATGACATATATCATTACTACATTTTTTAATATACTAGCAAAATACCCGTGCGTTGCAACGGGTGAAAATTGGAACATCTTTAATGTAATGGCCCAACATAAACGATCACAACCTTACCGATGCTTGCTTTACCTAAAATAATTGGATTATTCACGCGACAACATACATATAATCTAAAATACTTTTTCGATCTCATTCTTGCAACCAATAATAGGATCAATCAAATCCTACATTGCCTCGTATAATCAAGTCTACACAAAATAGAATCACTTTGCTACATGTGCACTCTTCTCTAAATAATAATTAAAAATATGTTTGTTTTTTAATATAATTTCTATAGATGACGAAACAAAAGCCGTTTAAGAGATGAAAAAAATGATTGATACTATCCGACTCATGCGTCTATCAATTTAACGTTTTTTCTCTAATAGTTTTTTCAGAGCTGCTTGTTTTTTTTGTAAACGGTGTTTTTTATGTGAGGTTTTTTCAAACCATTTTTTTAGAAATGGCGTGCTTTTTCTAACAGTTTTTTCCTCGCATGTTTTTTTATTTTTTACAGACGGCAGAAACCTTTTTTAGCTTTTCTGTTCTGACTTTTATTCTCACGCGTTTTTTTGCTTTTTTTTTCTCATGCTTTTTTTAACCGTTTTTATTTTCTCGCGCATTTTTTCTTTTTAGTTGTTCTATGAAAACTTTTCTTTTTAAATAGTTAGATTAGATTAGATTAGAGATAGAGAAGAGATATATAGGGACTAAAAACGAATAGAAATCGGACTTTTTTTTTGCCGTGCTTTTTTTCGCCCTTTGTACTTTTTTTCTCCTTTGTTTTTTTATTTTTTACGAACCTTTTTTTCCCACTTTCTTATAAATCGGACAGACCTTTTTTAATATGAATTTTTTAAGTAGGGACGGACGAAGGAAATGTTTTAAATTTTTTAATAGTAGAGATAGAGAAGTATACATAGCTCATATACATACGTATAAAAAAGAAAAAATATACAATATATAAAGTTTGTATACGTGTATATAAATTTTATATACATACATAGTATTAAGAAATAAAAAAAAGAAAGAAAAAGAAAGAAAAAAAGGGAAAAGAAACGGAAAAAAAAGAAGAAAAACAAACAACCGTACGGGAAATAGGATAATATAGGAATATGATTTTTTTCCAACTTTTAAGGGAATCGGATCTACTGTGTTTTTTTCGCCACTTTTTTTCATAAGAATCGGACATTTTTTTTCCGCCTTGCCATAGGAATCGGAATTTTTTTTGATTTTTCTTTTTTTCGCACATTTTTTCGTCCGGTTTGTTTTTGTTCGCCCGATTCCTTTTGGATCGGACAACTTTGGTTTTTTGGCCCGGTTCTTTTTCGCCCTTTTTTTTTCTGGATTGGACAGTTTTGGTTTTTCTTTTCTTTTTTTCGCACTTTTTTTTGCCCAGTTTTTTTATCGGACAAACCTGGTTTTTTCGCTCGGTTTTTTTGACGGACGATAGAAGCACCTCTTATTTTTTAAGTAGTAGTAGATAATGGCTATATATAATTAATATAAATATTAATTAAACTTAAAAAAAGAAAATCTCATAGTATCCCGATACTAAGATACGATTCTACGATACGATATTACTTTGAGCAAAACGATACTGCCTAGTATCCCGATCCTAACAACCTTGGTGGTGACGTGGTCTATCTGACATGTGGGGCCCACATAGATCAACGTTGAGTCAGCCGCCATGTGGGACAAAACCGAGGTCAAAAAACGCCAAGAGATCTATTGTGACCGGTTTTGTAAGTTAGGGGACGTTAGATGTCCGGTTTTATGGTTGGGGGACGATTTTATATCTGGCTAACAAGTTGAGGGATCTTTGGTGTACTTTTTCCTAAATTCTTTCGTGGCCGTAGTTGCCCAATTTCGTTGATTGGACAGTAGGTAGGCCAAATTCATTAGAGACCCAAATAGTTGACGGGAATTAACAAGGCCAATTTCAGTTGTGGATCAAATATACTAAAGGGAAATGGACTAAAATCTATAATGCCTCCCTCTTGCCCCTGTTCGAATCGCATCTTTTAACAGCAAAACAAACCGTGTAAATCATATCCTCCAACTTTGAAAACCAGTGCATTTTAACTTTTTTGGTGGTTTAGAAAGCGGTTTTTACTAATATGATAGGTTAACCATAGTTGACTCGCTAACGTGTTTACACAAGACCCCATGTAAGTGAAAAAAAAAATATACGACCTACCAATCAACTCATTCTTGTTCTCCCATCTTTTTTTTTTCACAAACGTGCCCGCATACGTGAGCTCTCCTTTGCCGCTCTCTTGTCCTCACCGTTGTTCTCCCTCTCCCGACTGCCTCATCGGTCGCCACCACCAACAAACAGAAACGCCACAGCATGCTCTCCTTGCTCCCTGAAGCTGCTCTGCTCTCAGCAGCGCCAATCACCGTCATTGGAGCTAGGAAGCCGAATCCTAACTCGACTCGTCAGTGTCCAAACCTCAAAATTCACCCCCCACCAAACCGTCCTTGTTCAAAATTAATGGTAAGAATAAAATCCATGTCCCAAGTACACCAAAACCCCTCAGTTTCCATCCCTATACCACCGTCGCTGTTCTACTTAGCCACTGTGGACCGCACGACACGTTGCCCCCAGTGCATCTTTGTGCCCAACCACTATTACATCGAGCTCCTCCGTGATCTCCTCGAACTCCCAAGCCATCATGCCCCTGCCTAAACTCGCTGGAGCGCTGCCACCACGAGCACCATCGCCGCCTACTTCTGCCCACCGCCACCAACCTTGCCATCGATGCCTCTACCGTCGTGAGACATGGGAAAGGGGTCGCTTTGACCCCTAGACCTAGGAATAGGTCTCCCTTAGTCAGTCCCGAGCCTCCATCCCTGAACCGTGCCACGCCGGGAGCGGGGACGGAGGCCGGCGAGGCAAGGGCAGAGTCCGGCCACAGCAGCAACGCGGTAGGGGCAGCGGCCGGATGCAGTAGTAAAGCGACGAGCACGGCGGGGGGCGGAGGCCGGCTGCAGCAGCAGAGCGACGAGCGCTGTAGGGACGGAAGCAGCAAGCGGGCCTAATTCATAGGTGGGCTGAAATTGTTGATGGGAATAAGTGGGCCAAGTTTGCTGGCGGTCCAAATTACTCCCTCCATTTTAGGTTATAAGACATTTTGGCTTTAGACAAAGTCAATCTGATTCAAGTTTGACTAAGTTTATTGATAAATATAGTAATATTTATAATAATAAATTAGTTTCATCAAATCAATAATCGAATACATTTTTATAATAAATTTGTCTTGGGTTGAAAATGTTACTACTTTTTTCTACAAACTTAATAAAACTTAAAACAATTTGACTTTGAATAAAGTCGAAACATTTTATAACCTAAAACGGATGAAGTATTAATGAGTAAACTGTGTCAAGTTATATGGTGGGCTGAATTCCTTGATGGGCCATATTTATTCTTGAGACGAATTCGAGGACATGAATTAGGTGGAAAAAGTACACTAAAGGTCCCTCAACTTGTCAGCGAGATACGAAAACGTCCTCGAACCATAAAACCAGATATACGAGGTCCCTTAACTATATAAAACCAGTCACCCGAGATCCCTCAGCGGTTTTCGTCCCGGTTTTATCCTACGTTGCGCTTTGACCACGGTCGTTGGTGGCTGAGTCAGCGTGGGACCCCGTGGGCCCCACGTGTCAGCCTCTTCTTCTCCTCTCCTCTTCACCTCTCCCTCTCTCTTCTCCATGGGCGGCGGACGGCGGAGCGGCGTGCGGGTGGGCGCAGGTGGAGGGGCAGCAGCTGCACGAGCGGCGGCCGGCGGGGGAGCAGCGGGGCGCGGCCGTCACCGCGTCGTCGGCCGGATCTCCTCTCCCGCCTCGCGCCCGTTGGCCTCGTCTGGCTCTCCATCGAAGAGGATGCGGCGAGGAGGGAGTTGGCAGAGGGGCGGACGGGAGGATGCGGCGGCACTCGATCTCTCCGCGGCGGAGAGCGCGGACGGGAGGATGCGGCCGGCGGAGGCGGCGTGCGAGCGGAGCGGAGCGGAGCGGAAGCGGAGGCGCGGCGGTGGCGGCAGGCGACGCCCCACGCGGCCACCGCCACCGAACAAAAAATCAAGAAGGACGCTTCCGCCGCTGACCGCCGCTCGCCGCACTCCGATTGCCGCGCCGCCGCTCGTCGCCGGCCACCCTCCGCCGTTCGTCGCTAGCTGCAGGCCGCCGAGCCTGAGAGCCGATGCACGTCGCTGGCCCCCAAGCCGCCGGTCGACGCCGGCAACTGTCCGCTGACCACCGTGCAAGCTAGCCAGGTGCCCAGGTCCAACCTGCATGGCACTGTTACACGAAGAAAAACGGGAAAAGCGCTTACGACGCCGACCGCCGGCCACTGCACGCCGGACGCCGCTCACCGCTGCCCACCGCTCACCGCTCTTCCGATCAGGACTTCCTGAACTCTATGGCAGTTTTTGCCGATTATATATTCTGGAAATTACATCCTGATTTTTGAAACAATTAGGCAGCAGCACATGGATATATACACATCTACCACTTAACCAAAGTAAGCAGGCAAAAACACAAGATTGGTGGAGGAACTCTGATTGAAATATTGAATTAACCAAAGTAAACGCCATAGAAGCTTCAGTATTGATGGTCCAGGTGAGATGCATTGGCATATGGTTCAACAAGATCCCAGTTTTTACTGTCGTGTGGGTCGCTAATAGGGAGAGGTCAATCGCTGAGCCCGACGTTAACACAGCTCAAAAAATCACAAGAGGAGGCCTAGGAGGTTGCACTCCTCGTCGGCGACGAAGAGCAGCGACGACACCGACTCGATGGCGCCGGAGCGCGTCCCGCTTCTTGCTGGCAAGCTTGGACACGACGAGCGCGGCAGACGCCATGGCGGCGGCCTCGGCGGCGCCGTTCCAAGTGAGCATCTCCACCAGCCGGTCCACCACCGCCGCCTACGTGCCGACCCGTCGGAGCGCGGCCTCGCCGAGCCGCGGGTTTGTCGCGACCGTTCCAGGCAGGGGCGGATCTACCCATTAGGCGGGGTGGGTCGACCGACTCAGCTACGACTCGTGTTGCCCCACACTTTCAAGACCACCTTATTCTTTTATAGTAGTCATGGACTATCAAAATTAGGTATAACAAGGTATAAACATCTAACAAATTGAGACACTTATACGAATGAACTATTAATACGATATGTGTTGTGTTCGATTGCTCTTATCGAGTTAACATCGCCGTTCTCCGTCCCATCTATATTTTAAAGCTGCGTTCGCCACTGGTTCCAGGTGGGCATCTCCACCAGCCGGTCCACCATCGCCGCTGACGTGCCGACCCGCCGGAGCGCGGCCTCGCCGAGCCACGGGTTCGCCGCGACGTTGACGAGGATCCCGACGCGGCCGCGGCCGCCCGTCGCGCCATCCTCCTCGCCGGTGGCCGCCCATTGCAGAGAAGTCAGAAGTGAGAGAGAGAGAGAGAGACAAGGAAGGGAGAGAAAAAGGGAAAGAGGGAGAGGAGGCTGACGTAGACACCTGACATGTGGGGCCACATGGGTCTCACGCTGACAGCTGCTACGTAGGCTAAAACCGGGGTGAAAACCACCGAGGGATCTCGAGTGACCGGTTTTGTATAGTTGAGGGACCCCACATATCTGGTTTTACGGTTCAAGGACGTTTTTTATCCCGATGACAAATTGAGGGACCTTCGGTGTACTTTTTCCGAATTAGGTGGGACGAATTCGCTGAGTGGAATTCGAGGGCTGAATGTATGCAGGCCGAATTCATTGACAGGAATTTAGTCGGCGTTCATTCGTGTCCTTTGGTGGGCCTTAAACTCCTTCGGGCTCCCGGCTTCCGCTCCGGCGCTGCGCCGCCGCCGCCACGGCGTCGCTGATGAGTTTGCCATGCCACCCAACATCAAAACCCTAGCACCGCATCCCGAGAAAATCCCAAACGCAGCTTAATCCACGCCTGAACCGAAGACGACGCGAAAAATCGAGCTCCACCGGCCAGCCATGCCTTCGATCTCGCTCCTCCGTGTTGCATCCCTCCAAGGCTCCAGCCCGGCGATCCATCCTGATTGAGATGTGCCCTCAAGGTCTCGATCTCCATTTTGATAGCATGTCTGATTGCTTTCATGATTTCTGCAGGATAGTTGAGAATTTTCCTCAGCCTTCTCCTCATTCAGTACTGCCTCCTGTCCACAAGCTTTGCCTGGAGAGCTGTCACCTCCAGAGCCAACAATCCTAGGCTCATCAACCAGCTGTGCACACAATTTCTGTCCAACAAAAACTGCACCAAGGAAATCTTGACAAATCTTCAGCCAGAATATATTATACTGAAAGCATCCTAGTCCACAGGAAGGAAGCACACGAGGTTCAGAAGGCGACATCTATCAGCCAGGCTACCGAATACTGATGGTGGCTGCTTTTCATAGCCAAGCAAAAAAAGTTCAGAATTGCCACTGGAATATACAGTAGATGTATTACAACAACACACGGACAAGGCAGTGAATGTCCCCCCCTCCTGAATCTTGGGAGGATCTGAATTTCTAGTACAGATTTGATCAGCTTGTAAACTGTTTACTGTTATAGACAGCTTTGGATCAGAACACTGAACACCTAACTCCACACCTTTGACAATTCAGCTGGGGGTGTTCATTTGGCTCTCTCCTGCAAGAATTAGTATCTGGGATATATACAAGGAAGCAAATGGAGGTTGAGGGCATTGTACAACAGGAGGTTAACATGGTAGTCGTGACACCGTCAGCTTGCCGGACCGTCCCGGGTGGTGGCGAGGGCAAACCCGCCTCGTTCATACATGCGCTGGATCTCTTCCCGATACTCAGTTAGCGACTTGTGTGGGAGCGCAGGCGTCAGCTCCACCACATCTCCCATGCACAGTTTCCGGTTAGGGTCACTTATGGGCTTGTGGTTAACCCTCGGGCGCAATTCCTCTTTCAGTGGGAAGCTGTAAGGGCTGCATCTTGGACTATTGGCCCCCACTCTCTCCATCAGATCGACTACAGTTGAGTTCGCAGGAAGCTCTTGGACAGACATCTAAAGTCAAAAATATAATTTTGTCAGACAATTGAAATGGCCAGTTATATCATCACAGAATATTACTATTTTCGACATGACAAGTTGGGAAGAAATCAAAAGGAGAGGCATACCTTATCATGTTCAAGCATAATCACAAAGATGGGTCCATCGTGGTTGCACTGGCGAGTGTAAGAATAAGGGCAGTCCTCCGAATGCGAGGGAAATGGACATGGTGGCCTAATGGCATCAGAGCGGCCTAAACCTGAGGACCGCTCTTTGCTCATTGCTTCGCATTGCCATGTGAGCACCCATCTTGCCCATTCCACCATTTGGAGTACAAAAGAGTGCTTGCAACCACCTTCCTTGTATCTCCAGTGTGCAGCAAATCCATACTCTGCTTGTAGATGCATTTCTTTTGTTCGGATCTGAACTTCAAATGGGTGTATGCCCTCACACATGATGACAGTGTGCAATGACCGATACCTGCAACTAGTAAATTAGCAGGGATTCTTGTAGAGATTTTAACAAATTGATCAAACATTATTCTACATACCCATTCAATTTTGGATGCAGGATATAGTCCTTAAATCGTCCAGCAACTCGGGGCCAGAGCTTATGGACAATGTCAAGAGCTTGGTAACAATCCTGCTCTGTATCAACCACAAGACGTAGACCATGAATGTCATGAACATCATCCATCGTTAAGTTCTTCCTGGAGGGCCACATGCATTGCATGGTAAGTTGCTGTGCATACCCATTTGTGACAATAATATTCAGTTTTCAATAATTTAAATTAAGAATTCGACATACTTTATCATCTTGGAGTATATGCTGTACAGGCTCTTGTGCCTCCCAGAAAGACTGTGATACGAAATACCTTCATCTCTTAGACCTTTATCAAGTTTATCCAGAGTAGATGTAAGAAGTGCTTCGTCAAAAGATATGACAAGTTTGGAGGAAAGCTCCTTGTGCTCCTCTGGGTTCAAATGCTTAAAGCAAATATTTTCCAGCTGGTCTTTCCAGCTAGCGATTCCTAACCGATTAGCCAACGGCACAAATATCTCCATAGTCTCCTTAGCGAATCTTTGTTGTTTGACCAAAGGCAAAGCTTCTATTGTCTTCATGTTGTGTAGACGATCTGCTAGCTTTATCAGAACTGCTCTTGCATCAGCCATTGCAAGAAACATTGTATGCAGGCGGTCTGCTTCAACGGTTCTGCTTGCAGTATTGTTGTCCCGAGCAAGTTTGCTCAAGTGGCTTAACTTGGAGACCTGAATAAAGCATAAATTGCAATACAAAGACTTTTACATTTGGACTAGGTGTAATCAAAATTAGTTAGAAGATGGTTCAGGTAATGCATTGCTACCAAAAAAAAATCATTTTTCAACAAGGAAATGTATTTAAAGACATAATCAAATTCCTTCAGATGAGAGCAGGAAATAAGCAGTTCAACCAAACTCCACTGTTGTTTAACATTTCCCAAGAATGGCCATATACAGTATTAAAAAACAAAGAAGAAACAACACCACCACACAGGGGAGTACAAAATATGGTTAAAGTTGTGTCACTAATTGGTTGCTACAAGTAATAGATCAAATCTGCAGCATGCCAAAAAAGAGGTGGGCGACATCCTGAGCAAGCACTTCAGCCAGCTAAACATTTCGTTTACTTAGCAGTAAAGCTATCCATATGATTGAAAGCTTTAGTAGTGAAGTTATCCATATGGTTGAAAGCTTAAGCAAGATGAGCACATGGCCTGTTGACTTTGAATAATCAACAATGATAACATAGATAATTCAATCATAGCCGTGGAACCAGCCCTTCATCTACTAAACTGGGAGAGCTCCTAAACTATTATGAATTTATGATCCATCTAAAAATCAAGTAAACAAAACTCATACCCCTTCAACTAGATCAGCCACGCCGGCACCAAACATCCGGAAAATCTGATCATAATCCATGAAGCTATCATCAATGGTGTCATGCAGGAGTCCGGCAGAGACGACGGTCGCGTTTGCGCCTATCTTGGCTAGAAGCACGGCGGTCTCCACACAATGCTGCAAGTACGGATCACCACTCGCCCGCGTCTGATCACACAGGCAAAGCACAAAGGGCACTAGATTTAAGGACATAGATAATTACACCTTGCAAAAAAGAAAAAGCAAGAAGTTAACATTGGAGTTTCGTCCAAGTTCTTGGGAATTGGGATTCCACCTGGCCTCGGTGCGCCCTCTCAGCCTCGAAGAAGGCCTTGACGACGAGCTCGTCGTGGAAGATGCGGTGGCGAGCCTGGGCGCCGGCGAGGAGGTCGCGAGCGTACGGCTCGCACGACGGCTCCGCCTCGGAGAGGTGCTCGTCGAGCTCGAACGCGAGCTCGCCGGCACCGACACCGACAGCAGCCGAGACGCCGAGCGGCAGCGCGGCGACCGGCGCGTAATCGACGCAGGAGCCGAGCGCGTTGCGCACGAAGCTGGAGAAGAGCCGCTCGCGCTCGCGGCCGGCGAGCCAGGACGCCGAGGGGCTCCGTGACGCCGGCGAGGAGGCCGGGCTGTGGAACAGCGGCACGGGGCTGTGGTGGAGCATGTCCCGCCACTTGAACGGCGACGACGGCTGCGGGTAGGAGTAGCCCCCGCCCCCGCCCCCGCCGCCGACGGCCGTCGCCTCGCCGGATCTATCGTGCCAGAGCGCGCCCAGCTCGTCCTGAGCCGCGGCGGCGCGAGGGGCGGCGGTAGGTGAGGAGAAGAGGCAGGATAGCCCACCAGCGATGGCCTGGTGGCGGTGGGAGCTCGCCGGCGACGGGGGAGCCGCGGTGGCGCACGGCGCCGAGCCCCGGGAGCTCGCCTCAAGCTCCGACGACGACGACGACGTGTAGACCGCCCCCGGCGGGCTGGTGTACACGGCAATCGCCGGCACGGACATCCTCGCCGCGACCTCCCCCAACCTCTAAACCACCAAAAATCAAACTCCACAAAACCGCAATTCCCCTTCCCCCCACCAAACCAACTTCCGAAATTCGGATTTCGCGCTACCACCAATCCAACCAACTTAAATCGACTGACCACCCGCCAATCAATCAATCAATCAAATCCGAGCAGCTAGAAGGCCGCACTAAACTTAAGCTGCAGAGCACGAATCCCGCGCGAAACACTTCGATCTTCGGGCGATCAAACCGAGCGAATTCGCGGCGGGAGGGGAGATTTTGCGCGTGTTTCTTGTGGGTTCGCTCGCGTGGGCGTAAGGGGCGTTGTGAGGTGTGGATTTCGGGGGCGAGAGGTTGGAGAAGAATCTGGGTGACTCCTCGCTAACAATAGGCCGCAGCTGGGAAAGAGGAGGTGAAATGTCGGAACTGCCCCGTTCCGGGAAAGAATCTTCGCGGGAATTTAGCGGGTGTTTTTTTTTTTAGCTCATATCCGTTTCAGGCATTGCGATAGTGTCTGCTTCTTATTACCGGCGGGAATAACCTCTCTTGTTTATTCGTATCCAGCGTGGACCGACCAAGCTGTGCTTTCGTCAGCTGTAAATTATGGTAAATTTGGAAAGTATTTTGTATTTTAACTTTGATTTAAAAATTTTACATGGTCCTTTTTTTACTTGTCTTGCATCATGCTCCCTCCGTTTTCACTATTGTATCAAATTTTACCACTCATAACTCTCAAATGATTAGACTACAATAAATTTATATTTAAGGGTAATTCGATCCATGGTATTGCAAATATATCATTTCAAATAAATATCATTACAATTCGTCTACTCGTAGCCATGACACTGAAATTTTACAAAATTGTAACCGTGCCACTATCGTTACGTTTTCCATCCATTTACTCATCTGCACATGGGACCAATCATGTTAGAATCATCTTCTTCCTTTCACCCTCTCTTATCTTATTCCATCTCTGCAATTTTCAACACTGCCTCCTGTGCCAGCCACGAGCGTCCTGGCTAACTCCATCGGCGTCCGCCCCCTACCTGTTGGGGGCCTCCAGCTTGACGTCCAGTTGCAGCGCGTGTATGGCCATCATGTATCTATATCTGACCTTATCGCTGCTACTTAGTGCCACCGGCGAACCTGCGTTGCGCCTAGTTGCCGTCCCGGAGCTCGCCGCAATGGATCTGTTCGTGCCATTACCATCCTCGACCTGGTCTCTGCTAGTACCATCGGCGAACCCACGCCTCATTGCCTTCCCCGAGCTTGCTCGTGTTGTTCGCATCGCCAAACTCACCGCTACTGCTAGCACCATTGGTAGACCCGCAACTCATTGCCTTCCTCAAGCTCGTCATCATGGATCTACTCGCATTGTTCCCATCCCCAATCTTATCGCTACTGCTAGTGCTACCGGTGGATCAGCACCTCGTTGCCGTCCTTGAGATGAGCTCACTGCCACGGATCTGCGCCGTAGAGTCGAGCTCGTCGACATCAATGGGCCTCGCTGATGCCCTCGCACCTATCAACCTACCAAAGATGGATGAACCTCATCTCAGATATATGCATCCGGTTTACACTTGCCTGCATATATTTTATTTTACCCTAACGAACAACCATAATTTAACAGGGCACAAAATTGTATCGCACATATCGCACCTAAAATTGCGATTTCAATTATGTAATCACTATTTTATAATTAATTTTTTATTAAAATAGTGCTATTTAAAAAATTCGGGATGCGATCAGGTGGAGAGAGCGGAGAGGAGGTTTAATAGTATAGCCAATTACTAGCTTCAATTTATCTATAGCCAATCTAATAGCTCATTCATATAATAGTTACATACTAAACTATTAATAACTGGTCTCACCTGTCATACACACACTGCGTCTTGTAGTTTATACTGTAGCTGGTTATAAATCTGTAGCCCGTTGCTCTTTGCTCTCATAATTTATAGCCTGCTACCTGCTCTGAGAGCAGGCCCCCTCGGTCAGCTCGACACGCTGCCTCGACCCGTCGACCGGGCGCACCGTACACCAGCTAAATTATATTGCGTCGCCCCTTCGCCAACGTTACGTGGCTGGCTTGCTGGCCGCGCCGCCCGAGCTCGCGCCGGTTTCGCGACGCGCGTGCCGTTAGCTAGCTAGCGATCGAGCCAGAAAGAGGGAGTCTCCGTGGCGCGCGTCTCCGTCGATCTCGTGCCTTCCGGAAGCGGCCGCCCCGGGTGCCACGTCGCGGTGGCAGCTAGAGCCACATCGGTGAGCAGGACGCCTACACTTTGAGCCACGCATCACCTGTGTACAGTACACTACTACTAGTAGTACAGTACGTCTACAGTAAACTAATTGAGGATAGGAGTAGTACTCTCTACTAGTCGTTCAAAAAAACCAATCATAAAGCTAGATACGCATGTGTTAGTATTGAATATGACGTGTTTGTATTGAGTATTTTACAGATGAAAAAAGTATAAATTATCTCTCTAAACTGTAACGAGATTCAATTATACCTTAAACTACAAAACCAGACATTCTTTGCCCTTAACCCCAGTTTAATCCGCGGTGGTTTTGATACTACGTGGTAGTCCCGTCATAAATTTTTTTCCCCTCATCCTCTCTCTCGGGCGTCATTGGGCATTGGTCAAGCAGCGGCGCGGGCGGTCGACGCGCACGATAGCACACAGAGGCAGGCGGCGGGCGTGGCGCGGGACGCAAAGGTGGGAGTGGCGAACTCCGGGAGGGAGCTAGAGAGGCAACAATGAGCTCAACAGCGCCCCGGTACTCAACAGCTGCGGCCTCTCCCCAATCTGATGTTGCCGGCTATCTATCTGACGGGGACGACACCTTGAGGAGAAGGCCAGGGAATAGGAGGACTGGGAGAGGCGCGGCTGACTGCCGGAGGAGGTGGTGGAGCCTGCCTGTGAGGACGGGTCTCTATTGGAGCGACGTTGTTGATCTGGATCCTCGCCACCGGTCGGTGGGTATGGGTCTCCACCCTCGCCAGGTCGCCGTTTGGTTCTAGAACCGCGCGTGAGGTGGAAGGCGAAGCAGATTGAGCACCAACTTCGCAGTGCACCTCTCCTGCCACGATGCCCTCCGCAGCGACAAAGATGCGCTCGCTAGGGACGGAGAAAGCGTGGGGCAGGGGGGGTCTTTAGACCCTCCTAGCCCCTAATATACCATTAGAGCCCCTATAATACCCCCTCTAAAATTTTAATCCATATATTTATAGATGAGGGGTTATTATAGATTTTGTTTGAGGTTGTTAGAAGGGCCAAAAGGCTAAGAAGGCCCAAAAAAATCCTAACCCAACCCTATATCTCTCTTTGTTGCTCTTGTTTATTTTGGTTTAGCCCCGCTATAATTTTATCCTGGCTTCGTCACTAGCGCTCGCTGACGTGACAGGCAGAGTTGGCGGCGGTGCGGCAGTAGGGGGGCACGTGCATTGCCCCTTCTGCTAATGCAATGGCCGGTGGCGGCAAGAGGTAGAGAAAGAGGATAGGGAGAGAGGTAGAAAGTGGGCCCCACTGTTTTTTTAAACAAATGCTGACTAGACTGCCAGTAGGAATAAAACCACCGCGGATTGAACCAGAGGGATTATTTATACGGTTTGCATATTTAGGGGTGAAGAATATTTAATTTTATAGTTTAGGGATGTAATTCGGTGGACTTAAGGGGACTAATTCGTATTTTTTTTCCTCGGCGGAATGGAGAGGTACTCCTTAACCTATCGTCATACAGTATCGTTTAGTCTTCTGGAAACAACCGTACGCTTGACGAAATCTATCAGTGTTCTTTCCCAGATCACATGTGAAGTACTCGTACAGTCGTACTACTACTCCCGATATCATATCACCCATAGATCGCTAACCGTTTGCTGCTCCTGGGATCGATCTTGCTTGCATCGGCGAATTCATTATTGACACCGGAGGTTTCGACACACGCAAAGCGCTTGGGTTGGATCGGATCGCACAGCACGTGAGGATTATTAGTGTAAGATACTATCCTATCTGCCCATAAGCTGATTGTTTAGGCTGTGTGTAGTTCACATGAAAATTAAAAGTTTGGTTAGAACTGAAACGATGTGACGAAAAAATTGAAAGTTTGTGTGTAGGAAAATTTTGATGTAATGAAAAAGTTAAAAATTTGAAGAAAAGTTTGGAACTAAACTCGGCCTTAACTGACAAGTCCTCTCTGGTAAACACGGCCGATGCCTCAAAAACTAGCTATGTCTTTGTCGACAAATCCTTGGGTCAAAATCACCCAGATTTTTTCCTACCGTTAGATTAAGATCCAGAGGACACAAAAAATGCTACATATTTTTTTCTCTGACTAGTCAGATCACAAAACTATATGGGCTCGAATTCTAGCCCATAGAACAATACAAAAAATTATACAGGCCATAACTGCAAATACATCATGGCCCATAATGATCAACTTCACATCCAATAAAGGTTAGAAAAAAACAAAATAACACAGGGAGACCACACCAGTTCGCACAAATCCCCTAGATCGAGCAAAACAAATCGAGCACGCCATAGACAGTGAGGAGAACGAGAAAAAGAAGAAGAAGCAAATTCTTACCAAGAACATTGAGGTCAAGAAGTTGAAATCAACAAGACATAATCTTCCAGGTAACAAATTACCTAGCACAAAATCCACCTTTACCTTTCCCCATTGACTTCACCATATTCTGCCAGTCATCTTTTAAATCAAACAAAAACAACTCAGTTCTGTAAAAATATTGGAGAAAAGCACTTGGAATAGTGAATTTCTTTTGGAGAAAAGTGCTTGGAATAGGAAATTTCTTTAGATCAAGTAGTTAAAAGTATGTAACTTTTTCAGAAAAACTCGTAACAAAAACTATCAATCTATAGTCAGTTACAGTTACAAATAACAAAAGTTACAGATGTAACTACTGTACATCAAACTGTAACTGGGTTGTAAATGGAATCATTCTTAAATTTCTTTAAAAATTTAGTATTCATGCAGCAACATTAAAACACTTTCCCCTAGTATAACAAGCTCTAAATTATGTTACAAATATATAAAGAACTATTTATCTACGGTCAGTTACAGTAAGAAATAACAAAAGTTACAGATGTAACTACAGTACATTTGAACAGTAACTGGGTTATAACTGGAATCATCCTTTGATTTTTTTTTAAAAAAAATTCAGTACTCATGCACTAACTTTTTTTTTGCCTATGACAAAATGTTCTAAATTATATTACAAATAACCTAATCATGTAGGGTCAGGTATATTGCAATCTCAAAAATCAGGAGATACACAATCAGATGGATATGAAATGAGAAGCAAAATTGTGTCTGAAGAAATGAGAAGCAAGAAGACAGTTAAAGGTGAGAATCATTCTCACCTAGCATTATGGACCATTTTTTATCTTGTCAGAAAATGTCATGTAGCAAAAATTTATATACAACAAATTAGAGATAGTAGCATGATAAATTTTTAAAGAACTATATATCTATATCCAGTTACAGTGAGAAATAACAGAAATTACATATGTAACTACAGTACATATTGACTGTAATTGGGCTTTAACTGCAATCATGCTTGAATTTCTTCAAAAAATTCAGTACTCATGCAATAGCATTAACATTTTTTTACTATTATGACTTGTTCTAAATTGTACTACAAATGATTGAAACATGCAACGCCTGATAGATTAGAAGCTCAAGCAACAGTGAATACAGAGTCAAATAGATGTCAAAGTGACAAAATTTTCTCAGAAAAATTAATAAGCAAGAAGACACTTGAAGGTCAGAACAATGGACAGATAGCATTATGCACCAAATTTGATCTTGTCAGTCATAAAATCTAGCACAATTTTGTATACATGAAAGCATGATTTTTTTTTGAAAAACTATCTATCTCCAGTTACAGTGAGAAGTAACAGAAGTTACATATGTAACTACAGTACATATTGACTGTAACTGGGATGTAACTACAATCATGCTTGAATTTCTTCAAAAAAATTTTGTCTAATATACATTATCTAAATTATATTACAAATAACCTATCTATGCAGGTTCTGTTACAATTCGATCTCAAGTAACAGTGGATACATAATCAGAGAGATCTGAAAGAGATAACATTAATTTCGTCTGATGAAAAAAGAAGCAAGAAGACAACTAAAGGTCATAATCATGATAACCTAGCATTATGGTCCATATTTGACCTTGACAGACAATTTAATCTAGCACATATATTAGAGATGGCGGCTTTGAAAAATCTAAAGACCTATCTATCTATAGTCAGTTACAGTGAGAAATAAGAAAAGTTACATATGTAACTACATTACATCTGAACTGTAACTAGGCTATAACAGCTTTCATGCTTGAATTTCTTCAAAAAAATTCAGTACTCATGCAGCAGCATTAAATATTTTCCCCTATTATAACAAGTTCTAAATTATGTTACAAATAATATAAACATGCAGGGTCTGATGGGTTACAGTCTGAAAAATCAGGGGATATGCAATCGGAGAGATATGAAAGTGACAAAATTTTGTCCAGAGAAATAAGAAGCAAGAAAACATTGAAAGGTCAGTTATCATGCTCACCTAGCATTATGCACCATAAAATGATCTTGGCAGACAATATAATCTAGCATAAAATTATATACAACAAATTAGAGATTGTAGCGTTGATAAATTTTCAAGGACTATATATCTATAGTTAGTTACAGTGAGAAATAACAAAAGTTACATATGTAACTACAATACATATAGACTGTAACTGGGCTAAAACTGCAAGCATGCTTGAATTTCTTCAAAAAATAAAGAATTTCTTCAGAAAAGGAGTCACTTTGTCACAATGGACTGAAGATTTTCCTCAAGTGAAAATCATCTTCAGACAGTGGTGTTTAACAAAGCACAACAATTAGATTAGAGCCTAGGATAAAAAAAAACAGAGCATTGTGGTCCAAACGGTCATATCTCCAGTTGTGTACAAATTTGCCCATATATTAAATTTTGTACATAATTTGCACATATCTCAAACTTCTGTGCACATATATTAAAATCACTCGACAACAAGATGTGACAAGTTAGCTGATGCAGAAGGGAATGGACCAGACAGGGTGTTGTTGTTGAGCCTCCCGATTAAATTTCACAGCAAATGAGTTAACTGACTAACAAGCTCCACACATAATTAACATGGGAACAATATTGGGATGGGACGATGGGTCATTCAGAATAAAGAAGAAAAAAAATCATACAGATATTTCAGGCATGTGAATACCTCCAGGCACCCAAGTGACCTTGGTTTTGCTACCATTGAAATGCATTAGATCAACATTAGACTGAAACCCTCCAAATTATTTTTCAGTTTGCTGAAGTATGAGATTTTAAAAAGCTCATGTCGACTGAAACTGTGCAATAGCCTGCTCCAAGATTCAAAAAATACTGACAATTCAAATAGATTTACGAGCGTGCTATCCCCTGTTCCCAATTCAGAAATAGTGCCAATTATGTTCCCAAGTTCAGAAATAGCGCCAATTCAAACAGATTTACGATTTACGAGCGATTGACAATGAACAAAAGTTCAGAAGAGAAGAAAGAGCAGATGCAACCAATAGCCCATAATTTCTCAAAGCAACAGGGACCAAGTTCAGGTATTGGCTTGCTGCTAACTCATTTAGATCAGCACTGAAAAGTTCAGAACATGTACAGGAATTTTATAAACCAAATAGTACAGTAGAATACAATCTGAAGAAAGCAGAACGCATGTAGGGGTTTGGGTTTAATTTAACCAAGCAACTCAGCATACTGGGAAATCAAACCGTACATCTCTGAAACGAAATGATTCATATGCTGCAGAAGGCAACACAAAACATACTTGGGGTTCAGTTAGCATGCATATGTAAAACGAAATTCTTCAGATGCATAAGAATTCAGATATATGCAGGGAGTTGACAGATAAATCATCTCTGAAACGAAATGCTTCACATGCAGAAAAATTCAGACTTATGCAAGGAGTTTAACAGATCAGTCAACTAATCACTGAAAGTGAAATGCAACATTCAGATAAAGTTGCAATGATGCTTCCCTACTATATTCAAATCACACATAAATCAAAGCAAAAATAATCAACTCATGAATCTGACCCCCTCCCTGAAGAAAATTCATGCAGGGATCCAAAAAATGATCAACTATCTGGGTGATTAGAAAAAACCCCTAAATCCACCTCGAATTAAACCTTTAACTCCATCAAATACCCCTGAATCCAACCCCCAACATGAACACCCCTGAAGAAAAATCGAACCAAAAATACAAAAACCCTCGTGGATTAGAAAAAAAAACATAGAACACCATCGAATCTGGTCGTTTGCAAACAATGGACTAGTAACAAAACACCCTAGACTGAACTGAATCAAACTATAACTAAAAACTTAGGGAATCCAAAACCTAAACGGATTCCAAAACTAAAACAAGTGATTATGAATCAGATCCATACGTTGGGAGCAAAAAAAATCGTCATGTATTGACCCGAATCTTCTAAACCTAGCCCTATTGACATTGAAAAAACCAAAACACAAGCTAATGATGCCAGCAAATCAGGGAAGAAACTCAAAAAACACTCTCTCTCGAGTTGTCTCCCCCAGCGAGCGCGCGCGCTCTCTCTCTCCCGCCGGGGAGCTGCTCGTGCTCTCTCTCGCCGGCGAGCTCTCTCTCTCTCGACGGAGAAAACGAGAAGAGAAAAGAAAGAGGAGAAAGAGATGTAGAGAAAGAGCGAGAATAAAGAAAGAGAGCGAGGAAACAACCAACGGTTACGGACATAATAGCGCGGAATCCAAAATTTAACATGGGTTGGCCCACATTGACTCCTAGGCCATCTGCTCACAGGCCACACGGTCTCATCCACACAGGGAAATGCACGAATCATGGCGCAAATCCTACGGATAGAAAAACGACAAATATTGGGGGTGAAAATCTGTTGACAAAGATCTAGCAAAATCGTTTGCGTTTTGATTGACGAAGATGGATTAGTTACGGGCCTGCTGCTGCGGAGGCTGAAATTTTATTCGGCCCTGGACTAATACCTATCAGCCCAAGTAAATTACCTGGAAATTGGGCCTACATAATACTGGAAGTGGGCCCTTGGTGTTTGTGCTCTAGGAGCTGCAGGCCCATATATAATTTCTCAATCCTTTTAGGCAATTAATTTCCTCCATTTGTAGCACATAACTACATGAGAAGATATGTCACGTGAACTCTATATTTAGCATAAACCTGAAAACTACCACTGAAAAAAAGTAAACGTTTAAGTTTTATTTATCTAGGATTTAAAAGTTTTACTCATAGTGACGTGAATACATTTTAGACGTTCATTTCTGTCTTCTAATATAAGGGATTTTGACATTCTGCTTGTACTGCTTGACCACACGTTTTATTTAAAAAAATTGTGCAAATATAAAAAACAAAAAAAATATGCTTAAAGTACTTTGGATAATAAAGTAAGTCACAAATAAAATAAATAATAATTTCAAAATTTTTTGAATAAGACGAATGGTTAAACAATGCAAGGAAAATACCAAAATCTCTTATATTAAGGAGCGGAGGGAGTAGTAGTTTTCAAGTTTGCGGGACATATGAAGTCTGCACTACATATTTTCCCTTGCTACATTGGTGCATATCCTGAACACACATCTTCTTTGTTTATGGCTTATTAGATTAATCTGAAAAAAATTTGGAAGGGATTATTTCCACGTGTACCATTATTTTTCTCCAAACTCTTTCAATCTCGTCAGCAATCTCTTTAGGAACGGGATTAACCGAGCAAAGCTCAGTAGGATACATTCTGCCTAGCCTAGCTATTGAGATTGACTATGTCCGTTTTCACCAATAAGAGTGTTCGATCCTATAATTGCCTACCATAATATCTTTACAAAGCTTGATTAAATTAAAGAGAGTGCAGTGATGCAAGGCCATAAAACCCAAAATGTGACCCGGCGAAAAATAAAACCCAAAATGTACATAGGCTGCAAAACCATGGAAAGGGGAGGGCACCCGGATTAAATTTACTCAAAAAGAAATATCTGTCACCATAGGATGACTGTCCCATACCTTTTCATTCCATGATGCTAATTAAGCAACTAGCTAGTTGCTATCTCGATATGTCTTGGTAGTTGGTTATCCATGCATCCAACATCACCTCTGCTAGCAGAGGCAACTTTTGAACATAAGACTGCTTTCATCACTCATCACAATTATACAATGATGGCAAAACAAAATGTTTACGTAGCAAAGGTCGTAGGAGTCTAGAAGACATGGACAGTTCTCTCATGATCTCCTTGGATAATTTTCACCGCCACCAACTTGTACTTTTAATAAGCCCTAGAGTTGATGCCATATCTGATTATCTGATGCCCCTTGAGAGTGATTTACTCGGAAATTAAGGCCAACCCATAGCAAACCTACTCTATAGACCAATTTGCAATTATTTATAGCCTGTTATCAAGATGAAGGTGTTGACACCTCATAGTTAATTAATTAGCTTGTGCAGAAGATCAACAGCACCTCAATTTTTTTCAGCTAAGTTGCTGTTTCAGAACGTTCCCTGTGCTATCAGCTCTTCTAAAAATAATCATCATTTAGCATTATTGGCTTATTGCCGCAGAACATTTTTCACGATCTCATCCTCTCTGTACGTTCCACATACACTAGCTACTAATCGCTGTCCACAGATCATTTAGACCATAATTAACCATCATTTGATAAAACATGCAACCCAGCATTTCTCTATCAACGATTATTATGCATTTCTAACAGACGGCACAGGAGACATGCCTGTCTGGATATTGTCTGAAAAATTATCACCCCCTGATTTTGTCTGACAATTATCACCACTGATTATCATTCTCACACTCCATTATTTGGATTGATAGATACGGATCCTAATAACTACAATCTACTGAGCATATTAGCTGTTCCTGTTGGTCAGGAAACTGCACGTGTAACTGCATAAGCTAAGTACGTGTGTACGTCTGTCTGTTCCAACCTGCAAATCAGCAGCTTGCTGAATTATTAACTGCAGGTGTATCTGCATAAACAAAGTGTACATTTATCTGATTCATTAACCGTTTCAGTTGCACGGGACGCTGCAATGTCGGGCAAAACACAGGCAAAGCAGAGGTAGCAGGCTTGCCGGCCATCATGGTCAGAGCTCGGAATTCTGAAGTCTGAAGATAAATAAGCATGTACGTGTCTGCAATTAACTCTTCGAGCGTGTGACCATGACTTTTTTTTTAAGTACTTGTATTTTCCATTCAGAAGATTAACTAACCTGCCTCCTGCTGAAATGTCAAAGGCAGCAGCTAGCTAGATATAGATTAATTACTCGCTGCTTTGCTTGCGTGCTACTCATTTCCAAACCAGATTAACATACAGAATAGTATATACAAGTAAGCAACAGATGCGTACGTGCTCATTATAACCTGTAATTAACCAAGCAAATTGTGAACTTCGAATATCGGTATGAAGCTGTACGTGAGAGTATGATAATCTAAGCGTGTAAGTGGTGGCAGCCAACTAACTCGCCGAGCTCTCAGCTGCGTACGATTTGACATGAAAACCACGGCCACTTATGCTCCAAACAAACCGCAGCACACATGCAAAACGAGCAGCGTGTACAAGACACTACGATGCATATGCTGATCAGCTGATATGTGTAAAATGTGTTCGTATTTAAATTTGGCAATTTGGTCTGAATATTTCTTTTTGGCAAGTTGGCAGTATAACTTGGAGATATGTTACTTCTTCAGTTCTGAAAAAACAAAGAGATGTGTACTTCAGTGTACTGCTTCGTATACATCATTTTTTAGGGTCTGTAGTTGTTGGTGACCAAGTTGCACAAAACTCTGAAACAAAAGCAAACAATTCTTAATGGGTTATCCATGCTATGGAACAACGCTAAAACCAGCCGAGAATAAGAATGAGCCATACTGATTCATATAAAATTCTGCTTAATCTGAAAGGGGAGAAGCCGTACATGCGTGTCCCACACAGAATAACTTGAGGATGGAAGAACTTTAGCCATAAGTTTCACATACATAATGCATTGCCATTCTTAATTTCAAACTGGTTTCAGATTCGTATGGTCGTCCAGTACAGTTCTCTATCGCATGGCCCTGGCGAAAGCATGAGGTATAGTTTCAAAAAAGAAAGCATGAGGTAAGTATGACCGTCAGAATGAGAGATAAAAAGATAAGTAAAATCATGGACTCCATTGACCACTCCCATCCAGTAGTTCATCTACTCCCTCCGTCCCTTAATATAAAGAATATTCACTAGTATTATTTCTCTTAATATAAAGAATATTCACTAGTATTATTGTAATGTTTGACTACTCATCATATTAAAAAAATAGTGCAAATATAAAAAACAAAACGTTGTGCTTAAAATACTTTTAGATAATAAAGTAAGTCACAAATAAAATAAATAATAATTTTAATTTTTTTTAATAAGACGAATTGTCAAACAATCGAGCATTACAAAATCTTTTATATATCTTTATATCATAGAGACGGAGAGAGTATCTCGAACGTGTTGCGTTGCCAGTTTACGTAGCATTACAAAAGGCTGACATGCATTTTTGTTGCAAAATTACTTGAACAAGAAGAATAAAAAATGCTGTCAAATCTTACGTCAGAAATGATGCATAGGTGACCTCCCTTAATACTACTTTTCAGTAGTTTTTGGACGGTTATGTTCAGGTCATTGATGACATAATTCACGTATCAATGCCATTTTTTTTATGAACCAGCATAAGTCGATGTTAATTTTATTGAATAGAGTAGAATTAAATACAATGGCCTATACAAAACTCAGAAAAACTATACAGGGATTTTAAAGGATATTTTAAAGGATAAGCTCTGAGAGACGCTTAGCGCTTGTAAGACCGTCGATGATATTTTGTTGTGCTCAAAAGACTATGGTTTCTCTTCCGCCAAATCTCCAATGATATCATGAGGATGATTAAGCGTGCTCTAGCTTGGATAAGCCTTGACAGGTGGCTAGCACTTCCCACCACATTGATGAAATACGCGTAGGCTACGATAGTATAAATAAAAATTTTCTATCGCGTAAACCAGGAACCATGCAAGTATTAGATCATAGATCGTTACCACTCGACGCGCTGCGCAGCGGAAGAAGGCGCTAAGAAGTCGAATGAACTCTCACGAAGTAGCGCGCGTCGATGTAGAGGAAGTAGTCGATCGCACCGGCTCGACCTTCTCCTCCTCGTGCATTCTTCTCGCCGTATTCCCACACCGATTAGCACCGCAAAGCAGCGGCGCCTCTACCAGTATCCACACGTACAGAGACGAAACGCCACGCGCAGATGTGCTAGCACCCGCGCGCGGCTAGGGTTTTGCTCGGGGAGGGGAGTGACGGCTAGGGTTTCTCACGTAATGCGATTCCTTAGCCAATCACACCCCTCACGAATATATAGGATCCATGACTCGGGCCTCCAAGGTCCATAGGACTCCTATTTGGATCCCTATCCGAATTAAGCTCATATTGGATCTCCATCCAATCCCCTTATTCCGGCCCATTAAACGTGCGACCCTGTAGATTCATGTACACTCTGCTGTAACCCGAAAACTACCTTTTGTTCCACGAGTCAACAGCGGCCCCTAGCAGAACGTATTGACCCACCGGGCATACATAAATATCAAATCGGTTGAACCTCTAGAGTATACTTGTATGAACCCCTTTGTCTCACGATATCGATTAAGCTCAAAGCTATATATGTGCCATCCTCTAATAGCTCAATCATTCACTCGAACCTGTGATAGTTATATAACTTGTGATTGACTCCTCAATCACCTTTGGTATGGCCATGCACTTCCATAACCTACAATATCGAAGGGCCCAGAGATATCTCTCCATAGGAGGAGCAAATCATATCTTGATTATTCATATCCCACTACATGTTTTATAGCATACCCGAAAACTACTTTTATAACTACCCAATTACGAAGTAGCGTTTATCTGTCCCTAAGTAAGCTACTACACATATTGGGAACCATAATAATCTCAGATGTAAGGATTCAACACCAACACTAAATGAGATCACTGATGACACAACACATATGGCTCTTGCAGTGTCTCATGTTGGGTCTATCCAACAACATGTGTCCACATTATTAATTTGGTATCTCTATACTATGATCCATGAGACATGATCATCAATTAATACATGTGTTCATCACTTAAATATATTTATTCCACATATGATATTTGATCGGGGATACTTTAAAAATAGTAACAAACAACATAAAGAGTCTCATGAAAGAGTCATATATTCATTAACCAATGATGAGTTATCTATTTCAAGGAACAAATCGGATAAATATGTAAACATAGTATGTGATACAATCATCTCTATGATTGCCTTTAGGGCATATCACTAACACACATATGTGTCATCGTGCTTGTTTTCTAGACAACATGATTGAGCAGTTCTCATGAGATCTAGGTCGCTAACATGTATTAGATTCTTTTTGTGTATTTGCACTCGATAAACAGGTAGAATGAGATTTCAAGGACATACCTGCATAGAGGGTAGTAGATGTTTGGTTATTTGTGGGCTGCTAGCATGTCAGAAATCCTCACTCTGTTTTGTATGACGAGCTATGCAAGTGATTTACATTTTCTTGGGGGTCTAGGGTTTCTAGATGATTGGGTCGTAGTTTGTGTTGGTGGAGCCAAAGAAATAGGCTTTGTAAGCATAATCAACCGAATACTTATCGGGGTTTGATTGTTTTCATGTTACTACCTCTGTCCCAAAATATAACAACTTTTGGCTATGAATCTGAATACATAGTTGTCTAGATTTATAGATAAAAATGCTTATATTTTAGAACGGAGGGAGTAATTATTTGGTCCGCTTGGTTTGGAATGAGTTGCACTTGCACTTGCTGGTCCAAATGTCCAATCCATTGTGAGGCCCTCGTCATTTGCAAAGTCAAGGTATTGTAGCTACCGGTTGTCTTTTACAGAGTCCTATTCTTCTTTTTATAGGCCGTGTTTAGATTTATTTTTTTACCAAAAATATCACATCGAATATTTGGACACATGCATGGAGTATTAAATGTGGATGAAAAAAAATCAGTTACACAGTTTGCATGTAAATTACGAGACAAATCTTTTGAGCCTAATTACGTCATGATTTGACAATGTGAAATTACAGTAAATATTTACTAATGATAGATTAATTAGGCTTAATAGATTCATCTCGCAATTTACATTTGGAATATGTAATTTGTTTTGTTATTAGTCTACGTTTAATACTTTAAATGTGTGTCCATATACTTAAAAAAAATTGGTCAAGAAACTAAACATAACCATAGTAGTAGAGAAATAATACGAGTTGGATTTCCATTTCTTCGGCTCCCAATTATTTTGTTTGATTGCTGGACAAGAAAATAATGGCATACGTATTACGAAAGCATACATACATTGAAAAAAGTATTTAAGCAGCTTATCTATATCGATTTATATGTACAAGTTCACATATCAGGTGACTGTAGAAATACCTGTTACTTGCACAAACATCATAGATTATGGAATTTATTTAATTTCATTCCGAAATGAGAAATTTGGTTAGGTATTAATTAATCTGCACGCTGTATTCTGACATCAGCTCTGACATGGCTGAATTACCATTAGGTCAAGCTTGTGAAAAACTCCGTGTGCCTTCTAAAAGAGGATGATTTCGACAGCTAAAACGTCCTTTCAATTCAAGGTGATGCCTTGATTATATGCAGCCGTAGAATTTGGCTCCACCAACTCGCGAATTTCTGTCCCCCTTATCCATCTTTTTCATCGGCTATTTTAGTATTTTTTTATGCCTTGTGACTTGTGAGCTGTGACTTTAATTTCCTAGTCCAGAATGCTCTAGATTTTTTTTGCTATTTGATTGTGAAGTGCGAAGACAATGACGCTAGTTAATTAGCCGCTGTCCGATGGAAATACTCTCAAGTTTTGTCCAATTAATGTCCCAACAATGGAAAAAAGTTCATTTAACAGTACGTTTCTCACCTACGTGCAGTAAAAGGTACAGCATGGAGAAACATTGGGTTTTGCTGCAGTAGTGCTAGTATTTTGTTCAGGAAAAAAAAGTCATTAATTTGTTGTCTTTGCACACCATGAAGAATGTTTAATTGGATATTACATGGTGAAATTTACCAAAATGATTTTAAAAAGCTGATATAGTTGTATGCATTAATTAAGGTTGCTAACATCTGTTGCTATTAGGAGAATGCAAAACAGGGAAGAAATCGAAATGGATCAAAATTTAATGAAGTGCCATACTCACTACTTAGGGCATGAACATGGTATGTCGTTCCAAAAGATGCCATGTAGGATTTTTAATGATGTGGAGGAAAAAGAAAGAGGATAAAGAGAATATTGTTGTTTGTTAATTAACATAAAGTCTAATAGACAACTTAATATTTAATGTGATTACCGTTTATACCACTCTAGAAGTTGTCTGTCTGTAGAATCGAATCATTAGCTATACGAATCTATTTGAGATAACTAATACGGACTATTGTGTGGATTATTTATATGTGTTTTTTATCACATGGAAAAATTATTACATCCGTTCTAAAATGTATGATGCTGTTAAGTTTTTACATAATGTTTGACCATTTCACCCTATTAAAAAAATCACTTATGTTGTTGTGACTTGTTTATCACCAAAGAAACTAGTGTAATCTTAACTTATACTTTTACATATTTATACTAAACTTTTTAATAAAATAAATTGTCAAAGGTTATATGAAAAATCAACAACGCCATATGTTTTGGAAAGAAAGGAGTATATATATTTACAACATTCATCTTAAACCACTTTCTAAGATCATGAATATGCTTTTTTCTTTTCTTGCATCTCCACTGTCCATGTTCTAAGATCATGAATATGCTTTTTTCTTTTCTTGCATCTACATAATAACTGTGGTCAATTGCTGATTTCTTCATTCTACAGGGAGTTTTACAGTTTGTGATACTAGCATTACAGTCAATCTGTAAACGAGCACAGGATAAGAAGGCTGCGTCACACGCATATATAGAAGTTTGTTTAACACACAAGTGTGCTTCACAATTAGCATCAGTAAATCAGTATGAACAAAAAATATAGGACCTCTAGTAAATACTCCTGCAAAAGCTCCTCTTAGTCTTCTATGCGTATCATGCTGTAAATTATGGTGATTTTTTTTCTTAATCAAGTGGCTGAAAGAGAACAGGGTGAATTACTACTTGGTGAATTGAGTTTGCTCTCACACCAGTAATTCAGGTTGCACTAATCTGCAAAGTTCAACAAGCATGGCAAATAGCACAGTCCACCGTATGCTGGACTATATAATATAATATTAATGGTATTATCAATGTTCGTGTCAGCATATGCTATGACATCATGGATTAGTTAGTAGCTCTCGGCCTGTAAATTAATGTTTATTCAGTATATAACTCAGAATTGTTCGCCCAACCAACCCTGAAGATCATGCATAAAGAAAATTTGGCATCTGAAGATAGAAGAAACATTCCTAAAGGAACATGGTTGATTGATGATTCTTGTTTGCTTCAAACCTTCAACAGTTCAACAAAATGAAAAACATGGTGAGACATGGTTTCTTCAGTTCTTAGGAAAAAAAAAAAGAAAGTTTGTCCAACCAACGACTCTGAACCCCCACTAATTCAAACAAAAAAGAAACATGAAGGAAGAAATTTTCATCTGAAGGTAGAAACGTTCCCAAAAGCCAACCTGTTTTCAGATATGCTTTCTACCAATCCTTGACAAATAAAAAAATCAAACATTTTTCTGAATTGGCCTCCAAGAGAGCAGGGTGAATTACTACTTGGCGTGAATTATTTGAGCTTGCTCCCACTACACTCAGGTTGCCATCACTAATCTGCAAAGTTCACCAAGCATGTAAAATTAGAAATTCTACAGTATGGCCGGACCAACGGTGGATCAATGTTTCCGTCAACATTCTATGAGATCATGGATTAGTTAGTAGCTAGCTCTCGGTTTCCAAATTGTTTATTCAGTATAACTTTGAGAATTGTTTACCAACTAACCCTGCGAGTCCAAATAAAAAAAGAACATATGCATGAACAAAATCTATCATCTGAAGATTGCTAGAAATTTTCCTAAAGGGAAATGGTAGATGGATGTTTGCTTCATACCTTCAACAGCTCATGAAAACAAAAAAAAAAAAAACGGTGAGGCATGTTTTCTTCAGTTCTTTTTTTTTTCAAAAAACAAGAAAGAAAAGAGAAAGTTTGTCCAACCACCCTGAATGTAGTTCAAACAAAAAAGAAATATGAATAAAGAATTTTCATCTGCAGGTAGAAACTTTTCCAAAAGCCAACATGCCTTGGGAAAATGGTAAGAATTCTACCAATCCTTGTCGACATAAAGTTTCAAACTCACAATACCTCCCTTGTGACTTCACATTATTTTTCATGACAAACGAATGAAAGAACAAACAGGGAAAGCAAGCAGACCAGCACCCAGCAGCAATGTTGGTAATTGCCGCACAAATCTCCACGCATGACCGTGAGGAACTCGTAACGCCCTGAGATTTTTTTAGTATTTTTTAAAACTTTTTAATTTTTTAGTTTTAAAATAAACTCTCCAAAAACTTTTTTTAAAAATATGATCCTTTTGATCACGCCAGACCATCTGATGTAGCAAAACAATATTGTCATGTCTTGTATGTCATGCCAAACAACAACGTTGTCACGCTAACTAGACCAGCATGGCCAATGTTACCATGCTAGCCAGATTGTCGTGGCAACACTGTTTCGTTACGTAAGTCTGATTGACGTGGTCAAAAGATTAATATTTGGAAATAGGTTTTATTAGAGTTTATTTTTAAATAAAAAATTTAAAAGGTTTAAAAATAAAAATATCCCGTCCTTTTATTTTAGGAAGCCATTTGGCGTGCTTTATTAATCTGCAAACATAATTACATCATTCACTAGAACGTTCAGCAAGAAAATTGGGGCCTCATCAACCCAATTACAAGAATTCTTAAACTTAAAAGCATGATTAGCTAGAACATGTACCACACAATTGGCTTCCCTATTACAATGCTCAACAAAGACTTTAACAAAATCATATATCAAAATATCTCGTCTTTAGGTGTACGGAATTCCTAACTAGGCGTTGACGTTTGCCATTCTGCATGCATCACATACTACAACTAACATATACCGTTGATGGATAAGATATGGACACATCTCCAAAACACACAGATTTCTGAAGAAAACCAGCTCGTAAGGTACCTGCGCCTCCACAACTTTGTCCTGACGAGTTCACGTGATGATTTCTCAACCGACTCAATTATACCTCCACAGTAACAGAAACCAACAGTAATAACAAGATAATACGAAAAACCAAATCGAATTCAAGTATCCAAAAACACATATACATATCGAAGAAAACCAGCTGGTAAGGTACCTGCGCCTCCACAACTTTGTCTTCACGACTTTACGGTGATGATTTCTCAATCGACTCAATTATACCTCCACAGTAACTGGGGTAACATAATCAACAGTAATAATAACAAGATAATACGAAAAACCAAATCGAATTCAAGTATCAAAAAAACACATATACATACCGAGGAGTTGAAAAGAGCATGTGAATCTGTAGCCAATTTTGACTCGAAACAATCGGTGTGGACGGACACACTCACACACACACGCTGGTCAAACTCAGAAGGCATAACGCCGCTCTGCAGATGGTCCAAACGGCTCGGACAAAAACAAGCCGCTAGCCGTCTGCACGTTGACACTGTAACGAGATTACGAGACGGCCGGGAAAAGGTCAGACAGATCCAAATTAAAATGACGTCCAGGTTAATCCAATCCATATAACCATTCCCATCACCTGGATGATATCAGAGATTCAGATAGAGTAGAGAATACAGAGAGTGCTAGTACGTGTACACACGCATGCATGGTCGTCAGGTCGGCCATGGTCAGACCAGACGCGTGGTTCTCGTGCGTGTGTGATGCACCTTCGTCTCGGCTGAGGAAGGGCAGCCATGCATACGAGCGTAGGGCCCTGCCGCCCTGCCAACTTAACGATGGATGCATTATATTCATGCGATTTTCGGATTCATGCACGTTGACAACAGTGTGTTCGATGTGTACACACGTTGAGCATGTCTGTCGAACTGAACATGCGTCGAAGCTAAATTAGCAGCCTAGCATTCCTTTTCGATCACCTTGACAGTTTGACACCTTCAGAGGTAGCCATGTACTACTATGTTGGGAGCTTCAGATAGTGCAAAAATCTGTATATTCATGACGCATAAGCAACGCAAGAAGTCAGCATATCTGAACATTTGACAAGAACACACCAGATCGAAGTAGTCATGCACTCGTATTGTTTGCGCTCCACAATGGATAAGACATGAAAAATAAGGTGGTGTTTAGATGGGAGGGAATAATTTTAGCCCTATCAATTTGGATATTTGTCACACCCCAATCTGATACCGCCGTACAACGGCACCTGACAGGAGCGTGTCGTAGGGTAAACGGCGCGAACCGCTTCCTACGAAACCGCGATCTCGGTACCAGTCCCAGGACATAGTGCTGGTACCCACGGTGACAAATATGAATCGTAGCAATCTTTAAAATAAATAGAGGACTTATTTACCTTAACTTAGGTTGCAGCTCAGACAGCCCGAGAATACAACCGACGACACGGACGAGGCGAACACCAACAACAACAGCAGCAGCGGAACCAACGGTCTAATACCCAACACCACAGGCGACGGCTGGGAACCAGGACGAAACCCTAATCTTCACTTCACCTCATCTTCAACTTCAGGGCGGAGGAACTATATATATATATATTTATATAGAGCAAGGGTGAGTACTTTCGTACTCAGCAAGTCACGGGAATTTAGGTGTTTATTGCAAGATTCGAAGAGGGGCAAGGTTGTTTTGCAAATCTTTTATTTGAAGACATTTTGAAATCACTAAGTGATTTATTTCTTTCTAAGTTTGGGCCGAAAAGAGACTTGCGTCTCGATTCGACTTTAAGAGATATTTTTCAACAGCTCATTTAGTAATGTACCGACCTCCCGGGTCAGATCATTACTTCTCGGCTCCCAGAGCCATTCCACTTGATTAATCGGCTCCCAGAGCCTTTTTCATTTTCTCGGACTCCCAGAGTCCAGCTGCCTAGCAGCACAACAATCCGCTTCCACTCGGGAAGCCTAGTCTATGATGCCCGCAGACATCCCGAATCACACAGATTCGTTTCTTGACCACTCAGGTCATCCATCTGCCACATAGGCTGATTCTGGTTACGATTCCCACACCACAACAACTTTTCACAAAGCACAGGCAAACAACTCTACGCAACGGGAACCACCTCACATCCGCCCATGACCGTGGGCACGGCTGTTCGAACAGTTAGTTAACCTCTGCAGAGGGGTACACTTTACCCACAAGACACGAACTTACTCCAGACACTGGCCGGTGTCAGAGGTTCGCGACAAAGCATTTCCCAAGCCGACCCAGGGTTACCTCATGCCACATAGAAGGATCAAATCCTCACGTAAGTATAGGCCATTTTAGGCATTCACAAATCAACTCCAACCACCTTGATCGGTATGTGAGCAAGCTTCTCGTCCTTGCCTTACCAGGAACCCGGTTTGTCCGACCCCGCCCCGGCGTTCCCAACTATTGGCATGCGAGGTTTCCCTGAATCGACTAGTTACTTAGCCAGGGTGTCCCATTCCACCTTGTGGTTGCACTTTGATTATGTTCGATGAGTTTCCCACAGGAATCGGTCCTTATATGCGAATACGGGACAGTGCCACATAGGCACAACCCCCGCATCGCGAGTTTTCACAATTCATTTTATTTTCAAACACACCGACACCACATGTCGGGTTTTGAAGGCTTCACAAACCCATTTCCCAAGTTTTCGACAAGCAACGGTGTATGTGGGATATTTGGTATACGCGCTCAGAGAGCACGAATACCGAGGTACCACAAGGGTGGAGCGACAAGGAATCAGGGTAGTACGACCTACGGAAATTAGTGCGACTACTGGGTAGGTCCGTCGGTTTGGCACGCAAACCGAGGCCAAACAAGTTAAGTGTGTGATTCTAGTAATGCAAGTTGCAAACAAAATAATAATGACTTTTTAATTATAGGGGCAATTGATCAAAGGGTGACTTGCCTTGTTCAAGGTCTTCACGAAGCTTCATGAATCTTCGAGAAAACCCGCGATCGACGAAAATCCGATAACCGCAACTATATGCAAATAATCGAAAACCTAAACAAAAGACCAAAAGAAAGATCCTATTTAGACCTATTAGTAGTGCCATTAAATAGATCTCAATTTTACGGAATTACTGGAAGCTGAACGGAGTCAATCGGAGCTACGGATCGAGGGATATGAATTTTGGAGGTCTAAATGGATTTTCTGGACAAGGAAAAGGAATTATTAATTCCCTTGGAAAAGAAAAGGAAGGAGGGATCGGATTTAGACTTCCTCGGGCGACTTAGGCGCGGCCCGAGGGATTCACAAGGCTTGGCCGGCCATTGGGCCGAGCGCGGCCACGGGGAGGCGGCCCATTAGGGCGCGCGGGGAGAGAGGGAGGCCCGACGGGGTGGGCGCGGTCCACCGCGCGGGACCCACATGGCGGTGGTTGGGTTCACGGTGGGGAGGGCGCACGCGGGGGCGGGCGCTAGGGTTTCGGGTGCGCGCGGTTCAGGCGCGGCGCGCCGGGTAGACGGATGGCGGCGGGCCCATGTGCAGCCGCACGGCTTGCCGTGGACTGCGCGCACGGGAGGGAAGACGGATGGAGGAGGCTGACTGGGCGCGACTTGACCCAGTCAAGCGGGCCCGGGGCTGAGGTGGCTGCCACGTGGACGTCACGTCGGATGGGGAAGGGAGAGGAGGCCGGGCGGCTCATCGGACGGCCCGCGGCGCGCGGCGGGATCCGGCGAACAGCGGCGAGCCGGAAGGGGCGGCTAGCACTGGCGGCAGGAGGAGGAGAAGGGGAACTCATTCCACAGCTCGGATCAGGAAGAGGACGCGCGACGACGGCCGGCGGCGGCGGCCAATCTCGCCGGCACGCCGACGTGGCCGCGCGCGAGAAGAGCGAAGGGTGCGCGGGCTCGGGCTTAGCCGAACCGGTATGGTGTTGCGACGCGCACGCGGTGACGCGTGACCCGATGGTCACCGGCGGCGCACGCACGGCGGCGTTAGGCGGCGGCGGAAGCGGCGACATGGCGCGGAGACAAAGGAGAAGGCCGACGGCCTTGGGGCAGCCAGGGGGAGGTCAAGGGGATCCCCGGGAGCGTGGCGGCGAGAGGAATCGACGCGAGAGGAGCCGACGACGGTGGATTGCGGCGCGGCAATCACCAGAGAGCAAAAGGGGAAAACACGACGAGACGACGAGGGTTCGATTCAAAGGGGTGGGAGCATCTCCGGGGTTCAAGGAATCCGTTTCCGGCGTCGGATTGGACGAAGCGGCACCGAGATTGGCTGGCGACGAGAGGCGGCCTCCGGGACAGAGCAAGAGCGCGTGGCGAGCTATGGCGAGCGGCGGCGGGCGCGGCGCATCGCGCGGCAGGAGGAGGATTATGGTGGGGAGCTCACCAACGAAGAGGAAGTAGCGTTGGCGGCGCGGTCGGTGTCACGGCGAGGTGGTCGCGACGCCGAGGCGGCACGACACCGAGAGGGCGCGGCCGGGGAAGAAGGGAGGGAGAGGTGGTGCCCGGAGCTCCTCGTCACGCGTCCACGCACGCACCGGCTCCTCCGGTGCTCGGCAACGGACGGCAACGGCGAGAGCGGGACGAGCAGCAACAAGGCGGCGACGGTGGTTCGGCGGCAATGGCGCGGTGGGTGTGAGGACTGAGGCGAGTGAAAACGAGAGAGGAAGGGGTTTGGGGTGGCTTGGTTTTATAGCGGAGGCGAGGTCGGTTTGGGGAGGGGAGAACTGACCTTGGCGGTCAAGTGCTCGGCTGGCGGTAGCGGCGGTTTCGTGGGCGGTGCGAAAGCGGCGACGGCGTGGATGCGTTGAGTGGCGAAGGCGGTGGATCGAGCGGCGGAAATCGAACTGCTGGAGCGCGGGCTGGCGCGGTCAAGGAGATGAGGCGGGTGGCGCGAGCGGTCAAGCGGCGCAGAGGTGGTGACGCCGGCAGTGGTCGGGAAAGGGAAAAAGAAGGGGAAAAAGGGGCTTGGTCCCTTGCCATAATGAGGAGCGGGAGAGTGAGGAGGAGGAGGAGAGGGAGAGCAGCTGCTTCTCCCACTCTTGGACGGGTGCGGCGTGGAGTGGCGGGGGCCATGGATGACGTCGACGATGACGGCGGCGGTCGGTTTGGCATGGAGCGGGGGCAAGGCGGCAGCGCATGGCGTCGGCGGCGACCGGCCAGTCGGCCACCTCGCGAGGTGCGCGCGGGAATGGACGAAGGCGGTGGAGGTTTTGGGCGGCGACGGCGGGAAATCGGCACCGAGGAGAGGGAGATCGAACGAGAGAGAGAGAAACATAGAGAGAGAGGAGGAAGACGAGAGAGCGAGAGAAACAGAGAGAGCGAGCGACGGCTCTCTCTCGGCTCGCATGCGTGCAACGCACGTGCGAGGGGGAAAGATGATGGGCTGGGAGGGGAGATGGGCCGATGGAGGAAAATCGGTCCATCCAAAAATACAGGGAGGTAAAGTAGACTTTTACAGAGAAAACTGATTTGGATAGAATTGGAGTGATTTAGGGTTTGGATTCGAATTCAAATTTGATATTCGAACTCGAGGGTTTAGGGATGTATCAAGGGAAACTCAAGGAGAAGTCATGGAAAAGATTCAAAAGGAATACTTGGGTATTTGTTCTCGGGAACATAGGGTGGAGTCAAGGAAAGGATTCGAGGCAGGATTTGAATAATTCTGGATTCGTAGAAGTATTTGGCGAGGATTCAAAGGAAGGATTTGAATTTCAGAATTTGATTTCAGAGACTCGAATCGGAAAAGGAATTTGGATGAGGGGGAGGATTTTGATTTCGATGAGAGGGAACAACGAGATTAAATTGGGATCCTTGGCACAACTTAGACTCTCACACAAAGAACGAAAATTTTCGCAATTAGGATTTTGCCGAGTTAGTTTTTAACGACTCACGAAAAGCGGAGCGTTACAATATTTGGACGCTAATTAGGAATATTAAACATAGATTAATAATAATAAAGCTAATTGCATAAATGAGAGCTAATTCGCGAGACGATTTTTTTAAAGCAAAAGTAATCCATAAGTAGCACATATTTACTGTAGCATCACATAGGTTAATCATGGATTAATTAGGCTCAATAAATTCGTCTCGCAAATTAGTATAGGGTTATGGAATGGATTTTATCATTAGCCTATGTTTAATACTTATAATTAGTGTTCCAACTTTCGACGTGATAGGGACTAAAATTAGTCCCCTGAATCCAAACACCACATAAACAAATAAAGTAAAAAACAATTTATGTGTAAACAACTCTTGTACTTATATTTTTAACGATTAAAAGCCAATATAAAAATTAAACTTCGATAAAAAAATTCAAAATCAACTCAAATATTAGATTTCAAATTGTTGCGGCTAATAATAAGATAACAAAAAAAAAAGAAAAACAGAGCAATATTATTGTGGTGGCCGGTGGTCGGCACGTCGTCACTCGCTCGCCAGATCTCAGGTGTGGGTAGGAGATGGAGCGAGCCGCCCCCATGCCCCGAATTCGAAATGGAGAGATGCACGGAATCTCTCCCCTCTTGTCAGCATCGTCACCGTTTGCGCTTGATATCTGAGCCATCCGTTCCTCATCGGACGGCCGTGACCTCCTCCTCTTCGCGAAAGCAGAGACGGATCTCTCCTTTTTTCCCTTTTGCTGCCGCCGACGCCCACGCATCGAGCCATGCACCCCACGTCGTAGGCGTGCTCTGCTTTTCCCCCCCATCTCTCGAACCCATCGACGACGCGGCGGCCATGGCTCTCGTGCCCGGCGATCTTTTCAGACATGCAGCTCAAATTGTACAGTTACAAGCATACACTCCTCCTGTACAAATTGTATTGTACAGTTACAATGCATCCACTATCCAAGGTCGGTTCAAAGTCGTTGTGCCAGCTGCTACGGCTCACAGAGTCACAGTATAATCCATCCATTTTTGCAGAGAAATAGTAGTAGTAGAAGAAAAGTATTAGGACGGTGGCAGGTCAATCCGCTTACCGCATCCAATGCGTTAATGCTGCCGTCAAGAAATGAGGGAATAATATTCACTATTATCATCTTTTCTGAAAAAATGAAAACGAGAGAGATAACTGTGATAAAAAGAAAACAGAGCTGAAATGCTGAGAAATTTCCATGCAGTCCTAACGAGACAAACAGAAAAGGAGCATTAGCTATATACGCGGAGTGTTTCTTCGCTCATTTTCTCCTAATCCTCTTTCTTGCCCCGTAAGAACAACATGCTCTGCTGCTTCCTTTTTTATCGGAGCTGCTGATCTCATTCTGTCAGAGTTTAGGAACCAGGAGAGTAAACTAATCTTACGGTCCAAGAACAGGACGGCACGGTCCGGGAATAATCTAATCCAAGCCTGAGAGGAACATTCTTTATCGGCGAACGTGCGAGGCTGTGTCGCGGATAAACAAATCGATCAGGAAACAGAAAAGAAGCTCAACTGAATTTAAACACGACAGCTAGGCTGAACACCGGGTTAGCAAACAGCTCAGATTGATGCTTCCTTCCAGCTTGCGTATTTTCCTAAGCAGGGTTTAAATTACAAAACTATCATAATTTATGCGCCTTGATCTGCAGCGCAGGACAGGATGGTTCCCATCTCCTGTAAATTCCAGCAGAGATTTTGTCTGCATCCTGTACGGTTGTTCGGAGCGTGCGGTTCAGTTTCAGTTCAGAACTGCCTATCACAGTATCATCTCATCTCGATCGACTGCAATTGCATAATTGCATTTCACTCGTGCGTGGAAGGATCATGGAGATTAAATTAAAACGAGAATGGTGAGCCAGAACATTGTGGGAGGAACTGCGGCTGGAATCAGATTCCTTTTGCTGCAGATCTACCTGCTTCAGGTAGCAACCAGATGCAGCTCATGGCTTCACCTCCTTTGCATCCGCTGCTTTGCCTCCCAAAACAACTCTGGTTTTAGCATCCCCAGTCTGACCACTCCCAGTTAGCCTAAAAGGAAAAAAAGAAAAGCAGAAACACCCAACTAGAAGCAACATATAAAGAATGAAATACTTTGCACGAAATTTTTCACATGATCCAAGCACTTGGAATTGCTTAATCTGTTATAATCAGTTTAGTATCAGCATGGAGCACGCTGGATTAATTCCGCTATAAGCAACCCTCCCAAGAACTCACTTGTTTTACAAGTATGTCAGCGTCACGTTTAAGCAGAGAGTAAGAAACAGTGACGCACGCAGAGAATTCCATTCCAACCCCAAAAATAGAACAGAAAAATTGCTACCTTCCGTGGCAAGGAAGAAATGACCAAACCCACAGTGCCAGTACATGCGGTGAAAAGCAGCCGAGACTGTACGAGATCGGTCTAATAAAAGAATGATTTTTCACCGTTCTACAGGTCTGAAAGAATGAATTTTCAAAATTCAAAAAGAAAAAAAAGAGAGAATGATTTTTCATCGTTTCTACATGGAACCAGCGAGGATTTTTTTTAATCTTTTGAACTTTTATTTTTTTCAATTTTAAAAATAGACCTTTTCAAAACTTCTTTCTATAATCCGAACCAATCGACGTGATATGGCAAAACAATACTGACACGCTACACGCAGTGGACATGATAGTTTTATTCTGTCATGCCAGCAAGGATGGCGTGGCCACGCCCGTCAAATCGGCGTGACCAAATAACGCGGAGTGACAATGTTGTTTTTTTACACCAGTTCGGCTAGCGTAGCCCAAAAGGTTAATATCTTGAAAATACGTTTTGAAAAATGTTTATTTTTAAAACTAAAAATTAAAAAGTTCAAAGAAAAAAAAATTCAACCATCAATGCAGCAGCGGAAACAGTAATAGTACTCTCTGCCAACTTACCAAGTTGCTGCGGGGGACTCACCCACTCCGCTTTTTTTGAGTCGTTTCGTGGCCGGTTTTGACGCCGTTTTCCGCAGCCCTCGGCGTCGCCGTCCGTGCGTGGTTTCGTGCCGCGCGACACGGTCAAGGCACAAGCCACAGCCACAGCGCCTACATATCTCGCCATTGCCGGTGCAGACGCTTCCTCAACTCTGTCCTCTCTTCTTCTTCTTCTTTACAAGCTCTGGTACTCGCTGTCTCCGTCTCTGCATTTCGGTCTCTGGCTCTCTGCTGCTTCGTGTTCGTGGGCGATTGGTTTTTCTTGGCTTCTTGTTCATCTTGGATTTGATCGATTCGATGGCTGAGTTGCGGACGTCGTGGAAGTCGATGCTCTGCTGCGTCGGCGGCGGCGGGGTGGCCGGCGTTGAGGACGACGTGCCGCCGGAGAGGAGGAGGGTCAGAGGGGGTGGTCACCACCAGCGGCTGCTGTCGTCGTCGTCGTCGGCGTCGTCGGCGTCGAGGGTGTCGCTGTCGAGCCTGAGCTCGACGGGGACCCTCACGCCGGAGGACCTGTCGCTGACGCTGTCGGGCTCGAACCTGTACGCCTTCACCTACGCCGAGATGAGGGCCGTCACCGGCGGCTTCTCCCGCGCCAACTACCTCGGCTCCGGCGGGTTCGGCCCCGTGTACAAGGGCCGCGCCGACGACGGCCTCCGCCCCGGCCTCGCCGCGCAGGCCGTCGCCGTCAAGTACCTCGACCTCGACTGCGGCACGCAGGGCCACAGGGAGTGGCTGGTACGTCACTCTCCACCTCATGCGTTCCTTCCGCCATTGTTGGGCTAGCTCGAGCTTTAGCTCACCGTGCTAATTAATCTACGAACCTTTCTTTCTTGCAGGCTGAGGTGTTCTTCCTTGGTCAGTTGAGGCACAAGAATCTCGTCAAGCTGATCGGCTACTGCTACGAGGACGAACACCGGATGCTGGTGTACGAGTACATGAGCAACGGGAGCTTGGAGAAGCATCTCTTCAAAAGTAAGCACACGAGAATAATTACCAACTGTTGAATCTTTTCTTCTTTTTTTTTACCCCCGTCGCAATCGTCAATAGAATCCGGGAGATTACTGGTGTTTATACGCGAGTGGTTAACCGAATCATTTGCGCTTAGAGCGCGCTTACGCCATCGCTGAAGTTTCAGCTCTGAAAAAATTCCGGGGAAGACTTTAGCTGACGCTGAACCGTCCTCCTGTCCGTGCAGGTCTCGATGGCGCCATGCCATGGATGAGGAGGATGCAGACCGCCGTCGGCGCGGCGAAGGGGCTCGCCTTCCTCCACGACGCCGACACGCCGGTCATCTACCGTGACTTCAAGGCATCCAACATCCTCCTCGACTCGGTGAGCACCATCCCGTTCTTGATTCCACTGTGTACTTTTCGCAGTCATTTCACTCGAGTGCAGTAGAAATTTCAGTCGTTAAAGGAAAAAAAAAACTACCATGTCCTGAGAGCGAAAATTCAAACTGCCGTGAAAAATTTTACTAACTTTCAGACCATTTTTCGCTTCTTATTTCTGAAAATTTTGATGGGATACCACTTGTCAAGTTATCAAGTCTAGATTTGACTGTCAAAGTCTGCGTGCCACACGTTCCAAAATCGTTGGCTGGGTGTGTGGGTTCGTTAGACATGATTGCAACTTGGAAGGTTCTTGGATGGCCCAACCTTCAGGGTTCAGAGATCCCAGCTCATGCTGTCTTCTCTAGGAATAGATGGCTACACAGCACCTAATAAAAATCCATCCCTAGCATCATATCCGTACAGAATCATTATGCCAGTTAATGGCACTGGCCGACTGGCGTGATTACTAGCATGATACTGACAGAAACATTGTCGTCTGTCTCCTGCATGTCATTGTAATTGTCAACTGTGATCCCTGCCTAACCCGATCTCTGATTCATTTGATTTCAGGACTTCAACACCAAGCTTTCCGACTTTGGGCTTGCCAAGGATGGGCCGCAGGGCGACGCGACCCATGTCACGACGCGTGTCATGGGGACAAACGGGTATGCAGCGCCCGAGTACATCATGACAGGGCACCTGACCGACAAGAGCGATGTGTATAGTTTTGGTGTGGTACTACTGGAGCTATTATCGGGTCGGCACTCGGTGGACCGCTCTCGTCGCCATAGGGAGCAAAGTCTGGTGGATTGGACAAGAAAGTACCTCAAGAAGCCCGACCAGTTGCACCGGGTCGTCATGGACCCAGCCATGGAGGGCCAATACTCCTACAAAGGGGCCCAAGAGGCTGCTTTGGTAGCCTACAAGTGCTTGAGCCCATCACCAAAGTCCAGGCCCAGCATGAGGGAGGTGGTCAAGGCCCTAGAGCCCATATTGGACATGAATGACTACCTCCAAATTGGTACATTTGTGTTCACCGTCGTTGTGGAAGATAACAAGAAGGACGATGTGACCAAAACCAAGCAAGTAGATGGTGAGAACAAGGTTGACATGAGGATCGAGGCGACAGTGGAAGAGAAGCACCAGAGTCACCATGATCGATACCGGCAGAAGAACCCAAACTCTGCAATCCATGCTGACATCGTGCTGCAACGCGACGGCTCCATCGGATCGTACACCACCTCGCTCAGGCGGCACAGAAGGACACCGAGCTATCTCAAGGAGAGGGGTGCCTAGAATTTCATGGTCAGACCTAAGAGGGGAAGATATAGGAGTAATATTAATTAGGGGAAACAAAAGGATCTGTACATAACTAAGCTAGATCTTAGAGGTGTTGTGATACAAGACACACAACACCACATTGGTTTTTTGTGTGGGATTTATTCATTTTATTGATAGTGTTCTGTTATTGGCCGTAATGTGCCAATAATGTGATGAGAATCCTGATTGTGGATTTTTCATCGTGGTTAATCAAGAGCGAAGATAGAATTGGCCAATGGTTGCCTGCTATTTTGCCTTGAAAACCTTGTTTGGTCTTACTGGCATGGTAATAAAAAGGAATAAAAAGGTGTGCCTTGCCTTGGACAGCATAATCTCTTAACTTAATTAGATCTTTGTACCTGCGGCCGCCACAGCCACTGCTTTGGGCTTCAACCGAGGGTGATTTGCATGGGCCTAATTCTTAATGGGCCTAACTCACAGGTTCGATCAAAACATGGGTTCTCCAGCACCGTCCGATAATGCTTCTGCAATCCTGATCGACTAGGAAAAGTATGTTATGCCAGCCAGGCAATGATTTTACGTTAGAGACCCCTTCATGAGGATGATTCATCGTTTCAACCCTCCCATAATTGGGAGTCTTGGATAACATCTTCGTACCCGTCCGATCACTATTCGGCGGCCCAGAATCGATGGTTGACTTGATAAGATCATTTTCCGTCAAGGACCCTCTACTGACGTGTTCTTCTTCTTCTTCTTTTTCTTTTTCTTTTTCTTTTTCTGATGACCTAAAGCCGTTGTATGTCGATCGGTCAACGCCATTGATCGAGAAGCTGATCACGATTCTAATAGAAGAAATTCTCACAAAGAGCAGACAAAATATCTCAAGAACCATCGGCTCTATCTTTTGGCTTATGCTTATAAACCAAAATTTAAATTTTCAACCTTAAATTTAGAGTTGATTTTGGGATTTTTTTTCATCGTAGTTTATTTTACAGCCTTTGTTTTGAATCGCTAAGAACACGTATATAAAAGTTTTATTTACAAATTATTTTCCGTTTGCAAATATACCGTTTCGTTTATTCCGTCAATTAGCCACGATGGAGTCTACATTAGCACGCCGCAGCTCTGACAAAATTGAATCTACCTTCGTACATTATTATGTACTCAAATCGATTCAAATCCATTTACAGCTATCGGCATTGCATCCAAGCAGTAAAAAAAATGTGTTATAATTATCCCCTCGAAAGATTAGAATCCAACCCCCGTATCAACTTGAAGTAAATTATTTTGATACAAAAGTGGACAATATTGAGGCCAAACTGGAGAGTCCCACAGGTGAAGACCTTGGTGAGCCAGACCAGCCACGCCGCCATCGCCGCCGGCGCCGAGGAGGAGGCCACGTGAAAAGCCAGGAGCGCCACGCCGAGGACGGCGGTGGCGAAGCTGGCCATCTGGTACCACATCTGCTCCACGTCGCCGCCGGCCTCGCCGCGGAAGCAGCGCCGGCGGAGGCCGCCGCCGCCGCCGCCGCCGTCGTCGCAGGCCAGGCACCACCACAGGTAGGACGGCGCGACGAGGCCGTTGATGGCGACGAACAGCGCCGACTTCGCCACGGGGAGGGCCGCCTGCACGGCCGGCTGCGGCCGCGGCTCGCGCGGCGGCTCCAACTGGAGGAAGTCGATGACGGCCGCCATGGCTGGCTGCTGGTGATCGATCGAGGTAGGACAGTTCGGGTTCTTGGTGTGTTCTTGCTTGTGATTTGTGAATTGGCGGCACACACAGCGCGGGGTGAGCTCGTATATGTTGGTTGGGTTGGGTTGGTTCCAGTTTCGTCAGGTCAAGTCGTCGTCTACGGTGAGGTCACCGGCGAGACCGAGCTAGCCGAGGTGACGATCGACTCTGGCAGCCGCGCGTGGAGATCGACGGGGACGACGTGGTTTATCCGCGTGGGACGCTGCTCCATTTGGTTCGTTACGGTCCTACGGGGACGCGGTTAGTGACTAACCGGGTCATTACTCAGGTCAATGGTTTTCTCTGAGTATGTGAGTGTTTATGCTACTAGATGTCCCTTTTGAATCTGCTGAAGATGTAACTGCGTGCAGATAAAATAAGAAAATAACGTATGATTAATTGAGTTATAATTATTTAAACCTGAAAAATAGATTTTATTTAAGTAACTTGTAGTTTTCGCATGACATGTATAATTAGATGACGTTTCGGACAAACAATTTGCAAAGAAAATAAACTACATTGGAGTAACTTTTATACTACTATGAAACAAGGAAAAAAAAGTGACTCCAAATGTAGCTCCAATCATAAATTTGCTTCAGTTGTAAAGAACAACCCAGGAAGTGAACATACCAAACATGGTTAAAATAAATATACCAACGTTGTAAAGAACATTAATCCATTCGTATACAAATATAATCAATTTCCTCATAGTTTGAACATAAATTAATGTTCAAAATGAAACAATTTGAGCCTAATCACATCACAACAGCACGACAAAGAGTTATGCAAAGACGAGGACAGGGTTATCATGCAAAGACGGGTGGATAATATAAGACGTGATGGACCACGTTTTGAGGCAAAGGTAAAAGGCATTGATCCAATGCTGGAAGGTCCCAACCGTGGCGACCTTGGCGAGCCCGACGAGCCACCTAGCAACGGTGGCCAGGGCCTGCGACTGCGTCGACCGGCCGGGCACTGCCGTCGAGAATGCCATGTCTCCGACGAGGAGGGCCAGCCCGAGCACGGCGGTGACGAGGTTGGCCAGGTCGAAGCACCTCTGCTCCGCCACGCCGTCCTGGAAGAAGCACCGGCCGCCGTCGTCGCAGGGGCAGCTGCTGAGGTAGGACGGCGAGACGATCAGCCCGTTGCCGGCGACGAGCAGCGCCAGCTGCGCCACCCGTAGGTCGCCCACCGGCTGCGCTCCCGGCGGCCCCGGCCAGATGAACGCCATGGTGGATCGGCGGACAGGGGAGAAACAACTAGAGGTTTTCGGGCTAGCTCCACAATGAAGTGGGCTAGACGATATGGGTTTCAAGTCTCACCTCTTCTCCTTCCCTAATATCTGCTCTGCTCGAATTGTTGGCTGTTGATGAGTTGCTTTGTGAAGTGGCAGAGGAGCTGTGGAGGCGCTCATTTATAAGCATCGCCATGAACGGTTTGGTTCCGCTTGGGATGGGGATCGGGGAGTTTTCCTGGCTGAGTAGACGCGTGGAACGGGTGTCGATCCGTTGGATTCGGTGGTTCGTGTCGGGTCGTCATGACGCGGCTAAGTTTCCGTCTCTGTGGCATCGCACCGGCGAGGCCCAAGTAAAGACCGTTCACTCTCGAGCAATGAAAATCTTAACTACTTAACAAATTTACAACTTATTGATGTGAAAAAAAACGAATGAATGAAAGAAATGCTTAACTCTAGTGCATATCCTAAACTTTGATTACATGCAGATGTGCTAGTCAATTTGATTATGTAACAACAATATATATATAGTTATGATCAAATAACCGATTGGTTGACAAGCCGATGTAATGGTACTTAGCCGATGTCGATAAGGCTTTAAATAATCGGCTATATGTTCAATGTATATTCCGATGCTTAGATAAGCAATGAAAGAACTTGAACAAATAATCCAAGAGTCGATGATGATATAATGAAGTAATGATCCAATCGGCTAAAATCAACTTGTATATAATCCTTATAAGCCAGTGCAATATTGAGACAACTCATCGGCTGAAAACCCTGATGCTACCTTTATCGTCAACCAAAGAGCAAGTTAGTTCTTACAATTCCAAGTACGACTAATGCAGTACTAAGTATAAAAGAAAGTATAAGATCTAAACAACCAAGCCTTTCATTGTTTTTCAGAGTGGTCATGTCTTAAATTTAACTAAGACAATAAAACCATCAACAATAAATTTAACATATTATATAAGCGGCTAACCCTCCAATGAAACATTAGCATGAACATATCAGCTTGACAAGACTTTGATTATTAACAACAATTTAGTAGGTAGAACCTAATCGATGCAACACGAGATTGCATATAATAATCTAATACTCAATGAGCCGATAAATTTGTCTAATATGATGGATCTAACAAATCTATTTAAAACAACATTGTGATTGTAGAGATATATAGGCTAAGACATAAAATCAGACCTAATCGAGACAGTCCCAACTAAACCGATGTGTCTCTAAACACAATGCTATTAAAATAGAATCGAAACATCAGGTAGGCAAATATATCGACCGAACTAGAACGATCTAAGAGATCGAAGCGATGTAGCCTTGAACAACACCAATGTAGCCGATATATTCACCAGGGCCAACGGAACATAGGGCTTACCCCTTCGCCGGAGATCGAAGTCAATGCAGCCCGCGTCAGGTGCTAAGTTCCGTCAGTGATAATAAATAAATACATTGGAAAAGAGGGTGGCGATACGCCGGGAGTAGTTATATTGATCGAGGATAGATCACAATGACCCTGTATATACATATTTATACTCATGGGTAGATACTAGTCCATATTGGACACGACGCATGTTTCCTAAATACAAAAGAAAATATACAAGTACTAATCGGATACTAGATAAAACTTTCTAAAGATAAAGGAAATTTACTAAATCCTACGTAATTAATAGATAGAATTAAACTGCCACGGCATAGTCTTCATGATTCTTTCTTGAACTCATACTCTTCTGGATAAGCTTTCCATCAGTTGATTGTGCTCTTTCCTTAACCGAATCCACTAAATAATTTTACCAAAAGTTGACGTTAACACAACTTTTCGTTCATCACTCATTTTTTGGTCCGTAAGTCCGATCCAACGATGACCTCCGTTCCACACACGCGAGTAACACATCGTGTAAGGGTGGATAAAGCACAAATTCAAAAATAAATACAAAATCCAATCGGACAATTCATCAAAAGAGAAAAGGAATATGAAGAATAATAAAAAAACGCACAAATTTTATCTTAAATCTTCGTCATCGCCTGATTCTCCCGCGGGAAGCCGCCGTCGCCGCCGGATCCACTCGTGGGAAGCCGCGGGAGGGCACCGCCACCACCGCCGCTCGCGGTAGGGAAGGGCGCTGCCCCACGCGGTCGCGGTGGGGGAAGGCAATGCCGCTACTCACAGGGAGGAGGGCACTGCGGCAACACGTGGTAGGGAAGGGCGCCGCCACGGCCGCTCACGGTGGAGGAATGTGCCACTGAGAGGAAGGAGAATGAATTAGGGTTTAGGATTCAACAGTGCAATGCTTTATCTAAATCACGAGTGATCCTAACCGTTCGATCGAATCCGGTGGCTCTCAGCGCTCCTACGCCGACTTGGGCCATGGCCACTTGGGCCCTGTTCACTTAACATGCCATGATGTGAAAAAGAGATATTTGAGCCGTCCTTCTAAATATGGGCCTAATTACGTTTTATTTATTCTCAATCGATTTAAACTGTTTCTGCATTAAAAATTGCTAAAATTTGAAATAGTTTTTTCTTCTCCAAATTAAACTATTTATAGCTAAATGGAGTAAAAAAATGTAATTATTTATTTGTCATGATATATAATTTAAATTTAAACTAAAAATTAATAATATTAATTATTTTTTAATTCTGTATGGACTCTAGATTCTTCTTCCAGTATTCCTATTTTTTTAATTCTGAAATTTTATTATTCCTAATTGTATTTCTATATGAACTCTAATCTCATCTATCAATATTTCTTATTTTTAAATTCCGAATTTAATTTCTTTTCTTAAATTGTATTCAACAAAAAAAATAAAAAATAGGAATACTTTGTATTATGTTGTATTACTTACATAGAGAGATTAGTCTATCCAGCTCAGGTAATTTTTTCCTTGCAAAAGATTTGTTCTATGCAGGTATTCGATCGGACACTACACATATATAACATGATTTTTTTAAAAAAAGGAAAAAAAGAGTCCTTGTCTTAAATGAGTTCTCCTTATTTTTTTATTATACTCTAATTAATATGAGAATTTCTAGTTCTTGGAGAGCTAACGTGGAGGCTAATTTTTTCTATTACTTTATTAAGTTAATAGGTTAATAGATAGATAGATCATTACCATAACATTAGTTTTTTTCCGTTCTAACGCACATGCATTTTTTATAGTAAGTAACAATATTTTTAAGGTAATAATAGAATCCGTTCCCACCTTTACTCTAAATAAGATTAAACCAATTATCATAAAATTTAGAGGACAAATAACTGCTAACTATAAAATTACAACTTGATTACAACAACTTGATTACAAATCCATTCTTCCTATATAATTGGAACCCACTAAGTGCAATGATTGCTATAAAGAAGATCTCTCAGCTAGCCACGTCATCAGAATCATCTCAGCCATTAGATCAACGTGTCTTTGACCATTAGATCAACTAACCTCCGATGCTAATAGAAATAAATCAGGCCTGATCAACTCCCCTACACAGAATGTGAGACAATGCAAGACACCTGCTGATTGTCGCACCTGAACCCATTCTGCGTGACGTGATATTGTCTCAAGACTAAATCATGGTTCTCGATGTTTTTAGTCATCAGAACATTTTGCATACATCTTCGCAGCCATCCAGTAGTATCTCAGTACAATAAAACACAAGTCAGTTTGGGAATATAGCTGGGTTGCTTTGCTCATTGAATCGCATATGTTCGATACACATTGAAATGAAAAATGGACGTTTAGGCACAATTTTATGTCAGCGTCATGAATCTGCCCCCTTTTTTCATGCAAGTTTGTTCACATCTTATGTCAACATTATGATCCATTTTATATATTTTTAGAAAATTTTCCACTATGCCCGGCGCAAAGCGCGGGGTATCAACTAGTAACTATTAAGAATACCGCCACCATAAGACATAGCTATGACTGGCGTCGTTATTTCATCCAACGGCTTATAAGTTGCTCCCTCTAACCTCCGTTTCCATAATATAGCGTAGTCGTTACAAGCAGTACAAGTGCTTTCGTTAACATTATGAGCCGATTAGCCCACCAGCAACTAAATAATTGTTTGTACAGAGACTGTAATATGCAATATTCATTGTACAGGTGTACACAGTACACCACCTCATGTTAATATCCATCTGATCCAGTCACTGAAATACATAGTGGTTTTGGTTTTTGGACGCAAAGAATGAAAGAATCACATCATATCAGCACGACAGAAGAGAGTTGCAAGGACGAGAAGCTAATTAGTATCTGATGCACAACATTTTCAGGCACAAGCAGAAAACATAGACCCAAAGCTGGAGGGTCCCAACCGTGGCGAGCTTGGCGAGGCTGACAATCCACCGCGCAGCAACAGTGACCGAGGCCACCTGCGGCCGGAACGCCGCCGCCGAGAAGAATGCCATCTGGCCGAGCACGAGGGCCAGCCCGAGCATGGCGGTGACGAGGTTGGCCAGGTGCAAGCACCTCTCCCCAGCGCCGTCGACGAAGCACGGGCCGTCGTCGTCGCAGCAGCGGCGGAGGTAGGACGACGGCGAGATGAACCCGTTGCCGGCGACGAGCAGCGCCAACTTCGCCACCTGCAGGTCGCCCACCGGCTGCGCTCCCGGCGGCCCAGGCCAGAAGAAGGAGGCCATGGTGGATCGGCCAGGAACGGAGACTACTCTGCTCTACTTCTTTTAATAATGAAAAGTTGTAAAACCCGGCTTCTACACCAACGGAGTGTACGATCTGCTATCTGTTCAAAGCTTCAAATTGTTGGCTGTCGAGTTAAGTTGCTTGTGAAGTGGCAGCGGAGGCGCTCGTTTATATGCATCACATATGTAGGGTTTTGGTTCGCTTGGGAGTTGGGAATCGGCGAGTTTTCCTGCCCGCGTAGACGCGTGGAACGGGTGCCGATCCGTTGCGCGGTGGTTCGTGTCAGGTCGTCGCGTATGTAAATGTTTGGAGAGGCCCTCGTTATGCGCTACAGGTTTCCATCTCTGTGGCTGTGTGTCATCGCACCGGCGAGTGAGTTAAACAAACTTCCGCATTCTATTCTAGTACTACAAATTTACGAATGAGTGTAAAATTTAATATTAGGTTTATTTAATATATAACACTATTTAGTTCATGAAAAATTTTATAATTCTTGAGAAATTAGCTAAAGGTACTAAGATTTTAGACTAAAAATTTTGGTACTTCGAGATAACTAATAACTGAAGATACCAAATTTTACACTAGAAAATATAATATCTCCTATTACCATATGAAGGACACCCTTAGTTCATAAAAAAAATTGGAGGGAGGTTACCCGTGCGTTGCACCATGGGTTGGATTTTGGGAGATTTTCTTTAAGCGGTTCATTTAAAATGAGAGTGAGCGTTTTTTTAAGAAGGAAGAGTATGGTTATGCTTTTAAAGTAGTTAAAAAATACATATAATTATGATGCTCCATATAACATACATACCTAAACATAATAATAGCATTCTAGTTACTAATTAATAGCACTTGTCAACAACTAATCTTACCATTTTAATTACTAATTAATAGCAAAACATGCTAATATCATTAATCATATTCTAATCAACTCACTAATCATGTACTAATCAACATCCTAAAGAAGGTGGATGGCTTCATCCGCCCAAAAAACCGGATCCCTTCATCCAGTATGTTGAGTAAATATTTCCTTTTCTAGACCGCCCCATCCACACTGTTCTTAGGGTGGATCTAGCATGGGGTTAACGGGTCTCGAGCCCCCACTACTGGCTCGAATACTATGGGAACCCCCACTAAATTTTTTAGCTATATGTAGATGGAAAGAAAGGCTATAACTTTATCTAGTTTGTTTAGACTCTCCCGCTATATCTTCCTAATCCGCTACTACCTGCCCTCTAACTAAACACCCCAATAAAATGGATAGCCATCTCCCATCTAGTCCCATTTACCTAACCAAACACACCATTAGACTCATGAAAATTTATTTATAGAATAAAAAGTCAAGAAACACAATGCATGATGAGCTATGATTACATCTCCCTCGGGAATAATAACAAGTCCTTTTTTAACAGGACAGCCAAACTTTTGATATACATGGGGAAATATTAGAACAACTGAGCATGGCTGGGAAATTGTCTTGCAGATTTTGCCATGTTATCTGTCAGTGTGTTAATTTCTCAGGAGATCCATTGTGCGTGTGTTTAGTTGGGGAAAAAGAAATTTTTGGGTGTCACATCGAACGTTTGACCGGATGTCGGAAGGGGTTTTCGGATACGGATGAAAAAACTAATTTCAGAACTCGCCTGGAAACCGTTTGACGAATCTTTTGATACTAATTAAGCCGTCATTAGCACATGTGGGTTACACTTATAGCTAATCATAGACTAATTAGGCTTAAAAGGTTCGTCTCGCGATTTCCCCCATAACTGTGCAATTAGTTTTTCTTTTTATCTATATTTAATACTTCATGCATATATCTAAAGATTTGATGTGATATTTTTGGGAAAAATTTTTGGGGAACTAGACGGGCCCTGAATCTTGTGATCCTCGCCAGTTGCTCCAGCCGCGCCACCGGTGGGTGGGTCGCCCATCTTGGTCAGCGGCCCCGGCCAAGATGAAGTCCAGGTGACCAGGTCCACAGTGTAATCGGACATTCGGGCACTCTGAACCGTACTCTCTGCTTCAACTTGTTGCTCGCGTGTAGCAGCTGGAACCGGTCGTTCTGGTTCACTGGGGTCGTCGGAACGCGGCTAAGTTTCCGTCCCGCGGTGCCCGGGAGAGCCGAGTCGGGAGTCGCGGGAGCAAAAAGTTTCGTTTAGTCGCTAGTACTTGGTTCGTTTTGGAGACGCTCGCTCGTAGCCACTTATTTGGGTTTTTTTCCAGTTTGTGTGTTGGCGCGTCCCACGCACCGGGAGCAATCAATCGCACCATTCTGGATTCTGGACCTGTTCAATCGCCGGTGCTGGGTTGTACTGAAGACCCCGGGTTCTTAAGGGCAGGGTTTCCCATTCGTTTTGACCGGGGTTACTGCACCCCTGCCGTAGGACGATTACCGCGGTAATCGCACGTTAACCACACAAAAATCGTGTAGAACCTCTTTTTTTTTCATGCAGAACCTTTTCTAAGTAAATTTCACATGACTACATTTTCAGTTGTTCAAGTTGTAGAAAATTACATATATTTTAACACTTAACACTTAACTACATATATTTTGATATTAAAGTTTCATAAAACTACACTATTAGAGAATGGATCCACCCGCGAGATGATGTGCGGTTGTTTCACCTAGGATGCGAACTTGAGTGCTTCATCCGAGGTCGAACATTCACGATGCCACGTCCGCATTGTAAATATATGTAGATAAACAATCACGTCGTCTTGCAGGTGGATTCGTTCGTTGATAGTATAGTTTTGTGAAACTTCAATACTAAAATATATGTAGTTAAGTGATAAGTGTTAAAATATGTACATTGTTATACAAGTTGGACAATAAAACATGTAGTTTTGTGAATTTTACTCTTCTTTTTAAGAGAGAGGAAATTTTAAGCACAAAATCAACCGTTCAAAACCATGAAAAGGAATAAGCCTAGCTACTTCTAAAGAGCAATTTTACGGTCCTTGAGAATGTACCATGAGGTACCACTTTTTCAATTGTAAATTTGGTAAATTTTGCACTAAATTTTTGGTACATCTTGGTACCTTCTCAAGAACCGTAGAATTACTCCTTCTAAAAACACTAAAGGAAGGGAAAAGTAGAAGATTAAGAAAATACGTAAAACAATATGAGTCATTAGAGTATAATTAATTGAGTATTAATTATTTCAAAAGTGAAAAATGGATAATACCATATTTAAATCCACTTTCCTATATATTTTTTTAAAAAAATACCTTTTAACCGTTCAATATCTGCGCACGCGAAAAACGATGCACTATTTTTTCTCACGGTGCTTCAAATGAAAGCAGCCTTAGGCTACAATACTATGAAACTGTCATGTAAGGTATTTGGTAGAGTTTTATTTTTATCTAAGTTCAAACATTTTTTTTCATGTAATTTAGTAAGTTTTTATTAGTTATAAGTTTATCTCATGCAGTTTTGTAATTCTTTTTATAGGTTAGAATAGTTTATTGTTTAATCTTTTAGGAGAAATTGCATAAATCATTATAATTGTCACCCTGTTTTGAGATTCCATCGCATAACCCATTGTGTTGGAAAAACCACTCTACCCTCGCCCTCTCCCTGACACATGAGTAACTGATTCGGTCCATTTTTTACTTGAATCCCGGCGGACCATATCAACTAAGCCAAGCTAGGTAGTGTGGTTTGTGGTGAGTCCGACTTAAGCATTTGGGTAATTTTGGCCTCACAATATTTGATGGGTGGGCTTTTGCGACAAAATAGGTTATGGGGTGGTTTATGTAATTTTGTCAATCTTTTAGTAGAAACAGATTTTGTTTGCATAAGTAGGTATTGATAACAACCAGTGGATTATATCTAAGAGGTGAGAATTGTGATTAAAGTTTTTGAAAATTTTCCATGTGCTTAAAATCTAGACACTCCCATAATTTATAACGGAGTTAGCATAGAACTACATATTTAGCCATAATATAACAAAGCGGCAAATTTAGCACTAATTTTATTTGCCAAACAACGTATATTTTAGAAGTTTTACTAGGATAACTATGGCATGATTTAACCTTTAAAATATGTGGATTTACATATTGTTTTTAAATTCATAGTTTTACATTGCTGTGCAAATATTGCTTTTTGTTTGCCATTCCCTTCTAACCTACATGTCATATTCTACCTGTCATATCATGGAGCATATACTTCAATCATCGAATAGAAAAACCGATAATTTGCCCTGAGAAAAAGTGGAAAGCTAACAGCGAAACTTATATTGTCCGAAAGGCGAAAGTGTTCGCTGACAGGAACGCGCCACAAGCGTTCGCTCCCACATTAGCATTCCCGAGACATGGACGCCGTGCGCACGGTTTCCTGGTTCCGAAGAGGGATTCTAATCATCAAAATGGATGTATTACATGTTAACATAGTTATTAAATTCGATTATAGAAATCGATTTCTTCAAGTTATATAAAAATAATAAATTAAATTTTAATTAATATACGCAAATGAACATTGAATGCCATTCTCGCATTGAAGTTCATCAATCTTTTTACAACGTGAATAAAAAAGCCTCAAGAAAAACAAAGGAGAAATGGCCTTCGGTTCCTCGCCTCATTGTTTCAGCCTCACGAGCTTGATAAAGATGCAGAAGTCATGCGCGAACGCGGTCACCGCGATGGTCTCCGTGAACCTGGTCAGGTGTTCGACCATCACCTGGACAAGCGGCGACACGGCGGCGAGCGGCGGCATCACCACCACCGCGACGCCGCCGACGACCATGCCGAGGAAGAGCGCCGCGCAGTTGAGCCACAGCGCCCTCCCCTCCACCCTGACGTCGGGGCAGTACTGCTCGCCGCCGGCGCCGCACTGCAGCGACACCAGCAGCATCAGCCCGGCGACGGCCACCGACACCGCGCACTTGGCGGCGCGCGCCGGCTCGGCGGAGTTGTCGGCGAGGAGGTCCCGCGCCATCGGCGGCAGCGCGAAGGGGACGTACCTGGACAGGAGCGCGATGATTGCGAAGGCGAGGAAGAACGGCACGTCCATTGATTGTTGCTAATTAAATCTAGAACTTAATTAGCAGCTTAGCTCATAGTAATATATATCAGATCGATCGAGTTCTTGATGCAAGATGCAATCGCGTAGGGTAGAAGAGATGGCGAGGCATGAGTGGACTTGGACACGGTCGTCGTCGTCGTCGCCGCGATGGAGCTTTCATCTGTGGCATGCAGCCTCGCAGCAAGCTCGCCGGTTTGGTTGGTGTCATATAATATGGTGTACAGTGTAGACTATGCTTTGAAACTTTTTTTGCTGCTGAAAAAGTTACTGTGATTAATTATCAGTAATTGCTAATTAATTAATGTTGCGTTGCATCTGATTTGTCACACTATATACGACTGAAACAGCAAATTGACTTGAATGCGATTTGCTAAATGGTGAATCGAGCGTTGACCTCGACAGTTGACTCTCAACGTAACGCGGATGAAGTTAAAGAACTCGTCACAGTACATGATGCAATCTGAAGAGGATAAATGATTGGGCCTCAATTAGTGCACGCCATGGACTAAGCCTGCACATCGCACTTTAAATTAAGTATATTATTCCAACTTACTTCCAAACTACTCCCTATATCTCGAAATGAGTCCAACTCTAGGGATGCATTACCATGTTTAAATTCATCCCTAGAGTTCGACTTTTTTTTGATAGAGAGAATATTTAATGTGTGATATGATATTAAGCAAAAATGAATCGAGTACGGCCGCTTGGAGGGGAGGTGGCATGTCGAATTGTGGATGCCACATAGTAGGTTTGGTGGTGCAAAGATCATGTCCATTTGATAGACTGTTCAGTAGATTATTGTCACACCCCAATTCGGCACTGCCATACAACGGCACCTGACAGGAGCGTGTCGTAGAAAAAACGGCGTGAACCGCTTCTTACGAATCCGCGATTACAGTACCAGTCCCAGGACATAGTGCTGGTACCCACGATGAAAAATATGAATCATTGCAATCCTTAAAATAAATAAAGGACTTATTTACCTTAACTTAGGTTGCAGCTCAGAACAGCCCGAGAATGCAACCGACGACGCGGACGAGGAAAACACCAACAACAGCAGCAGCAGCGGAACCAACGGACTAACACCCAACACCACAGGCGACGGCTGGGAACCAGGACGAAACCCTAATCTTCACTTCACTTTATCTTCTCTTCAGGGCGGAGGAACTATATATATTTATATAGAGCAAGGGTGAGTACTTTCGTACTCAGCAAGTCACGGGAATTTAGGTGTTTGATGCAAGCTTGGAAGAGAGGCAAGGTTGTTTTGGTAAATCTTTTGTTTGAAATCATTTTGAAATCACTAAGTGATTTATTTCTTTTTAAGTTCGGGTCGAAAAGAGACTTGCGTATCAAATTTCAACAACTCAATTGATAATGTACCAACCTCCCGGGTCAGATCATTACTTCTCGGCTCCCAGAGCCATTTCACTTGATTAAATCGGCTCCCAGAGCCTTTTTCATTTTCTTGGACTCCCAGAGTCCAGCTGCCCAGCAGCACAACAATCCGCTTCCACTCGGGAAGCCTAGTCTATGATGCCCGCAGACATCCCGAATCACATAGATTCGTTTCTGACCACTCAGGTCATCCATCTGCCACATAGGCTGATTCTGGTTACGATTCCCACACCACAACAACTTTTCACCAAGCACAAGCAAACAAATCTACGCAACGGGAACCACCTTACATCCGCCCATTACCGTGGGCACGGCTGTTCGAACAGTAAGTTAACCTCTGCAGAGGGGTACACTTTACCCATAAGATACGAACTTATTCCAAACACCCATCGGTATCGGAGGTTCGCAACAAAGCCTTTCCCAAGCCGACCCAGGGTTACCTCATGCCACATAGAAGAATCAAATCCTCACATAAATATAGGCCATTTTAGTTTTCACAAATCAAACTCCAACCACCTTGATCGGTAATCTGGCAAGCTTCGCGTTCTTGCCTTACCAGGAACCCGGGTTGGCTCCAACTGACCCCGCCCCGGCGTTCCCAACTATTGGCATGCGAGGTTTCCCTGAACCGACTAGTTACTTAGCTAGGGTGTCCCATACCACCTTGTGGTTGCACTTTGTTATGCTTGATGAGTTTCACACAGGAATCGGTCCTTATATGCGAATACGGGACAGCGCCACGCAGGCACCACCCCCGCATCGCGAGTTTTCACAATTCATTTTATTTTTAAACACACCGACACCATATGTCGGGTTTTCAAGGCTTCTCAAACCCATTTCCCAATTTTTCGACAATCAACGGTGTATATGAGGTATTAGGTATACGCGCTCAGAGAGCACGGATACCGAGGTACCACAAGAGTGGAGCGACAAAGAATTAGGGTAGTACAGCCTACAGGAATTTGTGCGACTACTGGGTAGGTCCATCGGATTGGCACGCAAACCGAGGCCAAGCAAGTTAAGTGTGTGATTCTACTAATGCAAGTTGAAAACAAAACAATAATGAGTTTCCAATTATAGGAGCAAATGATCAAACGGTGACTTGCCTTGCTCAAGGTCTTCACGAAGCTTCACGAATCTTCGAGAAATCCCACGATCGACAAAAATCCGGTAACCGCAACTATACGCAAACAATCAAAACCTAAACAAAAGACCAAGAAAAGGATCCTATTTAGACTAAATAATAGTGCCATTAAATAGATCTCGATTTTACGGGAATACTGGAAGTGGAACGGGGTTAATCAGAATTACGGATCGGGAGATATGAATTTTGGGAGTTTAATTGGAATTTCTGGACAAGGAAATGATTTGTCGAAATTTTTTTGGAATGCGGGCAATGATTTATGAATTTTATGGAAAAGAGTATTCTCAAGAATATTCTTTTATCACTCATTGACATGTGGGACCAACATATGGTGAGAGAGAGGTGAATTGGGAGGGAGCAGATATAGACTTTTGGTCACTGTGTTTGGGAAAGGAGCAAAGATGGACTTTAGCTTTTGGGTGGGGGTACTGGGCTCGGCATGAGGGAGTATAAGTGGACTTTGGTCGATTGGACCGGGGGAGCAGCGCAGCCCAACGGCTGGCGAGGCCGAGAGGGGGGGGGGCTGGCTGACGGGGCGTCAGCTTGACCCGGTCAAGCCCACGTGGACAGCCACGTTGGATGGAGGAAAGGGAGGGGAGGCCGGGCGGCCGATCTGACGGCTGGCGGCGAGCGGTGCATACCGGCGAGCGGCGGCGAACCGGGAGGGGCGGCGTGCACCGGAAGCAAGCGGGGATCAAGGGGAGCTAATTCAACGGTGCGGATGAGGGAGAGGCGGCGCGGCGGCGGCTGGCGACGGCGGCCGTGCGGCGGCGGGATGGGTGGCACGGCGCGGGCGCGGCCGCGGCGGCGCACCGGGGAGGCTCGAGAGGGCTCGGGGGTGGTGGCGGCGCCGGGAATCGGCGAGAGACCGGCCGGCGGCGGCGCGCGACGGCGCACGGCGGCGGCGGAAGCAGAGCTACGGCGGGGCGGCACAACACTGAGTGGGGCGTCGCCGGGAAAACAGAGAGGGGGCGCGAGAAGTTACGGGAGGACGACGACGAGCTGGTTAGACGAGAGAGAAGGGCCGACGACGGCGCGCGACTGCTCGGTGGCGGACGCAGCACCGCGTGTGGTACGAGGAGGAAGAAGGCGGCGATGCGGAAACAGAGCGCACGGCGAGCTACGCGAGTGCGGGGACAGCGAAAAAGGAAGCCGAGGAGCTCACCGACGGGAGGAACGGTGTCGGCGGCGAGTTGGGGATAGGAAGGGATGGAAGGCGGAGGGTAGCACGCGACCGAGCGGCGGCGCACGGCGGATGACGCCGAGGCGGCGCGGCGTCGAGGCGTGTGCGCCGGGGAAGGAGAGATGGAGTGCGGCGATGGGGCGGCGCAGAGCTCCTCGTCGACTCCTCGTGCGCACGTCGGCACGCGCGACGGCGGAGGAAGGGCGACAATGGCGCGGCGGCAGAGGGAAGTAAAACGGGAAGAAAAGAGGGGGAGCTCGGGCTTGGGTTTTATAGGTGAGGAGGAGAGGTCGGTTTAGAGGAGGGAAACCGACCTTGGCGGTTGAGCGCTCGGCTGGCGCTCGGCGGGCGGTCACGAGCGGGAGCGGCGTTTTCGTGGGCTGCGCGAAACGTGGCGACGGCGAGGATGCAAAGGGGCGGTGGAGGCGGTGGATCGTGCGGCGGGAATTGAATCACGGGCGCGGGAGCATCGGCGTGGCGCGGTCAAGGTGGGGGCACAGGCGTGGCAGGACGTTGTCGGCGTCCTCTGCTTCCGCGCGCAAGAAGACAAGGGCGAGAGGAGAGAGGCCGGGTTTAGAAGGGAAAAAGTGAGGGAGGACGGTGGAAAGGGAAGCCTCTCCCTTCCGTTTTGGGCCGCGGGCAGGCGAGGCGCGTGGGAGCGGCGTCCTTGCCAGTCGGCCATGCGCGCGAGAAACGGCAGCGCGGTTGGGATTTTGGGCGGCGTCGGCGGGAGTCAATGAGAGAGAGAGAGAGAGATAGAGGGTGAGAGAGAGCGAGGAAGAAGGAGAGAGCGAGCGCACACGCGCAACGCACGTGCGAGGGGGAGGAGGAGGAGCGGCTGAGAGGAGATGGGCCGAGGAGAAAACGGCCCACAAAAATTCGAGGGAGGCAAAATAGACTTTTTCGGAGGAGATTAATTCGAAGAGAATTTGAACTTGGAATTTGACTTAGATTTCGGAATTGGGATCTGGATGAGAGGAAGGAGTCGACGGAGGATTCAAGATGGGGTTTTGGATATTTTGGATCTGGGGAAGTATTCGGCGATGATTCAAAGAGAGGGATAGAATTTCAGAGTTTGATTTGGAGACATGAGTCGGAAGAGGAATTTCGAGGAGGCAATTTTTGATGGTGACGAGAGGGATCAAGGACGGATTTGAATTGAGATCTTGGCACAACTTAGATTCGCACACAAAGAACGGAAATTTTCGCATATAAAATTTTGCCGAATTAGTTTTTAACGTCTCACGAAAAGCGGAGCGTTACAATTATCCGGATTATCTACTTATTTACAAAAATAAATCAAACATATTTAAAAATAGCATTAAAATGTTATATATAAGTAGAAGAAAGTTTTTTTAAGAAAATATTTTTCAAAGCGCAAAAACAAATAATCCAACGAATATTTTTTTTAAAAAACGAGGCACGAGTTTTTCTTATATTGGGGCAATTTTTGGGTTCCTTTTGAGTTCTTCAAGACTAAATGGAACCTCCATGATACACCAGTGATTTTCATGATACATCGATCCCCATATGATAACAATAAAAACATACTCAAAAGCTTGTGGGTTTGTTTGCCACAATCTGACCATTTCTGAACAGTGCAGAGTCCATTGCCACAGTTATAGACTTACATTTTTTTTGCACTAAATGTGCTCTATTTGTCACTCTTATCTTCTAGCCAAAATATATTTTCTTAAGTGAACCGTATGAAAGGATCCTACAATATTACTACAGTATATAAGTAGTTATGTAGTATTTACATGTAAAAAGTGTAAAATCTCCCACAAATACATAATCAATTTTACTATCATAGCATCCGAAGTGCTAGGGTATTCTAATCCTAGTTTTTAATCCTAAATGGTTTGAAGAAGAGTAAATGGCACCCACGGTACAACAACTTAGCGGGTGGGTGCGATATAGTGAAAAACTTGAGAATTGAACGTTCGAGTGCAGCAACTTGACAAGTGGGTGCGCATTCTAGTATAAGAACTTGGCAATTTACTATTTTGTTGAATCAACTTAGCTAAGCATATGCTAGATGAGTTTTTTTCATTATGTCAATATGCCATTACATAGCAACTCTACAGATATTATCTTATAATATTGAATTTAATCTTTAAGAATTATACTGCCCATCCAATTTACATCCAATTACCTTTAAGAATTTTTGTTTTCTTCACCTTCCCAAAATCTCAACCAAAATATAATAATTTCTACATCCAGTTTAATTGACTTTCGGTGGTAAAAATATAAATATACTTATATGCAAATCCACGCTAGTATATTGTCAAAATAAGTACTTAAAATTGAATATGTATAAAAAAAGTGCTCCAAATAATTAAGTTGTCACATAACTTCTTAACTTATTGTATTAAAATCGTATATATCTTGTAAGTTATTGCATTTATGCGATCACTTATAAAGTTCTTGTACTAAATTGCACTTACCTATCAAGTTGTTACACCAGAACGCTCATTTCTTAAGTTCTTGTATCAAATTACACCCACTTGCCAAGTTGATGCACCGTGTGTGCAATTTACTCTTTGAAGAATTTGGGATTTGGCTTGAGTGCAGTGAGTCCAAAATAAAGCATATTGCTTTTGTTGTTTCTTGTTTAGGATCCTAACAAGAAGGCACCGGGGTATGATGCATTTGTTACTACTGGATGGTCTAGTTGGAACAAAAAGTTTGGATCAAATAATCATGTGGGGGATGTCAATAGTGCTCATAACCAATCAAACGAGAGATTGTGATGCCTTGTTGTCACAAGACCAGCACATTTATGTTGCACTGAAAAGACAATGTGATACTGACAAGATTCAATGTTGCTCGATTGTTATTGAAGCAAGGGTTGCCTTTTCAGGTCACGACGAATCTGTATCATCCATGAATAAAGGGAATTTCAAGGAATTTCACGACTATACAGCTCAACGCAATCTAGCACTAGTATGGTGACAACTGACAACACATAATGCTCCTGGTAATAATCTGATGGTGTCTTTAGAGACTCAAAACAATATAGTTCACTGTTTTGCAGCTGAAATGTTCTATTCTTGATAAAATTGGGCATGATGTATTTTGCTTGCTAGTTGATGAGTTGAGGGATGTATCTTGCAAAGAAAAAATGGCAATGGTTATGCGATATGTAGACAAACAAGAATTTGTTAAAGAGAGATTTGTCGGCCTTGTTCATGTTAAAGAGACCGATGGAGCCAAATCTCTTAGCTCACTGTTTTGGTGTTTCTCTTAAACATCTCAACGCACAAAGAAACACGGTGTACAAGAACAAGAACATTTTTCTTCGCTATCTTTTCTTATCTTCGTAAGCCTTGAGTGAACCAATGACCTCCTCCGTGGCGCTTGTGTTCATGCTCCCAAAGAATGTTAGACAATATGGTTTAGATATGCATGGTTGAGTTTTATCTCTCTAAACCTAGATCCTTATCCTCCCGATTCTGTTGCTATAACTCGGTAGAGTGGTTATGGACAGGCATATATATGTACGCACTCCGTGATTAATCCAATCTACGTTGAGTTCCTTCGTTTCATATGGTATCAGATACGGTATCGCTTCCGCTCCACACCTAAACCCTATCACTGCTTCCCTATGGCGCCCGAAAACACATCGACGGTGCCCATTCCCGATGCAACCTCCGCTGCGATCGACGAGGCTGTCAAAGCCGTCGCCGACGCCGTGCGTAACTCCTTCACCCCCTCCTCCGGCTCTGACGTCGACCCCACCACTGGAGAAGCGGTCGTCGCCGCCGCTGCTCGGCGCGCATCCAAGGCCGCCCACGACGCGCTCTCCACTGCCCTCGCGTCCTTCCTCTCCACCACGTCTTCGTCGGCCATGTCAACCTCGGATGGTGCCCCGCGCATCCCTGCCTCCACCGCGCCGGCCACTACCGCCCCGGCGTCCACCGCTCCTTTCTCTGTTCCCCCCGGCGCTCCATCTATACCACCGGCGCTGGAACAACTCTTCACCGCGGCACGTCTCGCTACTGGACTAGGCGCCTGCGGCAACTACGACGACACGGCGCCCATCTTCCCGGCTTCCCCGGTGACTTCATCCCTATCGCGCCAACTCGTCCCGCCGCACCACCTCTCAACAACGAGGCCCGCAACGCCCTGCACGCGCAGGCTGTTGGTGTACTGAACGTCAAGGCGCTCGTCCCCATCACCCTTGACGTCGGCGCCACCAACTTCACAAGATGGCGCGGCCTCTTCCTCGTGGCCCTTGGCAAATACGCCTTGACGGATCACGTTATCTCCGACAACTACTTTCCCGATCGCGCCGACTGGCTCCAGATGGATTGTGTCGTACTTGGGTGGCTCTACAGCTCCATCTCCGCTGATCTCCTTCAAGAGGTGATGACCCACGTCGCCACTGCCCGGTCGGTGTCGCGCGCTCTCGAGCTCCAATTCCTGGGCAACAGCGAACGCCGTGCTCTCACCCTCGAGACCGAGTTCCGCATGCTACATCAAGGCGACCTCTCCATCACAGACTATTGCTGCAAGATGAAGGCCATGGCGGACACTCTCGGCGACCTCGGCTATCCCGTTCGGGATCGCTCTCTCGTCCTCGCCACACTAAACGGTTTGAATTGCAAATATGATCATATGCAAACCCTAATCACCATGCAGCGTCCGTTCCCGAGCTTCGCCGACATGCGCTCTCAGCTCTTGCTCGAGGAGCTCTCCAAGGCCGGACGTCCCACCAGCTCCTCCACCGTCCTGCTTGCGGGTGCCTCCAAGCCGGCTAACAACGTCAACCCGGCATACTCTACCAGGTTTGGCGCCGGGAACCAAGGCGGCGGAAACGGATCTACCGGCGGTGGGAACGGCAACTCCCGCAATCGCCGGCGTCGCGGCGGCGGCGGTAGCGGCAGCGGCAACAATGGCGGCAACACCGGCGCCAGCGTCGGCACCAACCAAGGCGGCACTGCACCACGCCCTCCACGGAACCAGGCCGGCGCGTGGCCCACTCCCCACAATCCGTAGGTCGGCACAATTCACATGTGGCCGGGCCCACTGGGTCGTGGTGTTCTTGGACCAAGACCAGCCGGGGCTCCCTTCGTTGCACTGGCCGGACCGACTGGCGGCCCACCACCGGCTCTCCAAGCCTCGCCGGCCTATCCAACACAGTGGCTGGGAGGGCCACCTCCTTACCAGGTCGCGCCGGCTCCATCTGGCCCAAGCCAGCCAGCCACCCTTGCTTGGCCGGCGCCCACAAGATGGTTTCAAGGAGCTCCTTCGCAATGCGATCAAGCCTCCCTCGCTGGCGCATTCAACACTGCCACTCTCCAACAGTCGTCCTCGAATGATTGGTATATGGATACAGGTGCCACTGCACACATGACCTCTGACGCCGGTATCCTCTCCTTTACCCACCCTCCCACTTCCCGCGACCCTTCCCATATAATTGTTGGCAATGGCTCTTCTATTCCTATTACCTCTGTCGGTCATACTAACATACAACATAAACATAGCACCTTTACTCTTAGAGATATCTTGTGTTCTCCTGCCATCATTAAGAACCTTATATCTGTTCGTCATTTTGTCGTTGATAATTGGTGCTCTGTCGAATTTGACCCCTTTGGCTTTACTGTGAAGGATCTACATACCAGGACCGTGATCGCCAAATACAATAGCTCCGGCCCGCTGTATGCCCTCCACCATGCCTTGCCTGCACCTCCTTCGTCATCTCCACCGGCCGCCTACACTGCTACCACTACCTCCGGCACCTTGTGGCATCGTCGTCTCGGTCATCTTGGCTTAGACGCCCTCGCTCGCCTCAGCACCATCATTCTCGTCTCCAAAGATGGGCTCTCTGGCCTGTGCCACGCCTGCCAGCTTGGCCGCCACATCCGCCTTCCTTATACCACTTCCTTTACTAGAGCTTCTGCCAATTTCGAACTTCTATATTGTGATTTGTGGATATCTCCAGTTGTTAGCGTTTCGGGTTACAAATATTATCTAGTTATTCTTGATGATTGTTCTCACTTTGTGTGAACCTTTCCCCTGCGCTTCAAGTCTGACATGTTTACCACGCTATCACACTTCTTTGCCTATGTCAAAACCCAATTCTCCACCAACATTTGCAGCATCCAGTGCGACAACGGCCGCGAGTTCGACAACATTTCGGCCCGCACCTTCTTCCTCACCAACGGTGTCACCATGCGGATGTCTTGCCCCCACATGTCTCCCCAAAACGGTAAAGCCGAGCGCATCCTTCGTTCCATTAACAACATTGTGCGCTCCCTCCTTTTTCAGGCTAGCCTTCCCGGCACCTTTTAGGTTGAGGCCCTTCACACAGCCACCTACCTTATCAACAGACACCCCACCAAGACGCTTCAACACCACACCCCATTGTTTGCCCTCTATGGTGTACACCCCTCCTATGCACATCTTCGCGTATTCGGTTGCAAGTGCTATCCTCACCTTTCCGCCATAGCCCCACATAAGCTCTCGCCCCGATCCACCATGTGCATCTTTCTTGGCTATCCACTACACCATAAAGGATATCGGTGTCTTGACCCTTCCACCAATAGGGTCATCATTTCACATCATGTTGTATTTGATGAGCATTCTTTTGCATATGCTAACATTTCTTCTCCAAGCAGTGCTGATGAGCTCGACTTTTTGGAGGATTTTCTGCTCCTACACAGGCACCAATTGGAAGAAGACACGCTGTGCCTGGCGCTGGCGCCAGCTCCCCTGCTGCACCATCCTCACCGGCCGCCAGCCCACTCACGACAGCTTCCGGCCCGTCAAGCATCGCCAGGCCGCCTCCCCCAACCCGTCAGCACAAAGCGGGTTGGCCGACTCCCCTGGGTTGGTCCACTGTCGCGTCCCAAAGCGACCCTAAAATATATCCTTTAAATTATGCTTAGAATAATTAAAATCCGTGTGAAAGCCTCCAACAATTAAAATGTGCAAAGTTAAAAGCCAAATAAGGCTTAGAGGATTTTTGTAAATTTCCTAAAATCCTAAAATGCGTAAATAAATTTTAGTGGAATTTTCAGAGCACAAATAATAATTATTAAGAAATAAACAAAGTTGAAAAGGTTTTATAAAAAGAAAAACCCTAAAAATCCCCCTTCCCTCTCTTGGGCCGAATCCGGCCCATCTCCCTCCCCCTCTCTCCTCTCCCCCGCGGCCCATCCGGCCTCTCTCCGCGCGCGCGCCGCTGACGGGCGGGCCCGCTCACCACCCTCGCTGACGGGTGGGGCCCACCCGTCATCCCCTTCCTCCCGCCGCTCCCGCCGCCTCCCCCGCGCCCTAGCGCCGCCGCCGCCGCGAATCCCGCCGCCTCCCGCCGTCCCCGCGTGCAATAAAGTGGGGGAAATCACTCCCCGTGATCCCCTCTCCCTTTCCCCCCATTTTTCCCTCTCTCTCTAGCGTTCAAACGGGCGGATTTGCCCCCGCAAATCTCGCCGGCGCCATTGATGGTGGCCGGACCTCCCGCGCCGGTTTCCTTCCCCTCCGGCCGCTCTCTCCCCCTTCCAACCCTATTTAAACCCTTCCCGCGCCTCCCTCGCCCGTTTCCGCCCCTTGCCGCACCGTCTCCCCGCCGGAATCGAGCTCACGCCGTCGCCCTCTCTCTCCTCCGTGGCCGACGACCTCCGGCCGGCCTTCTCCGCTCGCCGGGACCGTCTCCCGCCCCGGCGTCGCCTCCTCCGGCTTCGCCGCACCGCCGTCGACCCCGTCCACCCCTCGCCGAGTCCGCCGACCGCCGGAACGCCGTCGACCCCGTCGACCCGAGCCGTGCCGCCGTCTTCCTCCGCTCCGGCCGCCTTTTTCGTCGTCACCGTCGACCTAGGGTGAGCCGTGGACCACCACCTCTTTTCCCCCTTCCCTTCCCCTCTCTCGGCCGCCGCTCCGCCGTGCCTATGGCCGCCGCCGGCGACCATAGGGGCGCGGGCACCGCCTCCCGCCGGCCGCGCCGAGTGGCCGCCTTCGGGCGCGCCGATTGGCCGCCGCGTGGGGCCCGGCCGTCAGCCGCCCACGCCCTCGGGTGCGGCTGACGCGTGGGGCCCGCGGCGCCGGCCGGTGCGAGCCCGGGTGCGCCCGGTCCACCGTGGACCATGAGGCTGCCGCGTGGGCCCCACTCCCGTGGTCCCGGTCCGCGCGCCTCCTCCCCTCGGCTGACGCAATAAACCCTTTTTAAATTAAAATTTAAATGAAGAAATTCGCAAATATTCATTTAAATAGCATATAAACTTCAAATGGCCATAACTTGGCCATTTGAACTCGGAATTGGTCCGTTCAAGTCTCTAATTTTTCCTTAAGAAGTCAAGAACCCATTTTTGTGCTTTGTTCCTACTTGTTATATGGAGTTTATTGGAGTAAAAGCACTTTTATTTTCCGTTGGTCGTGTATACGTTGCAGCTTCGGAAGATCCACTCTTCGTGGAGGTTGAAGCCAATGTTTGGGAAAGCGAGCAAGGCAAGTCACATCATCCTTGAACATATTGCATCCCAGTTTATAAAATTATTTTGATTTAAATTATTGCATTATCGCTTTACTTAAATGCCCGCGTTATCACTGTTTTATTTAGCCATGCCTATTTACCTTTGTTATGACCTTATTATTATTGTTATTGATATTATTACCTTGTTCACCCTAGATTAAACAAAACCCCAACTAGTGGACACTCTACTCATGGTACCACTAGTATGATTTTAGGTAGATGCTTCGCTGGTTAGTTAGGCAACATTAGGTGGTTTTACAACTCTAGACTGTGGGAATATTCTCATCACCTGGACACTATGGAATGGTTGGATTATTGTGGAATCGGATTCACACCTCCCCCTCTATTCAAAACCCTCAAAATGGTTTTAGGCTGGGCTCGGGGTGCATGGTTTTGATAGTAGCACCTCGGCCATATAAGGACCGGTCTTCGGGCCTCTGTTGCAAAGCACTACCGTACTTCCACATGTCTAGTGGGTAAGGCTTAGTTTGTGGCTCAGTCTGGTTATAAACAAAAGTACACGGATGGAGATGGACGAAGTCGGGGGTCGATGGACATCTCTAAGGCAAATGAACGCTACACGAGCTGCGGCCCGGTAGTCGAGATGTCATGGCACAGGGCCGGTGTCCTGCTGCTAGGGGCTCAGTCCTGCCTACCTGTCCCGGGGGTTCCGGCCGTAGGTGCGGTTGGGTCGTTACTCTTGTTTATGGCTAGGATGGGTTGGAAACTATGTCATGTCTTCTGTCCGTATACCGTGGTGGTATGTGGCACGTGGTTACACGTGAGGAAGATGTGTCTTGTGGGTAAAGATGTACACCTCTGATCAGAGTATAATCTATTCGAATAGTCGCGCCCTCGGTTATGGGCAAGCCGAGCAATGTACCCAAGTTAGTGTTTTTAATTCTTAAAACCTGCTTAACAACTAAAATGTGGAATGGTTGGCCTGGGTTGGCTTGGGACGAGTTAGGACCCAGGGTTGGGTTGCCAGTTCGGTCTGAATCATCGTGGGCCTTGGGTTAAGGCAGGTTCGTGTGGGTTCACGGCCTTGATTAATAATCTTGTATAGCTCTAGGACCGTGTTTACAAAGTAGCTTTGAGCAACTAAGTGACTTTTAATGCTGTTTACTGCAAACCCTAACCCCCCCTATATTATGGCTCCCTTGTACTCCCTTGCATTTATTCTGCACTTGTGGGTGTGTCTTGTTGAGTACGGTGGTTGTACTCAGTCTTGCTCAATTTTTCCCAAACCCAGAAGAGGAGCCCCTGGATGATGAAGGCTTTGGTGTCTAGCTCGTGCCTGCCGTCAAGCGCATGTGGTCGTCGCCCTAGTCTTCCGCTGTTTCCCATTTGTCTTTGTGTGTGCTGGGCCTTCGCCGCCCATGTAATAAAGTAACTATTTACGCTTCCGCTTGATAAACTCTGAAATGTATCAACTTTTGGTGTACCTTGCCTCCTGGGACAAGGAATAATACACGCACGTAAGGAACGCCCGTTGGGTTATTTCCGGTCGTGACATCCACTCATCCGGTTCGGCCCACTCACCTGGGTCGACCCACTCGCCTAGGCCGGCCTCTTCCCCCGGCTCGGCCTCCTCACCTGCGACGGCTCGCTCGACAACTACGGCAATCCCATCGCCACCAGTGCCATGGTTTGCTGCGGTGCCCACCCGACCCCGGTCGGTGCGCGTGCAAATCGCTCCTCCACCGCCCTCCACTACGGCACCGCTCGTGATCAATGATCACACCATGACCACAAGTGGCAAAGCCGGTCTGCGCAAGCCTGTCCAGCGACTGAACCTTCATGCCTCGATGCTATCTCCAGTCCCACACACCTACCGAGCTGCCCTCGCCGACCCATACTGGCAAACAGCCATGGAAGAGGAGTTCACTGCTCTCACCGCCAACCGCACATGGGACTTGGTGCCCCGACCATCCAGCGCCAATGTCGTCACCGGCAAGTGGATCTTCAAGCACAAGTTCCAATTTGACGGCACACTTGACAGATACAAGGCTCGGTGGGTTCTTCGCGGTTTCATTCAGCGCCCCGGCATCTGTCACATCCTGATTTTCGTTTCAGGATTTATAAATTATTTAATAAATTAATAATAGAATTTATATTAAATGATCTTTAATTTACAAGTGAAGTTAAATGTGGGAAATAAAATTTCCTAAATATAAAGCATGGATGGATTTAATTTTTATTAAATTCTCCATGATTAAGTCAACTCTCTGAAATTTTCTCGGATTTTTCAGAGCTCAATTCCTAAATGATACAAAGAATAGTTCAGTAATTATTTGATCAATAATGATTTAATTATATTTGTTAAGAGCTTTTCTTATTTAAAAATCCTTAAATTATAAATTGTTGTTTAAAAGGAATTATTAGAAATGATCTTAAAAGCCTAAAAGAGAAGATCTAATTTTAATTTGTGAAATCTCAATATAAAATGGGGCCAGATAAAATTTCATTAAATACTTTGCTTAATTCTATAATTCCTAGATTTTTCTGGGATTTATTTGAGCTAAGGAAGTATTTTTAATAAATGGAATTGCATTTCATGAATAATTTAAATTGAAAAAGGTTTTAAAAGTCTCTTTTGGCTTTGGGCCGAAAGTCGGCCCAAAACCCCTCTCTTTCTCTCTCTCTCCGGCCCAGTCGGCCCAGCCAGTCCGAGCTGCCGCTCTCCTCTCTCTCTCGCTGTCGCTGACAGGTGGGCCCCACCTGTCGGACTTGTCTTCCTCCTCCGGCCGCCGCCGCCCGAACCCTAGCCGAGCCGCGTCCGAGCCGCCGCCGTCTCCTTCCAAATCCGATCGATTCTTTCCTTCTCCGGTGAAATCTTTTGAGGGGAAATGATCTTCTCGATCTCCTCTTCCTTTTCTCTTTTGGAATCATCGTCTCAATCGCTTTGGAAGTTCGTGGATTCGAGGTCGAATCGGATCGGTTTCTTTCCTCCGAACCCCGAGCTTTCCATCCCGTCGCCGGTCGCCGTGGGCCTTCGCCGCTGCCTTCCAACCCCTTTAAAAGGATCCCCGGTGTCTCCTCTACCCGCCGCCTCCCTCGCCTTCGTCTCTCGCCGTCGGAAGCGCCCTAGCGCCGTGTGACCTAGCGCCGCCGTCGTCGCCGCCGCTTCAGCCGTGCGCCGCCGCCGTTCCGGTCGTCGTCGTCGCTCGGGGAGGTCGCCATCGTGGTCGCCGGCGCCATCCGTTGCTCTTCCGCCGTTGTTTTGGTCACCGGTGAGTTCGCCGCGTCGCCCTCTACCCGTTGGTGTCCTCCGTTTGCATCGTCACGCCGTCGTTCGCCGGCGAGCTTGCGCTCCCGAGCCGCCGCCGGTGCTGACGTCATCGCTGACGTCGTTGCTGACGTTATCGTTGCTGTTCCCCGTGGCCCGGTCGTGGACCGATCGATCTCGGCCATCCGTTTTGGATAAGATCGATCTCGGCCGTCCGTTCCCGTGAACCGCTGCCGTGCACCCGGTCCACCGCAAACCCGACCCGCTGACGCAATAATTCCCTTTTTCTTTTCAAAAATAATTCATTATTGCGTCATAATTCAATTAAAATCTATATAAGTGTTTTAATCCGATTTAATCTTTAAAAATTCATAACTAATTCATTGTAACTCAGTTTAATGTGGTTCAAGTTGCAAAAGTTGTATAAAATAAAGATCTACATATTAAAATTGTCCATAAATTGAATTAAATTTATTTAATTCTTTTTAAATGGGCTTTAATTAGATTTAATCTTGTAAAATTCATAATAAATTCATATGAAGTCAGAATGAGGCCGTTCAAGTCTCATAATTCATCTAAAATTATGATCTACATGTTTGTTTACTTTATATGTATTGTTTATTTGGTTTTTATTAGTCTTTTTCTTCGTTTTGCGTGTTAGCTTGTCGTTTCCGTCGTTGCGAAGGTTCGTGAGTGCGTCAGGAGTGTTCAGAAGATTAATTGAAGACCGATTATTGCAAGGCAAGTCACACAGATCCTAAACACAATCCTTTGAGCATGTTGATCCTATATTTAAATTCTCTATTTATTTCAACTGTGCATTTATTTTCGAATGTCACTGGGTGGTGTGAATCTCTTCCTTTGTTATGGCCAATTTGCATTGATTACTTTATTCCTTGATACCTTGGGTTATTATAATTGGACTAGTTGAGCTTTATATATATTGGTTCAACTAGATATTAGATATAATTGCTTAGCCATGCTTAGAAACATTAGCACACTATTGGGATAACTTATGACTCACTATTATTTAATGATGGCTTAATGATAGTTCACGATGGTCAATCGTGATTGGTTAATTAATTACTTGCCAACTAAAATATGATTAATGGTGGGTTGTGAGCACATGGTTTTGAGAGTCGTGCTCATGACAATTAAGGACCGGTTCGCGAGCTACTGTTGTGAAACATTAACCGTGCCAACCACAAGCCAGCATGGGCAACGGCTTTACCTTTTGTATAACATAGTTCATTGCGGAGCACCAGACTGAGAAGTGGCGGAGATAAGCCCACGGGGGTCGCTGGGGAGTCCATGCCTCTGGTTTTTGAGGGGGTGATTATGATCCAGGAATGGTGCACTGTGGTGAGTTGTGTTGTGCGAAGGGTATTGTCACGATTTCCCCCTTTGCAGTGCCGTGGTGGTACTTCGGGGCATGGCAACATGTGTGAAATCGTGTCTTGTGGGTACAGTGGTACACCTCTGGCCAGAGTAAAACTATTCGAATAGCCGTGCCCGCGGTTATGGGCGGGTTGAGCAATGTTTTTCGTGATTAGTCTCACACCTCTCACAATAATTATGGATGTTATAACTGGTAATAATTTGTTTAGCTCCTGGTTTGGAGTTAGATCTGTACAGCCGGGTATGGTTGTTCAGGATGGTTGGGCCTGTACAGCATGGGTGTGCTGTTCAGTGTTGATTAAAATTTCTGATTAATTACTCTACTGTTTTACTACTCTTAACTCTTTGCTAAGTGCTGCTTTCGCAAATGAGCCTATATTATGCCATCCTTTGTTATCCTTGTGCACTTGCATATTTGCTGTGTGGCTTGCTGAGTATGTCATATGCTCACCTTGCAATAATCAATCAACCTCAGTTGAAGAAAAAGGATCCAGAAGGAGAAGACGTTTGGCTTATACCCCAGTTGAGCTGCCTGTGGGAGTGGAGCCGGAGCTTCGCTAGATTTTATTTTTCCGCTGCAGTTTTCTTCATGATGAGGACTAAGTGCCTCATAAGTAAGTATTTATCGTTTTAGTTAATTTGATGAATCTGTATATTAAATTGTCAGTTTGTGTACCTCGGCTAATTCCTGGACAAGGATTTTATGCACAAATAAGTTCGGAAATTACTAGTGAATTTCCGGGCGTGACAGCATCGACTTTGATGAGACGTTTAGTCCGGTTGTCAAACCGGCCACCGTCCGCACTGTACTTAGCCTAGCAGTCTCTCACGATTGGCCAATACACCAGCTTGATGTCAAGAATGCTTTCCTTCATGGCACCCTCCAGGAGACAGTCTACTGCATTCAGCCTCCCGGCTTCGTCGACCCCACACGACTTGACATGGTTTGCCGCCTGAACAAATCGCTCTATGGTCTCAAGCAGGCACCTCGGGCATGGTACAGCAGATTTGCTACTTTTTTGCTGTCCATTGGCTTCACTGAGGCCAAGTCCGACACATCCCTGTTTGTCCTTCATCGCGACTCTGGCACAATATACCTGCTTCTCTATATCGATGACATCGTGCTCACTACCTCCTCTGCTCAGCTCCTCCAGTGGACCATCTCATCCCTGCAGTCCGAGTTCTCCATGAAGGATCTTGGTGCTCTCTTGGTGCTCTTCATCACTTCCTTGGTGTCACCGTCGCTCGCAGGGACACCGGCTTGTTTTTGCATCAGCGGCAGTACAGTCTTGATATCCTGGAGCGTGCTGGCATGACAGATTGCAAGCCGTGCGCCACTCCTGTGGATACATGTGCCAAGTTATCTTCGACCAACGGTCCACTAGTGGCAGATCCTACAGATTATCGCAGTCTTGCAGGAGCACTTCAGTACCTCACTTTCACCAGACCAGATATTTCGTATGCGGTCCAGCAGGTGTGCTTACACATGCATGATCCTCGCGAGGTCTATCTCACCGCTCTCAAAAGGATTTTGCGATATGTCCGAGGTACAATTGATCTTGGTCTCCATATTCAGCGTTCTCAGGCCACTGACCTTGTTGTCTATTCTGACGCTGATTGGACCGGCTGTCCAAACACTCGCAAGTCCACATCCGGTTATGCAGTTTTTCTCGGTGACAACCTTGTGTCATGGTCATCCAAGCGCCAGAACACTGTCTCTCGCTCGAGTGCTGAAGCTGAGTATCGCGCTGTGGCAAATGCGGTTGCCAAAGCCAGCTGGTTGCGCCAACTTCTCCATGAGCTGCATTCCCCGCCGTCTAAAGCCAACTTGGTGTATTGTGATAATGTGAGCGCAGTTTATCTCTCCTCCAATCCAGTACAGCATCAACGAACGAAGCATGTCAAGATCGATCTACACTTCGTGCGTGACAAGGTTGCTCTAGGTGTTGTCCAGGTGTTGCATGTTCCAACTTCATCACAGTATGCGGACATCTTCACCAAAGGTCTTCCCTCTCTTGTCTTCATCGAGTTTCGCTCCAGTCTCAACGTTCGCTCCATCGACGTTGCGACTGCGGGGGGTGTTAGACAATATGGTTTAGATATGCATGGTTGAGTTTTATCTCTCTAAGCCTAGATCCTTATCCTCCCGATTCTGTTGCTATAAATCGGTAGAGTGGTTATGGACAGGCATATATATGTACGCACTACGTGATTAATCCAATCTACGTTGAGTTCCTCCATCTCACAAAGAACTCAATGGTCGTTGCGATGTTGATGAACTTGTCAAATACGACTCGCAGCAACTTCTTGATGACGGATTGAGATCCTCTACAATCAAATGCAGAGTGCTTTTATCACTGACATGTGAGACCGCGTGCCAGTGACGCATGACTTCAACTGCAGAGCATTCTGATCCCTTGACGACATACTTTTGTATGTATATGATGCCTTGGGTTTGGGACACGAGTTATTTTCGTTCTCGATTCGCCCTTGCATATACCATATGAGTTTTACTCAAATCCAATGTTCTAACAAGCACAAAAAGAATAGTACAAAACCATACTGTAGTTTAACGATCTACTTCAGCATAAGCATCCGCCGGCACAGCACGGATTGCCACACGACGGGCGGCTGCACCCATCTTTGCACCTCGGGCAGGAGCACGAGCAGCCGCAGGAGCACTCGGGGCACGACGGCGCCGGCGTCGCGCCTCCGAGGCAGCAAGGCCTGCCGCAGCAGCACGCCGACGATCCCTTCCCGCCGCCGCAGCAGCAGCAGCAGGAAGGCTCCCCCTCGCAGCACGACGACTGGCACTTGCAGCAGGACGGCTGCCCCTTGCAGCACGACGACCGGCAGCTCAGCCACCGCCGGAGCAGAGCCAGGCAGCCGACGCACGGCGCCGCGCAGGACGAGCACTTGGGGCAGCAGCCGCCGCCGCAGGACGAGCACCCCGTGCCGCAGCCGCTGCAGCTCGGCTTGCAGCCGCCGGCGCAGCTGCTACAGCACCGCGTGCAGGACGAGCACGAGCACTTGCAGCTGGAGCAGCAGTCGCTGGGCGGACAGCAGCCGCCGCCGCCGCCACACAACGGTCGGCAGTGGCCGCAGCCTGTGCAGCCGCAGCTGGGAAGGCTGCAGGTGCAGCAATCGCTGCTGCAGCAGCTGCAGTTGGATTTGCAGCAGCACGAAGAAGGGGCCTTGAGGCAGCCGCAGCTCGGTCTACAGCACGATGTGTCGCAGCAGGAGCAGCAAGAACAACTGAAGCAGCTCGGTTTCTTGGGCTTTGGGAGGCACCGGCACCAACAGCAGAGGCATAACAAGCAGTTGCACAATTTCGATCTGATAAAAAACAACAGGTTTAAGATCTTTTAGTCTTTCCAAGGGAGCGTTGAAACAGCATGTCATTTGCAAGAAGTTCAGAACGAAAAAAAAGGCGGTATTTGTCGTGTAAATAGCGCTGCAGTTCTGGGAACAGTATTGGCTCCACAAAAAGACTGCGAAAATTGCTTTGATGCCACCATAACTGATGTCAGATATCCTGACTTTTTTCATCAAAAGAAGGCAGTACTCCGAGTTATCATGTAGTATTAAAGTGTGACATTTCTGACAAATCACTTTGTTGGTGTATTGAGGTTCTACAAATTGAGTGAGCATTTGATAAAATGGGCTAATAAGGTGAAATTCAGTTCGGGCATTTGACAGGAACAGAAACAAGTAGGAGTATGAGTCTTAACAGTGTTGACTGTTGAACTAGTTTATTCAGCAACAAACTGAAACCAGCATATTGTCATACTTTGCCCTATGAGTGTTACCTACTTATTCACTAATGGCTTGAATTTAATAAACTCTCAAATTATAAACAACAATATATTCCCTCGGTTTAAACAGCAAAGCTTTTAGAATGTTTTTATCCGTACACCCAAAAGCATGGACAAGGGAAGAGTAAGGGACCTGATCCACCGATAGAGGCTGCAAGATCTGTGTTTCCTTTTGTTTCTGGAATAAATAAGGCACAGGGAGAACACTGATCAGCAAACTTTGAAAAAAGAAACTCTGAAATGCAAAACATAAATCAATATATTCATACATTGGTATAAGCGGATCCGACTTTGCACCAACAAATTCGTTGACACTGCCAAATGTGATAATATAGCATTAGTATCTTTGTAATCGACAATGGCATTTGAACGTTACATAGTACAGTTCCAAAAGGAGCAAAATTGAAATGTAGGTCATGCATGAACAGTTCACATGTTGACTGTTGGACCACCAGGTCAGAAGTTACTAGCAGAGATTATTATTGGCATTCAAGAAAATCGAAAAGTATAGTAAATGTCGCAATTCATGTGGGCCACTTTCTTTTTTTTCAAAAAAAAAATAAGTTTGAGGAATGTGTCAGGATTCAGCAAATAAAAAGAACACAATGGAAAAAATTCTAATTTTTAGTGCTCTCCTCGGAAAAAGAATTGTCTTGTTTATCAATAAGACCACTACAAATCAAAGAAACAACAACACTAATGACTCAAACACTACTGACATTCAGAGTAGCTGTGATTAAATGGCATTTGAGCCTGAAAGGCTGAGACTAGATCACTAGAATGAACAAGAACTTGCTAGTTGCCCATCCGAGCGAAACACCAGCACTGCCGGCGACAAGATTTGCAGAGAGAAGCGAGGCTAATGAGGAAAGCAGAAAGGAGAGGATAGGGCGCATACTCTTTGCAACACCTCGAGACCGGCTGAATCCGTTCAAGTCCCTGTAGCTCTTGCTGCAAAAAGGGAGCCCCCAGTCAGGCCGAGGCACATGCACATGGCTTCCACAGACCTATACACAGTCCTGCTCCATGTGCCATGAATGGAAGCAGTAAAGAACACGAGCAATGCGCAGCAGCAGCAGCAGCGTCTCTACCTACTGATTGCCATTGCCAGGTGATGTCACGCTCAAGAGAAGCAGAAATCTGAAAGTAGAGTTCTTTTTATTTTTAATTATCAATTGCAGGTACTCCCCCATACCCCTATAGTTCCAGAATTCATCAGACTTTACGCATGATGCAATGTAATGAGGAGACTTCGGAAGTACTACTCCTATACTGCACTTGCTTTGCAATTCTGAAATGCCTGATGTTGCAGGGGGAAAAAATACATATTGCAGTAGAACTCTACTACTACTACTACTCCAGAAGTAAAATGGCATTGGTTCATGGCTGCCCATTGTTCTTGTTCTCTCTGCAAGAAGACGGCAGTAGGGGCAGCCATGACAGCCGCACGTACTGCTAGTACAACATGGGAGCCTGTCGCGCATCGGTTGTCGCGACAGAGCGAGCTCTCGCCTCGCTTCCGTCGCGAAACCCCAAACCGATGAGCTCTCCACATCAACTTTTTTCCCCGGAGATTTCCTCTCTCTCTCTCTCTCTCTCTCTCTGTCTCTCCACTCCATAGGAAGAACAAAAAAAAATGCACGCTTTTCTTCATCACTGTGAAAGAAAGCGAGGTGACATGACGGGGAAGTGAAGTGAGGTCACCTCGAGGAAGCCGACCTCCCGGTTGAGGATCTGCATCTCCAGCTGCAGCCGCCGCCGGCCGCACAGGTCCGGGTACCTCGGCGGCGACTTGGGCCTCGGCGCCTCCCCCATCTCAACCCAACTTATCCACCGGAGACGCAAGACAACCACCCTCAGCGCCGCGAGCGAGCGAGCGAGAGAGCTAGCTACCCTGCAGGCTACAGCTGCGTAGCTAAGGTGGGCGAGGAGAGCGGCGACCGACGGCCCGCGCTACGGTGAGCTCGGCTGCAGGGCCACGTACGTACGTACGTACGTACGCACGCTCGCCACCGGCAGGGGGCGGGGGCGGGGGCGTCGGCTCGGCGAATGGTGTGGATGGTGGTGGCGACGCGCGCGGCGTTGGGTTGGGGGTTTAAATGCTGGCGCAGTGGCGCATCGCGCGCGCGCGCACGGGAGGAGGACGCGGAAGGCGAGGCGCTGCGAGTGCACGTTGTTGCGTACGCCCACTCTGCTCTGCTCTGGTGTGGTGGTGTGTGTGGCTCGGGGTTGGGCGCCGCAGACTCTCTCGCGGGCGCGCGGTGGGCGTGGGTTTTTCTGCGTGCGCGGGGGCGCGGGGGTGCGGGTGCGGGGGGAGATGGGATGTGCGGCCGTGTCGCGGTTGGCAGTCGTACGAGACAATGTTCAGTCGTGTCATCATCGCTACGCAGAATCGCAGACGGGTGGCCCCCGCCCGGGCGGACGCGTCACGGCGTCAGCTATAGGGGGAAGGGAAAGTAGTAGGACGGGGACGGAACGACGATTGATCCAGCCGTAGCGGCTTTTTCACCGATTGATTCATCACTGCTCTAAGTTCCTTTTTATTTTTCACTCAGGTCCTTTCTGTCCGGTATGTTATGTGTTTATTCTTTAATACTTTTTATAAGGATTGTTAGGCTGTGTTCTTTTTTTTTCCCAACTCCACCCCACTCATTTACAGTGTACGTGTTTTTTAAACGGCTAAAAGACGTGTGTTTTGAAAAAAAATGATTTAAAATACCATATTAATCCATTTTTCAAGTTTATTTTGTTAATACTTAATTAATCATGTGCTGATGAACTGCTCCGTTTTCTGTGTAGGAGGAAAACGTTCCCAACACACCCAACGAACACAACCTTAATCATCAACTACTTCAAGAGTTCTACGAATATCACCCTCTTTTTGGGATTTGTGTTTGAATTCATATTAGAGCAAGTTTAATAGTATAGCTAACTGCTGTCTCCAAATCATCTATAATCAACTTAATAGCCAATTCATACAATAGTTACATATAAATATATACCACGCAATTAATATCTGGTCCCACATGTCATACACACATGCATCTTGGAGTCCATGCTACAGCTGCATACAAATCTGTAGCCCGCTGCTCTTATCTCTCATCTTTTATCTCCTCGAAATATGTTTGTAGCTGGTTTATAGTCTGCTATTGTATCTACTCTTTATCATTCACATTGTTTGATACTTTGAGGGAAGCCCGCATAAGATGGTGTTGTTTCTAGGCTAGGGAAAGCCAATATGTACGAGAGTTGTTAGAGCTAAAAAATCAATCTAGATTTGGTAATACAATTGGATGTTAATGGTATTAAGGATGGTTAGTAGGAAAAATCATCGGAGACGATGAAGAAAGAAGGTTGAAGCAGAACATTGTGTGAACTTATTCATCAACAGTGACACGGAATGATACTACTGATGCTAGCAAAGGTTAGTGGGATTTGTGTGCCGACAAGTTCATGACTAATTAGGCAACCAGTGTTTTGGCTTCCAAGGAACACGGATCCTCTGAGGCTCTGACTTCTATAATCTAAGTCAAAGCCATACAATACCCGCTCACTCATCACCCGTTTCAATCCAAGTGTTGATGCTTTATTTCCTTTCTTCCCTTAATTCTCTATGGGTATGAGGTGAAGTGAGAATAAGGCCGTGACAGTTGAGGCACCAAGTAGGACGAAATCAGTGGCAACGAGAGAAGCCAAGGCACGCACAAGATGTTCTCGGGACAGAATGGGAATGGTTAGGATATGGATCTAGCCTAAAACGTTTCAAATGAGTTTATTGAACCATGGTTTAATAGGGTCAATCCATCATGAGTCTATTATATAAATAGGTTATCCATGGATATCAAAATGGATCATCTACGCTCCTAATAGATAAAAAAAAACTCTTATTGCATGCATGTAAAACTCGGGTCCAAAATTTTTAAACTCGCGTTCACATTATAAAGCCTTATCAAATTTAATTGAATTTTATAGAGATGATTTATTATATGGAGAAGCAACTTTGTTCAAATTTTAAGTCATTTAGACATGTGAGGCCCACGATACATTACTAAGATTCAAAAATTATAGTTACCATCCTCCTAACATCAATTGAGGAGATCCAACGATGCCATACGCCGTAGGATGGTCCGAATAGAGGTGACAGAGGCGCCGACAAAGATCTAGGTGGTAGTACCGCTCGTCTATCGCCCGCCGCCGGCCGCTCGTCTGCTCCCGCCTCCGGCCGCCCGTCGGCGCCGCATCGTCCACTCCCGCCGCTCCCACCGTTCCCGAGTCCGCGCGGGAGGAGAAGCGAGCGGCGCGGTCGACGGCGAGGCGCACGGCGGCGGCGTCCCCGGCGCGGTCGCCGGATCCGCCTCGGCCACTAGAGGGAGGGGAAGGAGGCGCAAGGGAGAAGCGGAGCGGTGGCACGGGAGGAGAAGCGAAGCGGCGCGGGAGGAGAAGAAGGCGATGGCGATGGAGTAGAGGAAGAGAAAGTCGTTAGGGGTAGGTGGGGAATAAATTTCGTCCCGTACCCCGTGTCCACACGCTTGGGTAATGCTGCACTGTGGGTCCGGTTTTCTTCACCTGTGGCTCCATCCAATTAAGCCACACATAGTATGGGTGCTTGCACTGTGGGGTGGGTGTCTTTAGGCCAACTTTTTTTGCTAGAGCTACGGGCCCCATAACTTGCACTGTGAGAGGCTTAATAGCCTTGAGCACGAATGTCAAAGGAAGACGAGGCCAACCGTTGACGAAGCTGGCAACAACGTAGAGGGCTATGAAACAGTGGTCTGGCAGTCGCAAAAATGGGTGGCCCAGAGTTGCACAGGTAGGGGCGAGCTGGAGGCAGCGACGATGGTTGCGCTTGACCTTGACGAGGAGACCATTCTCCTGAGCGGTGGTAGCCTGAGGAAGGGATCATAGATGGGATGACCGAAGAAGAAAGACTACGAGCGATGGAGAGGAGAGGAAGAGGGCAATACTGACCGGTGGGCCCTACCATTTTTTATATTTTTCGTTGATATGATTGCCATGTCAACCAAAATTCTGCTAAACGTGTGACATGTAGGACCAACACCGCTCCGGATTGGGCCAAAGGGATAATTCATTCGGGTTGAAGAGCTTAGGGTTCAAGATGTTTAGTTTTGTAGTTTGAAAGGATTATTTGAATTGCTGTAATAGTTCAGGGATAGTTAGGATTTCTTTGTAGATTGAAACGAACAGTGTATAAGATGGTATTGCACACATCTGTCTTAGCTTAAGTAGGTCAGAGGATCCATATCACATCAAATACCATGGATAGTCTTCGATCGTTGTCAATTGTGCTTGTTCAACAATTGGAACGCCACTCAACAATTGGAACGCCACTAAGTGAGCCCACCCACTTAGGGCCCTTTGAATCATAGGAATGAAAAAACGGAGGAATAGGAAAACATAGGATTCTAATATGAATGCAAGTGCAAAACAGAGTACTGCAAAACGTAGAAAAAACACAGGGATGACCGTTTGATTGAACCGCACGAAAAACACAGGAATCGGATGAGAGAGAGATTCAAATGAAAGTTTCCAAGATGTTAGAGTTCTTGCTAAATTTCCTCCAAAATCTCTATAGAATTGTCCATTCCATAGGAATTTTAAAGGATAGCATATGATTCAATCATTTGTTTCAAAGGGCTTCATAGAAAATTTTCACTATAGAATTGGAATCCTTCAAAAATTCATATGTTTGTCGTAAGTCCAGGGATCATCGAGGGCTATTTGGAGTTTGGGCAGAGGAAAATCAAGTCGTCGTGGTCTTCTTTTAATTCTACCTTTACTAGGAAGCATCGATGCACGGCTACAACTTCTGTAAGGAAAAAGTACGAATTACCCCCCCCCCCGAACTATCGCGGTCGACCGAATTACCCCCTAACCATAGAACCGGATATTTTTCACCCCCAACTTTGCAAACCGAACGAATTACCCCCCTCGACCCAATCCGCGGTGGTTTTGGTCTATGTGGCGTACACATGGCAATCCAGTCAGCATTCTATTTATGAAAAAAAAATGTGGGACCTACCTGTCATACACTACTCTCTCTTCTCTCTCTCACACACACACTCTCTCTCACTCTTCCTCTCTCTCTCACCATCTCACGGGTCAGCGGCGGCAGGGGACACGGAGCACTGGCGGCGGCGGCGGCGGGGGATGAGGAGGCGGCCGCTCGGCTCAGTGGCATGCGCGCGGGGAGGACGAGGACGCGGCTTCCCCCTCCCCCCTCCCTCTCAGCGGCGTGCGGGCGGACGGAGCTCGCCGCGGCTTCCCCCCTCCCTCTCGGTGGCGTGTGCGCGGGGAGGACGAGGGCGGCGGGGGCAGACGGAGCTTGGCGCATCTGGAAGGATGGCGGCGGGCGGTGGCGGAGGCTGCTCCGGGCGTTAAGGACAGCAGCGATCGTCGGCAACTGTCGGCGCATGGATCTCCGTCGTCAGGCCCTCTCTGTCACGCCGCTCGGGGGAATTCTTTGCCGCCACCGCCGCCAAGGGAAACGGCCGCCTCTTCACCGCGACGAGGTGCACGGCCGGCGTCGTTGAGCCCCCTCTGTCGCGCCGCTTCGATGACGCCGCCACCTCCACCGCCGGACAGCTCCTCCGTGGCTGCTGCCTCCCGTCCACCTAGATCCCGCGCCGACGATGGGCGCCCGCCGCTAGCTACAGGGACCTCTCCTCGATACCAGACTGCCGCCGTGACCTTGATCCCGCCGGAGACCGGCGCCTAGCCGCCCCTCGCCGAGAGAAGAGGAAGAGGAAGAGGAAGAGAGATAGAGTAGTGTATGACAGGTGGGTCCCATAATTTTTTTATAAATAGAATGCTGACTGGACTGCCACGCGTACGCCACGTAGACTAAAACCACCACTGATTAGGTCGAGGGGGGTAATTCATCCGGTTTGTATAGTTGGGGGTGAAGAATATCCGATTTTGCTGTTCGGAGAGTAATAGTTCGGAGGGTAATTCATAATTTTTTTCCTTTTGTAATCAGTTGCACCACCAGCTGCCTGCCTCCCCCAAAACGGGCCAAGATTTTCCGACGGTGGTCGGAGCCGCACGCGCAGCACGGCAGCAGCAGCGTCGTACTTGACTTCAGTTTCAGCCAGCTTTACCACCACCGCCGCGGCGCCAGTGCGCCACCTTTCCCCCGTCTACCACCACTCCAGTATGAGTAGTACAGTGTATAGTAGTAGTAGTATCCCTCGATCTGCCGCGCGGCGATTGGGCATCCTGCGGCCCTTCTGACTTGTGGGAGCGGCACGGCACAGCACAGGCACAAAAATTGCGCAAAAGCGGCAGCAGCGCCACGTGACCAGGGGGGGGGGGGGGGGGGGCGCTCTGCCTGCCTGCGCGTGTCGTGTGCGGTGCGTCTGTGGGCATCGCCGCGTCGGTCCCCCGCGCGCTCCTGCCGAGCGGTGCCAATGCTCGTCGCCAAGTCACGAGTTCCGATTGACGGCAGCGCGGCCCCGCGTGCGGCGTGCCATGCTCCTCGGATGCCAATGCTCGTCGCGGGCGGGCGCACCCGTGCGTGCGATGCAAGGGAAGACCGATGGTTTTCAACGCGCGCGTGCGTGCGAGCGTGCATCGGTCTGGCGGCTCTGCTCCGCTGCTGCCGTCCCTCTGATAGGCCAGGGCCAGCCCAGGGGTTGGGTGGTGGGTGGGCTTCTCATCGATGATAATTTCCTTGTTGGGCTGACGCACCTCGGCTCTGGTGAATTGAAGCAGCAATAAGTCTATCATGCCTCCCAATTCCCGCTTCTGATTGAATCGTCTCCCTCAACCGCAAAACCGGGTATAACATCTCCCCCATCTTCGAAAATCGGTATAAATCGACTCCTTTAGTCGTTTGAGAACATGTTTATGTTGATGTAGCAATTTACAAACCTACCAGTAGAAACCGCTTTAATTCCAAACCACTGACTGAGTCGATTTACACCAGTTTTCGAAGATGGGGAGGCGTTTTAACCAGTTTTACGATTGAGAGAGGTGATTCAACCAGAAGTAAGAGGTAAATGAGGTAGAATAGACTTATTCCGTTTAAGCACAACCTAATGGATTGCGTGGCTGACACATTTTTAGATAATGGAATGGAACATCCCAACCTTTGCTCAAGAGCTATAGCTAATTATTGACAAAAAAGCAAACGCATGGTGTTGGGTTTATGTTTTGTGTTGAAAGGCTGGAAGCCTGGAATGTTGGAGATTTTTTTTAATTTTTTATTAAAATATTTGTAAAACTAATTTTGTGTTTCAAAATTTTACAACTAGTCGCCCGTCGCCCTTTGGAAGGGCGATAAAAATCGCCCTCCCAAAGAGCGATTTTCGTGACGTGGCAGATGGCCATTGGCTCATGCCTAACGGCCGGCTATAGGGGGCTGCCATTTTGCAGGCGACCCCCTTGCCGCACTTAGGGAGGACGGTTTAACACTGTGCGGGGCCGCTCCCCTTCTCCTCCCCCTCACCCCTCCCTCTTTCTTTTTTTTCGGATTTTGAGTGAATATAAAGGAAAATCATAGAGCGGCAAGGAGGCTGCCCTTTTGCAGGCCGCCCCCCCGCACAGTGTTAAACCGCCCTCCTTAAGGGCGGCAAGAGGGCCGCCTGTTAAAAAAAAGCCAGGTCGCTATCGCTGCCCTTTTGCAGGCAGCACCCCGCACAGTGTTAAACCGCCCTCCCTAAGGGCGGGAAGGGGACCGCTTGCAAAAAAGCTAGGCCGTCCTCACCGTCCTTTTGCAGCCCCCCCCGGCACAGTGTTAAACCGCCCTCCCTAAGGGCGATATGGGGGCTGCCTGCAAAATAGCAGGCCCCCTTTGCCGGCCGTTACTTGTGAGGCGATAGCCGTCTGCCACGTTATTAAAATCGCCCTCTGGGAGGGCGGTGGGCGACTACTTTTGTAAATTTTTGAAACACAAAATTAGTTTCATAAATATTTTAATAAAAAAATTCCAATGTTGGATGGGTAATAGGAGACGGTCCAATAGCCCATTTGTGTTCAGGAGCTGAAGGCCCATGCGAACTTTAGTTACATCTCGAGCTTGCATCTTTTGCCTAATTACATGAAAGAGGATCGATTACATAAAATAAAAGATAGACTTTTTCAAGTTCTTTTAGCCTAAAAAATAAAAAAAAATCATTTTCATAGGCGGCTCCAAAAGACCACCTGTGAAAATGTTTCTTGGCGGCTGATTTTGAGCCTATATAAATGGTCGATTTTCATAGGCCCTTAGCTACATGCGGATTGAAAAGCGCTCGTGTAACGGGTTATGAACCGCTCACACAAACGGTTTTTTAACACAACCTCAAAGAGATAAAATAGGTGATATAATTATGATCTCATAAAAATTCCTTCAATATGATCTTGGGCTTATATCTTATATATGTAGTTTGAGAGAGCCCCAACTACTCTACGCTTATAGAAAAAGGATCTGTAGATTAGTAATCCTCCCGTCCCATAAAAAACCAATCTAATACTGAATGTGACACATCCTAGTAATACGAATCTGAACATACCTATATCCAAATTCATTGTACTATAATATATCACATCCAGTACTAGATTTGTTTTTTTCGGGACGGAAGGAGTATACTTAAGTTTAAAAAAAGTTTATTTTTCTAAGAACAGGCACACAACACAAAGGACAGCAGGGGTGAACTTTCAATACGGACTTCTCACCCAACCAGTGATCTTTGTTAACTCTACTCAAAACAGTGAACCATTATCAGATTATTCTCAGCATGACTTGCAGCACAACGAATAATAAATCTTCTACTAGTGAGCATCCAATTGGGCACTTGGCTCTATAGATCAGTTCAGCGTGTTAGGTAGCAACCATTTGATTGTTTAGAACTTGCAAGACTTGCGAATCGTCGAGTCGTGTCTTTATTTATGTATATCAGTCTGCTATATACATGCATATGAACTTGCACAGCTAACCGCACAGGGACCTCTGCTTACGAACTGTATGATGCTCTGCGTCGCGTATGAATTTTCCGTAGATACGTATCATGTTCACTCCCAGCGTAGGAAAAATAAGAAATGACGATGTCATGTGGAAGTCTTTCTTAGGCAGCCCGGCGAAGACGCAAGCTAGCTAGCACCAACTCCACTTGGCTGTTCTTCTATTGAAATTTGCGAAGGTTTGCGTTCAGCCGCCAGCAGGTTGTGACGATCAAGCGATCCGCAACCATGAGCGGCTGAGCGCACATTACATACACATCAGCTTCATATAAGCAAAGCAACAGTGTTAAGAGTCTGGTTACAAATCACAAAGATCATTAATACTCCCAACGTCATATATACACTAAAACACACATGACCGGAGGGGAGTACTTATTTTTTTAAAATTTTGATCTTACCGAGAGAGTACTTGACTGTCGCATATATGGTCGATATGATTGATCGTTTCCCCTTTCCTTTTAATGATTTGTGAGCTCACGAAGTATGAAAAGAAAGAGTGAAAGACCATTCAGTAGTAGTTACTACTCTTTCCTCTTTCTGTACTAAAATATAAGGATTTTTAGTTATAAATTTGAACAACTGTGTTTCTAAATTCATAGCCAAAAGTTACTATATTTTGGGATGAAGGTAGTACCTCCACCTCTCGACGATATCAAATGATGACAGTTCCCACAAACACATGTGAAAACCAAATAAATTTTGTCAAAAATTATATTTTCTTTGAACTGGATCGATCCACCGAGTGAATTTATTTCCGTACCTGGTGATGGGCACAATTACCATGGTAACCGCGCGGTAAGAGAAACCATACTTATTCATTGTCTTTCGTTTTCATTTCAATTGGTTACAATGAATTTTTTAATATCTAAGTTTTTATTCATTTTCTTGTTTTATTGTAAACTTCTAATTTACGGCTCCCTTTGATTCAAAGAAAAATCATACAAATTTTGGAGGATTTTATTTCTATAAAAAAATATTTTTCCTATATAATCATTTGAATCAAAGGAATAAATCCTATGAAATGTCTCACTCCATGCAAGTTTTATAAGAAATTTAATATGGGTTAGAACCTCATGGGACGTTTCTTTTGAGTCTTTATCTCTCTTAAAATTTTTGTGTTTTTTCTGCGGTCTAATCAAATGACTATTCTTGTGTTTTTTTCTATGTTTAATCCTATGTTTTATAATTGCATTTATGTCAGAATCCTATATTTTTTTTATTCCTCCTTTTTTATTTCTAATATTTAAAGGGGTCCTACATAAGATTGTGTGACAAAAAGAAAAATGAGTTTTCCTTTTTTTTAAAATCTTTTCTTGAAGGTTTTTATGTCTCCCAAAGGGTATTTCTGTTGTAGTGTCTCGAAGCAAATGTTTCCAATCTGTATTGTTGATACTTTTTGTGATAAGATGCTTTAGAGTCTCCTCAAGTGAAAGTTGATTGACCTAAGATTTCACGAGTTTGACTGCAACTGTTTGAAGTTATTAGAACTGTTTTCGTTTGATAATGAGCTACTAGAACTAGCAAAGGGATTATAATAGATCACCCGAGTAAACATCCCCTCATTTACTAGGCAACTAAATTATTATGATTCTTTTCTAAAAGATTGATACGACATATCAATATATAACATATCATTATATATTACTGTATAAATATATAAGTATAAATTCGACTTCTCCAAGTTATAAAAAAAATAACAAAATGGATGCCAACTCAAGTGACTAAAAAGAGTTTCTCGATCAACATAATCTATCAATTTTCAATTAGAAAATTGACTCTGACTTGGCAGCATAATTGAGACTAACACATGCACATCCACCATACCAAAGTACAATTACTGAACCGTCCCCGTCCACTACACTGTTGTACGATCGATTACCAGTAGTAGCTCACTCCTAATCTCCTACAAATACGTAGCGTCACTCGCTTGCATTGCATCGCATCTCCAACCCAAACCCAATAAATCCTCTCCCATTGCCCATGGAGCCATCAGCATTGGCCACCTTGCTATCCATGGCGCTCGCCGCCTTCCTGCTACTCGGGCTGATCAAACGCAAGGGCAGCCGCCGTGGCTACAACCTGCCGCCGGGTCCGACGCCGTGGCCCGTCATCGGCAACTTCAACCTCATCGGCGCGCTGCCGCACCGCTCCATCCATGAGCTCTCCAGGAAGTACGGCGAGCTCATGCTCCTCCGCTTCGGCTCCTTCCCCGTCGTCGTCGGCTCGTCGGTCGCCATGGCCAGGCTCGTCCTCAAGACCCACGACGCGGTGTTCATCGACCGCCCCAGGACGGCGTCCAGGAAGCACACCACCTACGGCTACGCCGACATCACGTGGTCGCCGTACGGCGCGTACTGGCGCCAGGCGCGGCGGATCTGCGTCACCGAGCTGTTCAGCGCCCGCCGCGTCGCGTCGTTCGAGCACATCCGCGCCGACGAGGTGCGCGCGCTGGTGCGCGGCCTCTTCGCCGCGGCGTCGTCGGGACGCAGCGGCGCCGTGCACCTCAACAGGGATCACCTGTCCACGCTGAGCATGAACGTGATCACGCGGATGGTGCTCGGGAAGCGGTTCTTCGGCGAGGGCGCGGACGCGGCGGAGGGGCCCGTGTCGACGCTGTCGGAGTTCAAGTGGATGCTGGACGAGCTCCTCCTGCTCAACGGCGTCCTCAACGTCGGCGACTGGATCCCGTGGGTGGACTGGATGGACCTGCAGGGGTACGTGCGGCGGATGAAGAAGGTGGGCAAGATGTTCGACGCGTTCATGGAGCACGTCCTCGACGAGCACAGCGAGCGGCGGCGGCGCGAGGGCGAGGCGTTCGTGGCGAGGGACATGGTGGACGTGCTCATGGACCTCGCCGACGACCCCTCCCTCGAGATCAAGCTCGGCCGCGTCGGCGTCAAGGCGTTCACGCAGGACCTCATCGCCGGGGGCACGGAGAGCTCGTCGGTGACTGTGGAGTGGGCGCTCTCGGAGCTCTTCAAAAACCCCGCCATCTTCGCCACGGCCACCGACGAGCTCGACCGCGTCGTCGGCCGCTGCCGCTGGGTCACGGAGAAGGACATCCCGAACCTCCCCTACCTAGACGCCATCATGAAAGAGACCATGCGGATGCACCCCATCGTGCCGCTCCTCATCCCGCGCGTCGCCCGCGACGACGCCGCCGTCGCGGGCTACGACATCCCCAAGGGCGCGCGCGTGCTCATCAACGTGTGGACCATCGGCCGGGACCCGGAGCTGTGGGACGCGGCGGAGGAGTTTATGCCGGAGAGGTTCATCGGGAGCAGGATCGACGTGAAGGGGCAGGACTTCGAGCTGCTGCCGTTCGGGTCCGGGCGGCGCATGTGCCCCGGCTACAACCTCGGGCTCAAGGTGATGCAGCTGAGCTTGGCCAACCTGCTGCACGGGTTCGCGTGGAGGTTGCCGGAGGGGATGAAGGAGGAGGAGCTGAGCATGGACGAGGTGTTTGGGCTGTCGACCACGCGCAAGTACCCGCTCCAGGTGGTCGTCGAGCCTAGGCTTCCCGTTCAACTCTACTCCTTATGAATCTGTGGGTCAGTGTGTGTTGATGAGTGGGACGTACGTGATTGTGCACTGCTGTACTAGCTTACTTGCTTTCAAGTTTCAAGGTTTCAAGTTGCGAGTTGCAAATAGCCGTTGGTGCAGTCCGTTTATAGGTGGCCAAATTGGCCCCCTGACCCGACCTACATGTCGGGTCGTGCTGTGCCAACCAACGGGCTGCACACACGGCCCAATAAGATTCGGGTCGTGCTGGGCCAGCCCGAAGGAATGACAGTATATTGTGCTTCTCCATAGAATAAGTCTACTTTTTCATCCCTCAACTCTTTGGGGTGTCTTGTATGGCTAGAAATATGTCTATTTTGTATTCCTCTTCTCTTTGGGCCTTGCCTTATATGGTTGATTAAGTCTATTTTGGATCCCACTACTATTTTCTTTGATCATGCCATGCCGGCCGGCCGACTGTGTCAAGGCATCGGCCCCGGCACAGCCCACTGTTGGGCCATGTCATGCTTGGGCCGGGCCAAATGGCCGTTCCTTGGGTCGGGCCGTTGGGCCTCGGGCCATATGGCCAAGTCCGTCCTCTCCTCCATCCCGGTGCACCTCTCCCTTGCCATCGGGTTGCCGAATGGGTCTTGAAAACCGTTGACAAATGGCAGGAATCCTTCCTTTGGAATGGATTGGACTCAGTCTATGGTAGGAGTTGCCTTGTCGCTTAACCCAAGATGTATTAGATCAAGTAGCTCGGGGCCCTGGAAATCATGAACCTACGGATCATAGGATGGGTCCTGCAAATGCAATGCGATGGACTTGGCTCCAGCGCATTAGAGACCCCTGCTAGGCCAACATTAACCTACCACAAGTGCAGTGTGTGTCGGAGATTTTCCATGCGTCAGTCAATCTGTCATGGTCGTCATCGGAGATGGATGTCGCTCGTTGTTCTGGTTGGACAACTGGATCGACAGACAGTTGATTCAACTGATCGCCCCAGATCTGTTCCTTGTCGTCCCTGTGCGTCGTCAAGACTCCACTTCGGTTGTTGCTGGCCTAGCCGGCAATACTAGGATATATGACATCACCAGCGCCCTGACTGTGTGCATGCTCTCCCAATTCCTTACGCTATGAAATAGAGTATAGAACTTCCTGACTCTATCCAAAATGAGTTCATCTAGCGTTGGATGGATGATGGGTACAACATTGCCTCGACCTACAACGCGTTCTTTGAGGGATTGATCTCCTTCCTTCCTTTGGCGCAACGCTTGTCCCGCAAAGTGTAAGCTTTTTTCTCGGGCTTGCACTTTAGTTACAGAGTTGGACGGCTGATAAAATGCACAACCGAGGGATGGACAGTCATACCATGTGTCCTATGTGTGCGTAGGAGCTGGAAACGACTCATTGTATCTTGGTAGAGTGTGTCTTCATGTGACAAGTTTGGCTCAAGTTGCTACCTAAGATTGAGTTGACCTCCCTCTCACCCTGCCGACAATATTTGCTTCATATTTGGTGGAGTCTTCTCGCCAGCGGCTACTGGATCATAATAGGAAGGGGTTCGATTCCCTCATCCTTTTGATTACCTGGCACCTGTGGCTGGAAAGGAACACTCGCGTCTTTGAGGGGATACTTTCCACAGTAGAGACAATGGTTGATTGTATTGTGCAAGAAGGAAAGCTTTGTGTGGGTTACGGCGATGCATAGTCCCCTAGGAGTTTTTCTCGGTGCTTAGACACAAACTCTTTCTCCTTTTCCCTTGTTGTTTTCAGGAATCTAGTTGTCTTTCCTAGTTAGTTTTAGAGGCGGATGGCCCCATACGGTAGGGTGGGCCGGCTGGCCCAGCTTGCTACCAGCCCATACCCCATCCCCTCCCCTCCCGGGTCCCGACGGGAGCATTGAGCCACGCGCTAGGTCGTTGAGTTGGGCTAGGCCCTTGAGTGCATTGAGGCTGATCGAAGTACAACTACTCAACGCCTCGACTCCATGAACGCACGTAGCCACGCACCGCCGTATGTAGAACCCTATCCGCTAGTGCTGCCACACCAGCACCACATTGTGAACCTGGGAGCCGTTCACTGCCGCCTTGTTCTCTGCCACCTTATTCTGCATCATTGGCCTCGGTTGTCCTCAATTTTTTTCTCAATCTACATCATTAGCCTATGTTGATTGCAGCAGCAAAGGAAAAAAGAACATTTTTTGGGTGCGTATCTCCATCCATACGTGATTTGCTCTTCTGGGATTTGTGTTGTTAAATTTTGGTGGGTGTTGTCATGAGCTCAATCATTGCTTGGTCTCTGTGTCTCTGAATTATTGGTAGTGTTCGTGTGTGAGAGAATATTAGTGGATTGAAAACTTTTGATGATGCTAATTGGGTTGGTTTATGGATAAACAGGTATGGTATTTCTGCAATTTTGTTGATGTTCTTTGAAACCCTCATCATTTTCAGTTCAATAGACACTCCCTCATCATTAATATCTCATGGTGTGACCCACCTAATTTTGTCAGTTTGATGTATCCTCCTTACCCCTCATGATCAGCAAGTCACGGTCATAAAATCTCGTTTTTTTTCTTGCTAATATATTTTTGATGAAAATTTCTTGCTAATATATAGATGCGCAAGATTTTAAGCAAATAAGGACAGTGCCGATTATTATAAGTTGATGCCTCGCGCGTGGCAGTTTTATTGATTACTATCATGGCCTTGCTTTAGTTAACCTCGCTAAAGAATACTACAACCTCCATCCTACAATAAGGGTATTTTTGAAATTCAAATTTGTTCCATAAAGTGTATATTTCTAGAGTTGTAGTTGTCCATTCAATTCTTCCATTTCAAACAATAAGATGTTTTGACTTTTTATCAAGTTAAACTATTTTTAAGTTTGACTAAGTTTATAAAAAATAGTAATATTTTTAACACAAAATAAACAAAATAAACATGCTACCAAAATTTATCCGATGTTAGATTTAATGAGACTAATTTGGTGTTTTAGATGCTATATTTTTTTATAAAATTGAACAAACTTAATAGAAATTTAAAAAAAATCCAAAACATCTTGTAATATAAAAAATTACAAAACGAAGATAGTACCTTTCATTTAGATTATTACTTTCATTTAGATTATTACTAGTTCCTCCTCGATTATAAAACATCTTGTAATATACTACTGCCTCCTAGTTCCAACCAACTCCTAATTTAGTAAGGAGCATTTACATTTTTTTTCTTCCCTAATAATTTTTCTTTCAAGTGCTAAAAATGCACATATAATGAGATGAAGGTGGTAAGAGAGAAGATTGGCATTGGGAAGAAGAGAAATAGAAGGAACAGAGCAGCTAGCAATGGAGGTCGGACAAACGACATGAAGAAAGGGATATGGAAATTACATTTATACTGCTTTGAAAATTAGGTTTAATGCATCCGTGGCAAAGATCTTGAATTGGGACTTGAGAAATTATGGAAGGAAAAAGTACACCGAAGGTCCCTCGACTTGTCATCGAGTTACAAAATCGTCCTATAACCACAAAACCAGATATCCAACGTCCCTTAACTAATCGAAACCGGTCACGATAGGTCCTTTGGTGTTTTTGACTCCGGTTTTATCCTACGTGGCAGTTGAGTCAGCGTGGAACCCACGTGGACCCCACATGTCAGCGTGGCCACATCAGCCTCCTCTCTCTTTTCCCCTCTTCTCTCTCTTCCTCATCTCTCTCCCTTCTCTGCCACCGTCGACTGTCCCACCAGCATGAAGGACAGCTGGAGGGCGCACCGGCGCGTCGCGTACGACGGCGAGGCCAAGAACCTCACCGTCGCGCTCTCCTACGGCGACGCGGCGGCGGCCCAACAGATCCCGTGCTCTGGTACGCCGTCGATCTGATGGAGTACCTCCCCAATGCCGTCGCCGTCGGCTTCTTCGCCGTTACGGGCGAGGCCGCCGAGCTGCAGCAAGTGTAGTACTTGGAGTTCACCACCAGCATCGACCCCAAGGACGTGTGGGTGGTGTTGGGACTCTACAGCTTGCTTCTCGTGCTCGTTGCCATAGGGGTGCTCTGGTTCGTGTCGCAATGGAGGAAAGCCGGAGAGCTCGCCGATGGCGACATCTTTGACGAGATGGGGTACGACGAGCTTGCCGACGAGGAGTTCTTCGTGGAGAGCGGGCCGTGGCGGTTCCGGTACAGCGACGCGCGTCCGCATCCAACGCGCGCGCCGGCCGCCGCCACACCTTCCTCCTCCCCCGCGCGCCGGTCACCGCCACACCTTCCTCCTCCCCCGCACTCCGGTCGCCGCCACACCTTCCTCGTCCCCTCCGTCTCGCCGCCGCCCGAAACGGCGTCGGCTGGGGCACCCGGCGCCCATGGTGGAGGCGGCTAGATCCGGATTCGCCGTAGCCTCTCCGCCATCGACGGTGGCCGGCGGCGGCGCCGTGCTCACGCTCGTCCTCCTCGCCGCGGCTGAGTGGTGGCGGCGGCGGCGGTGGCGGCGGCGGCGGAGCCCGATCCCTAGTGGTGGTGGTGGTGGCAGCGGCCGCAGACCTCGCCGATGGCGAAGAGGCTACGGCGAATCCGAGGCGGCGGCGCCATGCTCGCGCTCGTCCTCCTCCTCGTCCTCCTCGCCGTCGCGGCGCGGCGCAGGCGAGGGCCATCGGCCGCCGCCTCGAGCGCAGCAGGAGTACGACGTCACCTCCGCCGCCGCCGCGGGGCCTTGCGACGCCTACCTCGTGTTCCGCTGCTCCCCACCACTCTACGCCTCCGCCGTCTCCATCTCCAACCTCCTCAACATCACCGCCACCGCCGTCACCGAATCCAACGCCGTCGACCCCGGTCACCCCCGTCGCCGCCGACCCCCTCGTCCTCGCGCCCGTTGTCGGCGACCTCATCCCCACCCGCCGGCTAGCCTGCCCGAGAGGAGAGAACCGAGAGAGGGAGAGAGAGGAGGAAGGGAGAGGAGGGGAAAGACATGGAGGGTGATGACGTGGCATTCTGACACGTAGATCCCACGCTGACTCAGCTGCCACGTGGGACAAAACCGGCGTCAAAACCACCGAGGGACCTGTAAACGGTTTTATAAGTTAAGGGACGTCTTGCGTTTTGGGGACGATTTTGTAACTCGATGACAAGTTGAGGGACCTTCGGTATACTTTTTCCAATTATGGAATCCCAAGTCCCTGGCCTGACCCAATAATATGCCAACATTTGGGCTTGCAGATAAGGGGCTTTAGACAGGGAGAAAGATATGGGCTTTGTTTAGATTCCAAAAAAATTTTAGCCAAAAACGTCGCATTAAATGTTTGAACACATACATGAAACATTAAATGTGGACAAAAAAAACCAATTGCACAGTTTACATGTAAATTGCGAGACGAATCTTTTGAGTCTAATTACGCCATAATTTGACAATGTGGTGCTACAGTAAACATTTGCTAATGATGGATTAATTAGGCTTAATAAATTCATCTCGCAGTTTACAGGCGGAATATGTAATTTGTTTTGTTATTAGTCTACGTTTAATACTTCAAATGTGTGTCCGTATACTTCAAAAACTTTACACCTAAAAAACTAATCACACCCATGATAGCCTGGTACTTGTAGCATCCCAAGAAACAATAGGCCTGTTTGGATTGACGCCATACTAAAACTTTGGCAGGTCTACGGAGAGTTAAAAATGTTTATTTGGATTGAAGCCAAAATATGTCTATAAGAGATAAGTTCACCAAAAACCAATTTTTTTTAGTAAAGGTATTGTTTTAATAAAGATGGTTGGTTTTTCCTACCGTACCAAAATTTTGATAGGGTAAAATTCGATAGGGTAGCAATCCAAAATGTCCCGATATCTTTTCTCAATTACACACGAGAGATTCACAAGCATGCACATCTCTATGCACACATATCATACGCACATATAGGTGAGTCTGCTACCTACCACACGTTCAAATCAACACCATCACATTTCTAACATCAACAAATTTCTATTAAAAATGTACCTACATGGTTTTTAATATTTATGGGCATTAGATCTAAATCAAAATGGTCATAAATTTTGTATGCAGAGGCCGGATTCAATACGGGTGCTAGGGGGGACTTACCCACATTAGATCCCCATAGAGAGAAAGAGAGAGGGAATGGGGAAGAAGAGTAGGGGGCTGGAGCAAGAAGAAGATATGTCCTCCCTCCCATTCAATCCTAGATCCGCCCCCGTTAGTATGTATATGTACCTAATAATGGAAATACCAATACATACTTCCTAGACACCTTGTATGAGAAATTGCACGGGCAAACTTTATGCCTACTTGATTAGTACATGAAAACGAATGCCAATGACACAATTCGTCAAATTGCAAGTATACACATGATTTGAATTTACATCAAGTATACAACGCACAAACGGCACGAAGTTTAATTTGAAGAGGCTACACACACTGATACACAGATTGATAGCTGCAGGAAGCCAACACCAAGAGCTAGAAGAAGCTGATATAAAAGGGGCAAGAGTCAGCCGTACCATGTCCATGTCTAGCTCCATGGCACGTACGTAGCACCATGAAAACCATCCCTACGCGCAGGCGCAGGGGCTCTCGAGCTCGTCGTCCCCCACGCCGCCGTCGGCCTCGTCCGCGCCGCCGCGGAACGCCAGGTGCCCGGCGGCGAGCCCCGCCACGACGGCCAGGAACACCCCGCCGTTGAACGACATGACGGCCAGCATCAGGAGGTACCCGACCGCGGCGCTCAGGCCGAACAGCGCCGCCGCCGCCGCGGAAGCAGCAGCCCGGGGCTCCTTCATCCACCGCCTGCCGAGGCCGAGGCCGAGGCCGAGGCGGCCCCCCGCGGCGGACAGCAGGGCGCGCGCGTCGGACGCGGCGGGCACGACGGGACCGGCGGCGGAGGAGGCGGCGCCGCCGCCGCCGCCGGCGCGGTGACGACGACCCGCCCTGAGGCGGACGCGGCGGGCCTCGAGGTGCTGGTAGAGCGCGGCGGCGAGGAAGAGCGCGAGGAGGGAGGCGAGGTACCCCGGCCACCCCGACGTGCGCCAGCCGTCGAAGAGGATGGTGACGGACGTGCCCCAGTAGAAGCTCATGTGCATCATCGCGGCGGCGCGGCGAGGTCGAGCAGCAAGCTCTCTCTCTTTCTCTCTCCGATCTGTGGGTGGTGGCTAGGCTTGCCGGCGGCGGCGCGACGTGGTCGGGGTTTAATACGACTACGAGCACACACACACTGACGATCGAGTCCAGGCCCCTGATCTTACGCGTTTATTACGGCCCGGATGCCATTGGATCATCAATCAGGCAGATTTTCTCTCCACCGTCCATCCCAAAATATAAGCATTTTTTAAGTATAGCGACAAGTCAAACATTTTTAATTTTAATTATTAATAGAAAAAGAAAATAAAAATAATCAGTAAAATTAAAGTTACTAGATTTATCATTAAACAAACTATTATAATATATAAGTCTTTTTATTTAAAATATCTTACTTTTTATAGATAACGTTGGTCAAATTAGCATCTCGAAGACCATGTCAGGATTTAAAAATGCTTATATTTTAGGACAGTATGAGTACTAATTTTAATTAGTATGTGTGTCGTACGGTTCTTGCAATGTAAAGCTTGTTGCATCCTGTTTTGCTGATGGAGCACTTAATTAAAGTAGAATAGCGTATACTGGGATAATGCATGTGTAAATATGTAAATACATCGTCACTTGCTAGTTGCTTCTTTAGAAGCAGCAAGCACATGGATTTCTCGTTCATTTTTTTTCTTTTCTTGTAGGTTGATACCACTCGATGGATCTCCTTGCTGACAACGTGAAGAAAGTCAAGGTACGGTACTTTAGCTAAGAGCGACGCCCCAGCGTGCATGCCTGATCGTACGCTAATCAACAGGGTTAGGAAGTAGAAGTACAGTGCAGATAACTAATAACAACGTGCAGTGTCCAAGCAGATAGTACTAGCTAGTACTAAACGTACAATTTGTACTGCACCAAAACGCACACACAGAGAGGGAGAGACGTACACTCTCTAACGCTTAGAGCAGGCAAAACCCGACGAGAGCAAAGCATTGGTTTGCAATCATCCGCTGCTCCACTCCACTGCTTGTTTCAGAGAAATCTGATGAGGATGCTTTTGTCTTTGGCACAAGATCTTTCAGTCCATCCTGCAAGGAAGGAGAAAAAAAATAATGTCAATTCGTCCCTGTAATTGTTCAGTACACCCTCCGTCTTAAAAACAATAAACTTTTCTGAGAATCGATTCTTTTTTGGGTAGGAGGGAGTAGTTAAAACTGCGTATAGAAGTCGATAAAGATTGCAATTCAGCTTAACTTCAGAGGACTTCAATTTGGTTGTTCATTGACAATGATTCATTTGGTAATTCACAGTATATATATTTCATCACTATCCAGTTCCAACTTTTGAAGGCTTAGCACAAGCAAATTTCATCTCAACATTGCCAGTGTTTTATTCTGTTTTCGTACAGGAGAGTGTTACAACTATCACCAAGGACATGCGTGTTCTTAAGTGTACAAGACAAGAACACAAACCCGAAGCAATCACACTAAAAATGGCGTCCAATACCGTCAGGCAATCTTGCCAGACAGGCTGCTAAAATACAGTATGTTGAGCTCAAAACATGATTACTTGGTGGAAGGAATAAGGTACTTGAGGAACGGTTCTGCCTTAGGAGCAATGGATTTCACATCATCAAAATTGGCCATTTCGAAATCCTCATACTGGAAGCCAGGGGCACAAGTGCAGCCAACTAGGGAGTAATGAAGCTCAGGATCCCTCTTTCGAGACTTGACAAGAACGCTGCCATCAGATGCGAATGATTCAACATCCAGGGTAGGGAAAGAACCGAACCACACATTTGGTGGCACGGTATACTGGGGACGCTGGCCAGCCTCCAGGTGTGGACCGATGACAGTGAGGTCAATGTGTCCATCATCGTGTAGCTCAAAGACCTACAATAAGGAGAGGGCAGCCTTCATTAGAGGCTATCTTTCATACAATGTGGAAATTTCTCTAGTCATGGATAAGCAGGCAAATGGGTGAACAAGGTGAAAGAAATATTCTAACCGTGAGAGGCTCTCCCTTGTAGAAGTGCCATGTTTCAGCACAGGGAATGCGATGGAGGTGAGAAACACTCCCTGATGGAAGCAGGAAGTAGATAGCAGTGCTGATAGCACGGTCGACCTTGTCTGCAGGACATTACAAAAAAGTATGAACATTACTATATCAGCTCGATAATATATTAACATGTCTGTTTTGAATCACACAATACTCAATAGTGAAAAATGGATGTCAAGAGTGCCAGTACATCAAGGAGTGGTAAGATATGCCAGTTGTTCATTCTCTCCATGTCAAATCCATCCCCTCCTACCCTTAGCTAATGTTGAGTTATTGACAGGCCAAACAATAAGTAGGACAATTACTGACTTTCGATAATCAACTGCCGGTATTAATATAGGACAACACTCGCACAAGAGAGGAGGGAGAACAGATGTTTTGGATGAAGATCATTTTTTGATGAGGAAAGCATAATCTTGTTTCTTGCCTACGAGTCAAAGTAACATTACCAATCAAAGGCCTCAAAGGTGGAATATCAAAGTAGCAGGAACACTATTCACGATTCAAAGGTCCTTATTGAACATAGCTGTGATGCATACATGTTCTTTCAAATTAGTGATGGGAAATGTTTACTCTCAGCATCTGATCAGTTATTGGCCATTTGAGCAACAGTCTTAAGTTATGGCGTTGTACATTTCCTAGAAAATTCTATTTTGATTGGTACAAATATCTTTCTACATATGCATGCTTCTCTTCCATTTCAATTACAGATTCTACAAGACAGCAGAGGAAGCATAATTTAACACACTACAGTTTTTGAAAAGGCAGCTACTATCCTTCTACTGATATCTTTTTACATGAATGCTTTCTTGCATTTCAATTACAGATTCTACGAGCAGCAGAGGAAGAATAATTTAATATGCTAACAGTTTTCAAAAGGCAGCTACTATCAACATTACCACGGCTTCTATTAAGCTTGTATTGAAACATTTATGTCGATTACTACATTGTTCAGATTGGCCCAACGCCCATCAACAATATCTTGACAAACATTACAGATTTCGTAATCTCAGATGTATGTAAACAGGATTACAGGAACACTAATGGCTACGAGCATACTAGTACTACTACTTATTATTGGATCAAAATCAAAGGTCTGCAAGGCTCCAAGCATAAAGTACAACCACAAGCAGCCCCATGTAAAATTGGGAGAAGTTGGAGACGATCCGGGTTCAGGTATGCTAACAGAGTAACAGCACTATCGCAAGAAAAATCGTGGGTGTGATGAAAGTGCGGCGTCGATGGAATTTGGAGCACGAACACATGCCACCAAAAAACAAGATTAGTCAAACGGCACTCATACACCACGCTACAACCCAATCTAAGGCCTAAACATGCAAAGTCGAGGAGACAAACAAAAACCTCGATTCCAGCTCAACCCGATCGCACACCACTACATCTCCTACCCGAACCATACATACGCGACTGAGTAAGTTAGCAAAGAGCAAACACAGAATCAAAGCACGGGGGGACTAAACCCTAGCGAGTGAGCAAACTCGGGGGCGTACACTGCGGCGGGAGCTGCGCGGTGGTGACGGAGACGGAGCCGTCGCGGAACGTCTCGGTGTAGTAGCCGCCCTCCGGGTGCGGCTTCAGATCCAGCAGCGCCGCCACCTCCGTCGCCGTCATCTCGCTCGACCCCATCGCTCCCTCCCTCGCCTAGATCTGCTCGGCCCGTGCCCGTTCGCCGATTCTGGTCGCCGGTCGCCGCCGCCGCCGTGAGGTTTTCTTCGGATTCTTCTCGGCGATTTTTGGCGTTTGTTTGTGCGTGGAAATGGAATGAGTTATGTGGCCAGTTGAATTCCAATTTCCAGGGGCAAAGCTTTGGCTTGGCTGTGATGAGGGTGTCCGTTTGTTTAGTATTCGGCGGCCACGTGGTTGTCGGTTAGTGGTTGTTGCGGTCATAGACCAGCAATTTTTCTCTTCGGCCGGTCAACGCAGTTTGGGCCAGATGCCATACGCTGAATGGCACGAGAGAATGTGCTCCGATCCGATGAGCAAAATGTCAGGAAAAATGGATATACTCCTAGCATTCGAATTAATTTAAAAATATACGATTTATTTTTTTATTTCTCAGAAATATGCTGGATGCAATTTTATTAACACAAATATACTGTGGATATTGCGGTGTCGATATTACGGTGTTGCACGGTAAATGCGTGAGACTGCTCAGTGTCGTGCGGGCCGTGCGGCTAGTCTGCGAGACCCGGTCTCACTCTCACATGGCCAACTAGCAAGACCGAAAAGGATGTCACTCTTGTCGCTAATTAGTGATTAATTATGTTGAATCAATGGTCAGGATAATTAATCACTAATTATTATTAATTAATCACTAATCGTTCAATTTCCAAAACGGTCTTGCACGCTCATCACTTTCGCACAACGATTCAGCGATATCAACGTTATATTTGTACCAACAAAATTGCATCTAGGATATATCTAAGAAAAAAAATGAAGAGTATAATTTTAAATTTTAATTCCCTTTATTCTCATTTAATTTCTATGGAATTAGAGGAGAAAAGAAAGTTCCACATGCTTAGAGGAATGACCGTTTGAAAGCGATGGTGGTACGGGAGCTAGCTGCTCAGAGCAGGTACAATAGCAGATTATAAGCTAGCTGCAAACATATTTTAAGGAGATAAATGAGAAAAGTGCATAGCCAGCTGTAGCACGGACTCCAAGACGCGATGTGTGTATGGCAGGTGGGACTAGGTATCAATAGTGTAGTATGTAACTATTGTATAAATAAGCTATTAGATTGGCTATAGATGAATTGGAGCTAGTTAGCTAGTAGTTGGCTATACTATTAAACTTGCTCTCAAGCACATCGATTAAAGCGGTCTCTTCCTTTTGTTGATATAGGTAATTCCTATTTATAAATACATGTTAGTTTTGATTTTAGCCAATTAAATTTTGACTAGACAACGAAAATGAAAGTTTGTTCCATGGGCAAAATGTCAAGAAATGGAATAACGAGGAGGTAATATATGTTTATAAATACTCGTCAGTTTTGATGTTAGTCTACTAATAAGTTTAAGTAACATAAAGTCAGATAAAGTTAGATTTGAAGTTATTAAGTACTTTAATAACATTTTTCAGTTGGGAGCTAGTCACCCTTTGTGTTAACAAAAAGAACTCAACAATAGATATTGTATCTATTTTAGTCAAACCGACAACATATTTGTGAACGGAGTCACATGTAGAAAGCTATTGGAGAATTTGTGACACAATTTGGAACAAGCTTGAGGAGCCATTATATGCATTATATTGTGAAGTTTCTCCCTGCATAATGCATTGCAAAAGCCACTGAACACATTCCTTCATTCACAATCACAAGGGGATCAAGGATTAGTTCTTGCAGATACAGTCATGTGCAGAGTTTGGCAGCCAACGAAGCAGAGAACAGCACATGCTTGCTGAGTTATGGAATAGCGGAACCATATGGCTGCTCCCTTTTTCTTTTTCAGAAAAAAGAAAAACTTTCTGATACATATCCTCTATCACAGGCAAACTATTCGGTGGTTATGCCATTTTGAGATGCTCGATCAATTCATTCTGACAAATCAATGTATAGTGTAGTGGACAGTAACAAGAAGAAAGTTACAACGTTATCAAAACTCAGTCATCTGTGTGGTATTACAGTATCACACAACAATACAATAACACAACAGACTATTGTTGGTTCAACACAAAAATGTGAACTTACAAAAGATTTGAGGTCAGCCATGATCAACAATGTTACATATAATAGACTGATAACTAATCAAACAGTACCATACAGATCTGAGTCTGTTTGGTTGCCTACTTTAGGTGCCGAGTTTCTTGAAGTTCATCCATGAAATTGCGTTAAGCTTTGCAATTTTGCACTTTAGGTATCTTGTTTTGTTGCCTTGTTGGTATACATAATTCAGGGAAACTTATTAAGTAAATATAATATATCAAAGAATAACTAGAGCATAAAATGTGAAGACAATTTTCAATTAACAACAAGAATGATATCCTCAAACTAGCAATGCCATCAACTCATCAAGAATGTTTTGTAGATAAAAGAACAGATCAACTGTGCAGCATCACTGTAATGTTCCCTGCAGCCTATAGCCCTCTGCACACTACAGCATAGCATACAACACTTATCAGTGAATTCTAATGTATGTAATGTGCTTGTGCCAAAGGTACTGCAACAATGTTGTGCAACAATATGGACACACTTCTTTTTTTCAATTATAGCATCAGTAAATCAATATTATGCTGTTGTTAAGAGGAGTGGTAATAACATGAAAAAAGGGATTCAGAGCAATGTTGCATTATTGTCTCGTCATGTTTGAAAACAGCAGTATCCAATCATCTTAGTTTATAAAAGCAAAGCAAGAGGAAGCTAAAACTGGATATTTCCTCTACCTCTTTCCTTCTGTCATAGTTTTATCTTATTTTCCCTCTACACCGAGTACCTCTTTTCTATCCAACTCAAAACAAGAAGAAATATAACAAGTTATCCCGCCATACACTTCAACTTTATCATCTGCCAGCAGTCATACAATTGATCAGATACTGAGTCACTCCTAGGCCACAAAAGAATAGCATGCATCTTTCCAAATAGAAATTGCATAATAAAATACTGGACTAAACACAAATCAGATGGAGGCATCCATGATGCTGCATTTGTAATCTCCTATCGGTTTAACACCTGAAAGGATGTGATGTGAAGACCCAATAGATAACAGTATCACATTATAAAATTGTGGTAGAAGAGACTAAGAGAGTGGTATAAATCATTTTTACATCTAATCCACAAGTATTCTCTCCAGATAATTGTTAACAAAAGCTCAGTCCCAACTAGCCAAAATTACCGAAGAATAGTTCTATATGAACTTGCTACTTGCAAAATTATATATAACAGTAATTGTGTAACAAATGAAACGAGTTCTCTTACAGAGGAACAATGGAGGGGACTGACAGCTTGAACGAGAACCCATAAATGATTTCAGATGTCATCTCTGATTGAAAATATCGCCACCTATACCCTTATAAGTACCAAAGAGTAAAACCAGGGCAGCAAATGCTGGCATTGGTTTCCTCTGAAGAATCAAAGAATACATAACAACAGCACCCCTGTTGAATGCTTGATGTACAACAACTTCAGCTATGTGATCTCCTCCTGATATGTGGGGAAGGAGGAACCCCCTCAAAGAAATCGTTCACAGCAATCTCAAGGTCCTCTGCTGAGTATTTGATGTACAACTCTGGGTGCTTCCCATTCTCAATATGATGTCGAAACCTGCCAAGGAATGACCGGTATGCCGGCACCAGCTTCTCTGAAATTGAGATCCTTAGCTCCTCCCTCAGCTGTGTGTCCGGCACACACCATCCTGATTGCACCCTATGCGCCTCCTCGAATGCGGCATTGAAGGACCTGAACCGCTCCCGCAGCGCTGACTTGGATATCCCTGACGAGAAGCCACCACTTACATGGAGCCCCTCGTCTCGCAAGCAATTCAAGATCTTCAACCATGCGCTGCGCTGGTAGTTCGTGGCTGCCATTGTGAATTTACCCGTAAGCCGCTTCAAGTAATCATCACCAATCAGATTCCATAGATCCGGCGAATCCTTCACCTTGTGCACGATGTAGTACACATTGTTCATCAAGAACAAATGCGAGAGAGCCGTGTCCCTGTAGAGTGAGGCCTTGCCCTCGAGGTTGTGTTCCAGGACAACAATGATCCAGATGATATGAGCAGCAAGTGGCGTCTGGTTGTCAGGCTCGGGGAGGTCGAGCTCGGCCAAGGACGGCGCGAGCTCATTGCCCTCGGCGGCGAGGCGCGCGCTCGCCGATGGCCGCGACACGATCAGCTCGGAGAGCGTCACCTTGTAATCGGAGATGAGGCTGCTGTAGTTCATCACGTACCGGGTGAGCGGGTGCACGGTGCCGCCGGGCACCGCCGTCTTGGGCGGGTCACGGAGCACGGCGTTCTCGAACTCGGAGAGTATGCCGCGCACGGCGTCGGCGAGCCGCGACCGGATCTCGGCGGCCTGGACGTATATCGACTCGGCGACCTTGGAGGCGGCGAAGATGTCGGAGACGTCCGGGAGGAGGTCGGAGAGCGCGTCGTGGAGGTCGATGATCTTGAAGAGCTTCTCGGGGGAGCGGCGGCCGATGCTGATGGCCTCGGCGAAGCCGAACAGCTGCAGCGCGGCGCCCTTGACGGCCTCGGCGAAGGGGGTGTCGTGCGTGGCGGGGGCGGCGGCGGTGACGGTGATGTTCGAGATGGGGAGGTCGTGGAAGATGAGGAAGCACAGGCGGCGCTCGCTGGCGAAGACGCCGCGGACGGCGGCGCGGGCCGCGCGGATCCAGCGGCGGATCTTGGCCTCGAGGGCCTTCCACTCGAGGCGCTGGACGTCGCCGATGCTAAGCCGCTCGACGCCGAGCCGGCGGAGGGAGGCGTCGACCGCCGGCTTGCGGACGGAGGCGTACACCTGCGCGCACTCGCGGCCGTACCCGGCCGCAGCCATGCGGGAGGCGATGGCGCGGAGGTCGGAGACGGCGTCGTCGGGGAGGAGGTCGATCTCGCGGATGCTGGGGAGCGAGCGGTAGCTGCTCCGCCGCCCAACCAACGACGACACGGAGTCATCCTCATCCACCACCTGGAGCTCAGCAGACGAGGCCGAGTTCGACCGGTCACTGGAGATGGAGAGCGAGCCGCCGAGGTCAGCGAGCGCCTCGATCTCAAGGTCGAGCGCGCGGGACGACAGCACATGCCTGAACTCATCCTCGAGCCGCGCCATCGCGACCTGCACGGCGGTCGCCGCGCCGCCACCACCCCCGGCCGAGACCGACGACGACCCGGACGACAGCCGGCGCGGGCTCCCGACGGCGGCCGGGGACGGCGGCGCGAGGCGGCGCAGGTCGTCGACGGCGCGGAGGAAGCGCTCGGCCTCGGCGCGGGCGCCGTCGAACAGCATCGGCTCGTCGGAGGCGGAGGTGGAGTCCCAGCGCATGACGACCCGCTCGGCCGCCTCCAGCTCCGCCGATCCGTCCATTGACTCGTCGTCGTCGTGGTGCCGTGCCCCCGCGCGACGCGAGCTGGGGCGCGCTTTGTACCGCGGCGGCGCGAATCCGGGGAGCCGCACGTGTGGGGCGCGCGGCCGCGCCTGGGTTGGCGCGATGGCGCACGGGGGGGAGGCGAGCTGGCACCGCTCTGTGCAGCGCCCGGTCGCGCGAGACAGGTGAGCGAGGCGTCGCTGCTGCCCTTTTGTTTATGGCGTGTGGACTGCCGCCTTGTGGATGTGGAGTTCTTCTGCTTCTTTTTTGTTTGGACTCAGCGACGACCGGGCTGCCTTGGGGGGGGGGGGGGGGGGGGGGGGGGGGGGGGAGATAGAGCGGCAAAAGGCAAGCCGCTTTCTTTGTACTCTCAAAGAAATTTATCCATTTTGCTGTCATGTTATCTCTTTGTCTATGACCTAAAATTTTTCAACCTGTGACCTCAAATGTTTAAATACCTATATGAAGTATTAAATATAGATTAAAAATAACTAATTATATGGATTGCGACTAATTTGCGATACGAATCTTTTAAGCCCAATTGCTCCATGATTTGACAATATGGTGCTACAGTAAACATTTACTAATGACGGATTAATTAGGCTTAATAAATTCATCTCGCGGTTTTTCTGATGGATTGTATAATTAGTTTTTTTGTTTAGTGCCCGAACACCTCATACTATTATGAAACAACAGAGTGATCTCATCCATATAAAAGGATGGATCGCAACCGAAGGCAACCGCGCCTTCCTTAGGCGCTCCTTGGCAACGGACCAACCATCGCGTCTCCGGTTGCCACCCCTCCCCATCTATATATTGTACCGCATTGATCAATAAAGATTCTGCTCATTCATTCTCTACATTCTTGTGTGCAATTCTCTCTCTCACTCAATCCCTCTCGCTCAATCAATTCTATACACTTTCAACACGTTATCAACACTTTCGCTCTCGCAAAGGAGATCGCGAAGTGAAAGAAGGAAATATCGCTTTTTGATCTACACAAAAAGCGAACAGAAGAAAATCATAGAAGGTACGTCTACCTTGATTCCATCCTCGATGCCGTTCTCGGCATCCCTCGCCGTGATCACGCACGCCGTCTTTGCCATCTTCATTGACGATCGACGAGGAGGACGCGCTGGGATCCCGTGGAGGCAGGGCTAGGGTTGGTGGCCGGCGCCACTACCCTCGCCGCCTTATGGCTGTCACTCCGATCGTGGCTGCCCCGCCGGTCCCTGTCGCGCCTACTCCTTCTCCACCGATCGTTGCACCTTCTCCTCCAAGAACTGCCTCAATGAACGCCGGAGCACCTCCACCGCCACCACGCCGAAGTCGCTCCCCCACTCCCGAGCCGCCGGGCTACGGCCGGACCAGGACACTTGCCATGCGCAGGGGGAACTGCCGCTCTTCACTCCTTCTTCGCGCCCACACGCCGGTGCCGCCGCTGCGCGCCGTCCCGTCCTCCGCGCCACGATTGCTGTTCCCCACGGCTCTCCTAGCCGGACCCTAGCAAACGGGGTCATGGGGAACGGCATCCGGGTCCAGCCGGCCTCCGACTCCGATGAGGAGTGGGGGGTGACGGCCTAACCCGGCCGGCAAATCGTCGACGGTCGGAGGGGTGGCTGCGAAGGGAGACTGCGGAGGAGGCGGCGGAAAAGGCAGGAGGCGGCGGTAGAGGCGGAGGCGGCAGAGAGGTGGCGGCGGAAAGGCGGGGGAACGGCGGCGGACGACTGCGGAAACGGTGGCGGACGGCGGCAGCGGCAGCAAAAACGGCAGCGGCGGCGGCGGCAAAATAGAGGAGGCGGCAGAGGCGCACAAGCCGCGGGCGCGGGTTAGGGTTCACCGTAACCGCGCCCGACCCCCTCTCCCACTTGCTCTGGCCACATGGGCCGGCGGCCACATATTGGGCCGGCCTAGAGCCCCCCGTCCCACTTGCACGCCGGCCCAGTGCCAAAAGGTAGTGGGCTGAATCCTATAGATTTCGGCGCACCACCCAATTTATCATTTAATTTTAGTTTTAATTACTAATTTAGCAGCAATTTCATTTTAGTCCCTTGTGTTTTATATAATTTAGTCGAAACAGTTCATCAGTTGTACAAGCAATTATGTAATGGTCCTATAGACCGCTGATGTTATGTGTTAATTAACATAGGTGTTTATTCAAATACCCTGTTTCACTAAATTTATTTGTTGTCTTAATAACATGCCTTTTGCATATTATTTCAAGACACGCTCTACTTCCTCGCTTTATTAATTTACAAAATTCTATAAATTTTGTACTTTGATTTAGCAAATTCTCTTAATTATGTACTATATGATTAATGGAGGATTTAATGCATGTTCAACTGTACATTTTGACTCGGATATTAATCACATGTAGATGGAGACCTATACTTTGGTCATTGCGACCATAACCTAGGCAGCGAGTATCTCGCCCATCATTAAGTGGTCTACATTTTGAGATGATTACCCGATGGAGTCCTACAAATTGGCTGTACTGGTCATAACCTAGGCAGCGAGCATCTCGCCCATCTCACAGAGGTCTACATCTCACGATGATTACCCACATGTGTTATTTTCTGAGCATATGTTTTGAAAAATGAGATTATTTGAAATTTGGTTGAACACAAGGTAGTGGAGTCCTAAACATTGGCTGCGGTATATTCACCAAAATATATTTGCCTGGAGACCATGTTCTAGGCAGCAAGTATAACTTGCCTATTATTAAGAGATCTACTCCACTGTTTAATTACTTGGAGATTATCCACATTGTGCCACCTAATTTCGAATTCTAACTCAAATTGTCAGGTCTATAACCTACATCTTTTCGAAACATTACAGAATATGAAGTCTTACATTTCGCATTGAGATTACAACCACAATATCATGTTTTTATTAATTTTCCTCTGTAAATTAATAATGTTAATCATGATTATAGGGACATGGCAACTATAGAGTTCGACGAACACGCCCTCGATAGGAGTAACTACCCAATTTGGGCTTCCGATATCAAAATAATTTTTTTCTCTTCTTGTGGGATTTCAAATACAATTGAGGAACCCAATGATTGGGATCCACCAGTTGAGAACATAAAGCTATATATTGCCCTTTTCCTTCTGAGGCTCTACATCAATAAAGAACTCAAACATGAGTACATGTTGAAGACGAGCCCTCTCAACCTATGGAAAGCTCTAAAAGAGCGTTATGATCAGCAAAAGGAACTCATTTGGCTTGAGGCTAATTATGAGTAAATTCATTTATGCCTACAGGATTTTAAAAACTGTGGCAGAATACAATCATGATGTTCATAACATTTGCTCCAAGTTGAAGTTTTGCGACAAAGAGCCAACGTAAGCAGAAAAGATAGAGAAAACTCTATCAACATGATACTGAACCAACAATATCGCACTCAAAGGATTCAAGGGAAATTCCTCGAATAACCCTAAGAATCTGACTAGAAAATGCAAATGCAACAACGACGCAAATCCAATGGTCGATTGGAAAGGAAAAGGGAAGGGTAAGGCACCACAACCTCGTGGCAATAGCAACAGGCATTGCAACAGGTATGGATCTGACTATCATGTCGCTAAAGATTGCCACATCCCAACAATATATTGTTCTCCTGTATCAGAGATCCCTAAAGGAGAAAAAGTCTTCTAAGGAACTAAGATTTGAAGCTCACTTCAATCTTACAAAAGAAAGACCTGAGGTTGAAAGTTCTCACCAGGCTCCTATTGAACCAGAGAACAACCTCGTTCTTCTCCCAGAGGATACCGCTGCACTTTCTGCAATGGATGACATGCTCATCGAATACTGCTCAACGGACTCACTTGGAGATTTACTGTAATCTCAGTGCGTCCCACTTAGAGATAAAGTTGCTTTAATCTCAGTGTGTTTGAGACAGTATATTGATATTCTATAGTTTGTCAAAACAATAATGGTTGTAATAAGTAGATAAGTACAAACTCTCTTATATTATAAGGTTGTATGACTTGCTAGTCATTAGAGTATGTACTTTTAACATATGTAAATGTCATGCTATGTATTTGATGTTTTCATCATTGTATGTATGTATATATTGTGGATAAAGAATTCTTCACTAGGTAATTCTTCTTTCACTATAGATGTCTAAGGATATCACTCCGATTGGAGAGGAATTATGTTTTGTGGACAGTGGTACCACAAACTCTATACTTAGGGAGATCAAATACTTTCAACCTCTCAAAAAGAGAGAAGGCAAAGTTTTGACTATCGCTGGGTACACAAATTACAATTGAGGATGCTTTATTGTATCCCGATTCAACCCGTACCCTACTAAGTTATAGAGATATCCGTCAAAATGGGTTCCACATTGAAACCCATATGGATAATCGAGAAGAATTTCTTCTCTTAACCAAACAAAACGGATATGGCAAACGCATTTGCGAGAAAATTCCATCTCTCACATCGGGATTGTACTCTACATACATTAAGCCCATTGCAAATGTTGCGTATAAAGTAATTTTTCAAAATGTTGATGCATTCCACACTTGGCATGATCGACTTGTGCACCCCGGTATCGGGATGATGGGAAAAATTATTGGCAACTCTATTGGTCATCATTTTATCACTGATAAATTTCCCAAATCCTCTGATTTCGTATGCACTGCATGTGCTACTGGGAAACTGATTTTGAGACCATCTTATCTCAAAATTAGAGCCGAACCACTTAAATTCCTTGAATGCATTCAAGGAGATATTTGTGGCCCTATTGTGCCAAGATCTGGACCGTTCAGGTACTTTATGGTTTTGATTGACGCATCTACTAGATGGTATCATGTGTGTCTTCTATCGACACGAAACCATGCCTTTGCCAAATTAATGTCTCAAATTATAAGGCTGAAGGCAAATTACCCTGAACATAGGATTCAATCAATCCGTATGGACAATGCTGCCGAATTTACATCCCATGCTTTCGATGATTATTGTATGGCATTGGGAATTCAGGTTCAACACTCTGTTCCATATGTCCACACACAAAATGGTTTGGCTGAATCATTGATCAAAAGAATTAAGCTTATTGCTCGACCATTATTGATGAATTGCAAATTACCTTTGTCGTGTTGGGGTCATGCAGTTCTGCACGCTGCTGACCTTGTCCAACTACGACCAACTGCATATCATGAAACTTCCCCAATGCAGTTAGTACGTGGAAATCCTCCAAGTATTTCCCATTTGCGTAAGTTCGGTTGTGATGTATACATACTGATCTCACCACCACAGCGTACCGCTATGGGCCCACACAGGAAAGTGGGGATCTATGTGGGATTCAAATCTCCGTCGATCATAAAGTATTTAGAACCCTTAATAGGTGATCTATTTACTGCCCGGCTCGCTGACTCTATCTTTGATGAGGAATATTTCCCGGCATTAGGGGGAGACTTCAAGTACCAGAAAGAATGCCAGGAAAATGATTGGGATGCCCAAGGTATTCCCGCCTCAGACCCACGTACTACTGAAATTGAACTTCAAGTTCAGAAAATTATACATTTGCAAAGACTTGCAAATAACCTGCCAAATGCATTTACCAATTATAAAGGTGTGACTAAATCTTTCATTCCCGCTCAGAATGCGCCAAAAAGAGTGGAGGTACCAAATAAAACCACTCAACTTCCACTCACTAAAAAGAGAGGAAGAAATATGGCTACTCAGCGAGAAACAATTGCTAATAAGCAAAGAAAGACGGTAAATGCAAACCAACCTTTAGTTGGTACACACCAAATTGATACTATATATCAAGCAGATCGTGATAGTCTGCAACCTAGCTCGATGGTACACAATGCTGAGACTAGGAATTCGGAAGACCATAGACACATTGTTTCGGGAGATCACGATGAGTCTATAAGGGTTGATGAAATTGCCATCAACTACTCTGAAACTGGAGAATCTTTTGATAGAATAGCTACAATTGTCGACATTAATTTTTCTGAATAAATTGTTGATTGCCTCCAAGTTGATCCAAAACCTAGGTCTATAAAAGAGTGCCAAAAGCGCTCTGACTGGAACAAATGGAAGGACACAATTGACGCAGAATTAGCCTCGCTTTACAAAAGAGATGTATTCTTGGCTGTAATGCCTACTCCTCGTGGTATCTTTCCTGTGGGATACAAATAGGTTTTCGTCCGGAAACGGAATGAAAACAACGAGGTGGTGAGATATAAAGCAAGGCTTGTAGCACAAGGTTTTACGCAAAAACATGGCGTTGATTTCAACGAAACTTACTCTCCAGTTATGAGTGGTATAACTTTTCGATATTTAATATCATTGGTAGTACAAAATCGTCTATTTATGCAGTTGATGGACGTAGTGACAACATATCTTTATGGGTCACTTGATTATGATATTTACATGAAGGTTCCTGACGGAATTGACATCCCGAATCAGAAGGTAAATCGTAACATGTATTGTGTTAAGTTGCAGAAGTCACTTTATGGCTTAAAACAATCGGGCAAGATGTGGTACAACTGATTAAGTGAATTCCTTTCACTAAAGGGATACACCAAAAATGATGATTGCCCATGCGTCTTTATCAAAAAGTCCCCCACAGGATTTTGTATTATCTCGGTATATGTTGATGATCTCAACATCATTGGCAATACACAAGATATTAATGAAGCACGTCATCATTTGAAGACGGAATTTGAGATGAAGGATTTGGGTCAAACCAAATTTTGCTTAGGTCTACAACTTGAGCATTTACCTTCTGGAATCCTTGTGCACCAAGGTGCATATACCCAGAATATTTTGGAGAAATTTAATATGGACAAGTCATATCCTTCCAAAACCCCTATGGTGGTTCGATCTCTAGACGTGGAGAAAGATCCATTTCGACCAAAGGAAGATGGTGAGGATGTGCTTGGACCTGATTTTCCATATCTTAGTGCTATTGGCGCACTTATGTACCTTGCAAATAGTACGAGGCTAGATATTGCTTTCTCGGTAAATCTATTAGCAAGATACAGCGCTGCTCCTACCAAACGCCATTGGACTGGAGTTAAGAATGTCTTTCGATATCTTAATGGTACAAGAGATCTTGGACTTTTCTTTAAAAAGAACCAGGATTCGACTTTAATTGGGTATACTGATGCTGGCTATTTATCTGATCCCCACAACGCCACATCACAAACAGGATTCGTATTTTTACAAGGTGGAACTGCTATTTTATGGAAGTCTTCTAAACAGACTCTGGTAGCCACTCCCACAAATCATTCTGAAATAATTGCATTATATGAGGCATCACGTGAATGTGTATGGCTTCGCAGAATGGTTAACCACATATTAACATCTTGTGGTATTGGTTCATTGGAATCACCTACCATTATCTATGAAGATAATGCCGCTTGTGTTGTTCAGATGGAAACAGGTTATATTAAGAGCAACATCACTAAGCATATTGCTCCTAAATTATTTTATCCTCATGAGCTTCAGCAACAGGGAGAGATAAACATCTTGCAAACTAAGTCATGTGATAATCTTGCTGATTTATTCACAAAATCTCTACCATACTCCACATTCTTTAAATGTGTCGAAGGAATTGGTATGAGACGACTTAAAAATTTGCAGGATTCAGGGGGAGTATCTTCCTCTGGAAAATAACCTATTTTCGTCATATTATACTCTTTTTCCTTTGTATGAGTTTTACCCTTTAGATTTTCTCATCCAAAGTTTTTAACGAGGTAATATCAACATAAGCTTATATGTCTTATCATTTGGCTTTTCCCCACTGGGGTTTTTACTAAATGATAAATGTAGACATTATACTATTTTGGATCATACTATGAGCTTTACTCATAGATTTAAAATAGTCAATAATATATATTATGGTTCTCTCCTTATTTTTCCCACTGGGTTTTCGAGGAGTTTTACGTGATGTATTTAACTATAATTATTTCTAAGATTATCTTTACAGATATCTGGAACAGTGAAAGAGCAATGATCAAAGCTGGATTCGATCAAGGGGGAGTGTTATGAAACAACAGGGTGATCTCATCCATATAAAAGGATGGATCGCAACCGAAGGCAACCACGCCTTCCCTAGGCGCTCCTTGGCAACGGACCTACCATCGCGTCTCCGATTGCCACCCCTTCTCCATTTATATATTGTACCGCATTGATCAATAAAGATTCCGCTCATTCATTCTCTACATTTTTGTGTGCAATTCTCTCTCTCACTCAATCCCTCTCACTTAATCAATTCTATACACTTTCAACACATACGACATCATATATAATACCTGATGTGACACGCCAAAAATTTACACCCCTGATCTAAACACCCCATTTGCAATCTACTACTGTTCAAATCTAGATGAAGAAATGTTTTGGACTTATGATGATGTTCGTTATTCTAATGAAAATTAATGCGATGTTAATTAGATCATATAAAATAAGAAATCCATTAACGTGTAATTAATTGAGTTCCAATTATTACAAACTTTTAAAACTTAGATTTATTTGGTATTTCAAAACAACTTCTAAATAGAAAGTTTTCATAAGAAACAAATGTTTAGTAGTTTAAAAAACACTAACAAAAACCAAGGTAAAATATGTATCTTAATAAAAACGAACCCCACATCCTGAGAATTTGGAGCGAATACAACAATTTTTAAATTCAAATGAAATTAGCTATTGTTAGTTACTAACGTCGTCAAACATTATTAATATGTCTCACATTGAAAGGACAGTGTAATGATAGCTGCCACGATAAGGCAGATCGACTAGTTAAGAGGTAAATATGCGAGTCTTCGGAGACGAGGTATACATGGATGGATGGTGGTTTTTTTTTCTGGGAATGAAGAAGAAAGAGAGGGAAACGAAAACTTGCATTATGAAGGAAACGAATGAATCGCATGAGAGAATAGATGACGAAGCTTGCATTGGAGGAGGTGTGCTCTCTAAAGACATGGTAGTGACTAGAAAGACTTGATCTGTTGGAAAAGGAGCAGTGGATAGGGTTACAAACAAGCACCAATCTTAAAGTAGTCAAGGATCAATTCGTAAGAATGAGGTGATTTGATTTCTTGACACCCTTGTAAACTCTTATAGCTTGCGTAGGAGGATGTGTAAAGTGTGTATACATGTCTTATTTATATCGGTTCAGTTGTGTGTATACGTGCTAAGTATAGAGGCAAAATTTGCTATAGGATACCAAAAGATTGCGACCTTTGCTGTGAGACATCCGAAGATCGTGTATTTGCTCGTGGTCACTGTAAAAAAGTGGTAATTAGCTGCTGGACACTGCTACCATTATTTTATTATTTCCGGTCGAAATAGAGAGAGAAAGAGTTGTGTAAGTACCAAATACCCCTGACCCCTGGACACTATTCTTTCCCTCTCTCTCTCTCTTCTTTTCTTTTCCCCTTCTTCCTGGCAGTGGAGCAGAGGCGCGAAGGCCACGGCGGAGCTCACCGGCGGCGCAATGAGAAAGAGATGAGCAGAGAAAGAGAGGAAGAAGAAGAAAATGAGAGATTGACAAGTGGGCCCATGGGCAAACTTGTCTTTAACCAAAGTTTCTCTCTCCGTTTTTACCGTAAATAATAAAATAATACGGTCGGTGTCCGCCAGCTAATTACTACTTTTTACAGAGTCCACGAACAAATACACGATCTTTGGGTGTCTCACAGCAAAACCATAATCTTTCGGCTTGCTAAGTATATATTCAACCCATTGTCTAAAACCGAACCGACTATTGAATGTTGATTATACTCCCTCCGTTTCAAAATGTTTGACACCGTTGATTTTTTAGTACGTGTTTGACCATTTGTCTTATTCAAAAAATTTAAGTAATTATTTATTCTTTTCATATCATTTGATTCATTGTTAAATATACTTTCATGTACACATATAGTTTTACATATTTTACAAATTTTTTTAATAAGACGAACGGTCAAACATGTGCTAAAAAGTCAACGGTGTCAAACATTTTGAAATGGAGGGAATATGTTTTAGAGTGTAGACTAGTAAGCTCAAGATTTTGGAGCCAAGGGGCAAGGGGTGATTTCTCACACCATCCCAAACAAACTAATAGTCCCCCCTCCCCTCCCCCGAAAAAAAAATCTTAAGTAGATAAATATGAATTCATAATTGACTATGCCTAGGGTTTAGCGATCGAAAGCAATGAAATTCTGAGGTTTCGATACGGGAAAAAAGGTAGATTCCAAGTAAAATTTTGAATGGTTTTCAAGAATTCAAATTTAAAACAACATAACTCGACCAAGATTTGATCAAACTTTATCAAATCTTGTCGAAAGATGTCATACCACCACGATCGAAAAATCTAGCGTTCAATCGAAAAGGTGATCCCCGACTACGACCCGCTGGTAGTGTCATGCCCACACGCCGGTAGGGCTTAGGGAGGGGGGCAACGAGAGGTGGCGTCGGACGGGGGAGAGAGAGAGAGTCCGAGACGTCGTAGCCGCCTCTGATCCTGTGCTAATCAAGCAGGAGTACTCACCATCATCAGGCCACCCCCAAGTGCGTCCTGTCTGCCATCTCCCAGTGCGCGCGCCATGTACTCCAAACCTCACTGCACCACCAATCACCTGCACCTGCACCCCCGCATCCGCTCCAGCCAGCCAGCCAGCCAGCCAGCTGTTCAGTGTGCTAGTACTAGTACCACACACGGTTGCCAGCCGTCATGTGGCGGGGGGCGATGAACCCGCGGGATCGATGGCGATGCGGCAGTAGCGGCATAGTACTAGTTTATTCGGCGTTGTTGCGGTGATCGATGTGGGCGTGCGTGCGCCTCGGCTGTGTGGTACGTACACGGCCGGTGGCGGTGTGTCTCTCCAGCGGGGGGGGGGGGGGGGGGGGGGGGGGGGAGAGAGCTGAGCGTGCGTGATCCATTCAGAGCCAGCATTGAGGGATCCTGTCTCCTTCAATTTCCGAACACTATCCTGCGCAGGAGGAGAGAACCTAGGCAAGCCTAACTATTGCACTGTATGGTACAGTAGCTATCATTTGTCGTTGCGGACGTGCAGGACCCAGGTTGGTTGTGAGGACCATATATGCATTTCTTTTTTTACTCTCAAGGACCATACGAAATCAAATACCCCCTCCGAGCTAAAAAAAAAACCAATCTCGTACTACACGAGGTTAGGTTTTTTTTAACGAAGGGAGTCTATGTATTATAGTGCTGCTGGGTAATCTATTGCCCATGCGGAAATTGTATAGGTAAGAAGGAATATTTGGGTATGGAGAGAGTGATACCCATTTTATCTATTTTACCTATATCCAATTTTAGTTTGTGTAAAACTCAGATCTAAAACTTTTAAATTTCATGTTCGACCTATAAAATCTTGTCAAATTCAGTTAAAATTTATAGAGATGATTTGTTTAATGGAGAAACAACTTTGTATAATTTTTTAAGCTATTTATACATGTGGGCCTCACATAAGGTTACCCACATATCCATTGGATAATAGTGTTTACTTTATCTTTATCTAAATACTCCCTCCGTACCGTAGTATAGTAACTTGGAACCAGATGAGACATTTTATAGTACAATGAATTTGAATAGGAGAGTGTTTAGATTCGTTATATTATGAAATATTTTATCCGGTGGTTACTATATTATGGATGGAGGGAGTATATATGGGTATTGGGTAAGTTAATTTAAAATTGATATGGATAAAATTAGGTATTGGTATGGATTTGCCCATACCATCCCAGTAACAGCCCTATTTGCGAGTGGAGTAGTAATTCGAGTGGATTACCATTACTTTTGAATTTTGATTAGCTAGTTAGTATATATACTCCATTTAGCTGGGCTTTCTAGCAGCCGCGAACCCAGTGATGCTGTACATTATTATTGAGGACTGATCTTACCTCAGTGATCATTTGTTTAGTTAATTACATCTGGGGCAGAGCATGTGAGCTGACAAGTGACAACTCATCGTCCTGGAAACAAAGTGGATCTTCGAGCGGGGAAAAAAGAGAAGAAGGCCTTCGTTTGCTTATTGTCGCTGTGAAATTTGGTGAACTGGATACACTAATGTTGGCACACATTGCTAAACTTAGTCTTTTCATACTTTTATGGCAAACAAAATAACAAACTAAACTTAGATAAAGTTAAACAAGAAAATAAAGTGTATAACACGTGGACCATGTGGCTAGAGTTAAACAAGAAGAGTTGTGGTATGAATCAAACACTATCCGCTAAAAGTGTGATTTGCATAAGATTAGGTGTGATAAATTTAGTTGCTACCGGCTCTGCATTTGCTGAGACGGAGGCTTTGTTAAAGGTTGCCTCTTCATCGCTTCATGAGGCAGGAAATTGTTGCCGTTGATGTAATTGCGCAAATGCTAATACTAAAAGGCAAGCTATTAGCAGCAGCAGGAGCAAAGTGTATCTGATTGATTACGTCCATTCATTTCAGCTCCATTAAATACTCCGTACTGTATATGGTTATGACTGTATTGGACAGAGTTCAGAAACAGGGTGGCAGTTCAGAAATCTTCAGAGATGGCTTCCTTTTGACACCTGGCAATGCATGAACTGTGGCACTGCGCAATGATTACGTCGTGGTTATATTAAAACAGGGCGACCTAATCAACCAACTCGGTAAAATACTGTTATAAGGGAGTCAGTGACTAGGGCATGTATACTCGTTGCAACTTCAGCAAATTCTTCGCACGGTAAACGCCACGCACAAGGGCGCAAAACGTGGCGTCAATTCTGAACTTTCTTTAACCCCAAATAGTGAATACTGATGTGAAATTCGTTGTACGTTAATTGCACTTATGAGAGAGTGACATGGTTTTCACCCCCAGAAATCAGTGATAACAGCGACATGCAGCCACTTAATTATACCCGGAAAGAATATTAGCGAAGATTATTCTCCTCTTCAATATACACCACACAGCACATGTGGAAGACATGATGTTGATGCCTGCTTTTTCGTTGCTTGACACGAAGTATCTTTCAGTATCTTTCCCTGAAGAAAAATTCAGGTTATCGGCTGTGCTGTGTTTACGAATGCAACAGGGCAGATAGGATCGATGTACAGGCTGATGATCCATGTCGTTGCATGCGTGATGGGCAACGCAATGTCAAACAAACGCACGCACGCACGCAAGCAATTTCATTCTGTTCATCAGGGCATAGACTGATAGACGCATGCAGCACGACACCAATCATTCAGCCTACCAGCTCTGCTGCAGTCTAGAAATGCTTGAAATTTTCAGCCATTTTGACTTTGGATGCAATGCAGTACTGCTGTTTCTGGATTATTATGCTTGTGAAGTTGCATGCATTCACATCAACTCATCAAGAACTATATTGTTTCCTTGCAAATTTCATTTTTCAGAATGAAGGACCATTCGCATAATTTATTACAGGAGCTATCAACTCATGGCCTCATTATCTAAAAATAAATAAATCAACTCATGAACTGTGTAGCTGGCATTTCGGCCCCTCCTGACCACACTTTTTTTTTACTTCGATCATTATCTGACATGTACATCACTCTAGATCTCTTTGTTAAAGCAACCAATTGCTAAGAAGTTCGTGCAATTCTAGAAAATCAGATCAGGCAAGGATCATCAAAATTACTTTATTGAATTATTGTACATGATTGTATCAGCTACATGACTTGCAATGTGAATACAAATTCGATGATTCTTCAGAACATACGCCTAATCAATTATTATTCAGGTAAGCTTATTGGTGAACAATTTGACAAGTGGGGCATCCAAAGCGTGGATAGCGAGCTCGGCTGCATCCACTACAATTTTTTGTTATTTTTTTCGGGAGCGAAAACCGACTACAAATTGTAATTTAGTTATGCTTTCAGCTGTTTGAAATGCAACATGATACATGATGTGTTATGGCAGCCCATCACACCAAAAAGTTGCAAATCTCTAGACTGCACGAGCAAGCATTAAACAAACTGCGTTGATGTCCTATTATAGTGCTTACAATATAACCCCCATTTGGTATCTAGCATTTCACTTGCACTACTAAAATGAAGGATAAGTTGTCACACAAGTTGCATGTAGGTTTAGGTAGCTCATGGACAGGTATTTATCTGGAAGATAATTAAGAGTAGTGATTTGACTTTTGCAACGATTCATGTTTTAATACTGAGCATACACCACACATGCCACTTTGTTAAACGGCATAGGAGAATCTTCTTCATCGGATTTGTATTGTGTTCAAATCTCATGCCACTGTTGCACTGATAATAGAGACATGATAGTTGTAAACAGAGTACCCTAGTATGCAACTAGTACGCATTATCTTGATCTTGATTACTGACCGAACAGTTAAGCTTGAAAAGTTGCAACCTCTAAGGCCCATTTGAATCGCGGGACTAAGAAAACAGAGGAATACAAAAAAACACATGATTCTAACAGAATGCAAGTGCAAAACATAGGATTGCAAAATATAGGAATAATCGTTTCATTAGATCACAGAAAAAACGTAGGAATCGGATGAGAGAAATGAACTCAAAGATAATTTTTCAAAAGGTTAGAGCTATTGCTATGTTTACTCTAAAATATATATGCAATGAGCCATTTTATAGGAATTTCATAGGATTTGGAAAACTTCAAATGACCACATAGGAAAAATTTCTATAGGATTTGAATCTTATGAAATTCCTACATAAAATCCTTTGATTCAAAGGGGCCCTAAAGATTGAAATGATATAATTTTGCTACCATAGTATTCATTTTTCATATAACATAGAGGAAATGGAAAATCGGTACAAGAAACTCCCTCCATTTCACATTATAAGATGTTTTAGTCTCTTCATCTCTTATCTAGATTCACTAACATTCATATGAATTTGGACATATATATAAGATATATACATGGATCAATATATAAATCTATTCAAAACCCAAAACAATGTATAGTGTGAAATGGAGAAAGTATATCTTATGGCTTTTGTTCTTCAGGGAAGTCATTTCATTTTGAATATCTATTTTTTTTCTCTTTAATTTGGGAGAAATTTTATAGTTCTTCAGAAAGTATCTTAGTACTTTGAGGTACCAAAATATTTTAGTACTTTGAGGTATTTAATATCTATAGGTACTAAATTTTACACTAAGAAATATGTTAGATCCGGCCAGGTACCTTTTTAAGTATGGTAAAATTACCTTTTTTTTAAGGTCCCTCCTTCTCTGTTTGATTGTGAAAGGGAAGTACTGACAGAACTATCTACTATTTCATGAGATAAGTGATAAGATAAGGTAGTGATATCACTTGATCTTTCAAACATCTTAAGGCTGAGTTCGGATAGGGGAGATGGGAACCTAACTCCTGTGCACGGAAAACGGAGCGGTCCATTAACACGTGATTAATTAAGTATTAGCTAATTTTTTTTCAAAAATGGATTAATTTGATTTTTTTAAGCAACTTTCGTATAGAAACTTTTTACAAAAAACACACCGTTTAGTAGTTTAAAAAGCGTGCGCGCGGAAAACGAAGGAGAGGGGATGGGAAAAGGTGCATGCGAACACAGCCTAAGAGTTAAAGAACCAATGAGCCATGTATGTCCATTATTATTACCCAGTGGGTTGGTATCAGCACTTAGTTTGCAGTTCTCTTCCTGTAGTTTTCATTTCGTCAGACAAAGCAACTTAAACTTTTTTTTTTTGCAAAGTTGCAGGATGGCCCCACAACCTAAATTTTTTTGCCGAAAGGATTCTTATTGACATTGTTCTTTTACTTAAGTTCTTGAAAATGAAAAAAGGTACGGATTCTTATTGACATTGTTCTTTTACTTAAGTTCTCAAAAAAAAATGAAAAGGTACGGATTCTCATTCCAAATGCTTGATCCGAAGCATGAATTGCTTCCTATCTGAAGATTTTCATCAGGAGCATCTCCACCTTCTGCTTGCTGCAAGCTATCCCATGACCATGCATATATAGGATTAAGCATTATTGTTTCCTTCAGAGAACAACAATTATTGTTTCCTTTAGAGAACTGACTACACTGGTAGGGAAACCATCTTTGGTCGGTCGACCCAAATCTACAATAATCCCGGTTCCATTAAAAACCGGGATTAAAAATGATTTTTAGTCCCGGTTAATAAGAGGAAGATCTTTAGTCCCGGTTGTTGTTACCAACCAGGACTAAAAATCATTTTTAGTCTCGGTTGGTAACTCCAACCGGGACTAAAGTTCATTTTTAGTCCCGGTTGATTCCATGTTAGGTCGTGTCAGGGCCCTAGGATCTTTAGTCCCAGTTAGTAAGACCAACCGGGAATAAAAATCAAAACACACTATATAATCCCTAGTACCGATCCTCTTTTCCCGTCCACACAACAAACTTCTCCCTTTATCTCTTTTTTTTCCTCTCTAACTTCTTATCTCTTTCCTTATCTCTAACTCCCCTCCTCTCCTTCTGTTTTTCCTTCACCCACAGTGCAGTAGCGTGCAGGCAGCCGGCGCCGCGGCGGCGGCGGCGGGTGGCCGGCGCGGAGGCGGCGACGCGGGGGACGGCGGGGAGGCGGCCTGCACGGAGGCGGCGGCGGGCGGCCGGGGCGGCGGCGCGGGGGCCGCACGGCGGCTGTGGTGGGCGGCCGGCGCGGCGGCGCGGGGGGCCGTGCGGCGGCGGCGGTGGCGCGGCGCCGGCTGGCCGGCGCGGAGGGGAGGAGGGGAGGCGGCAGTGGCCGCCGGCCGGATTTTTTTTCTTTTTTTTAGATGTGAATCTGTGATGTATTTTTGTGTGAGATGTGAATCTGTGATGAATTTTTTAGAACCCTGTGATGTAATTTTTTTAAGAGTTTGTGATGTATTTGGAGATGATTTGTTTGAGGATTTGAGGATTTAGAGATGTTCTGTGATATGTGATGATTTGGATATGGGAGGGGATGGTGTGAAATCAATATTCAATATTAAAAACAGAAAAAAAAAGAAAAAATATCTTTAGTCCCGGTTGATGCATTTTTTAGTCCCGGTTATCTGAACCGGGACTAAAGATAGCGATCTTTAGTCCCGGATTCGTAGTCCCGGTTGGACGGTTACGAACCGGGACTAAAAACACTTCTCCACCGGTGCTAGAACAGAAGATATTATTGTTTCCTTCAGAGAAAGCTTGAGAGTTGGGATATTACCTGCATAGAACTGCTACTGCATTTGCAGATAAAATTTTGTTCCTTCCACGAGACCATGACCATGCATATATAGGATTAAGGAACTATATGTTTGGTTAATTGGTTATATATACAAGTATTGAATCAGTTTACAAGCAAAGGATTCAGAAGAAGTGGAGGTTGGATCATCTGTTTGTCCCCCCAAATATGCATCAACGAGAAAATTCTGTGCTGTGAAATGCGCATGCAGATCTACGTATACGAAGCCTCTGTCTAAATCCCCAAAAAAAAAAGAAAAATTCTCTGCCTCGATCGACGGCCGGCTAGCCTCGCCGGCGTCGTCTCTTCGTCGTCACTCCGCCTGCGACTTGCCTCTGAACGGCTTGAGGATCTGGAACGAGCAGAGCAGGCTGGCGTCCACGTTCATCAGCGCGCCGGCGTTGTTGAACTCGCCGCAGTAGTTCGGCGCCGAGAATATGGTCACCAGCTGCCTGTCCGCGAAGAACTCGTAGCCGTCCTCCACCACCTGTTCGTCCATTTGCCCCCAAGAACGCAAGAAGAGCTTCAAGGTTGAGACGATTATGCAAAATCGCAACGCACGGGAGGAGGAGGTGGCGATGGCGATGGCGGCTTGCCTGGTGAGCGCGGCAGATGAGGTCGAGGTCGTGCTTGTTGAGGAACTCGGTGACCTTGTCGGCGCCGAAGGTGAAGGAGACGCCGCGGTCGTTCTCGCCCCAGCCGGAGCTCTCGCGGTCGGGGTCGGACCAGAGGAGGTCGCAGAGGAGGCCCTGGTCGGGGACGTCGACGGGTCGGGCGATCTCCCTGATCCGGTCGAGGCTGTCGAGGTCCGGCGAGAGGCCGCCGTGCATGCAGAGGATCTTGTCGTCGATGACGGCGGCGACGGGGAGGCAGTTGAAGCAGTCGGTGAAGAGCTTCCAGAGGCGGACGCTGAACCGGCGCTTGCACTCGTCGTAGAACCCGTAGATTCGGTTGATCGACGCGCACTCGTGGTTGCCTCGCAGCAGGAAGAAGTTGTCCGGGTACTTGATCTTGTATGCCAGCAGGAGGCAGATCGTCTCGATGCTCTGCTTCCCGCGGTCCACGTAGTCGCCGAGGAACAGGTAGTTCGCCGTCGGCGGCAGCCCGCCGAACTCGAACAGCCGGAGCAGGTCGGAGAATTGGCCGTGGATGTCGCCTGCGTATGCAATGCAGAATATAATTTGTTACGGATCGATGAAAGAATTCAAGAAACGGAAACAATGGCGTGCTAGATCATCACCGCAGACGTTGATGGGGGCCTCGAGCTCGAGGAGGTTGGGCTGGGAGAGGAAGATGTCCTTGCCGGTGACGCAGAGCTGCCGGATCTCCGCCTCGCTGAGCTGCACCTTCTTCGCCGACGACGACGGCTTGACCTTCTTCCCGTCGAGCAGCCGCCGTATCAGCTCGTCCACCGCGTTCCCGTCCATCATACCTCGATCTCCGCCGCGGTCGGGCGGGCGAAACCGATCAGCGCCGGCGACGACGAGGCAGGCGGTGACCGGACCGGCCGGAGGAGGAGGAAGGGGGAGAGAGAGGAAAGAAAGCTCGTGCGTCCATTGCCATGGTCTTGGCTTTATGCATGTGCCCTACAATGCTTGGCTCGCAGGCGACTTTGCCAATTTAGGAGGAGTGGCAAATCGGGGGATCGAGCAGAAGCGATGAAACGAAGACGACGACGAAGCTGCTCGCTCGATCGCATGCACGGTGGGAATGCACACGCTTTGCTTTGCTTCGCATGACCAAACTCTTCTGATCGAGCAGTGAATTTCGTAGCCAAAAAATATGCTCGCTGTTCGCAGCGCGCAGTGCCGCGCAGGCAGGCCACGAAAATTGAGGGGCCCCGAATACGGCACGAATACACATCGTGGCATGCTGCTGGGCTGACGTGAAGATTATCATCTGAATAAGTTCACCAGAGGTCCCTCAACTTAACAGTTATCAGCGAGATTTTTTGAGGTCCCTTAACCATAAAACCAGAAATATGTACCCCTAAACTCACACAAACCGTGCACTCAAGGTTCTATGGCAGTATATATGAGTGGTTTCACTGACATGGCATCCTAGTCAGCAAAAAATTTTTAAAAAAGTACATGGGGCCCACATGTCAGTTGCACATATATTTTTCTTCTCTTTTCTTCTCCTTCTATTCTCTTCAATTTTGCTATATATTTGTCGACAAATTTTCTATTAAAAATTTGATAGATGTAATTACAGTATAATCGTAGTGTAATTACACTATAACTTGCATGTAATTACATTGTAACTATAATGTAACTTGTATGTAACTTCCAAAAATCTCTCCGTAACATATTATTTCGGTACAATGGAGGTCGTGGGAACAAATCATATTATTTCGGTACAATGGAGGTCATGGGAACAAATTCTTTCACATATGTGTGTGCTGTAATTTTTCTTCCTCATTGATAATCTTTCCAATCCAATCGATTCCAAATCCATTCTCATCTCTGTATTGTCTGAAATGAATTTCATCCACATTTCATCGATTTCGATTGGATGATGCAGTGCTTTGCCCGTTGGGCGAGCGCGCGGGACCAGCTCCGGTGTCGACTTGGGGAAGGTGGGCTCTGCGGCTGCGACCACGGCAGTTCCTGCGGCGGCAGCAACTATGGCCTCTCCAGATCCCTCCTCTGCCGCGCCCAGTTCCTCCTCTCCGCTGGCGCCCACCCCACCGCGGTTGCCGACGCCCTCCACCTGCTCGCTGCGCGCGCCGTCGAGGTCCTCCATGGTATGGCCATCCCGGTCGAGCTCTCCGACCATGAGACCGGCTTGACGAGCTCCTCCCGCCAGCAGTCCCTGACGAGGCTCCCAGGGCCGTCATCCCCTAGCCAAGGCCGCTTCCTCGCCGCGCCAGCCGCTGATGCTGCCTTCTCACCGCCCCTAGTCGGCATCACCTCCTCGTTGGCTCAAGCCGTCGATCGTCATCGGCTCGTCGTTGGCACGAGCCCCAGACGACGCCCTCGCGCCACCTCCTCGCCGCCCCGGCTGCAACGACCGCCGCCCCCATCACCTCGTCGAGGGAGGAGACACCAAGAGCAGGGGAGAGAGAGAGAGGAGAAGAGAGACTGAGTATGACAGATGGGGCTCACTTTCGTTTTTGTCAAATCAGCGCCTAGTTAGAATTAGTGGACCGGGTCAAATTGCCACGTCAGCGAAATAAGGTGTTTATACTGCTATAGGACGTAAATTGGACGGTTTTGTATAGTTTAAGGGTGATGATTTCTGGTTTTGTAGTTAAGGGATTAAAAAATCTCGCTGTTAAGTTGAGGGATGACAGGTGAACTTATTCTTTATCATGTTGGCTGTTGGGCTAGGAATCGGAATGGGCCTGCCTCGGTCCGGCCTAAGACAGAGACCTTCTTCGGATGTCCCAACGCCATCCAGAAGCGAAAAGGGTGGTGCACGAACGTTTGCGATTATTTGATCCGGCGAATCAGTCGGAAGGGGAAATCGGAGGACACGGTATTTTCTTCCGTTTTCATTTTCCCCCCCTTCTTTTACGTGATTCTTCTGTAATCCGTTTCAAGTATCAAGCATTTCTGTTTTTTTTTCACTTCTGTTTATTTCTCAGATTTCTTTTTTCGTTATACATAGTATTTTATATCTTTCAACGAAGTTTTCTATATAAACAATTTCCGTGGAAATTAACTTTCTATATAGTGAGACTTTATATATGTAAACTTTATATACATACACATATACTTTGTATATGTAAACTCTATACAGATATTATCATCATAGTTAGAAAGTTTAGTGCAGAAATAATAAAATGCTAAAGGGAATTTTTTTTAAATGAATAATATCCTTGGAAAATTTCTATAAATAGACTATATATATATACGGACTTTGAATATGTAAACTTTATGTATATAGATTTTGTATATGTAGAATATATATATATATATATATATATATATATATATATATATATATATATATATATATATATATATATATATATATATATATATATATATATAGGACACTCATATGGGGCACCATGGTGCCCGGGCACCATGGTTTCAAATGCACAAAATCACTCAAATTTTTCAAAATTTTCAAATTGTGAGTATATACCTAGTTATAAGAATTCGATTCATACCTATACCTATCAACAAAACAACTTAAATTTAACTTTATTTCACAATCCATGATTACATACCTAACTAATTATATGTATGGATGCTATATACCTAGAATCAAAATATAACAAAAACAAGTTCAAATTCAGTTCAAACTTGCTTTCAACTAGTTAGTAAAGTAGTTAATATTAATACCTAAATAATTAAAAAAGTTTCATGCTCATTTGAATTGGGTATATACTCAATTTCAACAATGGTGCCCGGGCACCATGGAGCACCAAACAAATTTAATATATATATATATATATATATATATATATATTAAATTTGTTAGGGGCACCCGGGGTAAGACTATTCTACCCCCTCCCTTTCTCATCCGATCCCCTCACCCTCTCGCTCCCCCTCCCTCCCGATCTCCCTTCTCTCTCTCGCTCCTGATCCCCCCTCCCTTCTCTCTCTCTTTTTTTATTTCATTTTTTCTGTTTTTTTCTCCCTGAAATATTTTTTTCTCTTTTCTGGAAAAATAAAAAATAAATTGCCAAATTCAAGATTTGAACCCATGACCTCATAATTCAAAATACATTCTTCTAACCAATTCATCTAATGATGCTATTTGTTTTAAGAATTTCATGAGAAAGTAATATGATTATCAATTCTACTATCTTTCACTATCGAAACTCATAACATGTTACTATGCTCTAGTAGTAACATTGTTGTAAAAGTGCAGTAACATGTGACGTTACTGTATAACATATAGGACGTTACTGCACTTTTGGCAGTAACGTCATAGTAAAATTGTAGTAGATCAGGAATTAAAGCAACAATACAT